>NW_028227267.1:30105101-30716351 GCF_978045245.1 Mus caroli | reverse complement strand
TACTACTTCACTAACCGTGTATAGAATTAAACCAATTTATAACTATTTATCATTGTGAAAATAGACCTTGTGTCAAACATGATTACTAAAAGTCAAAGCATATAAAAGAGATACTTCACATTTATCTACTCACATTCGTTGCATTTCCATGTACTTCTTTGGTTATCATGAAGAATGGCCTCTCTGAGGCATTGATTTAGGATTAAATAACAACATTAATGATGATTAACCATAATAACAAATAATAGCAATAGCAATGATCAGTGATCAGGATGATGCTATCATGACCAGTGCCCATTCTAGAAGCATCTTTTGTCAGAAATAGAGAACAAATGCAAAATTTCCAATAAAAGGGTTTGCTAGTAAATTACCATATGTGATTATGCTTTGATTTTTGCATTTTTGAAAGCTTAATGGCACATCAACCCAGGGAGTATGAAATATCAAATGGGCACTCTTAAAGTGGTACAACTGAATTCTGATAACCTCAGTGATTTGAGGCTTAATGAAATGGTTAAGTCTTCTCAGATTCTATCCACTGTGAGGTTAATTTTAAGATATATTTCTTTTTTTAATGTTTTTGAGGATTATCAAAGTTTTATTTAAAATTTCAGAGCACTTGAAAATTAAGAATATAATGTACTTGTGTTTTTACTGTAACTTAAGAAATGCTTTCAATTACAATTAGCCTTCAAGGGTTACCGCAAACAGTGGTGCTCAGCCAGGTCTATCACTGTCTACCCTCACTCTCTGGTGGCTGGAGGGGAGGTAGGCTGCTGACATCCCTGTGGGCAGGTGGCTTGCTCCTACTCAGAGTGGCGTTTTTTCTTCTTGTTGTGGCTCTCGACTGCCCTTCTCAGGGCTTCATCCGGAATGAGATCTGACATTCGCATGTCTGTATGGCTATAGCCAATTTTGGGGCAACAGGCCTTCTTCTTCCTCTTATGCTTGGATTCAATCATTCGAACAATGGCTTCCTCTTCGTATGTATGGCCACACATTTTATTTTTCACTGGCTTCTTCATTTCCAGCTGTGTTATGGGGCAGATGAAATTGGTTTGCCTCTGGGTCACAATCATATCTTTGTCAACTCCTTCTGTCCCATCATTCTCTCTGTCTGCATGAATACCATCTCATCCATTGCCTGCTCTACTGGAATCCTTATTCGGGTCAAATTCACTGTGTCTTCCATCTTCTTTGGGTTTCATTAATTGCTTCTTCAGCTCCCTCAGCTGTTGCTTGAACTGCACGAACTTTTCATTCTCTTTAAAGTTGGCATCAGAGTTCTTATCCTGTAAAGCCAAAAATTTCTTCTCCACCAGTAATTTTAAATCTGGTACTTTTTTCTGGACGATCTTCTTTCACATGATTGATTGTAGACTGGATAGCCTTAACATAATGGCTTAGTTCTCGATCCATTTTAGAAAACTCAACCATGGCCTTGTCCATACTGTACTCACTACTCACTTGAGTTTGAGTCTCCACAAGGTCCAAGGCAACACTAGAAACTGTGTCCATTCCAGAGCTGATACAGTATTGGAAGTTTTTTAAAGAGGAGAGAGCTGACTCTAAACCACTGAAGGATATGTAACAGGTAGAACCTGAACTTGTACTGGACCGTCCTGGCATCTTAAAATTGTTACCTGGCTATCCCACCTAGCTCGGTGATATCTAGCCGAACGTCGCTCGCCCAGACCCCGACTCCTTTCCTCAGCTCACTTCTTCTGTGGCTGACCTTTTTTTAATTATTAAAAGCTCACATTGTTAGGTAAATTTCTTTTTTAAATTAATTTATTTTTTTATTAGATGTTTTCTTTATTGACATTTCAAATTTCAGGCCCTTTCCTCATTTCCCCTCTAACCCCCCCCCCCATACTATCCATCCTCCCCTTGCTCACTAACCCACCCACTTCCCTGTCCTGGCATTCCCCTACACTGGGGCACTGAGCCTTCCCAAGGCCAAGGGTCTCTCCTCTCATTGATGTCTCACAAGGTCATCCTTGAGTCCCTCCATGTGTACTCTTTGGTTGGTGGTTTAGTCCCTGGGAGCTCTGGAGGTACTTGTTAATTCATATTGTTGTTCTTCTTATGGGGATGCAAGGGCTTTGCAGCCCTATAGGAAGATATGTTTCTTAAGAAATTTTCGGGGCTGGTGAGACGGCTCAGTGGGTAAGAGCACCCGACTGCTCTTCCAAAGGTCCAGAGTTCAAATCCCAGCAACCACATGGTGGCTCACAACCATCCGCATCGAGATCTGGCGCCCTCTTCTGGAGTGTCTGAAGACAGCTACAGTGTACTTACATATAATAAATAAATCTTTTAAAAAAAAAAAAGAAATTTTCTAAAGAAAACTTGGTAGCATTCTTCAACCCTGAATGCCATGCCTACCTTCAGAGATAGGGGTGCCTATGTAGCCTAGCAGCAGTACCATGGGGACGATTGCTATTTTAAGTATTATCTAGGCTCTTACTTTGTCCATATTTCACTGTCATATCTTGTAAGTTAAGTTTGCTGACCCATGGTTGGGAGGAAGGCAGTGTGCATGTCTTGTATGTAATCTATAATCTATCCCCAGCTTCATTTCCAAAGCACATGAATATTTATTCTCTGGGACATTTTATAGGCCAAACAGTCTTGCCTCTGAGGAGGAAAAATAATCTCTGAAAAATAAAATAGAGGACAATTATTTCAAACCTACATCACCTGAGAGCTATGGTCTTAGTGAATCCAACATTACAATATGGACTATTGTCATAGCTGGAGAGAAAAGGAAAGTCTTTTCATAAAGCACTCATTTCATATTATTGTCTTTAAAAAAGTGTGGGGGGTGGGCAGCCCCAAAAATGACTTTTGTTCACAAATTTTCAGAGGAGAAACTTTGGCTTTCACTATGATGAAAAGCAATAGTAAAGGTCACTTGAGGAAAGTCACATAAAATAATTATTGACTATTTTGGTGCATGAGAAATGTGATCTCTAGTGTTCTTCACTACTGTCCCAAGCTATTCCTTTGTTGATTTCTAGAAAAATAGTCAGAAATCCTATACCAGCAATATATTAGAGGCAGTGGCTGCTGGGTACAGAGCATATGATGGCAGAAAACCAGAAAGGGAGTGACTTTCCAACCCCAGACAGGTCCCAAGTATATAGCATTCCCATCACACTTTTGCTGGAGTTAATTGATGCTCCTATGGAATCTGGGGTTTCACCTGCACAAACTCTGTGCAAGGATGAATAAACCTGTTACACAGCTATTCCACACATCCCTCATATGGAAAATCCTTTGAAGTACCTTGACTGTTTATCACCTATGAGGAACTCCAGAAAGGAACTGTGTTTTTAAAGCTGGGAAAGAAGCCTTTTTGTGTATCATCCATCCATTTGGAAACTGACAAATGAGATAACTGGTGTTACTTTTGTACCTTTACATGGCAGCCTTCTAAGAGAGCTTTGACTGCCATCACAAATAGAGAATGACATTTCACATTTCAGCACCATAGGCAAGGAATTTCACAATAACCTCACTAACTAGATATTATACTTTTGCATTTGTTGCATAGACTTAAAATAGAGTATTTCAGTCATTTTCAGAATTTCATTAATTATAAATGGGGTAGAGTTAGATTTAAGGATATAATCATTTAACTACTCAATTCAGGCACTTACTTCTATTTAGCATTATCCATGTACCATTTTGAGAAGAGAAATATACTAGGGGTTTTAAAAGGGAAAAATCTTTTTTTATTAATTACTTAAGGAATTATTGTAATATATTTGGGTCATATTCACTCTCAAACTCCTCTAAAATTTGCCCCAATACCTTTTCTCAATGTTTGGGTCCCCCCCCCCCTCTCTCTCTCTCTCTCTCTCTCACACACACACACACACACACACACACACACACACCTACCCAGTACAATCCATGTTGTTTATATACTTCTGGGTGTGGGGACGTCCATTAAAAGAGGCAAACACATTCTCTCTCATACTAGTTATCTGTCAGGAACTCCTCAGCTAGGGATGGGACTATGTAACTATGTAACTATGTAACTATGTAACTATGTCTTCTCTCTATGGGATTGCATTTGGCTTCAGCATGCAAAGGTCGTGTTTATGCTGTCACAACTGCTATTAATTTACATATACAGCTGACTTGTTATGTCTGGAAAACACTGCTCCCTCATAGTAATCTCCTGCCTCTAGCTATTACTCTTTCCACCACCACCCTCTTCCATGGTGATATCTGACCATTAAGAAAAGAAGTATGATTTAGGGCTGAGCATTTTACTGTTCCTCATTCTCTGTATTCTTGTTATATACCCACTGATACAATATACACGTAATATACTTGTAACCCACTGATTAACATCTTGAAAAGAGATAACCTATGACTGACTGGGCCTTTTATTCAAACACTTTTCCAAAGTCCATCACCTGGTAACCAAGTTTCTATATTTTAATTACTTGGGAGGTTTTGTGTAGTTTTTTGGGAGAAGACATGAACCAATATCTATTCATCTCAGACAGGGAATTAGCAACACATCAAAGAAATTATTCCACCCAAGTATAGCATCATATCCCAGTGAATCTCTTGGGATTACCTATAGGAGATACAGTTAAGAAATCATTTACATTAAAATGTCTTAAAAGCATCAACACCATCAAAAGCCTATTACAATATTCATGGTCATACAGAAAATCTACACAACGCACAGGAGACATGTGTGTTTGGTCAAATGGAGAGTCTCTTCCATCATCAATTGTCACCTACTGAGTGGGCACCATTTCAAAGACTGGTAATTTCTTATTTTTATACCTATAGATCAGGGTAACTCAATCCTTATCAGAGGGGCTTCTTTTTGAAGTAAAAAGTGATTGATATAGAACCACAGAGCTGGATAACATGTAGAGGATAAAAGATGATAAATTGCTCACACCTGCATGGGTCTTCTATAGCAAACTCCATCCCTCCAGAGGACACAGACTGTCTCATAAGAGGGTGGGTAAATTAGAGAACCTGGAGTAACGGATGTCTGCAATGAAACAGAATTTGCCAGTCATGTCAGCAGTTGCACACCTACACACAGGAACTCAGATTCACAGGGATGCCATATACAATACCTGAACTAAATCAAGCCATCCAAAATCCGAGCACATGTGGGGGTGGGCCTCATGAGGACCCATCAATAGTTGTGAAGCTACTGGAAACTGATGGGTGTTGTGGGAAAGAATCAGTTTTCCTCAGGGATTCAGCCCCTGAAAGGCTACCTGTATTTTGGTATGTGGTCTTTCATTTATGCACCTACAAGCAGCAACTAGTGGGTGAACTCGTGAGTTTAAAACAATAACACAGCACATGAAGTTGGTAGGGGAATATGGTGAGTGGATAGGAAAGGAATTAGAGGGCCGGAACTAGGAGATGAAATCATGCTATTAATTTTTAGTTTTTATATTATAAAATAATTATGTCATCATCCCTTCCTTTTTCTCCCTTCCAAATCATCAGATATATTACTTCTTGCTCTCTTTTAAATCCATGGATTCTTTTTGTTTAAATTTTCACACACACACACACACACATAAATATATATATATATATATATATATATATATATATATATATGTATATGTATATATATAATGTTATTTTATGTAAGCTTTTAGGGCTGACCATTTAGTATTGGATATTATATACAATCTATTATATTCCCAAACAATAAAAATAAATAAAAATATAATTTTTTGAAAAATAATATACAATCAGCTTTACACATAATTTGATTCCTTAAATTTTCTACAACTTTATCATATAAATGTACTCATGACATTAAATAGTTCTTCAAATATAATTTTTAACTGGTTCAGAATATTGTATCGTACAGTTAAATGAAAGTATACCCACATACTTCTACTATTAATGTTATTTGTTTTTTGTGAAATATAAGGTATTCTTTTAAGTAGATCATAATATTTTTTAAAGTAATAAATATCAAAAATCTGTTATGTATGAAATTTGCCATATATTACTCATTTAGTCCTAGAGATTTGGACACATATAATCATATACCCTTAATTTTTAGCATTCTAGAGTTTCAGAAAGATTAAATCTATTGTTTAAAATAATGCAACTAGGTAGTATCTTATTCATTTTCAAGCCAGAAGGTAATGGACTCCACTTCATACTTTAGACTATGGCAGTTGACAGCTACTGAACTATTTCACCAGAAGTACAATAGTAATTCCAGAATGTGTGCCATTTCTCAACACATGTTCCTCCCTCAAAAATATTTGTATGGGCTGCTCTTACAGAGACCTAAAAGGATCATAATGATTTGAGCCTTGCTAATTACAAAGCAGGAGACCTATAGACCCATATACATTTAGCTGTGATGTGTCCAGAAGAAATACTGCCTGAGCATGTGTGTCAATCCTACTTGAGTGTTTTGCTCTCCCTAGCAATAACAATCTTTCCCAGCGTGACAGTTTGAGAAGCTTTAATTAACAAATACGATTATACTGGAGAAAATTCATTCCCTAAATGCCAGTCAGTCCTGTTTTCTCTTTCATGATTTCTCAAACAAAGATTATAGCTGATACTGCTGCCGGCAGTGTCTCATGGAACCCAGGGGCCAGCCAAGGCTGGCCAAGGTTTCAGCTTTGGCTTGGCTGGGACTAAGACAGGATTGAAAATGAATACATCCAAGAAAGAAGCATAATCTGGGGTTTACTGAATTCTGCAGCTTCTTTCCAGTGAGGGCAAAATTTCTCACATTTCTCTGCTCCTTTTAACAAAGGAGATTCCAGTGCCTTCAGATTCCAGAGGAGAGTTCTCATGCTCATATTAAGTAAGGGCCAGTTGGTAAAGAACACACAGTGGTGGTGAAACAAAAAGAGCAAATATATAGCCGTTAAGAAATAACAGGGACTTTACTTACTAAAATGCAATAGCAGATGAACTCATCTCACAAGCACATGTGATATTAAGGGCTTTGAAAGCAAACCTTGGAATTTCTTTCATACAGCACTTTTCTGTTCCATGAAGGAGAGAAGGGAAAGAAAAGAAGGCCAATTTTTGTAAACAATGGAAGGAACTTCCATATGTAACCTACTTAAAGGTCTAAATGTTGAATCTTTTTCTTACATAATTACAGGGAATATAGTGATGGGCTTATTTTACTTATGTTACATAACATAATGGAAATATGGTTGTGACGTGTGTCACTTGAATCCAGGATCAACAGTTACTGCCTATTTGGCAGTCACTAATTATTTTCTTCATGATTCTACTACAAATGGATTGATACTAGCAGTTTCCAACTAGAGTTGTATGAATTAGATTAAATATTATTAGCAACTTGCTTCAAGCAGTGTCTATAACCTATTTAGTCCTGTGTAATAATGAGTTACATAATAATGATGTCCACATATTTTTCCCAGGAAGAACTTTGGATTACTGGCCTCCAGATGAAAAGAATTTTCTAGTTCTCAATATTGATAATTATATTAAAACTTTTATAAATAAATATAAAATTTTATTAGATATTCAGAAATGTGAAACAATAACACTGTCCTTGTAAATACATTTTATGGGATAAAATTTGTATGCCCTGGCTGAAATCCTGAGGCTTATATTCTTGCAAAAGTCTAAAAGTACAATCCAAATAGAGTGAGAGAGAGAAAGACTCACAATCACACCACATAGTATATGTAAGAAGGAGAAGCTTAGAATACCCAAGATAAAACTTACAGACCACATTAAGTTCACATAGAAGGAAGACCAGTGTGGATACTTTGATCCTCTTTAGAAGGGGGAACAAAATACCCATGGGAGAAGTTACAAAGTCTGGAGCAGAGACTGAATGAAAGACCATCCAGAAACTGCCCCACTTGGGGATCCATCCCATATATAGTCCCAAACCCAGACACTATTAGGGATGCCAACAAGTGCTTGCTTGAGAGAAGCCTGATATAGCTGTCTCCTGAGGGGCTCTACAAGTGCCTGACAAATACATAGGTGGATGCTCTCAGCCAACCATTGAACTGAGCATGGGGTCCCCAGTGGAGGAAATAGATAAAGGACCCAAGGGGCTGAAGGGGAGTGCAGCCCCATAGGAGGAACAACAATATGAACCAACCAGTACCCACAGAGCTTCCAGGGACTAAACTACCATCCAAAGAGTACACATGGATGGTCCCATGGCTCCAGACACATATGTAGCAGAGGATGGCCTAGTAGGTCATCAATAGGAGGACAGAACCTTGGTCCTGTGAAGGTTCTATGCCCCAATATAGGAGAATGCCAGGGCCAGTAAGCGGGGGAGGGTGGGTTGATGAGAGGAGGAGTGGGTAGGGGATGGGGGTTTTCAGAGGGGAAACCAGGAAATGGGATAACATTTGAAACCTAAGTAAAGAAAATATCTAATAAAGCAAAAGGAAAAGAAAGAAAGAAAGAAAGAGAGAGAGAGAGAGAGAGAGAGAGAGAGAGGGAGGGAGGGAGGGAGGGAGGGAGGGAGGGAGGGAGGGAGGGAGGGAGGAAGGAAGGAAGGAAGGAAGGAAGGAAGGAAGGAAGGAAGGAAGGAAGGAAGGAAGAGAAAGAAAGAAAGAAAGAAAGAAAGAAAGAAAGAAAGAAAGAAAGAAAGAAAGAAAGAAAGAAAGAAAGAAAGAAAGAAAGAAAGAGGACACAGGAGTAGTGACAATGAAGGAGGGGAAAGCCTGAATCTGCTACTCTAAGTCAATGTTCCACTTAGCCTGCAGTTTCCTTAGCCATTGTGTATGTGAGAAAAGAGTAGAATGACCATGGCTATGGGTCTTAGTGAAAATCAGTTAGACGGGGGCTTGGGAACTGTGGACTTTATTCCCTCTCTAAAATTACACTAACCAAAGAAAAATATTTTCTTTGTTAAATGCAAATTAACCTGAAAATGACATTAACCATTCTGAAACAACCTAACCTTTCTGAGTATTCCAATTTTACCCTGATTCATAAAACATACCCATGCCTAGTGTTGCTGTAGAAATAAAGGAAATAGATACATAACCTTTCACAGAATATAAATTATTTTCTATGCCTCTTGTTACAGTCAGAAGATGTTTTTACACAAAAATCAATTTTATAGACTGCTAAAGGTATTTTATAAGGTGCTAGTTAATGTTGGGAACTGCATGTTTTAGGCAAGAGCTCTAACATTGAGCTATACCCTCAGCCCTTGGTCTCTGTTTTATTTAGACAGTATTCTGTTACTGTGCTTACACTGGCTTTGAACTCACCATCCTACACATGCCTCAACCTCCCGAGTAGTTAAGATTGAAGATATGCATGGCCATGCCTGGCTTAGATTCACATACCTTATTTTTGAAACCAGAAGTCTTGCGACTGAGCCACATTTTAATTCCTTTTAAAGAGATAATATTTAAATAATTCTTTGAAAAATTTGTAAACAGTATTTGACCATATTTACCCTGTCCCCCAACTCCTCCTAGGTCTATCCCCATCTCCTCTTCCCCTCTCCCTCCCTCTTCCCCCCACCCCCTCATCTCACCATCAGATCCAATTGATGTTAGCCAACTATTCTTGTGTGTAGAACCTGACAGGAGTTTGTTTGATATGCCAGAGGTGATTGATAGTGTTAAAGAAAACTAACTCTCCCAAAAGCCAACAAATTCTCAGGTAGATAAGGAACACCCACCTTCTTCCCATTCGGGGGCTTTGACTGGTTTGAGTGTGTATAAGTCCATGAGTTTTACTTCTCACTGTCCTGTTGTGGCTGGAAAACACTGTTTTCTTGAGGTTATCCAACACCTCTTAGAATCTTTCTGCCCTCTCTTCCATGAAAATCTCTGAGCCTTGAGTGGAGGCGTATACTATAAATATTCCATTTTAAAAGTTTTCTTTGAAAAAAAATCATCTCAGTGGATCGACTAGAATAAACCTGAATGATGTTTGTATTCTTATGTTCATTATGTTAACCTGTCTTTGTTTGCATTCTTATGTTGATTATGATCCCTAAAGTCTGTTTAAAATGCCCTCTACTTAAGACATTGAGAGACCCTATACACAGTTGGTTCTGATTGTTAAAAAAAAAAAGGCACTTCAGACAAAAGATGGACTTTTAGGATTTTCAGGCAAGGGAGTGAGGAAGAAGGAAAGAGAGAGCTGCCATGCAAGGGAAGGGAGACACCAGGACTAAGAGATGGAGAAGACAGAAAGCATCTGGGATCTTGGTCCCAAAAGGTACACTTATGGTTCTAGGGCTGCCAAGATGGAATACAGGTTTTATTAAGTAATAACTTGGGAATATTGAAGGTGGATTAGCCACATGGCTGTTAGGAAGTGGCCCAGCCATTGAGCTACTTTAGACACATCAAAATATAAAGGCAATGTGTATATCTCTCAGCAGGAAGTATAAAGGAAGTATAATTGGGGTAGGTAGCAGGAAAACACTGCCACAGCTCCAGGTAGGACCATTTAAGTAGCATTTAATTGGGAATTGCTACAGTATCTTGCCTCAGCTTCCAGAGCAGATATTTCCCCCTAGAGTCCATTCTCAAATTAGAGAAAAGGTGGACTTAAGTTTCAAACAAGTTCACATCACTACATAGGTAGACTATAACAAATTACAGCATCTTTAAGTCCTAGGTAGCTTATCCTAAAACATTAAAAAAAAAAGACAAAGATAGTATCACTCCTCCAACATAACAAAACTCATTCTATAGATTGTAAGGATCATAAGTTAGAGAGGACTGCTCTGAACCAGGGTCTTCTGTACGTGGCACAGGCAACACACTCATGAAGTAACTGCAGCTGTGATTACTTGCACAAGACCTGTTCAAAATGTGCCCTGTTGATATTTCATCATGAGAAGAGCAAGTTCTCTTGAGGCCCAACCAATTCCTGAAGGACTATTGACTGTTACTGGTTACTGAAAGAAGGGAATTAACTTTCTTTAGTGGTGTAAGCATTAAGAAGTTGACAGTCTTCTAGTAAATAAATCCTGATGGGTGCTCATTCAGGAACCCCTGCATAAACTCAGTTGGTCATGCTCACAAAGAACTTATAAAAGTAGGAAAAAGAATTGACAACAGAATAAGGACTTCATGGGAGAAGGAGTGTTGATGAGACTGGGTAATAGAAGATAAGACAGAGTTAAATTTATCATATATATATAGGAAACCCAAAAATAAGTTAAAATAAAAATAATCTATAAATTTATGTCAAGTAAAAATGTTGGCTTATGGATAGAATAAATAATTTGCAAAGCTCATAATAGCTTTCACAGAAAGCAGAGGTGGAATTAATACATAGAAAGATTCATACTTCCAATGGGTATTTTAAACTCATTATAATTTCATGTAAATTTAATGTTTCATTAAACTTGCCTAAATCTTATTCAGTATAATTTATTCAGAAGAATTTATTCCTTTTCTGACCACAAAAATACCCTAGTAGCTATATATTCAGCTTGTATTTACTTCTACATGACCTTGCCTCCTTAGAGGCCACAATTATTTAAACATATATTCTAAATTTAAGAAAGCCTTATGCAGAGTGTGGAGCCAAAATATAATCACCCATAAAATAATAGCTCTCATTTGAGCCAATCAGATTCTTCTCCTATGCTTTTAGCTGAAAGGTAAAAGAACAAATTACATTTAGCTATGAAGTGAATATATCAGAGAAAGAGGAAGTAAGCACAAGCAGGAAAATAAGTTATATCAGATCTCAGAAGAAGAGAAGAGAAGAGAAGAGAAGAGAAGAGAAGAGAAGAGAAGAGAAGAGAAGAGAAGAGAAGAGAAGAGAAGAGAGGAGAGGAGTTAGTGCGGTTTCTAGAAAGACAAAGACACAGATTCCCAACAGCTACTCAATTTAAAGCTAGGTCTACTGTTACAGTTCATGAAATGCCACCAGTATCCCTTCAATGCCAACTCTATGGTCATTACATGAGTTATCTAGAATGAGCCTTTCTCTGTCTAATGGAACAGTCCTGGTCCAGCACATCCACATGACAGCTCTCAAGGTGATCAGGGGCAGTATTATCGTGGGAGTGTAGTCAAGAGAAAGCATCAACAGAAACTTGTCTAGTAGTCCCCTATACATAATTCATCAGAACCACTCAGAGAACTTCTTAAAGAAAAATTCCAAAGATTGAAGAAAAAGTAGCTACATCACCTGAAGATTCCCAAGTGTTCTGGTTAGCAAGTTTGGGAAACTGAAACTAGAGACTGTTGAACTCCTTTGATTTACTGGTATTTTTAAAAATATGATAAAATACAATGTCCTTTTCTTTTTATAGTTTGCATTTGCATAACATTAGGACTCTTAGATTAGACCTACTCAGTGTCCCTTCTAGGTAAAAAAGTAAGATGTCCAACAACCAGACACAAGGATAAACATCTTACAAATAATAAAGAAATAAAAGAAACAAAACATCCTAGACTCATTTTATACAGTACCCCAGAGACATTTCCATGGGAGTTATGTAAATTTTTAACATAGTTACCTATAGAACTTGGAACTTAGTCCCTAATGTTTCCATCACAGATTTTCTGTAAAGAATACATTTTCTGTGAAAGAATACACGTGAAAATAATCTAATTATTATCATAAAAAATATGTCAAAAAAGAAATAACATATCATTGATTTTAATTGTAAAGCGGAAATTGTCTCTAGCTTTGCTTATTTCCAGCCTCCATACATTTTACAAGCTAAAACTTAAAAATAATTCCAGACAGATGCAGTCAAGGACTAGATCTTTCCCAAACAAGGTAGCTTTTGTTAGTAAATGTAGATTGCAAAATAGAAATGATGATGGTTAGCAATATCAACCACATTTATTCATTGATGGGCCATCCCCATAATTATGATAAACAGTAAAGCTTGAAATCTAGAACATGTATAAGCTTAATTTTATCATTAATAAAATTAGCCTATATAGACAGAGACAGATAAAACGATGGCTGGAGAACAAACATCTATGGATACTTCAAAGAAATCTGACAGTACTTCAGTGTGGGTGAGGGTAGGCTTGAGTGATGATTCCATGGTTAATGGAACTAGCTGCTCTCACTGAGGATCTGTGTTCAATTCCAAACACCCACATGGCAGCTCTCAACTACTGATATTCCGATATTTCAGTTCCTGGAGATCTGATGCCCTATTCTAGCCTCCATAGGCAACAGGCATATCCAGGATACTCAAATATACCTAAAGGCAAAATACCCAAAGTATTTTGCTAGAATGCATATCATGAAGTAAGAAGAGAGGTTTTCTGCTTCCTATTATTATTTGTATTATCCTTAGTATTACTATAATATCAAAGAGATTATGTGTTTTTATAATTTTATGATAGGAATTTTGAGAAAATTTTGACTTTCTTCTTTCATTGCCTATATGCTCACAAAACAGATTGCAACTGTGTTGGTTTCTCATATTGATATTTCCCAGGAAATCAAAGTAACATAGAAATAATTTTTTTCTTATGAATCTATTTTTCAAGTGGTGTTGTATCTATGACCAATTTATAACTAAGTCCTGCAAGAGTTTCGTAAGTATGGCTCACACCCTTGACCATGCTGATCTCTGAGAGTCTGATAGAAATAAGTTTCAAGACCAAGAATGTGAAACTTTGAGAGCAGATCTCATGCACACTCTCATTCCTGGGATTCAGCTGGGGATTCAAGAAAATTCCTTTGGATACTGCTAACTTCAGCCTTGCTAAAACAACATCACAGATCTGTTTTAAGTTATATATTTTTCTCTACAGAGGGCCAGTAAAAGGCAGTGCCCATTCATTATTTAACTATTTCAACAGCAGTATTGTGGTTTGCTTAGTTATTATAGGCTTCTGCACCAACGTACCATGCAAGCACAAAGAAGGGAAAAGGATAATGACTTAGACCTGAAAAATGCTGTAAAATCTATGAGGTGCAGCATGGAAATAACTCTGAATTACCTTTCCATGTGGCAAGATAAGCAAAAACCTGTTTAACACTATATTCACCAATTTCTTCACAGTGCCTTTTTATGAAAGCCTGTATGAGCTGGATTCTGCATGTAGGCATGTAAAAGAGCTCCACAGTCCAGGTCACACTTGCATCTCCTTCTCAGAATCACCATATTTTAAAGCCAGGATTTGTTTGTGGTGAGAGGGGCTAAGGGAGATGGGCTTATTTCCAGGTCAAAAGGCCTAGCTCATTTGCACAAAGATGGCTGTGTTCTCTGTGAATTAAGTATTACTGCAAAAATTAAGACTTCTCTCCTGATATGACCAATATTATACTTTAAAATCATAAATCAAGATTAACGAAAACTGTGGAGGAATTGGATCTCAAAAAACAAACACAAGCAAACAAACAAACAAAAAACAAACAAGCATAGTTTTAATTTGGCTGAGCTAAGTGGTTCAAAGAGTCAGCCAAGAGACAGAAAATGCAAGTGAGTATTCCCTGAGGTGAGGTGAGGGGGGAGTGTAAACCATAAATCTGAGGGTCGTGACATGTCTATGTTCTTGTCAAAGGAATACCTGGCTTTGTGGCAAATTGCTGATCAGTAGTTAAGCTGCAATTTTCCAAGAATCCCTCTCTCACTCATTATTTCTATCTCTACTCTCTGCCTTTCTCTTTCATGCCCTTTTTCCTTTCAATGAAGTTTGCAGCATGAGTGATGACCTAGCTCATCTTCATAGCTGCAGGGAAAATTTGATTTCTCCCTACAGTGACTTAGTAACTTCTTTCATAATTTTTAAGCTTCCAAACTTACTTCTTCCAACTTGCTTTTAGATAAGAGCAAACTTCATGTTTTATTGATGATATAAGTTGAGTTTGGGAAAAACATACAATGACTAAGTCTGAGATGACCATTATAATCTCTCAGATTCACTTCTCCTCCCAGACACTTGCTTCTTAACTGATTTCACTCAAATGTAGAAATGGATATTCGGATGTCAGACTGCCTTAATATCCCTTTATTTCTTATCTTCCATTATCCAGGAGAAACTTGAGAAAAGAAAGGTTTTAAATATTCATATGTTTCTCTGTCTGCTCTACAAGGAATATGTAACATTTGCTGATGCAATTTAGAATCAGCTGGCCCTATTTCAAATACTGGTTGTATTGTCTCTTGTGTGGCATGGCCTGTCTAGTCTACAGCATCCTCATCTTTAAAATGCAGATCATAACAATTCTCTTTCTTAAGACTGCCCAAATAGACTTATAAGCACTCATTTATGTCGGAGATGTTGCTCAGACCTTAACCTGATTTAATTCAGGGTGTTTGCTAATGGCTTTGAGATTGGGACTCTAATTTACTCATGTATTGCAGAGTATACAAGAAATAAAAAATATTTTATAAAAGCCAAGAAAGTCACAAATGCTACAATGGAGGATACCTTGATGAATCTGGGTCACAGATGTGTCGCGGGTTCTGACTTTAAGCAGTTACTCCTAACTGAATCCTGCCCACATCTTGGGATGTTATCATCACCCAACAGGCTACATGAATCAGACAGTCTGCAGTGGCAAATGTGCTGATGCATGCCCCAGGACATTTTAATGAGCATTGATCTTTTCCTAGTCCAATAATTATCTCACAAGCTAAGCAATCATTTAGAAACAGTTCCCCCTTTGCGATAGGATGAGTGAAGGGGCAATGTTACACAATCCATTTTCCCTTCACAGAAGATTTTGGACAGCAAGAAGAGAGTCTCACACAATATCTCTGCTAAGTTGGTTTTATTGTGTTAGGAGAAATACTCTAGACTCTGAGTGATAGATTGAATTGTACAAGGTGACCTTACAAAATCACTGGTGGCTGTATTTCTAATTTTTGGAACTCAGAGAAAGAATTTTTTCACGGAAGAAACTAGTTCTCTTTGGCAGTCCTAAGGAGTGCCCATAATTACAAACAGCCCTCCCTCTTATGAAACAGAATCTATTCTGTACATAGGCAGGGACATTTTTATGTATTCTCTTTATTCTTCATGTTGTTCTTATTATGTAGATTGGTATATTCAGAGATATTGGCTGCTATTGTAAAGTGGTATACCATATGTATCACATCAATTTTGATAAATGACTTGGGCTATATAAGTCACAATATCCTAATATCTGCACAAATAAGTAAGAACTGACAGTGATTCAATAGATACTGAAGAGATAAACTAACATGGTAACACAAAGATCATTAACTTCAACTCAATCTGTGGACTGCAAAATCTCACTAAAAATTTTGTCATGTCTGATAAATTATAATATTTCATGGAGGCTTCTTTGTACCAATTGTTAAATAATACTATTCTATTTGTCTGCCAAAAGTTGGTGTATGGAATAGAAAGTAAGATCAATGTTGCATAAGAGTCACTATTAAGTATTTTAAAACATTCTATATATGAATTCATTCCCTATTCAGAGATTTTTAAATGTCCCATTCTCCTGAAATTACACCCAACTTTTCTAACTGTGAATAGCTGCTTTCAGAGCATTAAGTTCTAGACAATGACAGACCCATAATTTCCCTGGTGAAAAGCAGGTCAGTGGTAGCCTTTCTGCATTTGTTTGACTATTTTATGCATCCATTAATGCTTATGCTTATTTTAGGGATGCAGTTTCTCTTTCTCAGAACTTCACCCTGCTTGGATAACCAGCTCACACAACAGCAATAAAATTTCCCTTCTCCCCAAAATAGTGTCCAAACCAACACAGGACCACAAATTCTATCCTCTCCTTATGATTTGGCTCAGTGCAGTCAAAATCCCAACATGAGCTGGATGGCTCACTGTGAGCCATCCAGAGTGAGCCATTAAAATACTTCCTTCAATACTTTGTATGTTTCAATATGAAGTCAAAGCAGAGAGAAAAAATGTCTTAAACATGAAAATTGGTTATTCTAGCCCCTAGACAGCTTCGTGATTATGAATTAAGTGGCTTAGTATAGGTTGGAATTTGTTCGTTCCTTTAAAACACCAAATGCAACTATGGAAAACATTATAGATCTAACCGCTGTTTTCCACAAAAAGTGATGATTATGAATGCCTTCTGTCTGAAAAACCAGCCAAAGGGACCAGCATTAGATAGGCTTCGAAAGTTTTGTTGTACATTTTTTAAGTGGAAAAAATTTAAGATATATCAACAAATTTTTATTCACTAATTCTATATTAAACACACAAACATCAAATTATTATTTTATAGTGGGCAAATGAAGAGGAATGAGGTAAAAATACAATAAGGTGTTTACCTTTTGGTGGATAGGAGTTATCATATTTAACTACAATTTTTAATTTTAAAATAATCATATAGGAGAAATATAATTTCCTCCGTAATATATTCTTTTACCCTACCTATGTGAAATGGGTCAGGGAAAAATTCCATGACAATGTGACACTTGAACAGAGCAATATAAGTAATGTCTACTAATTAACTTGTCATTCAGAGAGAATAAAGGACATGCTGGAGGAAAGAATATGCTTTAAGTGTCTACGATACAAAGAATAACACTGTGCTCTAGGAATTGGAAGAAGTTCAGCACAGCCAGGTCAGAGGAAGTGTCAGAACTATAGGATCAGGTTTCTGACATACAGAGAAGTTTCATGCATGTGCAGATTATGTCAAGAATATTTTTTATAGAATTTTAATCACATATTATAATAGTATATCTTTGTTGGACATATTGTAAAATTTGGCCCACACATCTTTGACTATGTTTAGACCATTTTGAGATATTCGAATTGTTCATCAGTTCTGACATCTTAGAAAGTTTATAACCCTTTCCTCTCAAGCTATTTGCATTATACAATATCATACTGTTAACTATTATCACTATCTGAATAAGAGGATACTTGGCTATACTTTTCACATTCACTATGATTTTCTGCCCATTAGTCAGTATCTCCACAGCTCTCACAAACCCTTACCTTTCTTTACCTCTGAAAAATCATTGTTCTACCTGCATTAGCTTGGGTTTTATTATTCTAAGATGGGGAATCTTTTGAAGACCTTTTTATTAATCCAAGAACCCATGGAATTTTTTCTTTTATTAAAAATATTTTCATACAATATAATCTGATTATGGTTTTCCCTCCCTACATCCTCTCAGGTCTTCCTCTTCTTTCCTTCTATCTAGATCCACACCTTTTCCATCTTTCATTAGAAAACAAAGATGTGTATAATGAATAATAATAAAATAAGGTCAAACAAAATCAAACAGTTACAAATAGGACAAAACAAATGAATAGAAGGAAAGAATCAAAGAAAAATCCTGAGAAACACACATAGACACATAGACATATACTTTTTCATACCTAGGAATCTCATAAAACATAAAACCTGCTCAAGATGCTTAAATCATGGAGGTGAAAGTGGAAACAGGAATAATAATTAAAGGCCTATAGAAATTAGGATAAAACTAAGTGATATATTTGACATGAAATAATGATTAAGAAGTGAGTATAAGGAGAAAAATATTTAGTTCCAGGTTTATTGCTTTCCCAACTCAGGCTGAGGCTATCCACTCTGCCTATGAGGCTCATAGGCCCAGTGCTCAGAGCTTACATTATTTTCACAGTCCTAGAAAACTTTTTAAAAATTATAATAATAAAATGAATTATGTCAAAGGACTTACTTAAATATGAAGTTAATCTTTACAGCAATGCAGTAAAGTATGCTTTTTAAATAATTTTACAGAAAAAGCAAGAGTTCACTTGGCTCACAAAGTTCTAATGTGGCCCTGGCTCACAGTCACTGGTACAGGAAAAGAGAATTAGATCTCATGGACTCCAAGGATGAGGTATCACAGAGAACCTAGTTCTATTGTCAATATGAAATATCAGTAAAATCTTTTGTGAAAATGAGAAGTAATTTTAATCACACCTAAAAATTAATATAGAATTCTCCTTGAATTCTTGAAAGGAAAATGAAGCAATGTTGGATCCATAGTCATAAAATATGAACCCCAATTCCAACTTCCAACAATGATTTTCTTTTATTGTTTTGACTTTGTGGAAAAATACCATCTTTATTCTAAGCAATGCTTCAATCTCATTATTATTGTACCCCTGCTTATCTGTGGGGAATTGCAGGCTGGTCTCCAGTTGAGCTGAGGTCTGAACCCTGATGGTCATAATTCACCTTTATGACACAGTAGGCATTCCCTTATGCTCCAGGAACTCTGGCTCCTGCCTAAGTTACCGCCCCCCACAGCCCCCACAAGAGAAGCATGATCAGTAGTCATATAGATAATGGTCCAAGCTTCTGACCTTCAGGCTAAACTCCTTCCCAGTTACCTAGCAACAGTAAAGACCATAAAAGGGGGTGTTCAGCCCCACCTCACTCTCTTACTGCTTACTCTCTTGTCTTCCTCTTACCTCTCACTCTCACCTTCTCTCTCCCCTCTCTTTGTCTTCTCTCCTCTCTTCTCTCACTTTGTCTTCTCCTCTCCTCTCCTCTCCTCTCCTCTCCTCTCCTCTCCTCTCCTCTCCTCTCCTCTCCTCTCCTCTCCTCTCCTCTCCTCTCCTCTCCTCTCCTCTCCTCTCCTCTCCTCTCCTCTCCTCTCCTCTCTTCTCCTCTTTCCCTCTTACTCTCTCTCTTTCTAGCCTTACCCCCCTCTCCCTTCTTTCTTTCTCCCTGCTTTTCTTTTTTCTTTTTTTTTATATTTTTATTAGGTATTTTCCTCATTTACATTTCCAATGCTATCCTAAAAGTCCCCCATACCCTCCCCCCGCCACACCCTACCCAGCCACTCCCACTTTTTGGCCCTGGCGTTCCCTCCTGTACTGGGACATATAAAGTTTGCATGTCCAATGGGCCTCTCTTCCCAGTGATGGCCGACTAGGCCATCTTTTGATACATATGCAGCTAGAGACAAGAGCTCTGGGGTACTGGTTAGTTCATAATGTTGTTCCACCTATAGGGTTGCAGATCCCTTTAGCTTCTTGGTACTTTCTCTAGCTCCTCCATTGGAGGCCCTGTGATCCATCCAATAGCTGACTGTGAGCATCCACTTCTGTGTTTGCTAGGCGCCAGCATCATCGCACAAGAGACAGCTATATCAGAGTCCTTTCAGCAAAATCTTGCTAGTGTATGCAATGGTGTCAGTGTTTGGTGGCTGATTATGGGATGGATCCCTGGATATGGCAGTCTCTAGATGGTCCATCCTTTTGTCTCAGCTCCAAACTTTGTCTCTGTAACTCCTTCTATGGGTGTTTTGTTCCCAATTCTAAGAAGGGGAAAAGTATCCAAACTTTGGTCTTCGTTCTTCTTCAGTTTCATGCGTTTAGCGAATTGTATCTTATATCTTGTGTATAGTTTCTGGGCTAATATCCACTTAATCAGTGAGTACATATCATTTGAGTTCTTTTGTGATTGTGTTACCTCACTCAGGATGATGCCCTCCAGGTCCAACCATTTGCCTAGGAATTTCATAAATTCATTCTTTTTAATAGCTGAGTAGTACTCCATTGTGTAAATGTACCACATTTTTTGTATCCATTCCTCTGTTGAGGGGCATCTGGGTTCTTTACAGCTTCTGGCTATTATAAATAAGGCTGCTATGAACATAGTGGAGCATGTGTCTTTCTTACTAGTTGGAACATTTTCTGGAGATATGCCCAGGAGAGGTATTGCAGGATCCTCCAGTAGTACTATGTCCAATTTTCTGAGGAACCACCAGACTGATTTCCAGAGTGGTTGTACAAGCTTGAACATTCCTCCATTTTTGGTGGGACTGCAAGCTTGTACAACCTGCTTTTCTTTAATAAATTGCTGCGCCACTCGCCAGTGTTGGGAACCTCTTCCCTCATCCCTCTCTCCTATAACCTCGGGGCTTTAGCAAGGTAGCTCTAGGGTCCCCAGGCAGGGCTGCCCCTTGGCCAACCCTGAAGAGTGGGATAGAGGAATGCCCATTCAGGGATGAGTGGAAAGGTTAGGTAGCAGCCCTCCCATGCCTGACAGACCAGAGAACAGGGAAAACTCTGGTGCTGCATGGGCCTTTTCTCCTTCCCCCAATTCCCCGGGCCCCCTATTTTGTTCCCACAGTTATCTGACCTTAAATAAGCTGACTGGAGTGGGATCTAGCATTCAAATAAATTAGAAAAGATTCTTGTGCCCTCCCTTGATAAGATCAAAGGGATATGGGGATTTCCCCTAAGACCTGATAGGAGAAGAAGACATTAATAAAATTTACTACATCATGTCAAAAGTTACATATGAAATACAGACTCTCAGGGATGCCATCATCTGGATTCTTAGTCCTTCCTGACATCATATTTACCCATGTACTCACCAAATATTCAACGAATATAGTGTCTATTCTAATTATTTCAACTACACTTTTTATTTGGTTTTTGTTGTTGTTGTTGTTTGGTTTTTTTTGGTTTTGGTTTTTCTATTTATTTATTTATTTATTTATCTATCTATCTATCTATCTATTTATTTATTTATTATTACATACTTTCCTCAATTACATTTCCAATGCTATCCCAAAAGTCCCCCATAACCTCCCCCCCAATTCCCTACACACCCATTCCCATTTTTTTGGCCCTGACGTTCCCCTGTACTGGGGCATATAAAGTTTGCATGTCCAATGGGCCTCTCTTTCCAGTGATGGCCAACTAGGCCATCTTTGGATACATATGCACCTAGAGTGAAGAGATCCGGGGTACTGGTTAGTTCATAATATTGTTCCACCTACAGGGTTGCAGATCTCTTTAGCTCCTTGTATACTTTCTCTAGCTCCTCCATTGTGGGACCTGTGATCCATCCAATAGCTGACTGTGAGCATCCACTTATGTGTTCGCTAGGCCCCGGCCTAGTCTCACAAGAGACAGCTATATCAGGGTCCTTTCAACAAAGGCTTCCTAGTGTATGCAATGGTGTCATCCTTTGGAGGCTAATTATGGGATGGATCCCTGGATATGGTAGTCTCTAGATGGTCCATCCCTTTGTTTCAGCTCCAAACTTTGTCTCTGTAACACCTTCCATGGGTGATTGTTTCCAATTCTAAGAAGGGGCAAAGTGTCCACACTTTGGTCTTCCTTCTTCTTCAGTTTCATGTGTTTTCCAAATTGTATCTTATATATCGCTATACTAAATTTCTGGGCTAATATCTAGTTATCAGTTAGTACATATCATTTGAGTTCTTTTGTCATTGGGATACCTCACTCAGGATGATGCCCTCCAGGTCCAACCATTTGCCTAGGAATTTCATAAATTCATTCTTTTTAATAGCTGAGTAGTACTCCATTGTGTAAATGTACCACATTTTTTGTATCCATTCCTCTGTGGAGGGGCATCTGGGTTCCTTACAGCTTCTGGCTATTATAAATGAGGCTGCTATGAACATAGTGGAGCATGTGTCCTTTTTACCGGTTGGGACATCTTCTGGATATATGCCCAGGAGAGGTATTGCGTGACCGTCCGGTAGTACTATGTCCAGTGATCTGAGGAACATCCAGACTGATTTCCAGAGTGGTTGTACAAATGTGCAATCCCACCAAATATGGAGGAGTGTTCCTCTTTCTTCACATCCTCACCAGCATCTGCTGTCACCTGAATTTTTGATCTTAGCCATTCTGACTGGTGTGAGATGGAATCTCAGGGTTGTATTGATTTGCATTTCCCTGATGATTAAGGATGTTGAACATTTTTTTCAGGTGCTTCTCAGCCATTTGGAATTCCTCAGGTGAGAATTCTTTGTTTAGCTCTGAGCCCAATTTTTTAATGGGGTTATTTGATTTTCTGGAGTCCACCCTCTTGAGTTATTTATATATATTGGATATTAGTCCTCTAACTGATTTAGGATAGGTAAAGATCCTTTCCCAATCTGTTGGTGGCCTTTTTGTATTATTCCCGGTATCTTTTGCCTTGCAGAAACTTTGCATTTTAATGAGGTCCCATTTGTCCATCCTTGATCTTACAGCACAAGCCATTACTGTTCTATTCAGGAATTTTTCCCCTGTGCCCATATCTTTGAGGCTTTTCCCCACTTTCTCCTCTATAATTTTCAGTGTCTCTGGTTTTACGTGAAGATCCTTGATCCACTTAGATTTGACCTTAGTACAAGGAGATAGGAATGGATCAATTCACATTCTTCTACATGATAACAACCAGTTGTGCCAGCACCATTTGTTGAAAAGGCTGTCTTTCTTCCACTGGATGCTTTTAGCTCCCTTGTCAAAGATCAAGTGACCATAGGTGTGTGGGTTCATTTCTGGTCTTCAATTCTATTCCATTGGTCTACTTGTCTGTCACTATACCAGTACCATGCAGTTTTTATCACAATTGCTCTGTAGTAAAGCTTTAGATCAGGCATGGTGATTCCACCAGAGGTTCTTTTATCCTTGAGAAGAGTTTTTGCTATCCTAGGTTATTTTTCCTTCCAGATGAATTTGCAGATTGCTCTTTCTAATTCGTTGAAGACTTGAGTTGGAATTTTGATGAGGATTGCATTGAATCTGTACATTAATTTTGGCAAGATAGCCATTTTTACAATGTTGATCCCGACAATCCATGAGCATGGGAGATCTTCCCAACTTCTGAGATCTTCTTTAATTTCTTTCTTCAGAGACTTGAAGTTTTTATCATACAGATCTTTCACTTCCTTAGTTAGAGTCACGCCAAGATATTTTATATTATTTGTGACTATTGAGAAGGGTGTTGTTTCCCTAATTTCTTTCTCAGCCTGTTTATTCTTTGTGTAGAGAAAGGCCATTGACTTGTTTGAATTAATTTTATATCCAGCTACTTCACTGAAGCTGTTGATCAGGTTTAGGAGTTCTCTGGTGGAGTTTTTATGGTCACTTATCATATCATCTTCAAAAAGTGATATTTTGGCTTCATCTTTTCCGATTTGTATCCCCTTGACATCCTTTTGTTGTCGAATAGCTCTGGCTAGGACTTCAAGTAATATGTTGAATAGGTAGGGAGAAAGTGGGCAGCCTTGTCTAGTCCCTGATTTTAGTGGGATTGCTTCAAGCTACTCACCATTTACTTTGATGTTGGCTACTGGTTTGCTGTAGATTGCTTTTATCATGTTTAGGTATGGGCCTTGAATTCCTGAACTTTCTAAGACTTTTATCATGAATGGGTGTTGGATCTTGTCGAATGCTTTTTCTGCATCTAATGAGATGATCATGTGGTTTTTGTCTTTGAGTTTGTTTATATAATGGATTACGTTGATGGATTTCCATATATTAATCCATCCCTGCATCCCTGGAATAAAACTTACTTGGTCAGGATGGATGATTGCTTTAATGTGTTCTTGGATTCGGTTAGCGAGAATTTTATTGAGTATTTTTGCATCGATATTCATAAGGGAAATTGATCTGAAGTTTCTATCTTTGTTGGTTTAGGTATAAGAGTAATTGTGGCTTCATAGAATGAGTTGGGTAGAGTTCCTTCTACTTCTATTTTGTGGAATATTTTGTGCAGAACTGGAATTAGATCTTCTTTGAAGGTCTGGTAGAACTCTGTACTAAACCCATCTGGTCCTGGGCTTTTTTTGGCTGGGAGATTATTAATGACTGCTTCTATTTCTTTAGGGGATATGGGACTGTTTAGATCTTTAACTTAATCCTGATTTAACTTTGGTACCTCGTATCTGTCTAGATATTTGTCCATTTCGTCCAGGTTTTCCAGTTTTGTTGAGTATAGCCTTTTGTAGAATGATCTGATGGTGTTTTGGATTTCTTCAGGGTCTGTTGTTATGTCTCCCTTTTCATTTCTGATTTTGTTAATTAGGATGTTGTCCCTGTGCCCTCTAGTGAGTCTAGCTAAGGGTTTACCTATCTTGTTTATTTTCTCAAAGAACCAACTCCTCATTTGGTTAATTCTTTGAATACTTCTTCTTGTTTCCACTTGGTGGATTTCACCCCTGAGTTTGATTATTTCCTGCAGTCTACTCCTCTTGGGTGAATTTTCTTCCTTTTTTTTCTAGAGCTTTTAGATGTGTTGTCAAGCTGTTAGTGTGTGCTCTCTCCAGTTTCTTTTTGGAGGCACTCAGAGATATGAGTTTCCCTCTTAGAAATGCTTTCATTGTGTCCCATAGGTTTGGGGATGTTGTGGCATCTATTTCATTAAACTCTAAGAAGTCTTTAATTTCTTTCTTTATTCCTTCCTTGACCAAGGTATCATTGAGCAGAGTGTTTTTCAGTTTCCACGTGAATGTTGGCTTTCCATTATTTATGTTGTTATTGAAGATCAGCCTTAGTCCGTGGTGGTCTGATAGGATGCATGGGACAATTTCAATATTTTTGTATCTGTTGAGGCCTGTTTTGTGACCTATTATATGGTCAATTTTGGAGAAGGTCCCGTGAGGTGCTGAGAAGAAGGTATATCCTTTTATTTTAGGATAAAATGTTCTATAGATATCTGTTAAGTCCATTTGTCTCTTAACTTCTGTTAGTTTCACTGTGTCCCTGTTTAGTTTCTGTTTCCACGATCTGTCCATTGATGAAAGTGGTGTGTTGAAGTCTCCTACCATTATTGTGTGAGGTGCAATGTGTGCTTTGAGCTTTACTACAGTGTCTTTAATGAATGTGGCTGCCCTTGCATTTGGAGCATAGATATTCAGAATTGAGAGTTCCTCTTAGAGGATTTTACCTGTGATGAGTATGAAGTGTCTCTCCTTGACTTTTTTGATAACTTTGGGTTGGAAGTCGATTTTATTCGATATGAAAATGCCTACTCCAGCTTGTTTCTTCAGACCATTTGCTTGGAAAATTGTTTTCCAGCCTTTCACTCTGAGGTAGTGTCTGTCTTTTTCCCTGAGATGGGTTTCCTGTAAGCAGCAGAATGTTGGGTCATGTTTGTGTAGCCAGTCTGTTAGTCTATGATGTTTTATTGGGGAATTGAGTCCATTGATATTAAGAGATATTAAGGAAAAGTAATTGTTGCTTCCGTTTATTTTTGTTGTTAGATTTGGCATTCTGTTCTTGTGGCTGTCTTCTTTTTGGTTTGTTGAAGGATTAATTTCTTGCTTTTTCTTTCTATCCTTTTATTTTTTTTTTCTGTTATTATTCTTTGAAGGGCTGGATTCATTCAAAGATAATGTGTGAATTTGGTTTTGTCGTGGAATACTTTGGTTTCTCCATCTATGGTAATTGAGAGTTTGGCCGGGTATAGTAGCCTGGGCTGTCATTTGTGTTCTCTTAGTGTCTGTATAACATCTCTCCAGGCTCTTCTGGCTTTCATAGTCTCTAGTGAAAAGTCTGGTGTAATTCTAATAGGCCTGCCTTTATATGTTACTTGACCTTTCTCCCTTACTGCTTTTAATATTCTATCTTTATTTAGTGCATTTGTTGTTCTGATTATTATGTGTCGGGAGGAATTTCTTTTCTGGTCCAGTCTATTTGGAGTTCTGTAGGCTTCTTGTATGTTCATGGGCATCTCTTTCTTTAGATTTGGGAAGTTTTCTTCTATAATTTTGTTGAAGATATTTGCTGGTCCTTTGAATTGAAAATCTTCATTCTCATCCACTCCTATTATCTGTAGGTTTGGTCTTCTCATTGTGTTCTGTATTTCCTGGATGTTGTGAGTTAGGATCCTTTGCATTTTGTATTTTCTTTGATTGTTGTGCCGATGTTCTCTATGGAATCTTCTCCACCTGAAATTCTCTCTTCCATCTCTTGTATTCTGTTGCTGATGCTCGCATCTATGGCTCCAGATTTCTTTCCTAGGGTTTCTATCTCCAGCATTGCCTCACTTTGGGTTTTCTTTATTGTGTCTACTTCCCTTTTTAGGTCTAGTATGGTTTTGTTCATTTCCATCACCTCTTTGCATGTGTTTTCCTGTTTTTCTTTAAGGACTTGTAACTCTTTAGCAGTGTTCTCCTGTATTTCTTTAAGTGAGTTATTAAAGTCCTTCTTGATGTCCTCTACCATCAACATGAGATATGCTTTTAAATCCAGGTCTAGATTTTCGGTTGTGTTGGGGTGCCCAGGACTAGGTGGGGTGGGAGTGCTGCATTCTGATGATGGTGAGTGGTCTTGATTTCTGTTAGTAGGATTCTTAAGTTTGCCTTTCGCCATCTGGTAATCTCTGAAGCTAGCTGTTATAGTTGTCTCTGGTTAGAGCTTGTTCCTCAGGTGACTCTGTTAGCCTCTATCAGTAGACCTGGGAGGCTAGCTCTCTCCTTAGTTTCAGTGGTCAGAGTATTCTCTACACACAAGCTCTCTTCTTGCAGGGAAGGTGTCCAGATATCTGGTGTTCGAACCTGACTCCTGGCAGAAGTTGTGTTCCACTCACCAGAGGTCTTAGGATCCCATGGGGAATCCTGTGTGGATCCTTGCTGGTGTCTGGAGACTCCGCTGGCAAGGCACCCCCGGTTTTGGTTTTTCAAGACAGGGTTTGTCTGTGTACTCCTGGCTGTCCTGGAACTCACTCTGCAGTCCAGGCTGGCCTTGAACTCAGAAATCCACCTGTCTCTGCCTCCCAAGTGCTGGGATTAAAGGTGTGAGCCAACACGCCTGACTTCACCTACACTTTTTTTACTTTTATCATTTTTAAGGGGAAGAATAATAGCCAACATTCATTGTAAAATGCCCAGTGAACTTGGGTCAACTAAAGATTCTTCCAAACCTCAGTCTTCTAACTTATATAATGGATATGGTTAAAATTAGCATCACAATTTTGTTATAATGGTGACATGGAGAAATTACTTGGTTTTTGAAAGTCTGCATACAATGTGCATATATCAATAACCATTGTCATGATAAAGAGAGAAGAAAGTAGGAGGAAGCTTTAGAATTGTCATTGTGGGAGTTCTTTGGCACTGTAGGGTCTGACTGTTTGTGTGACATCTCTATAGTGTTTTTATTTTTATCTTTAATTGGTTATTTTATTTATTTACATTTCAAATATTATCCTGCTTCCCGGTCATCCCTCTAAAAAACCCCTATCCCACCCCCTCCCCCTGCTTCTATGAGGGTGCTTCCCCCCTCCAACTCACTCCTGTCTCACTGCCCGAACATTTCACTAAACCAGGTCATCAATACCTCTCAGGACCAAGGGCCTCCCCTCCTATTGATTCCAGACAAGACCATCATTGCAGTTGGAGTTGTGGGTCCCTCCATGTGTATTTTTTGGTTGGTGATTTAGTCCCTCGGAGCTCTGGTTGGTTGGAGGATATTGATATTGGTTGGTTACAGTAGACTTAAAATTCCCTTCTTGAGTCATATCATTAGAGCCAAGAAAAATCATGTACATACTGTGGCACTGTTTTCACTTACTATCAATATCTTCACTAATCTGACCAATATCAGTGAGCCCACTCTATACAAAATTCATGTACAAGTAGCTATGAGTTCCTATCACTTTACTTTATGTTGATAGTGAAAATGTTTTCTCTCTGCTGACAAAATTTTCTATCCTGACTCTACTATTGACCTCTCCTCTATGCAGTATGAATCACCTGGGCATATGTTGATTTCACGATTGTGGATTCTTTTAGGGAAACCTCGGAGTCTCACATATTTTCGGTCTTTTTTCCTGGCACTGGGTACCCAGGAAATGTTAATTTGCTAAATGCATGAAGTTATATACATTTTACTTTTAATTCACAATCACCCACTAAAATATTTAAGGCCACTAATGTGTATCTATCACTCTAGAAACTGAAATAAAATCCAGTCAGTTGGATAAAGTGTTGAGAGAATATGAACAGGTAGCTCTGAGCTTGAGGGTAGATGGGAGCCTCTTTTGCAAGAAGGATCCCTGTAGGGCTACATTGTGGATGGCTTTAGATCAACCTGTGGCAGGAACAAGCCTCCTTTAAAAGAACTCACAAAGGAGCATTTTCTGCAAGACAACTGAATGCACAGGACACATCACAGCTATTGCACAGCCCCTACCTTCTACTCTCTACCTCTATTTTCTGTCCTTAGGATGCCTAGGTTTATTTTCTATGAAAACCAAAACTGAGTCAGAGCTAGTCTGCTAAGGAACTATACTATGTAAATTATACAGGTATGAAAAGGCATCATAAAGACAAAAACTCCTACTCCACATTCCAATAAGCATATCATCAATTAAAATCTCAAGGCCAAGAAGCTCAGCCACGTTTCCATGCACATGGAATCTTTAATAAATGCTGTGGAGCCCTGAAAACAAGGGATTCCAGCCAAAGCACAAAAAAAAGCCAAAAGGTGTAGGACTGTGAAAGGCAGCCTGGTTCCTGGTTGAACTAAGGCTAGAAACTCTGGTGACCCTAAAGGGATGGCAGGCCTTGCAGGTTTTGTCTGGTTCCAGGACACTAGGCTCCTGACAGGAGGTGGCAGCCCTTCATACATTTGTGGCCATCAGTCACATAAGGGCAATGCCCCAAGCCCCTCCACAGGTAGAGGACATGACCACAGTTCATGTAGGTTCAAAACAGATCTCCATTTTAATGAGGTACCTAAAGGCCTGAAGGGCTTAGCCAATTAAGTTTTCCTTCCCAGATACTCCTCCCTGCAAAAGGCATTTAACCTCAGGCCTCCTGAGAAGTAGGGTACAGTTTTACTCATATACTTTCCACCATGGTAATAAATGTCTTAAAACCATGGACTGCCTCTTTTCATCAAGATCTGCTGTGGGGAATGTGAAGAAGGCCTCCACTTAAAAGGCCTCTGTCTAACCTCCAGGTAGAAAGCCTCTCAGTGCCCTAAGCCAAGGCCAACACCAAGCCAAGCCCAAACCTGCAGCCACTGACAAGCCAAGGATTCTATCCCTGCAAGATTCAAGTGGAGTTCCCTTCTTTTCCCCCTCAGGCCTGAACTAGATTCAGCTAGCGGACCCCAACTCTATTCTCAGCTTTTCCGCTGGACCCCCCAGTGGTGACTGAGTGTCCATGAGCCTGAGAACCAGACAGCCCTGGCCTTGTTGCAAGTGCATGGACCACCAAGCCGGCACCAGCTGTCCCTGGGACATCAGACTGTGCTTCCCCACCCCAGGAGTGGTGTCCCACAGCTTCCCATAGCCCGATACCCACCTGGCAACAGTGCAGTCAAAACTCTCCTGTCCTGCCTTCCTGAGCGGGACTTGGGACACCAACAAAATAGTAGTAACACCATCCATATGTCTGCTTCCTAGTTATATATAAATCTGTTGTCCTTGTTCTCTTTTATTTCAACAAACATTCAGTGAGTGCAAGCTATGTGCTGAATGGATCTCTAAGGAAATAAAGAATGCTCATGTATGTAGACACAATGGACATACAAATAAATTATCATACCAAGTACAGTTAGACGGGAAAGGCAATGTGATTGACAGTTACTTCTTTATGTTTGAGGCAATAATTTGATATGCCCCTGTTAAATCCCCACAGTAGCCCCAATATGCTACTAATTTCAAACAGTTTTGACAAAATATAAATAATGAGTTAATATTAGTCACAATGAAATGGCATAGGCCCTAAACCAATATCACATTCATCACCAAATAAAGGGAGAATTTTGGCAGATATATTTATAGAAAGAACACCACAAGACAACTGGAGTGTGCCACAAGCTAAGGTTAGGGACGACCAGGTTGAAGGAAACCTATGTCTTTACAGTTCTTGTTCCTCTAATGACACCAGATCTCAGATATACTACCTTCAAAAAGAGGTGACCATTTATTTTTACTGATAAATAGTCAGAGTATGTGCTCATTACATAAACTCAGGGATACTGATCCACTCTAGTTGTCTTATATTTGTGCTGGATTCTAATGAGGTAACACTAACAAATGTTGAGCTTTATGGGCTAATACATTTGATAACAAGCTGTGCATCCACAGAGGCCTTGTGCACATCCCAAACACTGGAAACTATACTCGGTTTCCAGGAATTTCTGAACTCCAATTTCAAAGAGAGTTCACAGTGAGATATTTCCTAAGTATCAGAACATATGTCGGAGTACCATGACAAACTGAGAAAAAAAAAATTAAAGCAAAAATCCATCATAATACATGTGATATTGGTTAGATAGTGTAATTATGGTAACTAGGATATATTAAATTTAATAGATTAGTCAAGTACAAGTAAGAAGTTAGATATATTTTACCAAATTCTTTCATTAAAACAAAACTGGACTGGGAAGTATGACAATACTCTATTTGCATTGGTCAGTACAAGTCAAATGATAAAGCATGCTTCCAGACATTCCTCAAGACACATACAGTATTCCATCCTCAGTCTTTGAGACTTATTAAGAGCATGTTTTCTGCCAGTTCATCAACTCAGAACATACTGACCTAGAGGACACAGTGCTTTACTATCAGTGACACCCTATTTACTAGGGTAGATTTTTGAAACGTCAGGTCCTTAACCTTCTTCAGCTTTCTCCCACTTCAAACTCCAACTCATCCAGATATTGAAAGATTTCCAGATTTCAGTTTGAAGTTGTGCTAGAAATCAATTCCTTTGATCTTTTTTCGGTGAGGAAGTAATTTCTTAGAAATGACTGTCCCTTGGCCACAGAGAAACTGTTGAGTCTCTAGCTTTGAAGTCACTAAGGTAACTATTAATGTTTCAATCTGCCAATGTCCATCAGACTTTGTATATATGGTAACCTGATGGTAGACACACAGATAATGGTAAGGTTAATTCAGCCCTTAATAGAATCAAATTTGATTTTGGAAACTAATGAACATTGTGATGAACGTTGATGGGCATTTCACATGAAAAGCATCTGGTTCTATGTGGACATTTATTTTGGTTGCAGGACCTTCAGCTCAAAGGATACTAAATATGAAAAATCATTAACACTGTGTCTAAGTGCAAGAGCTTTTTAGTAATGTAATATTATTTCTTTATAATTGAGCCTTTCAATATCTTAATATGTTTCAAAAATGCCCTTTGGATGAATAAAGTTAAAATCATGGAAGATATGTAACATTTATATCCTCTAGTCACACAATTAACTTGGAGTAAAAAGGAAAAAAAAGTATTATAACATATTACAGGGACACCTCCAACCTCATAGAATTTACCAGTGATCCATAGGAGGAATTCAGTCAATTGAAGTTATAGGGAAGAGTTCATTCCTCAGTGATTGGCTATCCTGAATTAGGAGGATGAACCTCATTGGCTAGGGCTTAGCACAGAAATATGATCCTTACACTCAAATTCTGGACCCACTAACCCCTTACAAAGGAGCTACTGAGATGTTGTTGGTGCCCTACACATTTCTTCTGAGAATATTTCTTCATAGGTTTTCAAGTCAGCCTTCAGTGTAAAATCAAGTTTTAAGTAAAAATGAAAGGAGAGAGAGAGAGAGAGAGAGAGAGAGAGAGAGAGAGAGAGAGAGAGAGAGAGAGAGAGGAATCTGTTAACTATCTCATGGATGGAAGAAACCAGTATTAACATCAACAATGTTTTCTTTAATTCTTTTGCTTTATATTGTTTTTATTTTTCTTCTTCTTCTTCTTCTTCTTCTTCTTCTTCTTCTTCTTCTTCTTCTTCTTCTTCTTCTTCTTCTTCTTCTTCTTCTTCTTCTTCTTCTTCTTTTGGTTGTTTCGAGACAGGGTTTCAGGGTTTCTCTGGTTAGTCCTGGCTGTCCTGGAACTCACTCTGTAGACCGCAAGGCTGGCCTCGAACTCAGAAATCTGTCTGCCTCTGCTTCCCAAGTGCTGGGATTAAAGGCGTGCACCACCATGCCCAGCTCACTTTATATTGTTAAAGTGAGATTATATCATAGTTTATAAGTATACATATATTCTGAAATTTATTATGTATAATATGAACTAGTACAGGTCATAAAATACTCTTTTGAATGTCATCATTAATGAAAATTTTATGCAATTAAACATAAATATAACTACATAAATTTAAATTATTAATCTCTTATTAATTTAAATATTTTAATATTTCATAATAATAAAAAACATGCTAGAGCATCTGTGCTGACAGAACTCTGTCTCAGTTGTTGGACATGTGCTCTGGTTACAGCAATGACAATAAACATTTGATGACATGTACAAACCACACAAGAAATGAAGACTCAATATGGCATAGTTTGAGTTAAAAATCAAGCATTCTGGTTTTTTCCCTTAATGCTTTGACAATGATAACCTTTGTCAGTACCATTTCTGTCTTCAAAACTTTTTCTTGTTTTCTGTTGTTCTTCCATTGAAGAATAAGAGAAAAGAAATGAATAGTGGTTCCTTTGAAGCATTCTTCAAGGTTCGGCGAGGTTATTTTGACACCTACTGTCACCACCTTCCAAGCTCTCCGAATTGTGTTTTGCTACTTGAGTTCCTCCATACCTGCTGAACTGCTTCCTAATTCATGCCTCTTGGTGTGAGATAACCTGCTTTTCTGTGCATACTTTCCCCCTTGCTCTGATCCACAGTCCTGTTGACAGTGTTCTCTCTCTTCAAGAGGCTTTTCTTGACCTTCCTACCCAGGCCTGCCTTCTCTCTCCAGATTGCAAGTCACATGCAGTACCATTATGTATTTTCTCTTCTAGATCACAAGCATCCTGTGGATAGCACCAGGTCTTAGTTATTCTTTGAAAAGCAAGTTTTAACTCAACTCTAACTCCTAATGCAATGTGACTCCTCTCCATGAGTATGTCTATAAACTTTTTTAAACAACTGATGCACTTTCAGTATTAAAAAAAATAAATAAATTTTTATTTCCTCAAGTATTAGTCATAGAATTATCACATAACCTGCCAAATATATTAGGCACATAACTAAGAGAAATGAAAACATATTTTTATGAAAATATTCTAGGGAAGTTCACAGGATGTGGGAATTGTCCAAACATCCTTCATTTGGGTAGCATACAAACAAAATACAATGCTCTCATACAAAAAAAAAATATTATTTGAGAATTAAAGATGATAAAAATAATGAAATGATCCATGTGACAATGAAAGTGCATGTCTCAAATGTGCTGCTACAGGGAAGAAGCGTGGGATGAGTAACCATGTTTATCCAGTCTGCCCAGAAGAAGAAAAGCTACCGTATTTGAAAGGAAGATGGTAGCTCAGGAAGGAAGAGTTACCTAAAGGGTGGAGAAAGTTATGTGACTGAGAGAGTCCTTTGAGAAATTATAAGATGTTCCAAAATTATAGCAATACACTTATGACAAGACTATCATGGTATTTAGTAGTATGTGTGTGTAAATCTACTTCAAAAACATTTAACATATATGTATACCCAGAGCAGTCTATAGAATGTCCTTATATGTTTATAGGTCCAGGACTGACAAGTTGGCATTGGATAATCAGTTAACCTGCTTTTCCTAAGAAATGCTACCTCCGTGCTCCTAAGCATTCCTCCATTACCTATAATTCTGTGAAGAACTGAGGCATCCTAGGTCTTGACACACCCATATTAACATGCCTTTTTTTGTTGTCCTTGTTAACTTTATGTTTAAGTGGTCATGTTGGAAGACTTTATACAGACATATAAATAAATATTTATAGCAACAATTAATGAAAAAGATCATGATTTAAAAAGAAAAAGCAAGGAGAGTTACATGGAAAGGTTTGAAGGGAGGAAAGGCAAAGGAAATAGTATAATTGTATTATATCTCCCAAAAATAAATATATATTTGAATAGCATATGCACACTTTTCTATAAAATATATCTTTATTTTATAGAATACATATTCTATAAAAACATTGCAGACTTTTAAAAGGTAGGCAATATATACTACATATAGTTTTTCTCAAAAATAAATGGTTTTATGCAGTTATCCCTGCCCTCTCATGTCTTGAGTATAAATTATCTTATATGGGCTTAGGTTTTTGAACACTGAATTGCTAGCTGGTAGTCCTTTGACCTTGGTTTCCTTTTGGATTAATTCATGACCTTTGCCTTATTGCTTTAAAGTACTTCGTTATTTCTCTTCAGTGCATTAGAATTGCTTGCATGACTATTCATGAACTATTGGACCATTTTTAAGTACAGAGACATAGCACTCTGACACACTAATAGCTGATCCTTTAAACAAGACAGTTACTAAGTGCTTAGTGCATAGACAGTGCAGAAAGTGTGGGTCACTTCTTGAGAAGGACAGTGCAGGTCATCATGACATTTCACCATGCTTCTCAGTGCAAGTGAACAATTTGAAACTATGGTGTTTCTTTCTAGACTTTTGCTTTTAGTATTTTGAGGCCATGGTTGACTGCAGGTAACTGAAGCAAAAGAAGTTACATATGATGAAAGCTGAATAATAGGACGGAGAGTACTGTGTACATATCTTGACAATTTTTTCTCATAGTATATCAGAAATCAGAGAAATACAAGGGTTGGGACCCCATGCTAAATCAAATGGTTAGCTACAAGTATCTGCTTCTGTATTTGTGAGGCTCTGGCAAAGCCTCTCAGGAAACAGCTATAACAGGTCCCTGTCAGCAAGCACTTCTTGACATCCACAATAGTGTCTGGGTTAGGTAACTGTATATAGAATGATGCCCAGGTGGGGCAGTCTCTGGATGGCCTTTCCTTCAGTCTCTGCTCCATTCCTTTTCTCCATATTTCCTCCCGAGAATATTTTGTCTCTACAGGTTTTCCCTCCCAATTGTTGGGCATTTCAGATAATCTTATCCCTGTTTTGTCCTGGGAGCCTCTTGCCTTCCTGACATAGAGAAAGGACTAAAGGAGCTGAAGGGGTGTGCCACCCAATAGGAAGAAAAACAATATTAACCAACCAGACCCCTCACAACTCCCAGGCACTAAACCACCAACCAAAAGAGTACACATGGAGGGACCCATAGCTCCAGCTGCATATGTAGCAGAGGATGCCATTGTCTGGCATCAGTAGGAGGAGAAGCCCTTGGTCCTGTGATGGCTCAATTCCCTAGTATAGGGGAATGCCAGGGCAGTGAGGTGTGAGTGGGTGTGTAGCAGGGGGAGCATTCTCATAGAAGCAGGGGGAGGGAAGATGGGAGAGGAGTTTATCTGGAGGGGAAACTGGGAAAGGGGATAACATTTAAAATGTAATACATAAAATATCGAAAAGAAGAGAAGAGGAGAAGAGGGGAGAGGAGAGGAGAGAAGAGAAAAGAAGAAAAGAAAAGAAAAGAAAAGAAGAGAAAAGAAAAGAAAAGAAAAGAGAAAAGAAAAGAAAAAGAAAAGAAAAGAAAAGAAAAGAAAAGAAAAGAAAAGAAAAGAAAAGAAAAGAGAAAAGAAAAGAAAAGAAAAGAAAAACACCAGGGTTACACTTATCTACTACAACTACTATGTGGTAATGTAAATAAAGTGTTTTTAAAGTGCAAATCATCCCAATGACCACAGGAAATGTTTCCAAGGTGAAACTAACCTCATCAGTTCAGCTGTGTCCAAGTGACTGCATAAAAATGTATCTCTACATCCCCATACTGACCCAGGGCTTAGTGCCCAAGAATATGTTCTTCCACCTTAGAGCTTATGACTATTATGTTGTACTTGCAGAGCTGCTAGCTCTTATGTTTCTCCAACATGGTGACAATAGGTAACTCTGAGACCACTGATCATCATGGAACTCTAGAGCCTAAACAGCTCCTGGGAAAGAGAAGACTTCATATTTGTGTTTATGAACAGATTTCCCAAAACAAATAAACAAATGTTGAACTGAGGGGTAAGTATAAGCTCACTTGAAAAATGGTGGCTTTCTACCATTGTCCCAGAAATATGTTAAGTGATTTCTTCTGTTTCATCCCAACACCACCTTCAACATAAAATCAGCAATTCTAGGGCCAAATACCAAAGAGAACAGCTAACCTGTACAATAAACAGGAAAACAAAGACAGGCAGGTAACTGTCAGTCATGCCAGAGAATCAAACATCCTGGTGATTTACTTTTGCCTGAAGGAACTCAGGCACTAAGCAAGTTGATATTGGAGTGGTTCTATTCCGGAATCTTACAAATCTGAAATTCTTGAGTCATCTTGGTGCTGTGGCTCTTTACAAACATGGTGCTCTGTCTCCATTCACTACACCTCTACCAGTTGCCAGAAGGATGACAAGGGATGATCAAAGAAGTTACCAGTCAACAACGGCCCCTATTAGCAGATATGTGCACTCATCCTAAATTAAAATCTTCCAACCTAACATTTACCATCATCCTCTGTGATTATGTCTTCTTCTGTTTTGGTTTGAGTTTACTGGGGAGGAGGGCATGATAATTCAGCTGAAAGTCCATTACTGATAGACCCTATAAATGATTCTGAGATGACTTGCATCCTCATTCTACTGTACACCACTCAGTAACCCTGCTGATGATATCTAAATGCTTATTTCAACTGGGCAATATTTAAATATACTAGCTTCTCTTTATTCCCAGATCATCACAAAGTAGTAAGTTGAAGGCATCAGGCTCCTTCCAATGAGGATGGCATGTTTATCTTCCCAGTCAAGACCTTCTACTAAGTTGATTTAGGTACTGAGTTAGCCCCATGTTCTCAAGATGTGTTTGATCTTGCAGTAAAGTCTGTAATGTACAGTTACTGGGGAGTAATGAGTCCTGAATGGGAATCTTTAGTACATTTGGGATCAACTCCCACATGTCTGTCTTTTAGGACAAGTATTCCTTTATTAGTTATTTGTAACATCACTGCCATGTTCAAGTATAAACGTGGAAATGTAAAACCAGAGGAACGTTGGACAGGTGACTAATAAGAGCCGAATGGTGATAAATTCCAACATTAAAAGCTCATGTGATGAGCCTAAGGCTTTGTTGTTGTTGTTGTTGTTGTTGTTGTTTGAATGCTAGACTTCTTTGGTAAGTCCTACTTCATGGTAGCTAGAGTTCGAATTGACTACATTGTCATGTCTATTCCATTATGTTGCAAATGTCAGGTCACTGTGACTGGTTCCACTTTTGGGCAGTTGTTCTTGTGCTGTGTAAGAGGACACACTGAAAATACTGTGGAGAGCATCAACAAGCCAGACTTCTCTATCTCCCATACTTCAGTTTCTGCCTTCAAGTTCCTGCTTTGACTATAATTTGTAAAAAGACATAAAACCTTACTTCTTCAACTTGCTTTTCATCATGGTGCTTTATTACAAAAATAAAAGGAAAGAATAAAAACACTAAGATATTACTCATTTCTCCCTCTTGGGGATGTATTATTTTTGTTTTTGTTTTTGTTTTTTTTTTGAGAATTTGATACACATATAAAATGTATTTTGCTTCATATATATACTGTTCAGTTTCTTAAAGGCTCCTCTCAAACCATCTCCACTGTTCCTTTTTCAATTCCATTTCCCCATTTATAACCTAATGAATCCAGCCAATGCTATCAGTATGTGAATAGACATAGACTCGCACACTGGACTATATGGGCAACCTAACAGGAATCATAGCCCTGAAGAAAATTTACCATCTTTCCCTTAGAAATTATCAGCTTCCAATATCTACTCAGCTCAGGGTGGGTTTCATGAAACCTTCTCTAACATATACTGTAAATTTGGCTGCTGTGAGTTCCTGAGTGTAATGGTCCTGTTGTACGCTAAAATCATTGCTTCATACAAGTTTTCCCCCGACAGCTGCTATTACCATCTTTCTGTTTTTTCTTCCATTATTTTTCCAGAACCTTGGGCAGAAGCAGTATTGTATGGATGTCTCTTGTAAAGACAAATATTTTATGGTCACTTATTCTCTAGAATTTGACCAACTGTGAGTCTTTGAATTAACCACAGTCCAGTGTAAAAGTAGCTTTGCTAACCTATAGGTTTAAAGACAAGTATTTAGAAGACAATTAGATTATTTCTTGTTTTCATTCACTTTGGAATCCCAACTCACAATATGGTAGAATTCAAATTTAGAGTAATCTTCTTTACTCAGTTAAGCCTTTCCAGAAAATCCTCATACATTATTAAGTATATGAAATAAAAGTAAAATAAAAAATATATATTTTCCATTTTTCTTTTACAATTGATTGATTGCAATATTTACACTATTATGAAAACTGCTATTATGAACATTGTTGTCAATACTCAGAATTTAGCCTAGACTCTAAATTAAACTAGCAACAATTGAGAGTCTTTATTCATTAAATAATTAAATTATTTAAAATAGTGAGGGTTGACCATGATAACAGATATATTACATTTTTGTTAAGAAAATAACATGCAACTTGAATAAATAAATAGAAATAATTTATATGATAAGTCATGTTCTTGAGTTCTTCAGTTAAGTGTTATAAAAATATTCACCATTTGGCACAGGATTTTCCCTGTCCAATTACATTAGTGCCGAGTAGGTCTATGGTTGGACAGAGAAAACGGAGTCGGAGCTAAGAGTTGCAGAGGGGGGGGGGGGGAGAGGGCATCCCAGAGGGTAGGAGAAGAACCAAGATGGCTTCAGACATGCAACTACGTGGTATTTACCAGCCACAAATAGCTATGATTTCACAAAGTTAGAAATATTGGGATAAAGCTTTTATCATTGCCATTGACTCTGAAATTATTGTATTGGAATCTTGTGAATTGTGATATTATTGATGCATACGTGTGATTGGTTAATTAAGCTTTAAGAGTCATGATTCTACCGGGGTACTGGGTGCTGAGAGATGCAACTACAAGGTTGTTGGTCCTGTCTAGTTACTGGAATGTGAGATTGCCAACTACATGGGTTTATGGATGAGGAAGAACTAGCAGTGCAGAGACAAGAGCAGTGGGGGCTAGCTAGGAGAGAGTAGTTCAGTGGCAAGAATATGCAGAGTGGGATCCTGCAGGGACATAGTGTTGTGGCCCACTAGTGCCTGCACTGGAGCAGAAACCTGACCCGGTGGGGCAGAAGAGTTGGAGGGATCATTTTTTAATATTTCCCACAACAACCATATCTAGTATATGGCGTTTGTAACTGAACTCCAAAAGTAGCAACAAGTTAAATAATTTTAAAATTTGTTTAGAGAAAAAAGTAGAGAGAAACAGAGAAAGGTTTTTAATCAATGACATGGGAGAGGGCTGGCATTCCTGAGCTGTAGATGGCTACAGCAATAGGAGTAGAATGGGAGCTAAAAAAGGAAGAGTGAAAAAAATCCTATGTAAATAAGTAAGTGTGCTGAGTCCTTCATAGCTTGGTCCTGGAAGTTTGACTGCAGTAAGGAAAGGATGAAGAATGCACAGACACAGACTCACAAACAAGAAAGCTGGGATTGGATGGGCTGTATTATTTCTGGTAGAAGGAACCTACAAAACACTCAAAGAATTCAATGAATTTATTTTACATTCGGATGGAGGAGGTAGGTTGGTTGTATAGCTGAAGAGGTAAAAAGTTTAGCTAATCTCAATAGAAGCCCCTCAATAGAAGGCGAACTGCTTCAGGTTGCAGTCATTAGGATGGAGAAGTTGGGGTTGACAGTTTCTGCATACACTGTCAACATTTGCAGTCAGGTTAGAGGAAGGCTTTACCATCTGTCTGAGACACACATGTGTTTTCCCATTCCTAAGGTCTGCAATATGGAGGTGTGGGACAATGGGCTACGCACAGACAGCCTGGTTTCCAGTCGAGGCTAGATCTTGAACCCCGGACCTGGACCTGGTAGTGATAACTCACTTACATGGGACTGAAGGAGTTCTCTCATGTCTCCTGGACCCTGGCTCCTGTTGGAGTTAAGGCCCCCACAACCCCCACAGGAGAGATGTGGCTATCAGCCACTTAGGAACAACACCAAGCCCTGTCACATGCAAATAAGGTTTTCCCCAAACTCTCAGTCCAAGCCAATGAGAAGAGCTTGCTGTCAAACTCTAAATCACTGCCAGAACAGTATATAGGGAGAGCCATGCAGGGGACTAAAGGTGCGAGAACTATTTCTTTGTCTGACCCTTTTGTTCCAAGTAACACTTGGGAAGAGTTCTTCTCTCCCAAAGAACCAAGAGCTGAGCTGGAATTCCACCACATTCCTCACTGGATTATTGGCTTTTTGCTGACCCAGCCTGACCTGACTAGGTTCAGAGAGGCTCCTACTTAGCGACCTGGAAGGCATGGCAGAGGCTTTGTCTCCCTGCCTGCACTCACTTCCCTCGCTGGGGCCTGCCCACCAGACCTGGATAGGGGTCTCCTTGGAAAAACTCTGGTACCTGGGCCCACATGGAGGGGTCTTGACATAGCTTTGGTCATGACAACAAAACATATTCTATGGTCATGTCAACAACACATATTCATACATATGCATACAGGATTTCATTCAACTGCACACATTCAGTTGAGGCTTTCTCCACTCCCCACATAATTCTTTCTAAAATTAGTCAGTAAAGAAAATATTTAAAAAAACTCCAAAAAAAAGTTTGTTCTCAGTTTTAGCCAATAGATAGTAGAGACAATGAGGCTTCAGTCCAACATGATGTGTTTTTACTTCTCTATTCTAAAGCACTAACAGATCTATTGGGTAAGTTCATTAAGAATCAGCAGAATCTTGATAGATGGAACACCTTGGAGTTGCTGGGTGTATTAATCAGGATAGATTAAGTTATTCTGCAGAAACAAGACATCAATATCTGAGGAGCTGGATTCAATAATAGTTTATATCTTATTCACTCCAACTTTGCTGCAGCCATGGGAGGCATTCCAGAGTTTCTGCCTTCCTGGGTTACTTCTTCCAGCATGCATTGATTGTGTAGTGTTCTGCATTTTTAGCACACACTTCTGAAAAGTACTACAGCAGGGCAAGCAAAATGGATGGCTGTGCACCATGGAGTTTACACATGTTATATAATATATTTCACTGACCAGAAATAGTGGCAATTCTTAACTCTGAGAATCTCTGGTCAGATGAAGGAAATTGAATATTAAAGGGAAATGCCATCATTTTGTCTTATATATGTAAAGGAAGAATGGATTAACTATGTGCCTATTGACTTAGTTCCTTAAATTCCATGGTTTTTCCTCTGTAGTCCCTAGGCTACAGTGGAGCTCTACAGATAATACAGCAAAAAATTCCAACCCATGTTGTGGGTCCAGAGTCTCTTCAAGACTTTGTATGTCATCTATCTTCTGCTGAGGTGGATAGCCGTACATTCCTTGTTGACTTCTGCTATACAAACCTTAACAGTATTTAACATAAATTAACAAACATCACAAGATTACAGCCCTAAAGAAGAACTGCTTATCATGACTCTGATCAACTCAAAGACAGTATACTGTCTAGAGCATCATCTAGACTTCCAAAGTTTTTTATATGTAAACAACTTTTTATATAAAATTCAGGGGGTGATATGATGAGTACAAGAGAGGATTATTAGGGTAAGTATTATTCAAATAATTTTATACTTTTATGAAAGTAATATACACTAAGAAAATATAAAAAAGAAAAAAATCTTTTCAGTTACTCATGGAGTATTTGTACATCTACATATTAATTAGCTGAAAATTTTATACTTTTTCATATATTCTGGAGAAAATTGGTTAATAAATAAAATTTGAAGGTAATATCTCCATCTTAAAAGCTAAAAATTACATAAAACACTCTATCACTATATATATACACAAATATATTAAGTATATTGCTTCTTAAAAAGTAGCCTAGAATAAAGATGAAATTTAAGTATGGAACAGAGGATTAGCTTTACTGCTGGCTCCATAGCACAATGATTCCAGTGAATGCTCAGCCATTCAGCCTCTTCCTCTGCACAGCTGGCATGCGAGCTAAGAATAGACTCGGGGTAAATTTATGATATTTGAGGTGCAGGGATGTCTAGGAGAGAGTCATGGGGAAGTGAATATGATTAAAACACCTTCAAAATGTGTATGCAAATGTCATAATGAAACCCTTTGTTTTGTAGATTAGCATAGGCTGGGCTGGAGAAATGGCTCAGTTCAGTGGGTCAAGCAGAAACCCACATAAAAAGAACCAACTCCCCTGGGTTGTTCTTTGACTTCTATAGATAACACACATATGGAGTGTGTGTGCACACACACAGAAAAAAACTCACATACACACACACCAAATGTACACAGAATATACACAAAATTACACATGTGCATGCACAATAGGTAAACAAATAGTATAAACTAATGTAGTCCAATACAAAGGAGAAAAATATATACTGTGGCTAATTTTCATAAACATAGGCTCTCAAGTGTAAGAGTTTGAACTAGATTTAAAGCCAAACTTTTCTTGTCACTAAAAATGGGATGTTGAAAAAACTGACCTCTCTAAACAGAGTTTAATTAACAGTAAGAGAATTATTATAATACCTCCTTATAAGATTATTATGAAGACATATACAATAATGTATAGCATAGTACCACAAATACCTTAGAATATAGCAGTTTTCAAAAGATTTATCTGTCCTTTCTATCTGTCCTTTCGGTCAAGAAAGATAACTTATATTAGAGATTTTGTATGCTATATTTCTGATTATACTTGGTGTTTAGTTCTTTGGTTCCCAATTCCTAGTCTATAAAGATAACATTAGCATCTTAATGATGCTTGTTCCATGTCTCAGTACACGCTATCTTTGTACCATGCATACATTAAAAATAAGTGTTGGTAAGCAGGTGACTCTTTGTTTCTCCTTTCATTATACTTTTGCAAATTCAGCTTTGTGTAGTTTATTCAACTGGTTGTTTTGATGCTTTACTGATATTCAGTAAATACTCACAATACTTAATGACATAACGTGATAACAAATGATTCCTTGCAAGAAAATTCTATCCTCAAAGCTATTTTATACGGACAATTAACTAGAGATTTTTTGATATTATAACTTTTTAAGAGTAAAGAGTATACAGCAAAAACTCCATGTGACCATCACTCTTTAGCTCAATATGGAGACAAAGCTTGATGGTCCTTGGCTTAAAGAAACGATGTATGTTTTATTCAGGAACCTGGGATTTCAGCAGTGCTGAAAAATGGTATGTTTTACCACTTCTCCACTTTTATCTGTTGGGCCAGCTTTACTGCACTGGAGAACCTGTGTCCAAAGTCTTCTAAACTCATGAGGGGCAAAGTAGTGTTGGGTTTTGCCTGGGACCTCAGCTGAGCCAGAGGTTCAGGAATTTAAGTTTATTTTCATTAGATGTGAACTATTTTGTGCCATGATACCTGAGTTTTGAGATCAACTAGACAAAGATAGAGCTGGAAGAAGCTGTACTGCATTTATAATGTACCATCAGTGGTAACAGGCCGTCAGTTTCTCCCTAGACTCTAAGTCAAGCAGACACAAAGGACCACTAACATACTGTCCTGATCTACCAGATATTTAGGTGCAGGTGTAGAGACTTTCAGAGCTTCTTTCAAAACTCTGGACTTCACATTCTTCTTGATTTCATGCTGGCAAGGTGGACATGCTTGGTTTCTTCGGTTCTTCTAAGCACAGACAAACAGTGTCAGTCCTTCAGGGAACCAATTTATGACTTATTTTTCTGATCTCCCAACTCTGTTTTCTAAACTCTGCTTTTTCTACCTTCTTTAGAAATCACATAAGGTCTGCTTTGACAATTTCCTCATCTCTTGCTCTAAACTAACTGTGATTTCTGGTTGACTCTGGCTAGAGGCAGGTTGTCAACAATGTTAGGTACAGGAATCTGGAATTGGTTCTTTCACCTGACTTCTTGTGGAAGCATGTGTGACTCTGATACTGGTAGTAAAGTGCGATGTTAGCCTATGCATCATTATAGCGAGCAAACAGATACCCTGACTACTAGTAGTCGGCAAAAATCAAGTGTCCATCAAGTATAGGCTGCCAGAAGGGGTATGTTTGTTTTGCAACTTGTACTTGAAAACTATGATGTCAGAAAAAACTGAGTTCAAGACTCAAATGCTTGCCTCAAAATCTGGTAGATTAATTAGGACAAAAACAAAACAAAACAAAACAACAAACATATGAACAATCAAACAAAAGAACAGTATATTTGTTAACAACCCCCCCCCCCAAAAAAAAGACTATCCTAAAGATCAAGACCAAGTCCAAGATCAAGTCTGTGGAGGATGGATTCTAAAGTAAGTTAATTCATAAACTTGCAAGTTGTTTGTTTGTTTGTTTGTTTGTTTGTTTATTGTTAAGGTCAGGACACTAACAATGAATTAATGTGACCTTGGAAACTACATAAGTGGCACCTGTGATTCTCATTAGGCTAAGAAAATTAATTTTTAAAAGTTTGCTGAATAGCCGTGGTCAAGAAAAGCAGCCTTCTCTTGTCTCTACCAAAATAAATTTAATAGTCACTTCCAAGGGAAACTACCGAGACAGCTTATCATCTTGATAACTGTCAAACAGTTTACTATAGGTGTGTATTCAAGTTGTATAACCAGACTTAATTGCTAACTGTCTCCTGGATCAAATTTTAAGTGCTTTTCATGAATATATACTATGATTGTTTTGCAAAAACTTGAACATTTTACATTGATAGTAATACATGAAATCTAGGTTTAGAATGATTTGAAGCATGCAGAGTATGATTGGAAGAAATGCAGCTCTCTTTGGTTAGATTAATTGGTATGATTAGCCTATACACAGAGTATTAACCAATTATGTAAGCTGAGAAATGTGTATTTATTGATTGAAACATAAATATAAGTATGAACTAAAGTTATTTAATGTGGGTGTATAAATTTACTTGGCACTGTATAAACATCAATTGAATAGCTTAGGCAAACTGAAAAGTCTCAAGAAACATTGAAGAATCTGTTGTTTTCTCATTGCTTCAGAATGGTGTTTGAGGATATTCCTATAATCAAGCCTTTGGAAATAGTATGATGAGCTAAGAAGTCATCTTAGAAGTGATCTATACTGTCATTGCTTATAAAATAGTTGATAGTAGGTGATACTGTGTTGAACTTGGTTCCCTAAATTCAATGATGAAATGATGAAATTTCAAAATGATGAAAATTCAAAATGCCAAAAGCCAAAGGGCTTCAGTTAAGCACCAGAGGCATAATTCAAAAAGGCACATAAATAGCAAAATGGTAGTCCTAGATTAATAATCTAAACAATAGATATAGATTCAGATAGAGAGATAGATAGATAGAAAGATAGAGAGAGAGAGAGAGAGAGAGAGAGATACATTGATTTTATAAATAAACATTCCTTTAGAAGCCCTGTGTGAAAGGGAAATAACAAGAAACCTATTTTGTTGTTTATTTTGTTTATTTTTGTTTTTTCTTTTGTTTGTTTTGTTTTGTTTTCTTTTTGTTTTTTGTTTTGTTTTTTGTTTGTTTGGTTGGTTTGGTTTTTCAAGACAGGGTTTCTCTGTGTATCCCTGGCTGTCCTGAAACTCACTTTGTAGACCAGGCTGGCCTCGAACTCAGTAATCCGAAAGTGCTGGGATTAAAGGCTTGCAACACCACCCCTGGCTCCAACAAGAAACTTTTAAATATCTGAATTGCCTAAATATGGGAATACATAAAAATGTTAGGAAGAAACAGCAAAAAAATTATGCATTGGTTGATTATAGGAAAGAAAAGGGAAAAATAACTAATGAATATTTTAACTTGTTACAAATTATTTATGGTACATAAACTGTACTAAATCTAAAGCAGAGGCTATAACTAGAATAGCAGAAAATACAACAGAAAAGATTAAGACAATTGGTAAATCAAAGCTAGTCAGAAAATATTTATTTGCATATTAAGAAAATCAGATGGACACAGAATGAAGTGACACACAAAGAAGAGAAAGAGAGAATGATCAATATCAAATCAACTGAGTATGTACCTCAATGGTAGAATATATACCTCCTCTAAGGCCCTGCATTTAATTTTCTGAAAATTATTCCTTCTCTAAAGAAATAGAAAATGAGCTGTCATTACTGTTCTTCCAGATCACAAGAGTCTACTAAACAAGTATTTCAGACAACTGTGGTCTAAGTTCAACAATTCAGATGGAAGAGACAAATTAATCTAAAAGAAAAAACAACCTACCTACTCAGTTTAATTCTAGAACACTCAGTTTTCCAGGTTCACTAGCCAGTCCAGTTTCCTAGTGTATAGACTACAAGAGCAACAGATAATAGAGACAATTGTGGAAATAAAACACCCATCTGTAATTTTTACATAAAGCAAAAATAGAACAGCAGGAATGGAAAGAAAACATATGCAAACAAGAATGGATTTCAAGGCCCATCATCATCGTATCTTTCTTGTTTGCTCATGAGGTTATGTCACATCTACACTCAACCACTAAGTCTATGCAGTGAAATGTGGCTTCAAGAGAGATTCTTAAAATTTCCAGAGGTTTTTTCATGACTCTAACATGGTTGTTTATGCTACATGCAAAGAATGAATAAGCAGCTAATTATCACTCATATAGTATCTATGTTGGTCAGTAATTACATCCAAGCTTACAGGTATTCATGTACATACAATCAATATTCAAATTTAGGCTAAAAAAGAAAAGTTCTTTTTCATCCTTGTATGAATGTAATAAAGAAAAATAGTATCATCAATAAAAACAGGCAAAGCATTTGTAGAAGTTTTTCTCCAAAATATATAAATAATTTCTAAATCATTAATATCATTACATGAGTATATTAGAGCTTTCTACAAAAATAGAATCTATAGAAGGTAATTAAGTAGATTTGCTTATGGAATACAGTCTAGGTAGTTTAGTAATAGCTGTCTTAATACATGAGAGGTTGAGAATTCATATCTATCTCAGACTATGAATGCCTTAGTAATGAAAATCTCATGTTGTGGGCCTGGAGAATTTCTGGTGATCCACTAGTCTTCACAGGAGTTGGAAGGCAGAAGAACCAGGGTTCTGGTATCAGAAAATATTAGAGGAAACAGAAGCCACAACAGTGGCAACAAGTGCAACTGAGTAGAGGAACTTGACAATGACATGCAGACAGGTAGGAAAAAAGAGCAAAGCTTTTTCTTATGTGTTCCTTGTATCTAAACTCTGTGATTGAGTACCATTTATACTCTTGGTGGACCTTCTCACATCAGTTGATATAATAAAGCATACCCCTTACAAATATGCTCAGAGGCAGCAGAAGAATGCATTCTATTTTCTCATTCTGCTGCATTCAAGAAACATACCTTAACATCAGGAAAGACATTACTTTAGGGTAAAAGGTCGGAAAAAAATGTTCTAAGAAAATGCACCTAAGAAGAAAGCTGGTGTACCCCTTTTAACATCTGAAAATATAGACTTCAAAATAAAACTAATCAGACAAAATAAGAAAGGACACTCCAACTCATGAAAGGAAAACGGAAATATCCACCAAAAGATTTGTCCATTCTTAAAATATGCGCCTAACACAAAGGCACCTATAAATGTAAAACAAACTCTACTGTACCTTAAATAATATACTGAACCACAGATACTGATAGTGAGAGACTTCGTTCTCACCAATAGACAGATCATTTAGAGAAAACACACACACACAGACAGAAAAAGGAATAGAGACAGAGACAGAGAGGGAGACAGAGAGAGAGAGAGAGAGAGAGAGAGAGAGAGAGAGAGAGAGAGAGAGAGAGAGAGAGAGAGAGAGAGAGAGAGAGAGAGAGAGATTCTATAGGAAATTGATGTTATAAACCAAATGGAGCTAACAGATATTTCAGAACATTTTATCTCAGAACAAAAGAATATATATTCTTCTTTGTACCTCAGGGCACTTTCTCCAAAATTGATCAGGTACTCAGACACAAAAGAAAATCTCAACAGACACAAGAAAATTAAAACAACTCCCTGCATTCTATCAGATCAGCATAGACTAAAGCTAGGTTTCTACAACAGATACAAACTCATGAAAACTGAACACTTCAAATTTTCTTTACAGCTACTTTGATGAAAGTGTTTATCTACTGTATAATTTTATTTGTTAATCAATGGTATTGTATGGAAGACCTAGAAACAAGTGCACACCCTTTTGGACATCTGATTTTTGAATAGGAAGCCAGAAATACTCACTGGAAAAAGATAGTATCTTGTCTAAATGCATGGATGCATATAGAAGTATGCAAATACATCCATACCTATCAAGTTTACAAAACTCAACTCCAAATGAGTCAAAGACCTCAACATAAAACACAATTCACTGAATCTGACAGAAGATAACCTAATCTGGAATACTCTGGAACTCAGTGGTACAGTAGATTCTCTCACAGGCACTAAGAGCAACAATTGGTCAATTGAATCTATTAAAACTGAAAAGCTTCTGCACACCAAAGGACAAAGTAATTAAGACAAAGTCAGAACCTATAGAGTCTATAAAAGGCAAAACTACATAATCCAATTAAAAATGAGATACAGATCTAAATGGATAATTCTCAATATAGGAAACCCAAATGACTGTGACACATTCTAAGAAATGTTACTTAGATATCAGGGATCAGTAGATCAAGGAAGTGAAGATTTATGGGTAGATATCAAGGAAATGCAAGTCAAAATTAATTTGAGATTCTATCTTACACCTGCCAGAATGGTTGAGATCAATAATACAAGAGACCTCATGGTGACAAGGTTATGGATCAAAGGAAACACTCCTCCATTGTTTGTGGGAGTTAAAATTGTACCACTAGTATGGAAAGTAGTATGACAGTTTCTCAGAAAGTTGGGAGTTGATCTTCTTCAAGTTCCAGATGTAGAACTCTTGGACATACACCTAATGGATGATACATCCAACCACATAGACACTTGTTCAACCATATTTATTGCTGACCTATTAATAATTGCAAACAGCCTAGATGTCTCTCAATAGAAAAATGAAGAAAGAAAATGTGGTACATTTAGGCAACTGAGCATTACCTAACTCTAAAAAATCAGTGGCATCATGAAATTGGCAGTAATCAGATGAAACAAAAAACAAAACAGCAACAACAAGAAAAGCATCTGAAATAAGGTAATTCAAACTCAGATAAATATAGGATGTATTCAATTATATGTGGATATTATCCATTAAATAAATGATCATCAAGCTACAATGCATAAACCCAGAGAATTTAGGCATAAAGGAAGGGATTGGTTGGCATACACAAATTTCCCTGTGTGGGGAAAATAGAGTAGGTTCATGGGTTGAATGAAGCCAGAGACTAAAGAATGGGGGTGGGGGGTCAGCTAGGAGGGGGAGGGAAGAGTGGACTGAGGGAAGGAATGAGGAGAAATACAGCTAGAATTAAAGAACAGTTGTGGGGTTGTGTGAAAACCTTGGGTAGTAGAAAGAACAATAAATTGATTCTTAATGTTAGTCTGCTATACTCATAGATCCATCCCTTATTCAGTCATCATTAGAGAGGTTTCCTCCTGCTGCAACTGGGAACACACACGAAGACACACAACCAGACTTTGTGTAGAGAGAGAGAAACTTTGGAGCACAGAGTTCTTAATAAGAAGCCTCCATCAAGTCTCTTCCCTCAAAGCTCAGAGAGGCCCATAAAATAGAAGTCAGAAGAAGTAAGGGAAGGAGTGCAGTTTACCATGAGAACAAGGTCCCCTAAATAAACTGAAAATGTGCAGATTAATTCACAGGGACTGAAGCAGCAAGCACAGGACCTACATAGGTCTGCCCAGGTCCCAAGCGCATATCTGTGTCAGTGTGTGTGTGTGTGTGTGTGTGTGTGTGTAAATATAATTACATACAGTATATATAATATACTAGTATATATACCATATACTATACAGAGCATACTAGATACACTAAATATATTAGTATAGTCTCTATAAAATATATTGTATACATATAGCATATATAATACACACATATAATGTGTGTATACAAACATACAAAATAGCTTTTAGTTTAATACTTTGATAGGAATTCTGAATATGTAAATGAGTGGTTCTCTGATTCTTGTCCTTTTTCTTGACACTATTTTTTTTTCTGTTGCCTTGTTTCATCCGACTTTGTTTAATTTTATTTTGTTGTATTTTGTTGTTATCTTTTATAACCCTATCATTTTCTAATGAGATACAGAAAGAGAGTAGATCCAGATGAGAGAGTATCTGGAGAAGAACTGTGAGGAGCAGAGGAACAGGATTACATATTATGAGAAAAGAGTCTACGTTTTTAAAATGTGAGAAAAAAAAAGTACTCAATATAAGTGCAGGTTGATGAAACAATCATTTTATTGCATGGATGACTCAAACTTAGCCTATAACTTTATTTTATTATTAAAATATATTTTAAAATACAATAAAATGCAACACATTGAAAGAATAATGTCGGCAAACAGTGTCACAGGTTACATTCATCCATTTGCTTACAGAATGGCAAAAAAAAAATTATTAGCTAGAAGCCAAGATGATAGTAGTTCTTAGAGGTTAAAGCAATATGGAAAAGACCATGAAGAAATTTGATATGTTGTAAAAATATGTTTTCTGTGTAGATTATGATAAGGGCTGTATGGGAAAGCATTTTTCAGTGCATCAAATTATATGCTTAGTATGTGTGGCTTTTACTTATGTCAATTTTTACTACAATAAAAAGAAGAAAACTTTAATATTAGATATACATTAGAAAGGTAAAGGCTTAAAGACCTTGCTTTATGTATTGATCACTAGATATAATAGAACATACTAAATTCAAGTAATATCAAAAGGAAGAAAATGAAACAGATAAAAGCAAAAATTAATGATGTAGAAAACAACCTACAGTAAAAAGAATGAACAAAATCAATAGGTTTTATGCTGAATGAAAAGAACACTGAAATACAAACCTTTGGTAAAATTGATCAAGAAATAACAAGAAAAGAGAAAGAAGCAGTGTCAGGCATGAAGTGATATGAAGTGGATATTACAGACTCTGAAAAAATTGATAACAGATTCATTATAATATGTTTTTGATAAAAGACTTAGCAAACGTTTTAGAAATGCATTGCATGAACAGTGATACAAGTAGAGAAAAATAATGTAATTATGTAATATACATAAATACTCTTATGTGTACACACTACGCATGTGTGTGGCAGGGGGAGTAATGGAATCTGAGAATCCCTAATTTATAAACTCTCGCATAGTTATAGACAGCAGCATCAGGGAAATCTTTTACACATATAACTCAAAATATAATATGAACACATGTACAAACTTTACCATTTAATCCAAATGAATTCATTTATTAGTTTACTTAATCTGAATAAGTATGGTGTGCAAATATGACAGGAATAAGGCAGGAAACTTATATTTTGTGTGTCACATGTATTAACATCCATTTTTATTTGTGTCTTCTTTCTTTTAAAGGATTAAATTATTTCATAAAAAGAAAATATCTACACACTGCAAGTCGGTAAATGGTCAGGCTATTTCCATTTGTGGTTTATCATTTGTGATGCTACGGTGAACATGAAATACAATAATCTCTGTGGGATCCTAATCTCAATTTCTTTGCATATGTAATCTGTCTTCCACAATTTCAAGTCCTGTGTTTAGGGAATTCTACCAATTGCAAATGGAAATGTTTTTCAATTTTGCAGAAAATCCCAGAAAGCAAACTTAAGTTTGCTGTATTGTAACAGAACAACACGTTGAGGCAAGAGAATGAAATCTGAGTAGAGTACCCTGCTTCAGCTGTTGCCATCTCACAGATTTTGTGTGTCTCCAGCTCACCTTGCATCATTTTAGAGCTGTGTGGTGAAGCCTATGACAGTTATATATGTGCTGAACATGCACACATCTTTCCTTTTCCCATTAAACAATTTAGTATAACAACAGTTTGCATTGTATTTGCATTATAAATAATCTAGACCTGTTTTGAAGCACCCAGGACGCGTCTGAACATCCATCAGTCCTGCAGAGATACTGAAAGATAGTGACAAACAGTGGAATCATTGGATCACATGTTATTTTTATTTTTCTTAAACATCTGAATTAAGTTCTTCATGGTAATTGCTCCTACATTCCTTCCAGCAGTGAACAGAGGTTATCTTCTCTCTCTATCATCAAAAAGATATCTACTGTTGTTTCTTTAACAGCTTTCCTAACAGGTATGAGATAATGTCTCATTTTATTTTTATCTGCATTGGCCTCATAATCGCTGATGTTGAACACATGTTTGTATTCCCATTAGCCATTTGTATGTCTTGTTCTGAATGAAAAAAGGCAAATCAAAACAACACAAAGCGTCTTCAATTTATCCACAATCTTTCTTGAATGATACAGATTTCTTAGCCTAAGAAACAAAGTTCAATCCTCTTCAGTTTGTTTATTTTCTCCTGTACAGTTCAATAGAAAGCACTTTCTACACGCTCGATTTCCAAAATGATAATAATGAGTGTAATTTAGAGGATTTATGTTAGATGCTGGAAATATGGTGGAAGATCTATTGTTGGAGGTAAAACTACCAAAGAATCATTTAATTGCAAGAATTCTTCCTGGACACCAGGGAATAAGCATGCCACAAATGATCCCAGAACTAGTCAGTTGAAAACTCAATTTTTTTGGTAAAATAAAATCCGTTTAGGTGTTAATTATTAATCATTAATCCTTTCAGGTAGAGGACAAGCAGAGAGAGGCCAGCTGCCTTATAATAGACAGACGTGAATGACAGTCTCAGTACCCATAAGGATTGGCCTCCAACAAGGAAAAGGAAAGGATCCCAGGAGCTGGAAGTGTGATATGACAAGAGAGGCTGTATGGCTTTGAGGAAAATATAACCCCTTGCTATAATTATTTAGACTTTTTTGCTAATGTTTTGAAATTAGAGAGGAGGACTGCTCAGAGAATACATTTGATGATCAAGAATACATGAGAATCTATTTTGGATAATGGATTTTATGGCTTTATAAAATATAACTACTTATTTTTGCCTTCGGAAAATTCTTCTTTCATGGACAGGATATAGAATTTATTAGTAGACATGAATGACTACATGATCAGATAGGGAACCTTAAAGTTCAGGGACTATGACTTTTATGGAGGACAAGAACTGAGGCTATATCCAAGCCCACTGCTGCTGTAATAAACTACTTTCATCTGTATTAACATATATAAATCCATACTTCTTTGAATAAAAGTAATTAAAAGTCAGAAAACTTGAATTTGTTCTTACCTAGGGCCCATGTCCTGTGCTGCTTGCTCTGTAGCATGGTGCAATGAAAACGACAACCTGATCAATGAGAAGTCTGGCCAAAATGAACAGGGATAACAACTGATCAGAACAAGGAATTCCTGAGGATTACACTTAGGCGCTCATTAGTCACTTGCCATGAGTTCCTCGTGATTCAGTACATGTGTACAGACCACTGGCAGATGGCAGTGATGGTACAGATGTTTGCTTAATAAAGGAGTACTTCTCCTAAAAGACAAGCATGTGGGAGTTGATCCCAAATGTAATAAAGCTTTCTATTCAAGACTTGTTTCTCCCTCGTCACTGTACATTACAGATTTTACTGCAAGATCAGACATATCTTGACAACATGGTGCCCACTCAGCACCTACCACAGCTTAGTAAAAGGTGTTGACTGGGAAGAAAAACATACTACTTCATTGGAAGGAGCCTGATGTTCTCCACTTATACTACTTTGTGATCATCTGGGAATAAAGCAAAGCTAGAATCTTTAAACACTGCTCAGCTGAAATAACTATTTGGGTATCATCAGCGGGGTTGTTGAGCAGCGTAAATTAGAAGGAAGTTACAAATCAGCTCAAAATCATTTACAAGGTCTACCAGTAATGGGCTTTCAGCTAAATTATCATACCCTCCTCACCAGTAAATTCAATCCAAGGCAGAAGGAGCCATAAACACAGAGGATGAGGGCAAATGTTACATTGGAACATTTTAATTTAGACACATATTGCCTAATAGAGACCACTGTAGGCTGGTAACTTCTCTGACCATCCCTTGTCATCCTTCTGGCAGCTGCTGGAGGTGTAGTGTGTGGAGGCAAAGCACCAAATCTGTTAAGAGCCACGGCACCGTGACAACTCAACAATTTCAGATTTGTAAGATTCTGGATAGAACCACTCCAATATCAACTTGCTTAGTGCCTGAGTTCCTTCAGATAAAAGTAAATCACCAGGATGTTTGATTCTCTGGCATGACTGACAGTTACCTGTCTGTCTTTGTTTTCCTGTTTATTGTACAGGTTAACTGTTTCTTTGGTATTTGGCCATAGAATTGATGATTTTATTTTGAAGGTGGTGTTGGGAGGGCACAGAAGAAATCACTTAACAAATTTCTGTTAGATAGCCACCATTTTCAGGTGAGCTTGATATCCTTACTCCTCAATTCATTATTTGTTTGTTTTGAGAAATCTATTCATAAACACAAATATTATCTTCTTTTTGCCCAGTTGCTGTTCAAGATGCAGAGTTCCATGATGATCAATGGTCTCAGAGTTACCTGTTGTCACCATGTAGGAGAAACATAAAAGCTAACAACACGACAAATGCAACATGATAGTAATAAGCTCAATGGTAGAAGAACATATCCTTGGACACGAAGCTCTGGGTCAGTATGGTGATGTGGAAATAAATGAAATTTTATAGTCACTTGGATACAACTAAACTGATGAGGCTGTTTTGACCTTGGAATCGTCTGATATGGTCAGAGTTCTTTGCAGTGTAAATCACTATCACAATATTACATAATGGATATAGTTGATGAATGTAAGCTTGATTTATAAGTCTATTCAGGATCATATCTTCAGATTCTTGGTATACTGTGGGGAAAGACTGTCTCATTACAGGTGAAGATTTTTGAGTTTCAGTTTTGTAACTATGTAATATCCCCTCTCCCTTAATTTATCGTTCATCACCTTTTACTTTCTGTAGTTTTATTTATCTGTACTTAACTATGGCCTAAACATACTCAATGGAAAATCCAGGAAAAAAATAGTTCATCGTTTCAAATTGTGCACTTGTGTGGTGAAGAATACTTTCCCCAATAATGGAGGACCTTGTGATCAATTTAATGGACAGAAGAAAAATTAAGACAACATATTTGTAAATTTAGTATCATCTGATTATGTAAAAATTAAAACCAATTTGGATTCCACAATAAATGACTTAGATATGTAAATTACAATTTAGGAAAAGCAATCAATTAAATTTGAACAGTTTATTCATATGCTTTTATCTACATGTAGAAAAGCAAATTATTTTAACTATGCTGTTACAGCTAATTAGTAAATAGTTCAAGAATCTGATATTATATTCATGGATGTGACAGAGGTTCTTATATATATTATGAAATGTTCATAGATAGATAGATAGAGATAGATAGAGAAATAGATAGATAGATAGATAGATACATAGATGATAGATAGATAGATAGAGAGAGAGAGAGAGAGAGAGAGAGAGAGAGAGAGAGAGAGAGAGATAGATAGATAGATAGATAGATAGATAGATAGATAGATAGATAGATAGATAGATAGTGAAAACAATAATGGTGGCATAGCATAACATTCATCAAAATACCTAAGGCATTTAGAAACATCTACTGCTTATAACTGCTCCTCTAAATGACAACTCTTATTATCATATAGTTCTTTTCTGGCAAAGATGGAAAAAAGTATATTCCCTTAGATGATAATATAGATCAACATTGGTACTGAATGTGTAAAATTATTACATTCTTTCCTGGAGGTTCAGTGTGTGAATAAATAACAGAGGTTCCCACGTCCACATATTGATACCCAATGATTTTTTATATTTTTATTACATATTTTCCTCAATTACATTTCCAATGCTATCTCAAAAGTCCCCCATAGCCTCCCCCCAACTTCCCTACACACCCATTACCATTTTTTTGGCCCTGGCGTTCCCCTGTACTGGGGCATATAAAGTTTGCATGTCCAATGGGCCTCTCTTTCCTGTGATGGCGGAATAGGCCATCTTTTGATACATATGCAGCTAGAGTCAAGAGCTCCGGGTACTGGTTAGTTCATAATGTTGTTCCATCTATAGGGTTGCAGATCCCTTTAGCTCCTTGGGTACTTTCTCTAGCTCCTCCATTGGGGGCCCTGTGATCCATCCAGTAGCTGACTGTGGGCATCCACTTCTGTGTTTGCCAGGCCCCAGCATAGTCTCACAAGAGACAGCCATATCTGGGTCCTTTCAGCAAAATCTTGCTAGTGTATACAATGGTGTCAGCGTTTGGATGCTGATCATGGGGTGGATCCCTGGATATGGCAGTCTCTAGATGGTCCATCCTTTCGTCACAGCTCCAAACTTTGTCTCTGTAACTCCTTCCATGGGTGTTTTATTCCCAATTCTAAGGAGGCGCATAGTGTCCACACTTGTCTTCATTCTTCTTGAGTTTCATGTGTTTAGCAAATTGTATCTTACATCTTGGGTATCCTAAGTTTTGGGCTAATATCCACTTACCAGTGAGTACATATTATGTGAGTTCCTTTGTGATTGTGTTACCTCACTCAAGATAATGCCCTCCAGGTCCATCCATTTGGTTAGGAATTTCATAAATTCATTATTTTAATAGCTAAGTAGTACTCCATTGTGTAAATGTACCACCATTTCATGTATCCATTCCTCTGTTGAGGGGCATCTGGGTTCTTTCCAGCTTCTGGCTATTATAAATAAGGCTGCTATGAACATAGTGGAGCATGTGTCCTTCTTACCAGTTGGGACATCTTCTGGATATATGCCCAGGAGAGGTATTGCTGGATCCTCCGGTAGTACTATGTCCAATTTTCTAAGGAACCGCCAGACTGATTTCCAAAGTGGTAGTACAAGCTTGCAATCCCACCAACAATGGAGGAGTGTTCCTCTTTCTCCACATCCTCGCCAGCATCTGCTGTCACCTGAATTTTTGATCTTAGCCATTCTGACTGGTGTGAGGTGGAATCTCAGGGTTGTTTTGATTTGCATTTCCCTGATGAATAAGGATGTTGAACATTTTTTCAGGTGCTTCTCTGCCATTCGGTATTCCTCAGGTGAGAATTCTTTGTTCAGTTCTGAGCCCCATTTTTTAATGGGGTTATTTGATTTTCTGGAATCCACCTTCTTGAGTTCTTTATATATATTGGATATTAGTCCCCTATCTGATTTAGGATAGGTAACGATCCTTTCCCAATATGTTGGTGGTCTTTTTGTCTTATTGACGGTGTCTTTTGCCTTGCAGAAGCTTTGCAGTTTCATGAGGTCCCATTTGTCAACTCTCGATCGATCTTACAACACAAGCCATTGCTGTTCTATTCAGGAATTTTTCCCCTGTGCCCATATCTTCAAGGCTTTTCCCCACTTTCTCCTCTATAAATTTCAGTGTCTCTGGTTTTATGTGAAGTTCCTTGATCCACTTAGATTTGACCTTAGTACAAGGAGATAGGAATGACCAATTCGCATTCTTCTACATGATAACAACCAGTTGTGCCAGCACCATTTGTTGAAAATGCTGTCTTTCTTCCACTGGATGGTTTTAGCTCCCTTGTCGAAGATCAAGTGACCATAGGTGTGTGGGTTCATTTCTGGGTCTTCAATTCTATTCCATTGGTCTACTTGTCTGTCACTATACCAGTACCATGCAGTTTTTATCACAATTGTTCTGTAGTAAAGCTTTAGGTCAGGCATGGTGATTCAACCAGAGGTTCTTTTATCCTTGAGAAGAGTTTTTGCTATCCTAGGTTTTTTGTTATTCCAGATGAATTTGCAGATTGCACTTTCTAATTCGTTGAAGAATCGATTTGGAATTTTGATGGGGATTGCATTGAATCTGTAGATTGCTTTTGGCAAGATAGCCATTTTTACAATGTTGATCCTGCCAATCCATGAGCATGGGAGATCTTTCCATCTTCTGAGATCTTCTATAATCTCTTTCTTCAGAGACTTGAAGTTTTTATCATACAGATCTTTTCACTTCCTTAGTTAGAGTCACGCCAAGATATTTTATATTATTTGTGACTATTGAGAAGGGTGTTGTTTCCCTAATTTCTTTCTCAGACTGTTTATTCTTTGTGTAGAGAAAGGCCATTGATTTCTTTGAGTTAATTTTATATCCAGCTACTTCACCGAATCTGTTTATCAGGTTTAGGAATTCTCTGGTGGAATTTTTAGGGTCACTTATATATACTATCATATCATCTGCAAAAAGTGATATTTTGACTTCATCTTTTCCAATTTGTATCCCCTTGATCTACTTTTGTTGTCAAATTGCTCTGGCTAGGACTTCAATTACAATGTTGAATAGATATGGGGAGAGTGGACAGCCTTGTCTAGTCCCTGATTTTAGTGGATACCCAATGATTTCATATTTGTTGATTTGTATTTTCATAAAACATGTACTTACATATAACATACAACTCTGTTTTCTCAAACATATACATAATTTGCTCATTCCAATATTTAAAAAAAAATTCTAAAGGGCTTTACAACCTCTCCATTCCTCCCACATTTGATCCTCAATTCTTTTTTAATATACCAACTGTATTTTTATTCTTTTAGAATATCATACATGTATGCTGTGTTTGAATTATAGTTATTTCCCAATTATTCCTTCTAACTCATTTCAGTGCTCCCATTTTACCTTCTAAACTTCATGCCCTTTTATTTATAGTAACAACATTTAAATGGAGAACTGAAAGACTCAAATCAGCCTACTTAATATTGAAGAACAAGTTGTTATGGGTCTGAAGTATCTTGTTTCAGTACTACTGTAATGACAGCGATGTAATTATTTGTTATTTTTCAAATAATAGACAAATAGCATAAGTGAACAAGATAGAGAATCCAGAATTGACCCATATGAGTGCAGTCAAGTGATCATTGAAAATTAAGCAAAGATAATTTTTTCAACAAATATTGCAAGAACAAGTGGACATCCCACACAAAAAGGAAGAAACACAAACATATACTTTGAATAAAAATTAATTCGCAATGAATAAAAGAGGTAAAATTAAAATATCAAAATAAAATTAAAAATTTAGTGTATATTTTGAGGGCTGAGTGGTGGATTTTATAATGACACATTCTAAAGTATTACCTTAGTTGACATATATTTATTGTACACATGAGGTTTCATAAGGACATTTTCATACACATATGACTCCATTCATATCTCCAATTCTTCTACTCACCCACTCAAACATATCATGGATTTGACCATATTTACTTTCTATTTCTCTCTTGTCGTTATTTACTCATTCATGAGTCCTACCCTCTCTCTTCCTAAATATTCCACTCTCTAGTTTTATGTCATTTAGAGATATATACACTAATAGACATATAAATTACTACTGTATAGCATGTGTACATCTAATCTAAGTGCCGTATATTATGCATGTAATATTTACCTTTCTTATACAAACTTGATATGATGCTTTTAACCCATGTTTATCTTTCCAGTCTGTCATTTATTTTTAACATATTCTTCTAATTTGAGTTGTAGAGCAATGCCAAGTTCAAGGTTAATCATTAGTGAGAGCTGATCTGATGTTGTAGAGGGTCTGGCATATGACCCAGGATTACTTTCTCACATTCTGGGTTCACAGGAATGAACTTTGTATCAGAGCTATCCTAAAGCATGACTTTACAGTAGGAACAGATTATCGTCCTGAGTCCACAGTTCCTAACTGGCTTTCCTCCTTCTCTATTTATACTGCACTTCTCAAAAGGGGCATGACACGGGTCATGTTAGCCATTTTTTAATTAATTTATTTATTCATTTTACTGACCCCCTCCTAATCTCACAAATATCTCCCACAATTACCTCCACTTCTTCTCCTTAGAGAAGGGGAAGCCCTTGTCTGATACCACTCAACCCTCAGATATCTAGTCCTAGGAGGACTTAGCATATTCTCTGCCACTGAGGCCCAAGCAGGAAGTCCAGTTAGGGAATGGGGATCCAATGGTAGATAACAGAGTCCAAGACAACTATGCTTCCGTTGTTAGGAGACCCACATGGTGACCAAATTGCACGTCTGCTACAAATGTATACAGGGGCTAGATCCAACCCCTGTGTGCTTCTTGGTCCCAGTCTCTGGAAACCCCCATGGGCCTAGGTTTATTGATTCTATAGGTCTTCTTGTAGTGTTGTTGACCCCTCTGGCATGCTCAATTCTATCCTCAACTCTTCCACAAGACTACCCAAGCTCTGCCTGAAGTTTGGATGTGGGTTTCTGCATCTGTTTGCATCTGCTGCTGAATGTAGCTTCTCTAGAAATAGTTATACTAGGTTCCTGTCTGCAAGCATAGCAGAGTATCATTAATAGTATCAGGGGTTGGCTCTCTCTCTTTCACGGGATGGATCTAAATTTGGGTCAGTTATACGTTGGCCATTACCGCAGTCTCTGCATCTTTATCCAAGTGCATCTTTTAGGCAGGACAAATTTTAGGTTCAAGGATTTTGGGGTGGGTTGATGTCTGCCTTCCTCCACTAGAAGTTCTGCCTGGTTACAAGAGGTAGCCACTTTAGTCTCTAATACCCTGCTGGTAGGAAAACTGGCTAGAGTCACCCCCATAGATTCCACAGAACCTCCCCAAACCCAGGTCTCCATATAGTCCCAGAGATATCCCCCAACGATTTCCATTCTCACTCTGAGATTTCCATTCTCATTCCCACCTCCCCTTTCCCCACAGCTGATCACCATCCCTTTTCTGCTCCTCACTTCCTTTCCCACCAAGTTCCCTCTCTCTATTTACATCCAATGAGTATTTTGCTTCCCCTTCTGAATGATACTCAGTACATATTATACATGCCTTTCTGGGACTGGGCTAGTCAGAATGATATTTTTTAGTACCATCGATTTGCAAATATTATGATGTCCATGTTTTTTAATAGCTGAATGGTATTCCATTGTGCAGATGTGCCATATTTTCTTTATCCATTCTTCAGTTGAGAGACATCTAGGTTGTTCCAGTTTATGGCTATTATGAATAAAGCTTCTAGGAACATAGTTGAGCAAGTGGAAAGTAAACTTTTTGATGTTTTGTTGAGACTCATTTGTGTCACGTGATTTTATTTTGAAACTGTCTTTAGAGAGGATGTTTTTGCTAAAGCAAAAACATGGAAGAATATTCTAAGAAAAGATGTGTGTTGGGGTTGTTTTGTTTTGTTTGAAAGCTGCACGGAAATGGGCCATGTCACATTTTGCTAGAGCAGATGCTTGAGAACACATTATGTCTGGAAAGGGTTTAAATATAACCCAACAGACAGTGGATGGCACTGTGTGGCATTGGTTTGCTATTGCCCGCGCTTTTGTTCCCCTGGTAAGAACACGCTCAGGGCAACCGGAATCTTCTGCAGCACAAGCTTTATTGCTTACCCCATCAGGAGCCAGTGGAGAAGAGAGCCAGAGAGAGAGAGTGAAATGACGGAGCCCTCTCCCTTTTATGGAGGACTGTCCTCCGCCTCGGACGTGTCGCTCCCTGATTGGCTGCAGCCCATCGGCCGGAGTTGTCGTCACGGGAAAGGCAGAGCACATGGCTTGTTTACTACTTAGAACACGGGTGTCAGTGCCATCAGCGCCATCTTGTAATGGCGAATGTGAGGACTGCTCCTTACAGTTTGCCTCACCATGTTTTGCTGGTCTTTGTTGGGCTTTGTTGATGATGGTCTTTGCTTAGTTGATGATGGTCTTTGCTAGTGATACCACGGCATTGGTTTGCCTTGTCTTTTGTGTTGATTATAATTTGTCATGACTCTGTAGAAAGAAATATGCCAAAACTTTGGATTGTGTTTTGATGGCTTTTTGCTACTTTTACAGACTTAGGTCTATAAAGCCGAGCCTCATTGCTGATTTGTAAACAGTGTTTGTGGGTGCATTGAGCTCCTGCTGTTGATTTGTGTGAACGAAACTGCTGCTATCCTGATAATAAAAATAGAAAATGCCCTACAGAATTCTTTCTAAACAAATGTACACCTTTGGTCCTGTTAATCATTTTTTCAGTATCTCTCCTGAGTAGTAGGCTAATGGGGAGGATACAGTGTTAATAAGGATAAGTGCCCTTATGAAACTAGCTTTTAAAAAATAAGCCTACACAAGTATCCTTGTGGTATAGTGAGGCATTTTTGGGTATATACCCAGAACAAAAATAGCTAAGTATTGAAATCAAACTATTCCCAATTTTCTGAGACACTGCCAAGTTGATTTCCAAAGTTGTGTACAAATTTGTGTTTCTAACAGCAACAGAGGAGTGTTACCTTGATCCACATCCTCACAAGCATGTGCTGTCATTTGAGTTTTTTAATCTTAGCCATTCTGACTTGTATCACAAGGAATCTCAGATTCAGTGTGATTTGCATATCTCTGATAACTAAGGGCACTGAACATTGCTTTAAGAGCTTCTCAGCCATTAGAAATTGCTCGGTTGTAAATTTTCTGTTTAGCTTGGTACCCCATTTTTAAATTTTTTTTAGTTTGTTGTCTAATATATATCATTGAAAATGCTTTTAAGTTTCATGAAGTGTCATTTATTAATTGTTGATCTTAGTGCTTGAGCTATTCATGTTCTGTTCAGGAATCTATCTTCTCTATCAGAGTTCAAGCTAATCACCACTTTCTCTTCTACTGAATTTAGAATAACTGGCTTTATGTAGAGATCTTTGACCCACTTGGACTTGAGTTTTGTACAGAATGATAGATATGGACCCATTTGAATTCTGATTTTAGTGGAATTGCTTTAAGTTTCTCTCCACTTAATTTGATGTTGGCTATTGGCTTGCTGTATATTGCTTTTTTTATGTAAGAAATTTGTATACTTTTAACATGAAGGGATGATAGATTTTGCTAAAACCTTGAAAAGCATCTAATGAGGTGATCATTTGGTTTTTATTTTGTGATCAATTTTTTATATAGTTGATTGCATTGATGGATTTTGATATGTTGAACCATCCCTCCATCCCTGGGTTCAACTGTTCTTCATCATGGTAGATGATGTTTTTGATGTATTCTTAGATTCACTTTGTATTTTATTGAGTATTTTTGCATCGATGTGCATATGAGAAATTGATCTAAAATTGTCTTTCTTTGTTGTATCTTTGTGTGATTTAGGTATCAAAGTGATTGTGGCCACATAGAATGAGTTTGGGAATGTTCCTTTTGTTTTTATTTTATGAAATAGTTTCAAGAGTATTTATATCAGTTCTGTTTTTGAAATTCTGGTAAAATTCTGTACTAAAACAACCTGGCCCTAGTCTTTTTTTGGTTGGGAAACTTTTAATAATTGCTTTTATTTTGCTAAGGGTTATAGGGTTGCTTAAATTGTTTTTCTGACCTTGATTTAACTTTCGTAAGTGGTTTCTATAGACAATCATCAATTTTGTTTAGATTTTCCAATTTTCTGGAATGCAGGCTTTTGAAGTAAGATTTATAATTTTTTGAATTTTCTCTGTGCTTATTGTTATATCTCCCTATTCACTTCTGGTTTTGTTAATGTGGATACTGTCTTTCTACCTTTTAGTTTGATTCCTTGTATTGTTCTCTTTGTTGATTGATTTATTGATTCCAGCCAGGAGTTTGATTATTTCTTGCCATCTACTCCTCTTGGGTATGTTTGCTTCTTTTATTTATAGAGCTTTCAGAAGAACTTTTAAATTCCTAATATGAGAACTTTCTTTCTGAAGGCACTAGTACTATGAACTTTCTTCTTAGCACTGCTTTTATTGTGACCTTTTAGTCTGGGTATGTTGTCCCTTCATTTACATTAAATTCTAGAACAACTTTGATGTATTTTGTGATTTCTTCCCTGACTCAGTGATCACTGGGTCGATAGTTATTTTGTTTCCATGAGAGTGTAGGCTCTTTGTTGTTTCTGTTCTTGAAGAACAGCTTGATTCCATGGTGGTCTGATAAAATACAAAGAGTTATTTCAATTTTTATGAATCTGTTGAGTCTTGCTTTGTGAAGGAGTATATGGTTAATTTTGGAAAAGGTTTCATGAGGCGCTGAAAAGAAGGTATATTTTTTGTATTTTGGTGAAATGCTTGTTATGTACACTAGCTTCATAATATCAGTTACTTCCATTATTTCTGTTTAATTTCTGTCTTGATGACCTGTCCATTGGTAAGAGTGAGGTGTTGAAGTCTCCAATTATTAACGTGCGAAGTTTGATGTGTGATTTAAGCTTTAGTAATGTTTACTTTACAAATGTGAGTGCTCTTGAATTTATGGTATAATGTTCAGAATTGAGATTTTCCCTTTAAATATGAAGTTCCCTTTCTATGTCTTTTGATTAATTTTAGTAGAAAGTCTATTTTACTAGATATTGGAATGGCTATTCCAGATTGCTTGGGCCCGTTTTCTTTGAACACTTATTTTCTAGACCTTTACGCTAAGGTAATGTCTATCTTTGTTGCTAGGGTGGTTTTTTATATGCAGCTAATGGTGGATCCAGTATTCTGTTACCCGGTGTCTTTTTATTGGGAAACTGAGTCCACTGATGTTGAGAGACATTAATGACCAAAGGTTTTTAATTACTGTTATTTTGATGTTGATGTTGGTCTTATATATGTGAGTTTGTGGGTATGTATGTGCTTCCCTTCTTTTGATTTTGCTGTTGTAGGATTATTTATTTCTTGTGTTGGGTGTAGTTAACTTCCCGAGGTTGGAATTTCCTTTCTAGTATTTTCTGTATGGCTAGATTTGTAATAGATGTTGTTTAAATTCAGTTTTGCCTTGGAATATCTTGCTTTCTCTATCTATGGTGATCGAAAGTTTTGTGGAAATAGTATTCTCGTTTGGCATCTGTGCTCTCATCAATTCTGTAAGAAATTTGTCCATGACTTTATCCTAGCTTTTAGAGTCTATGTTGAGAAGTTGTGTGTATTCTGATAGGTTTGCCTTTCTATATTACTAGGCCCTTTTCACTTTCAACTTTTAATATTTTTTCTTTGTTCTGTAAATTTTGTGTTTTGATTATTATGTCACAGGAAGGTTTTATTTTATGGTCCAATCTAATTGGTGTTCTGTAACCTTCTTATATGTTTATAAGTACCTCTTTCTTTAGGTGGGGAAATTTTTTTCTATGATTTTATTTTTTAAAAATATTCTAGATCTTACTTCTGAGCACAACCCTGGCCCCTAAGGGCTCCAGAGTGCTCTCCAAGCAGCCTCCAGAGTGCTTTCCATGCCACAGGACCTCTAGATCACCTCAGGATCATGGGTGAGTGGAAAGCAACATCAGCTCCAAAGAATCACGGAGGGTCTTGTGTCACGGGAATGGGGATGGGGAACCCCGACCGACTAGAGGCTGGGGTCCATTCAGGTCGGGGCCATCCCCGTAATCTTATGCGTGAACCCAGCCGAGGGCATCTAGGGCACCAGAGGACTCTCCACACCACAGGATCCCTAGCACACCCAGGACCTCCTGATCTCCTGAGAGCATGTGGGCTATAGAAGCAACAGAGCTTCTTGGTGAGGGTCCCCTCAGAACTTCGTCCTCATCCAGGAGGTGGAGCTGAGACCCAGAACCCTGGGCACATTCCTTACCAGAGTAGAGTTGGCCTACAGGGAGGGTTCTGACCTCAGAACTCAGGCGGTGGATCAGAGCTCCAGACTGCTGGACACCTGCCCTGAAAGAGGAGAGCTTGCCTGCAGAAAGTGCTTTGACCATGGGGACTCAGGTGAGAGTTAGACTCCCAGGAGTGCTGACAGAGGCTAACAGAATCACAGGAGGATCAAGCTCCAACCAGAGACAGCTTGAACATTAACAACAGAGATTTTCCAGATGGCGAAAGGCAAATGTAAGAATCCTACTAACAGAAACCAAGAACACTGGGCATCATCAGAACCCAGTACACCCACCACAATGAGTCCTGGATCCCCCAACACACCTGAAAAGCAAGATGCGGATTTAAAATCATATCTCATGATGGTGGTAGAAGATTTAAAGAAGGGCATTAATAACTGAAGCAATCCTACTAAAATCAGGGACTAGACAAGGCTGCCTAATTTCTCCCTACCTATTCAATATAGTACTTGAAGTCCTAGCAAGAGCAATTCGACAACAAAAGGAGATCCAGGGGATGCACATTGGAAAGGAAGGAGTCAAAATATCACTTTTTGCAAATGATATGATAGTATATATAAGTGATCCTAACAATTCCATCAGAGAACTCCTAAACCTGATAAACAGCTTCAGCGCAGTAGCTGGATATGAAATTAACTCAAACAAATCAGTGGTCTTTCTCTACACAAAGTATAAACAAGATGAGAAAGAAATTAGGGAAACGACACCCTTCAAAATAGTCACAAATAATATAAAATACCTTGGTGTGACTCTAACTAATGAAGTGAAAGATCTCTATGACAAGAACTTCAACTATCTGAAGAAAGAAATTGAAGAAGATCTCAGAAGATGGAAACATCTCCCATGCTCATGGATTGGCAGGATTTATATAGTAAAAATGGCTATCCTGCTAAAAGCAATCTACAGATTCAATGCAATCCCCCATCAAATTTCCAACTCAATTCTTCACTGACTTAGAAAGGGCAATTTGCAAATTCATCTGGAATAATAAAAAACCTAGGATAGAAAAAACTATTCTCAGCAATAAAAGAGCCTCTGGGGGAATCACCATGCCTGAACTCAAGCTGTATGTAATACAGAGTAATTGTGAGAAAAACTGCATGGTCCTGGTACAGCGACAGACAGATCAATGGAATAGAAATGAAGACCCAGAACTGAACCCACACATCTATGGTCACCTGATCTTTGACAATGGAGCTAAAACCATCCAGTGGAAAATTGATAGTATTTCCAACAAATGGTGCAGGCACAACTGGCAGTTATCATGTAGAAGAATGTGAATTGATCCATTCTTATCTCCTTGTACAAAGCTCAAGTGTAAGTGGATCAAAGAACTCCACATAAAACTAGAGACACTGAAATTTATATACAAAGAGCTCAAGAAGCTGAACTCCAGAAATTCAAATAACCCCATTTTAAAAAATGGGGTACAGAGCTAAACAAAGAATTCTCAACTGAGGAATACTGAAGCACTGAGAAGTGCTTGAAAAAAATGTTCAACATCCTTAATCATCAGTGAAATGCAAATTAAAAAAAACCCCTGAGATTCCATCTCACACCAGTCAGAATGGCTAGCACCAAAAATTCAGGTGACAGCAGATGCTGGTGAGGATGTGGAGAAAGAGGAATACTCCTCCATTGCTGGTTTGATTGCAAGCTTGTATAACCACTCTGGAAATCAGTCTGGTGGTTCCTCAGAAAACTGGACATAGTACTACTGGTAGATCCAGCAATACATCTCCTGGGCATATACCCAGAAGATGTTCCAACTGGTAATAAGTACACATGCTCCACTATGTTCATTGCAGCCTTATTTATAATAGCTAGAAGCTGGAAAGAACCCAGCTGCCCCTCAGCAGAGGAATGGATACAAAAAATGTGGTAATTTACACAATGGAGTACTACTCAGCTATTAAAAACAATGAATTTATGAAATTTTTAGGCAAATGGATGTATCTGGAGGATATCATCCTGAGTTAGGTAACCCAGTCACAAAAGAAGTCACTTGATATGCACTCACTGATAAGTGGATATTAGCCCAGAAACCTACATACCCAAGATACAACTTCCAAAACACAAGAGAATCAAGAAGGAAGACCATCTTGTAGATATGTCACTCCTCCGTAGAATATAGAATAAAATATCCATGGAAGGAGGTGCAGAGACAAAGGTTGGAGCTAAGACAAAAGGATGGACCATCCAGAGACTGCCCCACCCAGGGGTCCATCCCATAATCAGTCACCAAACACAGACACTATTTCATATGCCAGCAAGATTTTGCTGAAAGGACCCTGAAATAGCTGCCTCCTGTGAGGCTTTGCCAGTGCCTGGCAAATACAGAAGTGGATGCTCACAGTCATCTATAGGATGGAACACAGGGTCCCCAGTGGAGGAGGTAGAAAAAGTACCCAAGAGCTGAAGGGGTCTGCAACCCTATAGGTTGAACAACAATATGAACTAATCAGTACCCTCAGAACTTATGTCTTTAGCTCTATAGGTAGCAGAAGATGGCCTAGCCGACCATCATTGGGAAGAGAGGCCCCTTGGTCTAGCAAACTTTATATACCCCAGTACAGGGGAAAACCAGGGCCAAGAAATGGGAATGAGTGGGTAGGCAAGCAGGGCAAAAGAAAGGTATAGGGGACTTTTGGGATAGCATTTGAAATGTAAATGAAGATAATATCTAATTTAAAAATACAGGGAAAAAAAACAACTAAAAAAAGTTCTAGTTCTTGGAACTGAGACTGTTCATCTTCTTCTATTCCTGTTTTCTCAGGTTAAGTCTTTTCATTGTATCCCAGAATTCTTCGATATTCTGTGTCAGGAATTTTTTAGATTTAACACTTACTTTGACAGATATATCAATTTCTTCTATCTTATCTTTTACTCCCGAGATTCTCTTTTCTATCCTGTATATTGTTTTGGAATTTTTTATGTCTATTGTTCTTGTTCATTTCTCTAGTTTTCCCTCTCCAGGATTCCCTCAGTTTGTGTTTTCTTTATTGCTTCTATTTTTACGTTCGTGTCTTGAACTGTTTTCTTCATTTCCTTCGCCTGTTTAATTGTATTTTCCGATATTTCTTTAAGTTATTTACTCATTTCCTCATTAAACGTCTTTACTTTCTTTATAAGTTTGGACTTAAGGTCATTTTCTTGTAATTTACTTTTGTGGGGATATCCAGGACTTGCTGTAATTGGGTTGCTGTGCTTTGAAGGTGCCATATTGCCTTGGATTTTCTTTATTGTGTTCTTACTCATGTCTTTAGCTATCTAGTAGTCTTTGGATGTTCTTTGTGTTGCAGGTCTTACAAATTTGAAATTAATCTGGATGTTCCTGGTGCAGCAGGATTGCTTAAGTCAGGCAGAATGGTGGCCAGACAGTAGACCTCACAGGGGACACCATGAAGCTCAGGGCATGTGGGTCTACCCTGGGGGACTCAGCAGGCAGGAGAATAGTGGAGAAGGTGTCTAACCTGGATATAACTGTGCTCTGGTCCTGCTGAAGGTAAGCAGAGAAGTTGCCAGAAAACCAGCCATTTTAAAAATTACTTGTCCTAATACCTGGCCTAACCAACTTAGAAAGAAGAAACATTACATTTTATTATGATTTCAGAAATTAGCCCATGGATATATTGGTCCCATTTGTCCCCTGAGCCTACTGCAAAGCAGACCATTACAGTGAAGTAAAACTGCTCCATTAATGAAGTCAGAATGTAGAGAGGGGGCTTGAAAAGAAGCTACCAAACTGACTACATAATGACCCACTTCCTCCCACATGCCCTCCCTCTCCACAATCCTACCCATTCTACATAGCCCATTCAAGTTTTAATCCATCAGTGGATTAAAGTCCTGCTGAAGGCAGAATACTAACAACCCAATCAATTTCCCAAATTCTTAGCCTCAACAATTCTTACATTTTTTTTATTTTTATTTTTTTAATATTTTTATTACATATTTTCCTCAATTACGTTTCCAATGCTATCCCAAAAGTCCCCCATAGCGCCCCCCACTTCCCTACCCACCCATTCCCATTCTTTTGGCCCTGGCATTCCCCTATATTGGGGCATATAAAGTTTGCAAGTCCAATGGGCCTCTCTTTCCATTGATGGCTGACTAGGCCATCTTTCGATACATATGCAGCTAGAGACAAGAGCTCCGGGGTTCTGGTTAGTACATCATGTTGTTCCAACAATAGGGTTGCAGATCCCTTTAGCTCCTTGGGTAATTTCTCTAGCTTCTCCATTGGGAGCCCTGTGATACATCCAATAGCTGACTGTGAACATCCACTCCTGTGTTTGCTAGGCCCCAGTATCGTCTCACAAGAGACAGCTATATTTGGGTCCTTTCAGCAAAATCTTGCTAGTGTATGCAATGGTGTCAGCGTTTAGAAGTTGATTATGGGATGGATCCCTGGATACGGCAGTCTCTAAATGGTCCATCCTTTCATCACCGCTACGAACTTTGTCTCTGTAACTCCTTCCCTGGGTGTTTTGTTCCCAATTCTAAGAAGGTGCACAGTGTCCACACTTTGGTCTTCATTCTTCTTGAGTTTCATGCGTTTAGCAAATTGTATCTTAAATCTTGGGTATCCTAAGTTTTGGGCTAATATCCACTTATCAGTGAATACATATTGTGTGAGTTCTTTTGTGATTGTGTTACTTCACTCAAGATGATGCCCTCCAGGTCCATCCATTTGGCTAGGAATTTCATAAATTCATTCTTTTTAATAGCTGAGTAGTACTCCATTGTGTAAATGTACCATAATTTCTGTATCCATTCCTCTGTTGAGGGACATCTGGGTTCTTTCCAGCTTCTGGCTATTATAAATAGGGCTGCTATGAACATAGTGGAACATGTGTCCTTTTTACCGGTTGGGACATCTTCTGGATATATGCCCAGGAGAGGTATTGCTGGATCCTCCGGTAGTACTATGTCCAATTTTCTGAGGAACCGCCAGACTGATTTCCAGAGTGGTTGTACAAGCTTGCAATCCCACCAACAATGGAGGAGTGTTCCTCTTTCTCCACATCTTCGCCAGCAACTGCTGTCACCTGAATTTTTGATCTTAGCCATTCTGACTGGTGTGAGGTGGAATCTCAGGGTTGTTTTGATTTGCATTTCCCTGATGATTAAGGATGTTGAACATTTTTTCAGGTGTTTCTCTGCCATTCGGTATTCCTCAGGTGAGAATTCTTTGTTCAGTTCTGAGCCCCATTTTTTAATGGGGTTATTTGACTTTCTGGAGTCCACCTTCTTGAGTTCTTTATATATATTGGATATTAGTCCCTTATCTGATTTAGGATAGGTGAAGATCCTTTCCCAATCTGTTGGTGGTTTTTTTGTCTTATTGATGGTGTCTTTAGCCTTGCAGAAGCTTTGTAGTTTCATGAGGTCCCACTTGTCAATTCTCGATCTTACAGCACAAGCCATTACTGTTCTATTCAGGAATTTTTCCCCTGTGCCCATATCTTCAAGGCTTTTCCCCACTTTCTCCTCTATAAGTTTCAGTGTCTCTGGTTTTATGTGAAGTTCCTTGATCCACTTAGACTTGACCTTAGTACAAGGAGATAGGAATGGATCGATTCGCATTCTTCTACATGTTAACAACCAGTTGTGCCAGCACCATTTGTTGAAAATGCTGTCTTTCTTCCACTGGATGTTTTTAGCTCCCTTGTCGAAGATCAAGTGACCATAGGTGTGTGGGTTCATTTCTGGGTCTTCAATTCTATTCCATTGGTCTATTTGTCTGTCACTATACCAGTACCATGCAGTTTTTATCACAATTGCTCTGTAGTAGAGCTTTAGGTCCGGCATGGTGATTCCACCAGAGGTTCTTTTATCCTTGAGAAGAGTTTTTGCTATCCTAGGTTTTTTGTTATTCCAGATGAATTTGCAGATTGCACTTTCTAATTCGTTGAAGAATTGATTTGGAATTTTGATGGGGATTGCATTGAATCTGTAGATTGCTTTTGGCAAGATAGCCATTTTTACAATGTTGATCCTGCCAATCCATGAGCATGGGAGATCTTTCCATCTTCTGAGATCTTCTATAATTTCTTTCTTCAGAGACTTGAAGTTTTTATCATACAGATCTTTCACTTCCTTAGTTAGAGTCACGCCAAGATATTTTATATTATTTGTGACTATTGAGAAGGGTGTTGTTTCCCTAATTTCTTTCTCAGCCTGTTTATTCTTTGTGTAGAGAAAGGCCATTGATTTGTTTGAGTTAATTTTATATCCAGCTACTTCACCGAAGCTGTTTATCAGGCTTAGGAGTTCTCTGGTGGAATTTTTAGGGTCACTTATATATACTATCATATCATCTGCAAAGAGTGATATTTTGACTTCATCTTTTCCAATTTGTATCCCTTTGATCTCCTTTTGTTGTCGAATTGCTCTGGCTAGGACTTCAAGTACAATGTTGAATAGGTATGGAGAAAGTGGACAGCCTTGTCTAGTCCCTGATTTTAGAGGGATTGCTTCAAGCTTCTCACCATTTACTTTGATGTTGGCTACTGGTTTGCTGTGGATTGCTTTTATCATGTTTAGGTATGGGCCTTGAATTCCTGATCTTTCCAAGACTTTTATCATGAATGGGTGTTGGATCTTGTCAAATGCTTTTTCCGCATCTAAGGAGATGACCATGTGGTTTTTGTCTTTGAGTTTGTTTATATACTGGATTACGTTGATGGATTTCCGTATATTGAACCATCCCTGCATCCCTGGGATGAAACCTACTTGGTCAGGATGGATGATTGTTTTGATGTGTTCTTGGATTCGGTTAGCAAGAATTTTATTGAGGATTTTTGCATCAATATTCATAAGGGATATTGGTCTGAAGTTTTCTATCTTTGTTGGGTCTTTTTGTGGTTTAGGTATCAGAGTAATTGTGGCTTCATAGAATGAGTTGGGTAGAGTACCTTCTGTTTCTATTTTGTGTAATAGTTTGTGAAGAACTGGGATTAGATCTTCTTTGAAGGTCTGATAGAACTCTGCACTAAACCCATCTGGTCCTGGGCTTTTTTTAGTTGGGAGACTATTAATGACTGCTTCTATTTCTTTGGGGGATATAGGGCTGTTTAGATCATTAACCTGATCTTGATTCAACTTTGGTACCTGGTATCTGTCTAGGAACTTCTCCATTTCATCCAGGTTCTCCAGTTTTGTTGAGTATAGCCTTTGGTAGAAGGATCTGATGGTGTTTTGGATGTCTTCAGGATCTGTTGTTATGTCTCCTTTTTCATTTCTGATTTTGTTAATTAGGATGCTTTCCCTGTGCCCTCTAGTGAGTCTGGCTAAGGGTTTATCTATCTTGTTGATTTTCTCAAAGAACCAGCTCCTTGATTGGTTGATTCTTTGAATAGTTTTTCTTGTTTCCACTTGGTTGATTTCACCCATGAGTTTGATTATTTCCTGCCGTCTACTCCTCTTGGGTGAATTTGCTTCCTTTTGTTCTAGTGCTTTTAGGTGTGTTGTCAAGCTGCTAATGTGTGCTCTCTCTAGTTTCCTTTTGGAGGCACTCAGAGCTATGAGTTTTCCTCTTAGAAATGCTTTCATTGCGTCCCATAAGTTTGGGTATGTTGTGGCTTCATTTTCATTGAACTCTAAAAAGTCCTTAATTTCTTTCTTTATTCCTTCCTTGACCAAGGTATCATTGAGAAGAGTGTTGTTCAGTTTCCACGTGAAGGTTGGCTTTCTATTATTTATTTTGTTATTGAAGATCAGCTTTAGTCCATGGTGATCTGATAGGATGCATGGGACAATTTCAATGTTTTTGTATCTGTTGAGTCCTGTTTTGTGCCCAATTACGTGGTCAATTTTGGAGAAGGTACCATGAGGTGCTGAGAAGAAGGTGTATCCTTTTGTTTTAGGGTAAAATGTTCTGTAGATATCTGCCAGATCCATTTGATCCATAACTTCTGTTAGTTTCACTGTGTCCCTGTTTAGTTTCTGTTTCCATGATCTGTCCATTGGTGAAAGTGGTGTGTTGAAGTCTCCCACTATTATTGTATGAGGTGCAATGTGTGCTTTGAGATTTACTAAAGTTTCTTTAATGAATGAGGCTGCCTTTGTATTTGGAGCATAGATATTCAGGATTGATAGTTCCTCTTGAAGGATTTTACCTTTGATGAGTATGAAGTGCCCCTCTCTGTCTTTTTTGATGACTTTGGGTTGGAAGTCAATCTTATCTGATATTAGAATGGCTACTCCAGCTTGTTTCTTCAGACCATTTGCTTGGAAAATTGTTTTCCAGCCTTTCATTCTGAGGTAGTGTCTATCTTTTTCTCTGAGATGAGTTTCTTGTAAGCAGCAAAATGTTGGGTCTTGTTTGTGTAGCCAGTTTGTTAGTCTATGTCTTTTTATCGGGGAGTTGAGTCCATTGATATTAAGAGATATTAAGGAAAAGTAATTGTTGTTTCCTGTTATTTTTGTTGTTAAAGTTGGCATTCTGTTCTTGTGGCTGTCTTCTTTTAGGTTTGTTGAGGGATTACCTTCTTGTTGTTTCTAGGGCGTGGTTCCTGTCCTTGTATTGGTTTTTTTCTGTTATTATCCTTTGAAGGGCTGGATTCGTGGAGAGATAATGTGTGAATTTGGTTTTGTCGTGGAATACTTTGGTTTCTCCATCTATGTTAATTGAGAGTTTGGCTGGGTATAGTAGCCTGGGCTGGAATTTGTGTTCTTTTAGTGTCTGTATAACATCTGTCCAGGATCTTCTGGCTTTCATAGTCTCTGGTGAAAAATCTGGTGTAATTCTGATAGGCTTGCCTTTATATGTTACTTGGCCTTTTTCTCTTACTGCTTTTAGTATTCTATCTTTATTTAGTGCATTTGTTGTTCTGATTATTATGTGTCGGGAGGTATTTCTTTTCTGGTCCAGCCTATTTGGAGTTCTGTAGGCTTCTTGTATGTTCATGGGCATCTCTTTCTTTAGATTTGGGAAGTTTTCTTCTATAATTTTGTTGAAGATGTTTGCTGGTCCTTTGAGTTGAAAATCTTCATTCTCATCCACTCCTATTATCCGTAGGTTTGGTCTTCTCATTGTGTCCTGTATTTCCTGGATGTTTTGAGTTAGGATCTTTTTGCATTTTCCATTTTCCTTGATTGTTGTGCCCATGTTCTCTATGGAATCTTCTGCACCTGAGATTCTCTCTTCCATCTCTTGTATTCTGTTGCTGATGCTTGCATCTATGGTTCCAGATTTCTTTCCTAGGGTTTCTATCTCCAGTGTTGCCTCATTTTGGGTTTTCTTTATTGTGTCTACTTCCCTTTTTAGGTCTAGTATGGTTTTGTTCATTTCCATCATCTGATTGGATGTGTTTTCCTGTTTCTCTTTAAGGACTTCTACCAGTTTGGTTGTGTTTTCCTGTTTTTCTTTAAGGACTTGTAACTCTTTAGCCATGTTCTCCTGTAGTTCTTTAAAGTCCTTCTTGATGTCCTCTACCATCATCATGAGATATGCTTTTAAATCCAGGTCTAGTTTTTCAGGTGTGTTGGGGTGCCCTGGACTGGGCGAAGTGGGAGTGCTGGGTCCTGATGATGGTGAGTGGTCTTGGTTTCTGTTAGTAAGATTCTTACCTTTACCTCTCGCCATCTGGTAATCTCTGGAGTTGTTATAGTTGTCTCTGTTCAGAGGTTGTTCTTCTGGGGATTCTGAGTATCCTCTGTCAGCAGACCTGGGAGACAGGCTCTCTCCTCTGAGTTTCAGTGGTTAGAGCACTCCCTGCTGACAAGCTTTCCTCTTAAAGGGAAGGTGTACAGATATCTGGGGTTTGGACCTCCTCCTGGCCGAAGAAGAAGGCGGAAAACAGGACCTTTCCCAGATGCTGTGTTGCTTTGGCAGGTCACAGAAGCTGTAGGCTTCTGTGGTACACACTCTCAGCTGTGCAGACTAAGTTCCTAAGTTCAGTGGAGTCCTGGATCCAAGATGTGCTCCCTGCTCCTGAGGCAGAGGGCTCCTGTGCAGGGCAGACCACTGTCTTCCAGCTAGGAGGGTGCTGGATGTCTGTGGCCCCAAAAGGGTGCTGCCTCAGCGGCTCTGTGGCTCCCGCCTGTCCCAGAAGCTGTCTGCCTCTGTGGTCCTCACTCTAACCTGTACAGACTAAGTTCGGCGGAGTCCCGGAGCCAAGATGGCGCTCCCTGCAGGGCAGGTCACTGTCCTCCGACTGGGAGGGTGCCGGATGTCTGCGGCCCCTAAAGGGTGCTGCCTCAGCAGCTCTGTGGCTCCCGCCTGTCCCAGAAGCCGTCTGCCCCCGTGGTCCCCACTCTGACCTGTACAAACTAAGCTCGGCGGAGTCCCGGAGCCAAGATGGCGCTCCCTGCAGGGCAGGTCACTGTCCTCCGACTGGGAGGGTGCCGGATGTCTGCGGCCCCAAAAGGGTGCTGCCTCAGCGGCTCTGTGGCTCCCGCCTCAACAATTCTTACATTGAGGGCAAAACCTACAACACATGAATTTTGTTGAAAATTGTCTTTTCCTTTTTTAGTTAATCTATTTTTACATAGATGGTTGCTTTACCTGCATGGTACTCTACATGAAGCCTGAAGACTGCAGAGGCCAGGTGGAGATAGTAGATGGCAGAACTGGAATTACAGACCGCTGTGAACTGCCTTGTGTGTGCTGGGATTAAACATTAGTCCCTCTGGAAGAACAACCAGTGTTCTTAACTACTGAACTACCTCCCTATTTTCACAGTCCATGAAGCTTTGGAATGTTGCTTAAAGTAAAATTAAGCACCTTTCACATCCTCTTCAAAGCATCTTTACTTATTTCTCAGCTACATTTAGCTTCCATTAATCTTACACCTGGGCCCTTTCAGTGTGAAACTTACTTTGAGTATATGGTTGCTCACATTGATATTTCTGGGGGAAAAAAAAAAAGCAATGGAAGCTCCAACTGCATGATAATATGTCAAAGAACTCACTGAAAAGTTCATATGTGCTTCTTGTCTTTCCAGTTATCAGTCTAAAAATATTTCTTTTCAAACCTTGAAATAATTTTTGTCCTATTGATTTGTGTTCTAATTGTTTCTATTGCTTAGTGAATGATCATATTAGAAAAGCATTTATTTCAACGTGAAGAAAAGGTGTACTTGATGATTTTATTTTACTTTTTGAATGTATGGTTTTCAGAAATGGCATTGAGATTTCACCTTGCTTCCGCTGGGATTGGGGCCGTGTAAGGTTGGCAATTATATGGATTATTTCCATGCCAACATTTCTGACTAGAAGCATGTAATTTTCACCCTCACTCTATGGAAAGGTCAACTAATACATTGTTTATGCTTGAACATTTATAAGTGAACTTTCCTAGCCTGTTAGTTTATGTGCTGAGTTCCAAACTGTTCCACCCCCATTAATTTACTGTCATATGCAGGTCCTTGTCTCTAAGAGGATGGTTTGTGCCTTATTGTGCGTGGCTGGTCTTCATGAGACTTTAAAACTCTATTTCTAGAATACCTTCATTTCCTTACTTCCGTTCAGATTTCATCTTCCGATCATATTCCTGGATCTGAAATTCCTTTTCAGCTGTCTTTTAGCATCTCTTTCTTCTTCATTTTTTCCCTCTTTATTTTTTTTTAAACATTCAAGTTATGTTGTTGTTAAAATAATTAAGTTTCAATGATTTATGCTTTTATGTTTAGGGTGAAGCCATTATTTTCTGCTAAGTTTCACAATTCATAAAAATATTTTGGCATTGAATTCTGGAGTGGTATATTAGAAATGACAATCAAGCCTGCACTGTGTAGTATAGGAGCAAGACATAATAACAAGAAATACAATCATCGTTCATTATTCCACTATTGTTGAGACTCTATGCTGTGACACAGCTGGCAGCACTATAGTTAAGAGTGCCATACTGTCATATTTTATTTATATCACTGGATTTCTTTGAGAAAGTGAATTGTGTACCTCCCATTTGTCATGGCTTCCTATGTATCTAAGAATGATTTTGAATTCCTGAGGTTCCTGCTTCTACCTCAAAGTGCTGTGATTACAGACAAGCATCATGTACCACTGCACCTGGTTCAGACTGTATTATTTCAAATCCTAGCGCTGGCAACAACTGTATACCCTTACAAAAGTTATTCTATATTTTTCTATTTTATTTTTTCAGATAGGGTCAATTTTTCATCATTTCACATACTTTAATGAAGCATTAACTTTAAATGCAAGGCAATTATAATAATTCTAAGCCTAGAGCAACACTTGATTATTTATGCTTATGATTCTGTCCCTATATACAGTTTGTGCTGTCTTCTTATTTTTGATACTTCTGCAGACCATGTACTATTATGGTTATTTAATATAATTCCGTGAACAAGGTAGGATCATAGTTTTGCGTGTTTGAGTGTGTATGTGTGAGTGTGTGTATGCATATATGTGCATGTGTTTGTGCTGTGTATTATATTATAGAATGTTCAACACTCCAATGAGAAAATAAAATTTACATAGGCAGATACTGTGTCTGCATCACATGAGTAGTTAATAGTGAAACAGACTTTTTTTTTTTTTTTTTTTTTTGAGATAGGGTTTTTCTGTGTTGTAAGGAGCCGCCTTCACATTTGCCATTACAAGATGGCGCTGATGGCACTGACACCCGTGTTCTAAGTAGTAAACAAGCAAGCTGCGCATGTGCCAGGGTAGCTTTCCACGCCATGTGCTCTGCCTTTCCCGTGACGACAACTCTGGCTGATGGGCTGCAGCCAATCAGGGAGTGACACGTCTGAGGAGGAGGACAGTCCTCCATAAAAGGGAGGGGGCTCCGCCATATCTCTCTCTCTCTGGCTCCTTTCTCCACTGGCTCCTGATGGGGTAAGCAATAAAGTTTGTACTGCAGAAGATTCCGGTTGCCCTGAGCGTGTTCTTACCAGGGGGACACACAAAAGCGGCGGGCAATAAATGGTGCCGGAACCCGCGAGCTACTGCATCACGGAGAAGGAGCGGTTAATGAAGTGTTCCCGGAAACAGACTGTTGAGAAGGACCCGGTGTAGGTTCAGAACTCATCAGCTGGGGAACTGTGGTTAATGAAGTGTTCCCGGAAACAGACTGTTGAGAAGGATCCGACGTAGATTCAGAACTCTTCAGCTGGGGGACGGCGCATTACAGCTTTACAAGGTATGTCTGGTCTTGAACTTTCTCTAGTGTTAAAAGCCTTTTTATTTCTTTTCATATGTCAACAAGCGGTTAAGACAGGGTGGAGAATTCTGAACGAAATTCAAGACAGTCTATCAGAAGTAAAGCGGGGAGAGAGAGCAGGAAAAAAGAGAAAGCATGGCGCGCGAAATAAGTATACAGGCCTTTCCACGGGTCTTGAACCCAAGGAAAAGTTAATGTCAGGGAAGAATACCTGGGGAGAAATTAGAAGGAAAGAGGAGAAAAAACAAAGGAAAAAAGAAAAGTTAATGTCAGGGAAAAATACCTGGGGAGAGATTGGAAGGAAAGAGGAGAAAAGAGATGAGTTTAAGGAGCCAGTTCTTAATAGCTGTGAATCAGATGAAGAAATTAGCCCTTCTGAGGAAACAGACTTGGAGGAGGAAGCAGCTTATTATGAGAGAGAAATGCGAGCTTATAGGTCAAGAAAAAAGCCAAAAGCGACTGGCAAAGGCCAGCTTGCTGCTTGGCCTCAGGGCAGTCGGCTTCAGGGTCATAGTGCACCTCCGCCCTATGCGGAGCCCCCGCCCTGCGTAGTGCGTCAGCCCTGCGCAGAGAGGCAGTGCGCAGACTCGTTCATTCCAAGAGAGGAACAAAGGAAGATGCAACAGGCATTTCCGGTCTTTGAAGGAGCCGAGGGTGGGCGTGTTCACGCTCCAGTAGATTATACACAGATTAAAGAGCTTGCTGAATCGGTCCGTAAATATGGAACCAATGCTAATTTTACCTTGGTGCAGTTAGACAGGCTTGCTGGCATGGCACTAACTCCTGCCGACTGGCAAATGATTGCAAAAGCCGCTCTCCCCAGTATGGGCAAATATATGGAATGGAGAGCACTATGGCAAGAGGCTGCACAAACTCAGGCCCGAGCAAATGCTGCCGCTTTGACTCCAGAGCAGAGAGATTGGACCTTTGACCTGTTAACGGGTCAGGGAGCTTATACCGCTGATCAAACAAATTATCACTGGGGAGCTTATGCCCAAATTTCCTCCGCGGCTATTAAGGCCTGGAAGGCGCTCTCCCGAACAGGTGAAGCCACTGGACAATTAACCAAGATCATCCAGGGACCCCAGGAGTCCTTCTCAGACTTTGTGGCCAGAATGACAGAGGCAGCAGAGCGTATTTTTGGAGATTCAGAGCAAGCCGCACCTCTGATAGAACAGCTCATTTATGAGCAAGCCACACAGGAGTGTCGAACGGCCATAGCCCCAAGAAAGAATAAAGGCTTACAGGATTGGCTCAGGGTTTGTCGAGAGCTCGGGGGACCTCTCACCAATGCAGGCTTAGCGGCTGCCATCCTCCAATCCCAAAAACGCTTCATAGGCAGAAATGATTGGAGGACATGTTTTAACTGTGGGAGGCCTGGGCATTTTAAGAAAGATTGTAGAGCTCCAGACAAAAAGGGGGGGACCCTCACTCTTTGCTCTAAGTGTGGCAAGGGCTATCATAGAGCCGACCAGTGTTGCTCTGTGAGGGATATAAAGGGCAGATTCCTTCCCCCACCTGATAACCAATCAGCTGATGTGTCAAAAAAACGGGCTATCGGGCCCTCGGTCCCAGGGCCCTCAAAGATATGGGAACCGGTTTGTCAGGACCCAGGAAGCAGTCAGAGAGGCGACCCAGGAAGACCCACAAGGGTGGACCTGCGCGCCACCTCCGATTTCCTACTAATGCCTCAAATGAGTATTCAGCCGGTGCCGGTGGAGCCTATACCATCTTTGCCCCCTGGAACCATGGGCCTTATTCTCGGCCGGGGTTCACTCACCTTGCAGGGCTTAGTAGTCCACCCTGGAGTTATGGATTGTCAACATTCCCCTGAAATACAGGTCCTGTGTTCAAGCCCTAAGGGCGTTTTTTCTATTAGTAAAGGAGATAGGATAGCTCAGCTGCTACTCCTCCCTGATAATACCAGGGAGAAATCTGCAGGACCTGAGACAAAGAAAATGGGCTCCTCTGGAAATGATTCTGCCTATTTGGTTGTATCTTTGAATGATAGACCTAAGCCCCGCCTTAAGATCAGCGGAAAAGAGTTTGAAGGCATCCTTGATACCGGAGCAGATAAAAGTATAATCTCTACACATTGGTGGCCCAAAGTCATCTCATTCATTACAGGGCCTAGGATATCAATCATGTCCCACTATAAGCTCTGTTGCCTTGACATGGGAATCCTCCGAGGGACAGCGAGGAAAATTCATACCTTATGTGCTCCCACTCCCGGTTAACCTCTGGGGAAGGGATATTATGCAGCATTTGGGCCTTGTTTTGTCCAATGAGAATGCCCCGTCGGGAGGGTGTTCGGTTAAAGTAAGAAATATCATGGCAAAGATGGGTTATAAAGAGGGAAAAGGGTTAGGAAATGAACAATTAAAACTGGGCCATATTGAACCATCTACCTCACCTTGGAATACTCCAATTTTTGTAATTAAGAAAAAGTCAGGAAAGTGGAGACTGCTCCATGACCTCAGAGCCATTAATGAGCAAATGAACTTATTTGGCCCCGTACAGAGAGGTCTCCCTGTACTTTCCGCCTTACCACGTGGCTGGAATTTAATTATTATAGATATTAAAGATTGTTTCTTTTCTATACCTTTGTGTCCAAGGGATAGGCCCAGATTTGCCTTTACCATCCCCTCTATTAATCACATGGAACCTGATAAGAGGTATCAATGGAAGGTCTTACCACAGGGAATGTCCAATAGTCCTACAATGTGCCAACTTTATGTGCAAGAAGCTCTTTTGCCAGTGAGGGAACAATTCCCCTCTTTAATTTTGCTTCTTTACATGGATGACATCCTTCTATGCCATAAAAACCTTACCATACTACAAAAGGCATATCCTTTTCTACTTAAGACTTTAAGTCAGTGGGGTTTACAGATAGCCACAGAAAAGGTCCAAATTTCTGATACAGGACAATTTTTGGGCTCTGTGGTGTCCCCAAATAAAATTGTGCCACAAAAGGTAGAGATAAGAAGAGATCACCTCCATACCTTAAATGATTTTCAGAAGCTGTTAGGGGATATTAACTGGCTCAGACCTTTTTTGAAGATTCCTTCCGCTGAGTTAAGGCCTTTGTTTGATATTTTAGAAGGAGATTCTCATATCTCCTCCCCTAGGGCTCTTACTCTAGCTGCTAGCCAGGCCTTACAAAAGGTGGAAGATGCCTTACAGAATGCACAATTACAACGTATTGAGGATTCGCAGCCTTTTAGTTTATGTGTCTTTAAGACAGCACAATTGCCAACCGCAGTTTTGTGGCAGAATGGGCCATTGTTGTGGATCCATCCAAATGTATCTCCAGCTAAAATAATAAATTGGTATCCTGATGCAATTGCACAGCTCGCCCTTAAAGGCCTAAAAGCAGCGATCACCCATTTTGGACGAAATCCCTATCTTTTAATTGTACCTTATACCGCTGCACAGGTTCAGACCTTGGCAGCCACATCTAATGATTGGGCAGTTTTAGTTACCTCCTTTTCAGGACAAATAGATAACCATTATCCAAAACATCCAATTTTACAGTTCGCCCAAAATCAATCTGTTGTGTTTCCACAAATAACAGTAAGAAACCCACTTAAAAATGGGGTTGTGGTATATACTGATGGATCAAAAACTGGCATAGGTGCCTATGTGGCTAATGGTGAAGTAGTATCCAAACAATATAATGAAAATTCACCTCAAGTGGTAGAATGTTTAGTGGTTTTAGAAGTTTTAAAAACCTTTTTAGAACCCCTCAATTTTTTAGAAGTGGCTGGAGTGATTAAGCCTTCCAGTAAAGTTGCCAATATTTTTCAGCAGATACAATTAGTTTTGTTATCTAGAAGATTTCCTGTTTATATTACTCATGTTAGAGCCCATTCAGGCCTACCTGGCCCCATGGCTCTGGGGAATGATTTGGCAGATAAAGCCACTAAAGTGGTGGCTGCTGCCCTAACATCCCCGGTAGAGGCTGCAAGAAATTTTCATAACAATTTTCATGTGACGGCTGAAACATTACGCCGCCGTTTCTCCTTGACGAGAAAAGAAGCCCGTGACATTGTTACTCAATGTCAAAGCTGCTGTGAGTTCTTGCCAGTTCCTCATGTGGGAATTAACCCACGCGGTATTCGACCTCTACAGGTCTGGCAAATGGATGTTACACATGTTTCTTCCTTTGGAAAACTTCAATATCTCCATGTGTCCATTGACACATGCTCTGGCATCATGTTTGCCTCTCCTTTAACCGGAGAAAAGGCCTCACATGTGATTCAACATTGCCTTGAGGCATGGAGTGCTTGGGGAAAACCCAAACTCCTTAAGACTGATAATGGACCAGCTTATACATCTCAAAAATTCCAACAGTTCTGCCGTCAGATGGACGTGACCCACCTGACTGGACTTCCATCTAATAAAACAGAAAGGGGGAGTCGAGGAGGCTCTACCCCGAGTACCAAGAGTGTCTGTGTCTACAGCACTTTTTACACTCAATTTTTTAAATCTTGATTCTCATGGCCATACCACGGCTGAACGACATTGTTCAGAGCCAGATAGGCCCAATGAGATGGTTAAATGGAAAGATGTTTTAAATAACAAATGGAAAGGCCCGGATCCTATTTTGATAAGATCCAGGGAGCTGTTTGTGTTTTTCCACAGAATGAAGACAACCCATTTTGGATACCAGAAAGACTCACCCGAAAAATCCAGACTGACCAAAGGAATACTGATGTCCCTCGTCTTGGTGATGTCCAGTGCGATAACAACAAAGGGAGAGCAGCATTGGGAGATACAGAATTGGACGGCTAAATTTGAACAGACCCTTTAAAAAATTGAGACTTGCCCCACGCACTTGGACCTGTCCCTGACCTAAAGACTATCTTTTCAACATTTTCCTTCTTTAAAGAATGGGTGGGGGTGGAATTATTTGGAGCTGTTCTTTGCTGTGGATTAGTGTTGCTTTTCTGATTGGTCTGTAAGCTTAAGGCCCAAACTAGAGGAGACATGGTGGTTATTTCCCAGGCGCTTGCAGCACTAGAACATGGTGCTTCCCCTGATATATGGTTATCTATGCTTAAGCAATAGGTCGCTGGCCACTCAGCTCTTGCACCCCATGAGGCTAGTCTCATTGCACGGGATAGAGTGAGTGTGCTTCAGCAGCCCGAGAGAGTTGCATGGCTAAGCACTGCAGTAGAAGGGCTCTGTGGCATATATGAGCCTATTCTAGGGAGACATGTCATCTTTCAAGAAGGTTGAGTGTCCAAGTGTCCTTCCCCCAGGAAAAACGACACGGGAGCGGACCAAGACCCCTTTGGGTGATGAGCCTGGGAGGAGGTTTTGTGTAAAGCCCCTATTTTACACACTGGGGATTTGACCTCTATCTCCACTCTCATTATTATGGGTGGCCTATTGCTCTTATATAAAAGAAAAGGGGGAGATGTAAGGAGCCGCCTTCACATTTGCCATTACAAGATGGCGCTGATGGCACTGACACCCGTGTTCTAAGTAGTAAACAAGCAAGCTGCGCATGTGCCGGGGTAGCTTTCCACGCCATGTGCTCTGCCTTTCCCGTGACGACAACTCTGGCTGATGGGCTGCAGCCAATCAGGGAGTGACACGTCCGAGGCGGAGGACAGTCCTCCATAAAAGGGAGGGGGCTCTGCCATATCTCTCTCTCTCTGGCTCCTTTCTCCACTGGCTCCTGATGGGGTAAGCAATAAAGTTTGTACTGCAGAAGATTCCGGTTGCCCTGAGCGTGTTCTTACCAGGGGGACACACAAAAGCGGCGGGCAATACTGTGTAGCCCTGGTTGTCCTGGAACTGACTTTGTAGACCAGGCTGGCCTCGAATTCAGAAATCCACCTGCCTCTGCCTCCCAAGTGCTGGGATTAAAGGCATGTACCACCACGCCCAGCTGAAACAGACTTTTTGTTGACAAATTTTATTGATCAAAAGTTCTTCTCTTGCCTTTGGAAACCTCTTTAGCCAGCTTTACCCCCAGTAATAGGGAGTGTGCTGATGTAAGTGTTCTACATATTCACATTTTCCTTCTGCACTTTTTACTATAATTGTTTTTTTCATTCTTTGTCCTCATGAATCAAAACATTAGCCAATCACTATCTTTTCCTTCCTCTGGTTGTCTAACATCATCTTCCCTCTAGTTTCAGACCAACACTTCTCTGTCTCTGTCTCTGTCTCTGTCTCTGTCTCTCTCTCTCTCTCTCTCTCTCTCTCTTTCTCTCTCTCTCTCTGCCTGGAAATTTCAGATTTTTTCATTTTCAAGTCTTTTAAAGCTATTGGGGAGGATGAATTTTGAGCCACTTCTCTTAATTTTGTGTCACCCTTCATAGTGAGAAGTTTCTTTTGTGGGGGTAGCAATTTCAACATGCCTGTATGTGCTATTTTTCAAAGTTTTTCCACCTACAGGAATTATCTATCTGTTGACCAAGTGCTTAGAAGTAAAGGAATTTTAAATATGAGCTAGAGATATAGTTCTATTGGTAGAGTACTTGCTTAGTTTTCATGGAACCCTGGGGTCCATCTTTATCACTGAATAAATTCAGCATACTGGTGCACATTTCTAATCCAGAAACTCAAATGTTTTGGTTAGGGGGATGACGAATTCAAGATCATTCTCAGCTACATAGAAAGTTCATGATCAGCTTGTGTTATATGAGACCCCAGCTTTAAAAACATTAGAACATATTATACTGTGAGTTAGATGAATGTCTAATGTGAGTAGCCCCAGGACTCTGAGGATGCTATGGACAATTTATTGCCAGAGTAGAATATATTTTTCTCTGGAAGAGTGTGCCAACTCCAGGGCTCCCTGGTGGCAGGAATATGGGAGAATTCCATGGTGAGAGAATCACTACAGACTCAGTGTCACTTGAGACAAAATCTAGAAAAGCAGTCACTACCCTTAGAAGTCTGTAGATGGGGATAATGGAACTACAGCATTGTTTTTATCTCACTCAAGGATTTATACCATCAGACCATACACTCATGTGCTGTTCCTCTCTAAGTTCAGAAGAATTCCTATAATCAGAACGAAACCCAAATGATCATCTATTATGTTTCTGGTGTTAAGGAGTGCACTGCGTCCACAATAATTCCTACATAGAAGTCCTAACCCACAAGTAGAAATGAAACTGTTCAAGGCCATAAGGATAAAGCAGAGTGTGCTGAATGTCTTTATCCAAGGAAATCTAGTTACAGAGGAAAACCTAAGGTTACACACAAAGGAGAAACAAAAGTTACATACAAAAAGGATACCTCCTGTGGCTATGGAAAGACACTATCTCCCCCAACCCCAACCCCTGCTGCCCCGCACTCCTGGCCAAAAAGAGGCACGTTTAGAAACATCTGATTCTGCCTATGTCCTTTGACTTCTAATCTCTAGAAAACAAATAAATAAATTTCTGTTGTTGAAACCACCTGTCTATAGAATTCCATGAAACTGTGAACTTTACCTCCTCCATCACAGTTCCCAAAATAATGACTCTGAGACTAAATTAATTATGAACAAATGCTTAAGCCATAAAATGTTCTCATTTTCTGATCAGCTTATAATTCATACAATCCATTTATTCTCTTCTATGTATGCCACATGGTTTGCTATCTCTCCTCAGTCTCACTGCAGCTCTGGGGTGAAATATCCCACCCCTGACTCTAATCTAGAATCCTGTCTCCCTGATGTAAGTCCTATCTCCTATCTCCATCCTAATAATATTTTGAATAAGCTAATAAACCAACAGATTTTTTTTTAGTGACAGGTGATGCTTTTATGCAGTACACCAGAGATTCTCTACAGTTCTGTCAATCTGGTACAAACACACGCAATATTGTTGACCCTAGTTGTCAAAACAATCATGTAGAATCAGGTATGAGGATCCTGTTCTAAATGTCTTAAATAATCCCCCAATGTTAAACAGCTTGCTCTGATACCAGGGCTGGAATTCAAATGAAGAAATAGTTTTCACTATATTTATTGCATATTCACCTTCACTCTGCTTCCTCTACCACTTACAAATAGGTAGAACTCTCTTTATTCCTATCCTCAAAAGAAAGTTTACAAATCCCCTTTGTTGTGGCCCCCGTGAGGCAGACAGACATAGATAATAGCTTAACATCTAGGACTCCACCTGCTTTGGACTGTATACACTCACCAATTTTAATAATACAGTCTAAGTCCTTTACCTACATGTACTATGCATACACACACACACACACCACAACACACAAAATGAATATGCTAACTATCTTGTAGCCCCTTTGTCTTCCAGCTGCATTGAACTGAAAGATAGATTCTATAAATAGCTTCTGAGTAAATAGCTCTAGAAAAATAAAATAAATACTATATTTCAACTTAAAGGCTGCCAAATTTAGATAGATTTTAATCAATTACTATCTAGTTTTTTCTGTGTATAAATGTAAGCTTACCAATCTCACCTGAACTAATTACAGGTGCTTGGGCAATAAAGTAAGCTATATCACTTCTAAAAGACTCTCCCATTTACCATCTTATGACTATGCATAATTGGGCATACATATGAGTAAAACCAGATGAGTTATGACAAGGGATTACAGTAAGGCAACTGTAATGACCTCAGAGTGATTGTTTTTATCAAATAGAGAACTACCCAAATTACAAACCTGGTAAGCAAACTTTTTTCCATAAAGCCCCCTGACCAAAGAAAATTCCAAACATCAACTGGATCCCTAACAGTACCATAACTAGCATACTCTACTATCAATCTTGGAGATGTATTTCTTTCTGGCTTGTTTTATCACTTTGTTTTAAATATTTTGTATGACTTTGCAATTTGTGGGATTTAATTTTATTCTTAAATGTAAGAATAAAATTCTTACAAGAAACTTCATCTCTTACCTGATTTTTTAAGTTCTTGGAATAAGGGCTGGTGAGATGGCTCAGTGGGTAAGAGCACCTGACTGCTCTTCCAAAGATCCAGAGTTCAAATCCCAGCAACCACATGGTGGCTCACAACCATCCGCAACGAGATCTGGCGCCCTCTTCTGGAATGTCTGAAGACAGCTACAGTGTACTTACATATAATAAATAAATCTTAAAAAAAAAAAGTTCTTGGAATAAGCATTCTGCAGGTTCATTCAGAAACTATGGCTTTCCCAGTATTTGCGAAAAATATGCTCTTTATGCTATGATCAGTTTTTGCTAAATCCACACAAAATCTTGGTTGCATTTAAGAACAGTTAATGGCTCCTTTTTCGATTTTTCTTCTTTTTGGATCAGGATTTCTCTGTGTAGCCCTGGGCTTTGTAGGAACTCATCTGTAGACTAGGCTGGGCTCAAACTCAGAGATAAACCTGACTCTGCCTCCAGAGTGATGGGATTAAAAGCATGAATTAGCATCACCTGACTAGATACCTGCCGTTTTGATCCTCCTCTCTGCCTGAGCCCCTGTGATAGGACAAGCATTCAAGCCTAAATCACTACTACACTTGTAAACAAGACTTTCTTGGACCATGTGAAAGTGACCAGTTGTTACACCATGTTGTATCAGAGATTTTGAAATATCTTACATTTCTCCAACGCTTACTCTATTTCTTCTCTGACTAGTGAGGTATTCAAATAAGGGCAGCTATTTTGAGTCTAAAGGCAGGAGTCAGTTCACATGAATTTTTAGAGTCACTGAAACTGGAGTTATTTATATCATTGTTGCAGGGCTGAAGTATATGCTAGATTGGTCATGTTAATCTTCTCACTGTCTTAAGTAGCCAGTGATTTAATTACCATAAATTCTGCCTGGAAAACTGGGTACTATAAACTACATGTGGGTTTTCTTTCCCATTATTCAAATTCTGGGACAACTATTCTACCCTTCCAGATTTTCCAGTTACATTGTTTTCCTATACGATTTAATGTTCTCTGAAAGAACCTTAAGATGTTTGATAGCCAGTGAATTTTCTGACTTCTCCAACATATTGTAGCATTTTGAGAACAAATAGCAGGTTATAAACACAGATTCTTTAGCACAGTGCCATGATTATATGCCTGGCACCAATGAATCAGCTGTACAGCATTAGGTCTATTTTTAATATTTTTCTTATTTTAAATTTCGGCATAAAGAGATAATTTAACTCAGTCATTGCTTGGATGAATCTAAAATGTGTAAAGGTCTCAGCATTGTGCCAAGCACATAGCAAACACAGAGTTAAGTTTATATGAATGATTTATGCTAACACATATCTGAGAACATCAAGTGGGGTCATGTGGAGGTTTAATGATTATTTCATAAGTGGGTGGATGGATAGATAGATAGATAGATATAAAAGGATAGATGGATTGATGCATGGAGAAATGCTTACATAAAGACTTAGAAAAGGCTTTTGAAAGAAAATTATTTTGTGGTTGGAAGCTCTGAACTACTAAGGAAAGTCTAGTAGAAAGAAAAACTCAGCTTGATCCCAACATTTAATAATGGTGATAATAATGCCAATATTTACAATAAAGTATATATTTCAATTACCTATTATTAGCTTCCAAGAGTATCATTTGTTACCTAAATTATATAGCTTATTGTTAAATTCAATTCACGGGTTTCTTTCTTCCATTTTGGCCCTGGGGATTAAACTCAGGCCCTTGCAAGTTCTAGGCAAGCACTTCATCAATGAGATTCATTCCCAGTCTCATTTTAAAATTTATTTTGAAATAGGTTCTTTTAACAACAACATTAATTTATTTACTCAGCCCCAGCTTCAAAAGCATGTGTGTGTACACACGTGTACACACACGCGCGCGCACACACACACACACACACACATACACACTGACTGAGGTCTTCTTCAGGGGCCTACCACCACCTGGTCATCTCTCATTTATGGATGTCTGTTCTGTGCGGGTCACTCTACTTGGCTGAGACTTCCATAGATGTAAGAGAGAAATGCTCTGTCTTCTAGGCTCCTGATAAAGAAAACAATAGATTTGGCAAGCGTTCAAGGTAGGCCTTTGCAATGTGTTCATTTCTGTACTTACACTTTTTTTCAATTTTTTATTAGGTATTTACTTCATTTACATTTCAAATGCTATCCTGAAAGTCCCCTATACCCCCCTCCCTTCCCCACCCACTCCCACTTCTTGTTTCCCCTGTACTGGGACATATAAAGTTTGCAAGACCAAGGGGCCTCTCTTCCCAATGATGGCCGACTAGGTCATCTTCTGCTACATATGCAGCTAGAGACATGAGCTCTGGGGTTACTAGTTAATTCATATTGTTTTTCCACCTATAGGGATGCAGACCCCTTCAGCTCCTTGGGTACTTTCTCTAGCTCCTCAATTGGCGGTCCTGTGTTCCATCCAATAGCTGACTGTGAGCATTCACTTGTGTGTTTGCCAGGCACTGGCATAGCCTCACAAGAGACAGCTATATCAGGGTCCTTTCAGCAACATCTTGCTGGCATATGAAATAGTGTCTGCATTTGTACTTACTCTTTAGTCATCATAATATCCTTTGATGTACAGATGAGTGGAGAATCCAAGATTTAAGGAATTTTGCAAAAGTCACAAATCTAAAAACCACATTTGTCTTGGGTTCAACCTTAATATCCTATTTGTTTTCACTGCTTCAATTCTTTCCTCTCTGTTGTAGGAATTAAATCTGAAAGGAAAGCTGGTCAGGGATCTAAAATATGACAAACGCACCAATGGCATAACCATTCCCCTAAAGTGTGGATTACTGAACTGAATGCATCTGTAGTGATTTTAGAATCAGCTGTCATCCTTAATCTTTTCTAATCCCACAGTTCTTTGTAGCTTTCAGTTTGTGGTATTCTTGCTGGACACTGCCTTGCAGCAGACAAATGTGACCTGGAGCTTTTCCCAGTGGTTCTGTTCCAAGTGGTCTAACTAAGTGTGCACAGCAGCACTCTGAGTGTAGTGATGGCAATACTTCCTAGCTGAACACGCTCATCTTCAGTAGCCCCTCCTCCTGCTGTTTCTGGTCTGTAGTTTATAAGGAAAGACAGCACAGACCTGGGACCATAAATCAAGGATGGCTTTCCGGATTAGCTCCTCACTAAGGTGAACACATGGCATGCTGCCCTCTGCTTCACAGAGAGGCGGCCTGAGAGTCATGCTGCTTCAGCACTATAAATCAGTACCAGGCATGCAACAGTATATTGACAGCAGGACGATTGTTGTCTTGGAAATAAACAATGCAAATTTCTCTCATTGCAAAGGCTACTAGTGGGGTTGTTCTATGATGTTGATCAACAACTTTAATCTCACCACCCACAGATTGCAAATACATGTAATACTTGTCAGCCTGCTTTCTCTCAGCTCAAGATGAAAGCAGTTTTTTATTCCCCTGGATGTCATGTAAGTTATTTGGGATATTTTGAAAGTATGGCTATTAAAATGGCAAGTTTTGGAAGGAAATTTTAATTGTACCTAGTCTTATAAAGTGAATCCTAGAGGATTCAACATTTGAAAGCTAAGTAGTTTTGACAAGTTACTTGAGCTCTCTAAGCCAATAAATATCTCACAAAGCAAAGGTGGTCAAAGATATCTACAACAAACCATGGCTTCACTCCTACAAACTGTATTTATCACAGTACTATCTTAATTCTTCTTACTCTTTGCAGTCTGGAGTTTATTGAGAACTCTGCAAAGATGCAGGAGGTTAGATAATAAATCATCTCTAAAATGTTAAACCATGCTTATGTATCAAATCAAGATAAATAGAAGTAGATGTCTTATGGAGAGACTGCATATATTTCTGCATGCCAGTTAGCAAACATGTCATGGTGAAAATGAAATGGAAATAGGTAAAGAAAGAGGGTTGATAAAAACTCTGCCTTACTAAGTTATTGCCCAAAATCCTGTTGTCCATTCCCTCAATCCAGAAAAGATGTCTGAAATGCTTCTGTAACAGCATTGGTAAACAAATCATATGAGCATATAGTCTATCCATAGTTTACATGAGATTTACATATGGTTCCAATTTTAATGCAGATGTTCTCTGATGCTGGAAGAAGATTAAAGAAATCCATTTGTGACCCTACTTCCCACATGAAGCATCATACAACCAACACTTAAGACCAACTCAAGAGCTAGAGATCATAAAAAGCTTGAAGTGGACAGGAGGGAGGGAAGGAGCCAGATCAATTTCTATGAGCAAAACTACAGAGCATGGTACACTGCTGCTCCATGCCCAATAGTATCACAGTTGTTAATAAGGGAATGTAGTTATTGCAATAATAGAAGGTTGGGGAGATATGTCCCCCTGGTAATAGCCTATTCTCTATCATGAGAATCATAAAATTAATATAATCTATGAGAAGCAGAGTAGTTCATCTTTCTGACATTAGCTCAGAAAGAGAGTAGGCACTTCAGCAAGAGAGAACCTTGCATTTCCAGAGTGTTAGTGGTATATGTTATTAGAACATGTTGCACATAAGAATCTAGTCTAAAAATATATAGTTCTTTTGGGTGGCCAATTGACCAGTTGATCAGTTAGAAGACAGGCTATCTAGGAAGCCTGATTCAAACTTTAACCATTCTATGAAAGATATTAGAAGTAGAAAAATCAACTATAAATATTTTCACCACCAACTGGCCAGTCATATATATAAAAAAATTTCTCTGCTCATGTATTTAAGTATATAAACATACACTTGTTCATCGATAAATAGATGATAGATAGACAGACAGATAGGTGATAGATTAGATAGAAATAGTGCAAGTAAGTGGAGATAAATAAGGGCTTCTTTGAAACTTTTAAATCGTTGGAAAATTTTGTGAATGGAATGGGCTGACTCTATTCCTCATAAAATTCAAATATGAATATTTCCCAAGATGATGGCATTTGGTAATGTGTTCATTAAGTTATCATTGGGTTAGATGAGGTATGAGATTAGGGCCTAATGATTTTCTATGAGAAAAACATTAATCTTTTATTTTCCTCTTCTCAATCTATACATAAAGGTCATGTGAGTACAAAGCAAAGTGACAACTATCCAAAAGCCAAGACCCTAAGCCTCAGAAAGCAACTTCATCCCCTCAGCTCTACCTTGGCATAGCATCATCCAGAACTATGAAAAATAAGTATGTTGCTTGGAATACTCAGTCTTGTCATAATTTCTTAATTCAGCCTGGTATGCAAAGATATAATAGCTATTGTATCTTTAAAACTTAGTTTTTTGCTTAGATTTTATCCTAGTTTGTATCCTAGAATAAAATATCCTAAAATAAAAAAGTTTATTGAAGGTAAGAAGTTGCCTTGTACTTATCTGATACAGATCAGCTAAATGCAGAATGCACTGACTGTTAGTTAACTATTCTAGTATATTAAAAGACAAATATATAATCCCAAAGTTCGAATTCACGAAATAAGCAGTCATTTATTTCTGGCAAGAGGTTTAGGAGATGGGACTTGAGAGTTGAGAATAGCTCTGATTGACACAGTCATCAGCTAGGCTGCTTCACACAATAGGCAAGAGCTTTCTAGTGCCGCAGAATTCACAATGATTTTGCCTATAACTCTTAGTCATGGTGCTTGGTAGCTAGTTGGTTTTATGAGCAAAGATAGAGGCTGAACTGGAAAGAGGACTGGGAAGAATTTCATCAGGAGAGACTAGGTGCCTAAGCTGGAAACTGCATTCCCATCTGGACGAATGCTCTCCCACCAACTTTCCAGCTGCACAGCAGTTTAACTCATAACTTACCTTCTGAAAGTAACTAGTATACAGCTTGAAAACAGCTCTCCTCAAAGATAGTCTAATTGCTGGGACCTAAGTCTTTGTTTTTACATTGTAAGAAACTGAATTTACCAATGGGCTACTGTGGGGGAAAGAAAGGTGGTGGTGGGGATGACCCGAGTCCCAAAAGACCTCAGGGACACTGGGTGGGCAGACATGGGAGTTGGACTGCGAGCGCTGGGGAGCTCTGGCTGTGGGAATCCATAGAAGTCCAGTCTGTGGGGATAGGGAGGGAGCAGTTTGGGGTCCCTGGACCTTATGTAGGCCAGGAACAACAGGTTCTAGTTCTTGAGCATTGCATGACAGCATGACGTCCCTAGACACCTCAGAAGGGCTGAAAACAGGTGAGGGCCTCAGACGATGGATCAGTCAGCCCCAGGGCTGAAGGGAGAAAGGAGGGGGAGAGCTAGGTCGTTCCTTCGAGGGCAAGAGTTCATGGTCCAGTCTGGTGACTCAGGGAAATATTGGGAGGCCTCCCAGCTGGTGGGTAGATGTGCAGCTCTTTAGAGGAAGCCTGGTACCATTGTTCCAGCACAGAGGATCTCGATGAGCAGAGGTATACAGTTTTAAGGCATCATATAAAGGCAGAGAGGTGGGGAAGAGTAAGAAAGCAGAGAGCGGCCATGGCCATGTGGAAAGAAGGGGAAATGGAGGGGAGAGAGGAGGACTAGAGGTGAAAGTAAGAGACAAGAAAGAGAGCAAGAGCTTAAAAGAGAGAGGAAGAGCCAAGCAGCCCCTTTTATAGTGGTCTTGGCTACCTTGCTGTTGCCAAGTAACTGTGGGGCAGGGTATACCTAGCTTTAGCCAGGTAACTGTGGGAGTGGAGTCCAACCAGAATACCAGGAACTTGGGGCATTGCCTACATGACTGATAGCCACAGGATTATGGATTTGAGGGCTTGTGGTGTCAGAAGCCTGATGTCTGGGAGCTTAGCTTAAGGTTCTGTCCCTTGTAGAATTTTCTACTGGGTCTGTGGAGTAAACCTTGCTCAACCAGAACACAGACTGCCTTTCACTGTCCAACAGGCTACCTTTAGAATGATTCTGAGTTACCAGGCAGACTTAAATAACCATAGAGAACTTTTCAGTGAAGAAGAAGACAGAGTGAGTCTATCCATGTACCACACATTATCACTTCAAAGGAAGAAGAAACCAGAGCCAAGTATAGGAGGAAACTCTAGAAGAACAAAAGAAAAACAACACTAAATTATATCCTAGGGTGTTTAGAAGGAGCTCAATTGTATGGCCAACTTGATTTTTTATTAAATTATTTTATTTATTTACATTCCAAATGTTGCCCCACTTCCTGGTCCTCCCTCCCCAAATTCTTCCCCCTATCTACCCTCCCCTTTGTTTCTGAGAGGGTACCCCCCAACCAATCCACCAACTCCCACCACATCCCTGCCAGGATTCCCCTGCCCTGGGGCATCAGATTTCTATAGGAATAGTTTCATCATCTTCCACTGAGGTCAGACAAGGCAGACCTCTACTATATATGTGCCACAGACCATGGACCAGTCCCTGTATGCTCCTTGGTTGGTGACTTAGTTTCTGGGAGCTCTGAAGGGTCCTGGTTAGTTAATACTGTTGCTCTTCCTACGGGGCTGAAATACCCTTCAGCTCCTTCAATTCTTCCCCTAATTCTTCCATAGGGCTACATGACCTCAGTCCAATGGTTAACTGTAAGTATTTGCATCTGTCTGTGTGAGCTGCTGGTAGAACCTCTCAAAGGACGGCTATTCTAGGCTGCTGCCTGCAGGTACAACATGGAATCAGTAATAGTGTTGAGGTTTTTGGCTTTCACATGGGAGGGATCCCAAGTTGGGCAGGTAGCTGCATGGCTTTTTCTTCAGTCTCTGCTCCATTTTTATCCCCACATTTCCTTTAAACAAAAACAATTTTGGTTCAAAATTTTTGAAGAAGAGAGGGTGGCCCCATGCCTTAACTGGCGGGTATGTTGATCTACTAGAGGTCATCTCTTCAGGTTACATCTCCCAACTGTTGGGCATTTCCTCTAAGTCATCCCCCAAACACTAAATCTGTCAGGACCACCTTGATCTTGGTCTTGATATTCCCAGATTCTACAACACCAAGGATTTCAACTGCTCACAAGTTCCCAGTTTACAGCTAAGGAACAATAGCTCTAATATTGTACATGCATTTTGTAGAGTTCACTCCCTATTAGCACTGTAATTTAAGTTCAATGAAATGAACCCATTGAGTACACTAACATGAAGAAGGATTTGGCATGTGAACTTACATCTAAGTGGTTTCTTATAAATTCATTTACCTGTCCCTCCCTTATTTATACAAAAAGAGTATAACATTATCTTTGCAGAGGGAGGAGATACCATTTAAATTGAAATTATTATTATTGGCCTTTGAAAGTAAGAAGGTTTTAAACTAGAGCCAGGCTTAAAAGAGACCTGACATATTAGTTATGATATGAACAATACAGTGACTATTAAATATCATTATAACAATTCCAGAATTTAAGTTTTTATGGTTGTGTGATAGAGGTTCAACTTCTCTTGCTGGCTGTCTTTCTTGAACAGTTCTCAGAATCTAGAGGGTCCTATTAGACTCCCATCATATGACCACCTCTTCATAGAACAAACTAGCTGCTTCTTGCTAAAGGAAAGTAGATGATCTTGTAATCTTTACTTTCTTTTTGGTAAGGCTAATATGATTAAGTTGGGATTCATCTAATAAGTTTCTTGATGTTCAACTGGAAAATCACAGAAGTGACAATCCATCCTTTTCACTAGCTAAATCCATACACAAGGGAAGAACTTGCCACATTTTTTTTTACATCACGTGGTAAGAATATTAGCATCTGTCTTAGAACCCCTCCTACTGCATGTTCATTTGGAAATAAAAGCAGGCATCAAGAAAGTTGAAATGAAAATCTCCTCAATCTCACTTGGGAGGGAGAAGAAAGCTATCATGGGGGTGGCGGGGCAGAGGGAGAGAAATACCTGGGTGGGAGAGGAGATAGGGAGGGGAAGGGGGAACACGATCAGGTATTGGGGGGAACAGGACTGAAGCCCTGAGGGTCAGCAGAAAGAATGGAAACAGGAAACCTCTGGAGGTAGGAGGTGGGGGCACCCTCTAGAATATACTGGAGACCTGGTGAGAGATTCTCAGGACTCAAAGGGAGGATCCCTGGATGTTCTTTAGAGTGGGGATGGGAAACTTGTAGAGTCCACCTCCAGTGGAGGGACAGGACTTCAAGTAGAGGGGTGAGGTTGCCATCGCACAGTTAAAAGCTCTTACCCAGAATTGTTCTTGTCTAAAGAACTGCAGGGACAAAAATGGAGAAGAACCTGAGAGAAAGGAAGGCCAGTTACAGGCCAAAATTTGGATCCAGCTCAAGGAGAGGCCCTGAGACCTGACACTGTTACTGATGCTGTAATGTGTGTTTGCAGACAGGAGCCTCATATGGCTGCCCTCCAAGAAGTCCAACAAGTAGCTGAAAGAGTCAGATGCAGATACTAGCACCCAACCAATGGACAAAAACCATGGACCTTTGCAGTTGAATTGGGAAAAAAATCTGGAAGAACCTAGCGAGGAGGGAAGACCAGCAGTCTCAACTTACCTGGACCCCTAAGGTCTTTCAGAAACTGAGCCACCAACCGGGTAGCATACACCAGCTGATATGAGGCCCCGAGCACATATACCACAAGGAACTGCATGGTCTGACCTCAGTAAGAGAAGATGCACCTAAACTTTGAGAGATTTGAGACCCCAGGGAGTGGAGAGGTCTAGTGGTGTGGGGGCTGGTGTGGTGGGGTGATCCTCTTGGAAACCAGGGTAGGAGGTATGAGATGGGGATCAAGCGGTTGGGGGGCAGACCAGGAGGAGGATGAAGGCTGACTATAAAAAAAGGATTAAAGAACGAGAGAGAGAGAGAGAGAGAGAGAGAGAGAGAGAGAGAGAGAGAGAGAGAGAGAGAGAGGAGGGGGGAGGGAGGCAGGGAGGGAGGGAGGGAGGAAGAGAGGAGAGAGAGAGAGAGAGAGAGAAATTATCATTTTTGTGTGTAAAAAATCACTTCTGAATATCTTTATGCATCCTCATTTGTATAATATAACAGTATCTTAGAAAAAAATCTCTATTAACATCAATATTTAACACGAAACTTTGGCTGCTACTTTGAGACATGTTCATTTAGTTGTTGTACTGGTTTTTTGTTTTGTTTTGTTTTGTTTTTTCTTTTGTTTTGTTTTTTAATACAAAGCTCCATTAAGAAAGAAGGAGACAATGTAAAGACAGCAGGATTTGGTCTACTGGTAGAATGAGCCAAGACCACTTTAGAAGACTTTGGAATCTGCTGTGTTAATATTCTATTTCACATCATTCATATAACTACCATTGTTATAGATATGAGCAAATTTAACATATGTGCTACCTCTTATTGTATTCAACAAAATATATTTTTAATTATGTCATAATGTGAAAACACTCTATTGCAAAGCCAAATTCTTGAATGGTTCTCATTGTAGAGATTTTTTTTAAGTTCTTTGAAGGTATTCCTTTGTAAATGGTTCTTTCTTTCTTTCTTTCTTTCTTTCTTTTTTTTTTTTTTTTTCGAAACAGGGTTTCTCTGTATAGTCCTGGCTGTCCTGGAACTCACTTTGTGGACCAGGCTGGCCTCGAACTCAGAAATTCACCTGCCTCTGCCTCCTGAGTGCTGGGATTAAAGGCATGAGCCACCACGCCCGGCTGGTTATTTCTTCCACTAGAAAATGAAAAAAAAAAATGGAATTTTATTTGGAACATTTGATTTTAGTAATATTTGAATTAATACATTACAATATATTTTGGAATTTGCTAGAGTGTACTTTCAAGTCTATACCATTACAAAAATTTACAGAATAGTTTACTGTCCTGATAAATTTCAGGCTTCATCTTTTCAACTTCTTTTTCCTTCTCTTATGTCCTATTTTTCATATCTGCAGATGAGCCTTTTAAAGAATATTCTGGTTATCAAATTACATAGTTATAACATTCACTTATGAGCTTCCCTTATTTTACAATATGCATTTGAAATTCACTTATGCCTCTATATGCCTCAGAAGCCTATTCCTTCCTATCACTGAATATTATTTACCCATTTATTCATGTATTTATTTACACACTTGCCTAGTAAAGGATATTGGGCTGTTTTTCTAGTTTTTAGATATATGAAAAACTGCTATAAATATTTCTATGAAGATACATTTCTGAGTATAAACACTCATACCAGATGGATGCATGCCTGGGAGCATGGAGCTGGATCATATGACAAGACCATGTTTATTTCTGTAAATTACTGGCAACTTTTTTTCAAAGGAAAATAGCACTTCCACATGCCCATAGTAATAGGTGAGAATCTTTGTTGCTTCACATGATCACCTCAAACTGGTGTTGTCATTTTAGGGCTTTAGCTATGTTATAGACATTTTTTAGAAAAGTGGGTATAGAATTCTAGATTTTTTTTCCTATATAACTTAAAGATTCTTTTACATTACGATGGCTTTGTTTGTGTTTGTTTTGCTTACATTATTTTTCTAATTAAAAAACATGTAGTAATCATGATGTCATTTCTTTTGAAAATCACTTGTCTTTCGTATTCTGGTTCATTTAAAATTTTTCTCAAGAGCATCATCACAAAACAATTTACTATAAGATTCCTGAGTATATATGTTTGTATTTTTAGTATACTATTTTATTCAATCTACAAGTATTTTGTCAATTATTTTGAAAATATTCAAGACTCAATTCCCCCTAAATTTTTCCAAATCTACCTCTATCTCTCATTCTTTTATGTTCACTTTTCCTAATAACCAACTTAGTCCAATATATGATGCCTGTATGAATATGAGTATGGAGCCATACACTGAAACATAGCTACACTATCTGAGGCCACCCTGATAAAGTAAAATGGTTCCTCATCCTTCACCAACCATAAGCTGTCAATAGGACCATCATGGGGCTCATGAGCTACACCTGGCTTTGTGCAAGAATGTTGACCGGCTTGATCTTGTGTAAGTCTTAGGCAGACAACCAAACCTATTGTGAGTCCATGTGTATAGTAGTCCTGTCATCACCACAAGGCACTTTCACTCCAATACTCCAAAACCTCTGGCTCTAATGCTCTTTTTACTCTCAGGTGGTCCCTGACCCTTGGTGGAGCAGGTGATGACATTTATTCTTTGTGCTTTGACAAACTGTGTATTTCTACAGTAATGATCATCCATTGTACAAAGATGCATCTCAGATGAGGTCTGAGAGCGTCTCAAATCTCCAAGTAGAGATGAATTTAGAAGGTACCTTGATACTCCATCCACTTCTGGGAACTCTGAGGTCCCCAAACTTGAGTTCATTGGCCATATGTAGAGTTCCAGGTGTGGATTTTCTCTTATGGAGCAAGCCTTAAATCCAGTCAGAAAGTGATTACTTGCCATCATAACATTCATACCATTATTTATTCCATTGAAATATCTTACTACACCAGACATTATTTGTGGTTTATGGTGTTCTCATCTGGATAAGACTATAAACTTTCTTCTTCACACAGCAGACTATATAAGATGTTCCAGTAATTTGAACTCTAGCCAGCATGGAGAACATTTCCTGGACAGTACCAATTTGATTTCTCCATGTCCTATTTCAAAAGAAGTGCATGGTAGCCTCAGAGGTTGTGTGTTCATATATGCTTTCATGAGCAACCAAGAGGATAGCCAATAACCTTTTTTTTTCTTCAGTTAAAAATTTCAATATTCAAAGTTCAAATATTTCAGGGATACTAATTTGAGTTACTAATGACCAGTAACTCAAGAATAGGAGGTAAACCACGCCCCGCATTGGGGTTTTTATTTGGAAATCTATAGCTTCTTGTATGAGCATTATGTCCTGTGTAAGAAAACAAAACTAAACTTCAATTACAATTAAAAACTTTATTTTTCAATTTTAATTATCACTCTACTTCCACCTCTGCCCTACACTCTCACTCTTCTCTTTCCATAAACCTCCTTCCTCTTGATTCTTATTTCCTCCTTCATCCCATCCATATTCTACTATCCTCTTTCCCTTTTGAGATCTATCTTAATCTTCCCACTAATGTTCTCTTTCTAGTTTCCTCTATTTTGCAGGTATTCCAAATCACACACACAAATCTGAAGATCTGTCACTCAGAGCCCTGTGTGAATGATAACATGGCATTTGTCCTTCTGGATCTACATTGCTTGCTTACTTTATTTTCCAATTCAATACAGTTAGCTGCCAATTTAGTAATTTACAATCCATACTTTTGTACCTGAGGTTCCTTGATCTTCTTAAATTATGTTTATAAAGTTATTATAAAAGTGTCAGTAGTCAAAGTTCAAATATTTTTTTTCTTTTTTTTTTTTTAATATTTTTATTACATATTTTCCTCAATTACGTTTCCAATGCTATCCCAAAAGTCCCCCATAGCACCCCCCCACTTCCCTATCCACCCATTCCCATTCTTTTGGCCCTGGCATTCCCCTATATTGGGGCATATAAAGTTTGCAAGTCCAATGGGCCTCTCTTTCCATTGATGGCTGACTAGGCCATCTTTCGATACATATGCAGCTAGAGACAAGAGCTCCGGGGTTCTAGTTAGTACATCATGTTGTTCCAACAATAGGGTTGCAGATCCCTTTAGCTCCTTGGGTACTTACTCTAGCTTCTCCATTGGGAGCCCTGTGATACATCCAATAGCTGACTGTGAACATCCACTCCTGTGTTTGCTAGGCCCCAGCATCGTCTCACAAGAGACAGCTATATTTGGGTCCTTTCAGCAAAATCTTGCTAGTGTATGCAATGGTGTCAGCGTTTAGAAGTTGATTATGGGATGGATCCCTGGATATGGCAGTCTCTAAATGGTCCATCCTTTCATCACCGCTACGAACTTTGTCTCTGTAACTCCTTCCCTGGGTGTTTTGTTCCCAATTCTGAGAAGGTGCACAGTGTCCACACTTTGGTCTTCATTCTTCTTGAGTTTCATGCATTTAGCAAATTGTATCTTAAATCTTGGGTATCCTAAGTTTTGGGCTAATATCCACTTATCAGTGAATACATATTGTGTGAGTTCTTTTGTGATTGTGTTACTTCACTCAAGATGATGCCCTCCAGGTCCATCCATTTGGCTAGGAATTTCATAAATTCATTCTTTTTAATAGCTGAGTAGTACTCCATTGTGTAAATGTACCATAATTTCTGTATCCATTCCTCTGTTGAGGGACATCTGGGTTCTTTCCAGCTTCTGGCTATTATAAATAGGGCTGCTATGAACATAGTGGAACATGTGTCCTTTTTACCGGTTGGGACATCTTCTGGATATATGCCCAGGAGAGGTATTGCTGGATCCTCCGGTAGTACTATGTCCAATTTTCTGAGGAACCGCCAGACTGATTTCCAGAGTGGTTGTACAAGCTTGCAATCCCACCAACAATGGAGGAGTGTTCCTCTTTCTCCACATCCTCGCCAGCAACTGCTGTCACCTGAATTTTTGATCTTAGCCATTCTGACTGGTGTGAGGTGGAATCTCAGGGTTGTTTTGATTTGCATTTCCCTGATGATTAAGGATGTTGAACATTTTTTCAGGTGTTTCTCTGCCATTCGGTATTCCTCAGGTGAGAATTCTTTGTTCAGTTCTGAGCCCCATTTTTTAATGGGGTTATTTGACTTTCTGGAGTCCACCTTCTTGATTTCTTTATATATGTTGGATATTAGTCCCTTATCTGATTTAGGATAGGTGAAGATCCTTTCCCAATCTGTTGGTGGTTTTTTCGTCTTATTGATGGTGTCTTTAGCCTTGCAGAAGCTTTGTAGTTTCATGAGGTCCCACTTGTCAATTCTCGATCTTACAGCACAAGCCATTACTGTTCTATTCAGGAATTTTTCCCCTGTGCCCATATCTTCAAGGCTTTTCCCCACTTTCTCCTCTATAAGTTTCAGTGTCTCTGGTTTTATGTGAAGTTCCTTGATCCACTTAGACTTGACCTTAGTACAAGGAGATAGGAATGGATCGATTCGCATTCTTCTACATGTTAACAACCAGTTGTGCCAGCACCATTTGTTGAAAATGCTGTCTTTCTTCCACTGGATGTTTTTAGCTCCCTTGTCGAAGATCAAGTGACCGTAGGTGTGTGGGTTCATTTCTGGGTCTTCAATTCTATTCCATTGGTCTATTTGTCTGTCACTATACCAGTACCATGCAGTTTTTATCACAATTGCTCTGTAGTAGAGCTTTAGGTCTGGCATGGTGATTCCACCAGAGGTTCTTTTATCCTTGAGAAGAGTTTTTGCTATCCTAGGTTTTTTGTTATTCCAGATGAATTTGCAGATTGCACTTTCTAATTCGTTGAAGAATTGATTTGGAATTTTGATGGGGATTGCATTGAATCTGTAGATTGCTTTTGGCAAGATAGCCATTTTTACAATGTTGATCCTGCCAATCCATGAGCATGGGAGATCTTTCCATCTTCTGAGATCTTCTATAATTTCTTTCTTCAGAGACTTGAAGTTTTTATTATACAGATCTTTCACTTCCTTAGTTAGAGTCACGCCAAGATATTTTATATTATTTGTGACTATTGAGAAGGGTGTTGTTTCCCTAATTTCTTTCTCAGCCTGTTTATTCTTTGTGTAGAGAAAGGCCATTGATTTGTTTGAGTTAATTTTATATCCAGCTACTTCACCGAAGCTGTTTATCAGGCTTAGGAGTTCTCTGGTGGAATTTTTAGGGTCACTTAGATATACTATCATATCATCTGCAAAAAGTGATATTTTGACTTCATCTTTTCCAATTTGTATCCCTTTGATCTCCTTTTGTTGTCGAATTGCTCTGGCTAGGACTTCAAGTACAATGTTGAATAGGTATGGAGAAAGTGGACAGCCTTGTCTAGTCCCTGATTTTAGAGGGATTGCTTCAAGCTTCTCACCATTTATTTTGATGTTGGCTACTGGTTTGCTGTAGATTGCTTTTATCATGTTTAGGTATGGGCCTTGAATTCCTGATCTTTCCAAGACTTTTATCATGAATGGGTGTTGGATCTTGTCAAATGCTTTTTCCGCATCTAACGAGATGACCATGTGGTTTTTGTCTTTGAGTTTGTTTATATACTGGATTACGTTGATGGATTTCCGTATATTGAACCATCCCTGCATCCCTGGGATGAAACCTACTTGGTCAGGATGGATGATTGTTTTGATGTGTTCTTGGATTCGGTTAGCAAGAATTTTATTGAGGATTTTTGCATCAATATTCATAAGGGATATTGGTCTGAAGTTTTCTATCTTTGTTGGGTCTTTTTGTGGTTTAGGTATCAGAGTAATTGTGGCTTCATAGAATGAGTTGGGTAGAGTACCTTCTGTTTCTATTTTGTGGAATAGTTTGTGAAGAACTGGGATTAGATCTTCTTTGAAGGTCTTATAGAACTCTGCACTAAACCCATCTGGTCCTGGGCTTTTTTTGGTTGGGAGACTATTAATGACTGCTTCTATTTCTTTGGGGGATATAGGGCTGTTTAGATCATTAACCTGATCTTGATTCAACTTTGGTACCTGGTATCTGTCTAGGAACTTCTCCATTTCATCCAGGTTCTCCAGTTTTGTTGAGTATAGCCTTTGGTAGAAGGATCTGATGGTGTTTTGGATGTCTTCAGGATCTGTTGTTATGTCTCCTTTTTCATTTCTGATTTTGTTAATTAGGATGCTTTCCCTGTGCCCTCTAGTGAGTCTGGCTAAGGGTTTATCTATCTTGTTGATTTTCTCAAAGAACCAGCTCCTTGATTGGTTGATTCTTTGAATAGTTTTTCTTGTTTCCACTTGGTTGATTTCACCCCTGAGTTTGATTATTTCCTGCCGTCTACTCCTCTTGGGTGAATTTGCTTCCTTTTGTTCTAGTGCTTTTAGGTGTGTTGTCAAGCTGCTAATGTGTGCTCTTTCTAGTTTCCTTTTGGAGGCACTCAGAGCTATGAGTTTTCCTCTTAGAAATGCTTTCATTGTGTCCCATAAGTTTGGGTATGTTGTGGCTTCATTTTCATTGAACTCTAAAAAGTCCTTAATTTCTTTCTTTATTCCTTCCTTGACCAAGGTATCATTGAGAAGAGTGTTGTTCAGTTTCCACGTGAAGGTTGGCTTTCTATTATTTATTTTGTTATTGAAGATCAGCCTTAGTCCATGGTGATCTGATAGGATGCATGGGACAATTTCAATGTTTTTGTATCTGTTGAGTCCTGTTTTGTGCCCAATTACGTGGTCAGTTTTGGAGAAGGTACCATGAGGTGCTGAGAAGAAGGTGTATCCTTTTGTTTTAGGGTAAAATGTTCTGTAGATATCTGCCAGATCCATTTGATCCATAACTTCTGTTAGTTTCACTGTGTCCCTGTTTAGTTTCTGTTTCCATGATCTGTCCATTGGTGAAAGTGGTGTGTTGAAGTCTCCCACTATTATTGTATGAGGTGCAATGTGTGCTTTGAGATTTACTAAAGTTTCTTTAATGAATGAGGCTGCCTTTGTATTTGGAGCATAGATATTCAGGATTGATAGTTCCTCTTGGAGGATTTTACCTTTGATGAGTATGAAGTGCCCCTCCCTGTCTTTTTTGATGACTTTGGGTTGGAAGTCAATCTTATCTGATATTAGAATGGCTACTCCAGCTTGTTTCTTCAGACCATTTGCTTGGAAAATTGTTTTCCAGCCTTTCATTCTGAGGTAGTGTCTATCTTTTTCTCTGAGATGAGTTTCTTGTAAGCAGCAAAATGTTGGGTCTTGTTTGTGTTGCCAGTTTGTTAGTCTATGTCTTTTTATCGGGGAGTTGAGTCCATTGATATTAAGAGATATTAAGGAAAAGTAATTGTTGTTTCCTGTTATTTTTGTTGTTAAAGTTGGCATTCTGTTCTTGTGGCTGTCTTCTTTTAGGTTTGTTGAGGGATTACCTTCTTGTTGTTTCTAGGGCGTGGTTCCTGTCCTTGTATTGGTTTTTTTCTGTTATTATCCTTTGAAGGGCTGGATTCGTGGAGAGATAATGTGTGAATTTGGCTTTGTCGTGGAATACTTTGGTTTCTCCATCTATGTTAATTGAGAGTTTGGCTGGGTATAGTAGCTTGGGCTGGAATTTGTGTTCTTTTAGTGTCTGTATAACATCTGTCCAGGATCTTCTAGCTTTCATAGTCTCTGGTGAAAAATCTGGTGTAATTCTGATAGGCTTGCCTTTATATGTTACTTGGCCTTTTTCTCTTACTGCTTTTAGTATTCTATCTTTATTTAGTGCATTTGTTGTTCTGATTATTATGTGTCGGGAGGTATTTCTTTTCTGGTCCAGCCTATTTGGAGTTCTGTAGGCTTCTTGTATGTTCATGGGCATCTCTTTCTTTAGATTTGGGAAGTTTTCTTCTATAATTTTGTTGAAGATGTTTGCTGGTCCTTTGAGTTGAAAATCTTCATTCTCATCCACTCCTATTATCCGTAGGTTTGGTCTTCTCATTGTGTCCTGTATTTCCTGGATGTTTTGAGTTAGGATCTTTTTGCATTTTCCATTTTCCTTGATTGTTGTGCCCATGTTCTCTATGGAATCTTCTGCACCTGAGATTCTCTCTTCCATCTCTTGTATTCTGTTGCTGATGCTTGCATCTATGGTTCCAGATTTCTTTCCTAGGGTTTCTATCTCCAGTGTTGCCTCATTTTGGGTTTTCTTTATTGTGTCTACTTCCCTTTTTAGGTCTAGTATGGTTTTGTTCATTTCCATCATCTGATTGGATGTGTTTTCCTGTTTCTCTTTAAGGACTTCTACCAGTTTGGTTGTGTTTTCCTGTTTTTCTTTAAGGACTTGTAACTCTTTAGCCATGTTCTCCTGTAGTTCTTTAAAGTCCTTCTTGATGTCCTCTACCATCATCATGAGATATGCTTTTAAATCCAGGTCTAGTTTTTCAGGTGTGTTGGGGTGCCCTGGACTGGGCGAAGTGGGAGTGCTGGGTCCTGATGATGGTGAGTGGTCTTGGTTTCTGTTAGTAAGATTCTTACCTTTACCTCTCGCCATCTGGTAATCTCTGGAGTTGTTATAGTTGTCTCTGTTCAGAGGTTGTTCTTCTGGGGATTCTGAGTATCCTCTGTCAGCAGACCTGTACAGACTAAGTTCGGTGGAGTCCCGGAGCCAAGATGGCGCTCCCTGCAGGGCAGGTCACTGTTCTCCGTCTGGGAGGGTGTCGGATGTCTGCGGCCCCAAAAGGGTGCTGCCTCAGCAGTTCTGTGGCTCCCGCCTGTCCTAGAAGCTGTCTGCCTCTATGGTCCTCACTCTGACCTGTACAGACTAAGTTCGGCGGAGTCCCGGAGCCAAGATGGCGTTCCCTGCAGGGCAGGTCACTGTCCTCCGACTGGGAGGGTGCCGAATGTCTGCGGCCCCAAAAGGGTGCTGCCTCAGCGGCTCTGTGGCTCCCGCCTGTCCCAGAAGCTGTCTGCCTCTGTGGTCCTCACTCTAACCTGTAGACTAAGTTCGGCGGAGTCCCGGAGCCAAGATGGCACTCTCTGCAGGGCAGGTCTCTGTCCTCCGGCTGGGAGGGTGCCGGAAGTCTGCGGCCCCAAAAGGGTGCTGCCTCAGCGGCTCTGTGGCTCCTGCCTGTCCCAGAAGCCGTCTGCCCCCGTGGTCCCCACTCTGACCTGTAGAGACTAAGCTCAGCGGAGTCTCGGAGCCAAGATGGCGCTCCCTGCAGGGCAGGTCACTGTCCTCCGACTGGGCTCAAATATTTTTAAAATGCAGCCTTTGACCTTACTAAGCCAGGAATATTGGACTTGTCATCATCTTAAAAGGCTTTTAAGATATTAATTATACCATTATTTGGTCTATCATGGTAAAGAATATTGGTGGCTATAACCAATATTAGAGAATCATCATATAGCATTGGAGAATCAATATGTCTTTAGCAAGTCATTCCCTTAAGGAGATATGGGTGTCTAACTGATATGCATTCAAATAAAGATTTTTTTCTGTGTATCTTCTAACTGCCACTAGTAAAATGCTGTATTACACAGGTTGCCTCAGATATACTTCTTGCATTCTGGCAGTGCTCACATGATATGACCTATATCATAGACTACTAAGACTTTTTAAAAAATTTATTTCTAGTTGCTTTTTTAAGCTGAAATTTTCAAGATTTAGATTTTCATGAATCAGGACATTGGAATAAGTGTTTTAAGTGAAAAGAACACAAACTAGTAAATCTGAGGCACTCGGTAGATGATTTAAATTTTGTGGGCAATCAGAATAAACATGATTGACATTCAATAGAGTATACGGGTAGAACTGATTGTCATGAGGGACTTGATTGCAAACCTTTCATCAATTTTATTATAGTTAAGAAATTTTACTAAATTATTAGGATATTGCTAACATAGCTAGCAATGTCTAATTGTAATTATAATTTCTAAATGAAATGATGCATGTTTAGGTGTTCTTGACAAACTGCACAATATATAGCAAGGCCTGCAAGAATGACAGATGTTACTGATTAGATGCTGAGAGCAAAGTTATAATTTTAGTGGTGTAAGGCCAAACTTGCTGGTAGATTCCATCAATGTAATGTAAATAATTTCTCTAAAACTGTATGGGATACCTAAACAAGAAGGAATAGAATCAAGACCTGAACAGAAAGTAAATAGTCAAGAATCTCAATGAAGTCTGTGCATATTGCACAACCCCCAAAAATGAAGAAAGTGTAATGCAGGAGAAGATGTAATGAGTCCAGGAACCATGGAGTGAAGACTTATAATGGCTCCATGAAGAGAAGTCTGGGGAAATTGAAAAATACCTGTGATTGTGGGTAGGTTGTCATATCTATAAATCCACTAAATGCTTCATTACTCACGGGAGTGATAATAAAAATATATAAGACAGTGATATGCTTGAATAAATACTACAATGGGTGATAGAGGTTACACACCGGTCATAGTCAGTCTTGTTGTGAAAATGATGTATGAGATAATGAGTATTCTCTGTACAGTTAACATACAGTCACACCTGATACAGGCCTTAGAAGAGTAAAAATTCCAATTGAGATAATGTGGAGTTGAAAACACACAAAGAAGTACTGGAATAAAAAATGAAAAGTTGGCAAAAGAAAAAAGTAATGTGTAAATATTATGTTAGTATGAATAGCCTCCACATATACCAAATATCAGAAATTGTTTTTGAATAATCTTTCTGGAAACAAAAATGTGTTTGGGGTCTGTTTTCTTTACTGTTTAAAGCTTGTAATGTTTTGTTTGTTTGGCATCAGAAGAGGACTTGGTGGTTTCAGGTTTTATAGCAAGGAAACTGAGTATGTTTAAGCATCTACTTTCCAGATGAGGAGAAAATCAGTGATCTCTAGAAAGTGGTACACGAGCCCTCAGATCATGAAGGACAGTCTGAAATTAGAACACAGACACTTTTCTAAATGAAACTTCCCTTTCCATCTCACCAGATTGCTCTTTAGGAAGCTTAATGCATAGTCAAACAGCATGGCCTCATGAAAATGATAACCTTCATAAAACTGAACAGCAGGGCAGATGTTGTTTGCTAAAATCTGAACTAGATCTGTTTTCAATTGCCAAATTGCTATCTTAAGACTGAGGCTGACCCATAGTCCACTCACCTATTTGAGGCATGAGGAGAAATGCAAAAAAATCTTTAATATGGCATAAAAGTCCCTAAAGTCCTGGGAGGCAGAAACTTTGCTAAACTCAACTGAGTTTGCTTTTCCTAGCTAAATGTGGCTGGAAAAAAATGGTGCTATTTTGATCAGGATAAACTTGGTGACTGTCCACAAAATCTACCTGCTTTCTTGACAAATGCTTTCTTCCACTAAAAAGAAGTCATTCCAGAAAATATGGGTGTGGTATTTTTCTAATTAATGAGGCAACCAAAGATATTGGAAAATATCCATCAGCATGTGAATATTTATTTATAACTAAAAGCATTTTGAGGTTTTTTTCTGAAACAGAGTTGGTGCCCAGATTACTGGAGGGGAGGCCCTTGGTCTGTGGGAGGTTTGATGCCCCAGTGTAGGAGAATGCTGGAGTGGTGGGGTGGAGTGGGAGAGTGTAGGGAGGGGAATACTCTCATACAGGCAAAGGCGAGGAAGGAGGGCAGATGTGAGATGGGGGGTGGCAGAGTGGAAACAACGAAGTGGAATATCATTTGAGATGTAAATGAATGAAATGATTAATAATAATAATAAAAGAAAAAATTAAAACACAGTCCAACTTTATTATGACAATTTTATAAGGCTGAGTCTTGAATCAGGAATGCACCTTATAAATCATTCCATCTTCGGTCTTGTACAAATTGGAGGGCTACTGGATCAGGGACACTGCTGTGATTCAGGTGATTTGGGTGTTACAGAAAGGCAGATGAAGAAAAGATCCTGAATCTTCATCCAGCTTCATACACGTTGGCTTCCCTACTTGGGTTGAAGAAAATTTTCATGCACATAAATTTATCCTGTTTTACTTCCTTTCTTTTGTTTTTTTACTTCATTATTATCTTATTCACTACTTAGTAGGGTTTTTTTCATTCTTTACATATTCATGTGCTTTTTACTTTTCTTTCTTATGAGAAAGAGTACAAAATCTTCAAACAGTGAGTTCAGTGTGAAATAATCCTGTATATTTATTTGTGTGTGTGTGTGTATATTTGCTCCCTATGCTCATAATATGGAAAAGTTTACCTAATGATATAAGAAATGTAAATATTATTCAGTCTAGCAGTGTGATTTTAAGTGTGTTGACCAACTTTACTCTATTCAGAAACATGTTGAAAGATTCTTTTTTAAATTTTGAATAAAGACAGATTTCTTTACTGTCAGTCACACATATATGCAAACAGATACACTTGCACACATATGCACACAGACACACACACACACACACACACCATACTATCTTTTCTTCTGTTCTTTTAACACTTGCAATCCATGACTTACATCGTTTTACAGGCAGTATGACAGTATTTTTTTCTGTGTCAACACATTAATAACTTTATAGCGTTTTAGGTTTTGCATCTCTTCATTTCCAACATGTTTAAAAAGGGGTCCTCATTAACAGGGACCATATGGATACCTGTTTTAATGTCTACAGTGGAGATCTTTTCATTTGTTTTAGCTGAACACAGGATCTTGTTATGTAGCCCTGTGTGGCTTTGAACTTGTAATCTTTCTTACTCATTCTACCTAGTATTAATATTACAGGTGTTCACACCACACCTAGCTACAGGGCATGATATGTCATAAGTACTCTTCTGGTTGGAAACATAGTTTCAACCACTGTTGACACATTAATAAACAGATACCACATCATTAGCACAGCTACCACGTATACATGCACATATGTCATTCATTTACATCCTCTTTGTCTCTAGATAAAATATTAAAAAATACTGTCTCAATCAATCTTAAGTAGTCAAAATTGTTGTATGGAAATTAATAACTTAAAAGTTTACCTAATGATATAGGAAAGTTAAATATAATTCAGTCCAACTGTGTGAATTGAAGACAGACTGTCTGACTTTGTGTTCTTTACTACCCTCTTGGAATGTGGGTATAACTTGGGAAGCTGCAGGATAGGTTAACACATGTTCTGTTTACTAAAGATGCAATAAAGCTCATAGATAAAGGCCAGATAGAAGGTGTTACACCAAATACTAAGGACTAATACCATGGCTTTATGTGACTTGCCCTTCACACCTCTCATGCAGGCACCTGCCTCTCATTCAACAGTTGGTTGGCCTCTCTTTACTCTATGTGCCCTATGGTCTCAAGTCCTTATCTGAAGGAAGAATGAGCAATTCTTACAAATATCAGTAAAATAAAGGTGGACAGTGATCTATGACTTGACATGAGGAAATGAGTGTGCCCAATCATATATCTTTAAATTTTGCACAAATTCTGAATTGCTTCACAATTAAGAAAATCTGAAAGAGAAAAGTGAAAAATGTGAAATGGATTTTTGCCCTACCTGCATATGACTAAGTAAGTTTATTGTTTAGTGCAACATAAAACTTGTTAATTTGAGATGAACCTTAAAATAAAATTTAAAAAAATCCTTCCAATTATTATCCCCAATCAATTACTGTCATAAGTTCTTCTGTTCTCTTAGTCTTTTCTTTTGTTTTCTGAAATAAATCTCATGCTTCCCAGGCTGGACTCAAATTCATTATGTAGCTAAGGCTGACCTTGAACTTCTGTTCCTCCTGCCTCCACCTCCTGAATGCCACCATCTTTGTTCTGTGTAAAGATGGGAATCAAACCCAAGACCTCAAGATGTGTTAGGAAAGCAATGACCCCACTGAAATTCATCTCTATCTCCTTCCTTTAGAGAGGTTTGTCTAAGTAACTCAGGCTGGATGTGAACATTGGGTCCTCTTTCAACATTTCTTGAGTGCTGGTGTAACAAGAATGTACAAGTGTTTGACTGCCCTTTTCTGGTCTATTTCTGGTTTCCCTTCCTGATTCATTTGAAACAAAAAACAAACAAATGAACAAACAAACAAAAAAGACCAACAGCAAAAAAAAAAACCAACAACAGCAAAAAAAAAAAAAAAAAAAAAAAAAAAACCCAGAAAATAAAATCCCATAACCTTCTTTTTGAGTTTTATAATATAAATAGCTCAAAGCAGGTACCAACATTTGTAGACACATTAGCTATACAAGGCAACTTCTTATGTTTTACAAACATAATTTTATTTTCCTTCAGAATTCTGAACTTGTAATTTGGAAATTCCATTTCCTCCACATAGTAGGTTTACTCTATAGAAATCATTTCTAGTAAGCATACCAATGTATGTGTGAGTGGTGTGTGGGGGGGAGTGGTGTTTGTGTGTGTGTGTGTGTCTGTGTGTGTGTCTGTGTGTGTGTCTGTGTGTGGGGGGGTGTTTAAAATTGTCTTTGAGTTCATAATTTTCCCATGAAATCAACTTTACAATTTCTGGTTCAATTATCATTTAAGGTCAGAAGTTAATTAAATCTACTTCCTCTTTTGGGAAACCAAAACCAAAAAATGTTTAAGTAACTTGGTCTTAGCAACCAAATAAAGAAACTAAGAGATATAGGATCATGCATGCTTTCCAGTGTATTAAATTCTCTTGGTCATGTGAGGTCCCTAGCTGAACTAGAATCAGAAGACAAAAAAGTGGGAGTTCTTTTATATTGTTGGGTTTGGAGTGGAAGCCAACAAAACTCACTTGATATGGAAGCTTAAAATTAAAGCTTTATTTTCTGAGCTCTCAGAGAGGCAGGCAGTTAGGGATCTGAACTACATACCTGAAGGGAGATTGTACAACATTTTTATAGGATGGGAACACAAAGCAAGGGGGATAGGGTGGACACTGCATTGACCAATATTTTGACACAAAAAGTTATACATGGAAGTTAACATTGGTGACTAGGTCACCTGGTTTCAGGGTCCTTAAGTCAGCTTTTGCAATTAGGTCCCCTCCTGGACTTTGGTCTGAAATTTTAGAATGATAAGGGAACAAGGGAGTGGGCAAGCAGTCTGTAGTCAATTTCATCTTGTGTGCCATAATTTATATAACAGGATAACAGCATCTTTCCTCTTCACATCCTTTACTGGTTAGAGGACAAATGTGAAACATCTGAAGAAGCAGAACAGGACTTGGGTTCCAGGGCCTGGGAACATAAACTAAATTTTGATTCTGCCAGCAAGGTGGAACTTATTCCTGAGATGGCTGAACTCAGGAAACTATCTTTCTATAAATATTAACTTACAACTAAGTCTAATTGTATGAATATGAGGTAGTATCTCCCAAATACCATTTCATGAACCAAACTCTATTTCTAAGAATTTACCTGGAAATAGTAATAAACAAAAAGTGATATTTTTAAAAAAATATAACATTAAATTTAACAAGATTTTTCATCCTTTAGATATATCATCCTTTCTATATTCTAGAACTAAGTGCACTTTTTAAAATGAAAATACAGTAACACTGGTATTTCTTTCTAAATATCTTGATTTGGCTTAGTACAGTGTCTTGAGTATAATCATAAAGTACATTTTAAATTTTATTAAAATTTAAAGCTTAAAAATCTGGGCTAGTGTGCAAGGGATACGGAATCAAATGATTACTTGTGTCTTAGAAGTTATAAATTAATCTCCAATTAAAGGAACTTAAAATTAACATCAGCCAGAAAAGTACGTATGCCCCAGTTTTCCATGAATATTTCCAAAGGGTAGAACAACAAAAAAAAAACTCTCTGGGAAAATACTAACACGCTCCTTCCATGAGGACACAGAGATTCAAAGTGATGGCCAATAAGGAGAATGCCCAGAAATTTTGTAGTCATAAACCCTATGGGCCCAAATTGTTCCATTGGTCAGTATTTAGTATTTAATAAAGCTTACTTTAAATTGAACCCCAAATGGTGGATTTGGCTCTTCTGATGAATCTCAAGATTAATAGTTACTACTCTATGAAGGCTGGTGGAGGGTAGATTATATTTCAGCATGTTAGAAATTCTTAGAAAATTAAAGTGAATGAGAAATTATGAAAAAATATTGAACATTCCTACCTTTTATATTTGGGTATGGATTGACTTTTCCAGCTGGTCTTAGTGCTTTTCATCCCAAATGCAAACCAGAAACACGTAAGAAATTTAAATCATTTCCCAAAAGAGAAATGTGGTGAAGATAGATGTACTGGTGTCATCTACTGTAAGCCCTGGATATGCCTCTCTGTGGCTTATCATCACAAAACTCATCACAAAATGAAGCCCTGTAAAAAATGACCTCAGAGCTTCGTTTCTGGTTTAGATGTTCTGTGATTCTACTCTCCTACATATTTATTCTACCCCTCAAAAGAAATTCCACCACTCTATGTCTTGATCCCAAGGCAGAAAAAAATGAATTAATTTTTAATATATTTCTATTCATTTAAATTTTAAATTAAATACTAAATCTGAACTCAAGTATCTGGCTTTTGTCTTAAAATGAGAATTATCAAAGTATAAAACTATATTGTTTCTGTCTTTGTTTGCGAGATATAGTTTAGCTCACTGTAGGGAATAGAAATCCCTGTGGTGACATAACAAAGGACTTGCTGGATTGTCAGATTTTGCCAGAAAGCTGTTCCCAGGGTGGTGTATCATCAGATGCATTCTGATGTGCGACTGCTGGAGGAAGTCTGGGAAGAGGAGGAGGATGCCCACCAGATGCTGGAATCCGTGCACATCAGGGCCCAGATGCTTGAAATAGGCAGAATCTTAGGAAGTCCTGTGAAAGTTCTGAGCTCAAGCAGGAGAAGCCACATGCAGGGCAGTTCCCCAACCTGGGATTACACTAGAGTTAGGAGGCTTCCTTTTCCATCGAAATTCAACACAACCACCACCACCATCCCAAGCTTTGCTCTCTGCAACCTCTGCCTCTCAGATTTAATGCTGTACTTTCTAACAGAGGAAACACAGTCTCAGTTTCACTTTCACAGAGCAAACTACCAGTACCCATTAGAAATTGAGACACAATAAATTGACAAAAGACACAAATCCTTGAAGAAGCCTCTGGCTGTGTGTATCATTTGACACAGGCACAGAAAGGATGGAAGAATATTTCTGAAATCTGTCATTGTATGCACCAATATGCTTTTTCCTGTGTGCTGTCCCCAGAGCATCACAGTGTGAGACTAATCTAAGAAGCTATGCCTGAGCAGAACTCTTTCTCTGGTGTTCCTGTCTTGCTCCCAGAACTGGACCATAGCCGTTCAACTCTGACCACTGAAAATTTCCTTCCAAATTCGTCCTTAGTGTTCTTTCATCTTACAGACACTTGGGTGGAAAAGATTAACTGAAGAATATTTTGTTTTGAATCCAAACTGATATTCATGTTCTTGACCAGCTTGGAAAGACAGGAGTCCCAGATGCACACAAAGACAGAATTGGAGAAGGATAGACAAGGCAGGGCAGTCACTGGGGTACTATTCAATGGACCCAGTGCCATTTTTCAACACTGTGGGACACTGCTGATCTGCAGAAGGAGTGGGTTCCAGAAACAAAAGAAAATCTGAATATACCTGGCTTAACAGAAAATGTACAATGAGCTTTTAAAATTAAATCAATGCTTGAAACTTTAATTTAAAAACAAATTCATTCTTAATAAAAACAACATAATATAATCCCACATTATAGATGTTTGACTTTTCAAGCATAGTCTATCAACCATGGGAAAGTGTTCATAGAGCATACTATTTTATTTCTTCTACTAGAGCTTGAGAGTGTCGCCACCATAGTGCACATGATGTTCTAAATGGAACTCCCAATAGTCAGAGAAGTAGCATTAGCAACAGCCTGAGTTTTGTTCTAAACAGAAGGAGGTGTTTTAAATTGAGGAGCAGAGAAATCCCAGCTGTCCATATGACAACCCTTGAGGGAAAATACTGAATGTTCCAAGTTCCTGAATCAGCCTTCATCTCTACATGCCTTAAAGCTAAATCAATTGAAATCACATCAGTGCTCAATGCTGATACCTCTCAAGAGGGACTAGTTACAAATACTAGGTAAGCCCTCCCAGATACCTAATTTTCAATGAAGCATATCATGAAATGATTTATGATTCTCTCTTTCTCTGTCTCTCTCTTTGCATCTCATTTTAATAATCATTCAATTTGTAAGATACATATTGTCTATATAATATGAAACAATGATTATAAATATTGAGAAAATATGTAGTTACACAAAGGAAGACACAAAATATTCAGTAGCTTATTCTTTCAAAACAGCTTTATCCTAGAGGTCTGCAAACACTGAAATTTACTATTTTGGTATTGGTAAAATGTGTGGAAAGAATCTCTATGTAAGCCCATCTCTTGTTTCTTTTGGTCTTTGTTTCTTTGTAATAGAATTCGTTTTCACCAACAATTAGCCAGGATCTGATATGTAATCTTCTTAACTTTTACTTGTGCATTAACCTCTGAGTTATCTCTTTACCTTATATCCAAGGTGCAATTGGAAAAGTGATTTTTTTTGGGGGGGAGCACTTTTTCATTGGATATTTTCTTTATTTACATTTCAAATGTTATCCCCTTTCCTGGTTCCCACCCCCCTGAAAATCCTCTATCTCATCCTCCCTCCCCCGGCTTCTATAAGTCGCATCAGTCACATCAGTCTCTGATTTCCCCCACCCATCCGTCCACCCATCCCTGCCTCCCTGCCCTCGCATTCCCCTACACTGGGGAATCGAGCCTTCACAAGACCAAAGGCCTCTTCTCCCAATGATACCCGACAAGGTCATCCTCTGCTACATATGTGACTGGAGCCATGGGTCCCTCCATGTGTACTCCTTGATTGGTGGTTTAGTCCCTGGGAGCTCTGGGGTGATGGGTTTCATTGCTTGATATTGTTGTTCTTCCTGTGGAGTTGCAAACCCCTTCAGCTCCTTCAGTCCTTTCTCTAACTTCTCCATTGAGGACCCTGTGCTCAGTTCAATGGTTGGAAAAATATTTAAGTGTGCTCACTGGGTAATGATGTCTTTGCAGACCTACTGAAGGGCACAGAAGGGCACTTAGGCTCCTTCTAGGGCAATAGTTCTCAATGCAACCCTTGAATACAGTTCCTTATTTTTATGAAAAATTATTTGTGTTGCTAATTGATAACCATAATTTTACTATTAATATTATCATAAAGTAAATATCTTTGGAGATAAAGGTTTGTCAAAGGAGTCATGAGCCACATGTTGAGAAACTGCTCTAGGAAATTTGGACCAAACAACCATGTAACTTATTTTTCAGATTAAGCTTTGAAGAGCAGTAAAAAAACGAAAAGAAAATCGGCTGAAGAAATTTCCCTTGCAGACCATCAATAAACTGTCCTAGGGACATGCTTAGTATCTGGAGACAGGCTGTCAGTGGTACAGACAGAACCTGATATGGCTGGTATGAATTCCTTTTTTACCACTTATCAGACTTGTACACTTGGGCAAGTCTCATAACAACTTGCAACTTGTCACCTCTGCTTGAACATAATTGATGAATTACTAGTTACTAGTCATATTTTCCTCCATGGATTGTTTGCACACTGCAGGGTAGCTGCAGAACAGTTGCTACTACAGCACCTGGTTCAGAAAGAAAAGGGGCAAACCACAATCAGCATGATCCCCTCCTTTCTTCTCCCTTGTTGCTGATTCATAATCTATTAGAGAGTGGAGTTGAAGTGGAGGTACTTTTGCAGTCTATTTTCCTTGCATTTCTTCTGGTTCAGTATGTATCTGCCTTCTCTTCCCTACCCAGAGTTTGCAACTCTGAGTTCACAATGCTGAAGGTGTTGCTATGGCTACAGCTATCCTGTGACTTCAGAAGTTGTTGGATCCACAGGAGTCACAGTCTGTACTTTCACGCACATGTCCTCCAAATGGCAAAGAAGGAGAGCTTCAAGAGCATCCTAAATGATGATCCTGGGTCTTCAACAGGACAAGATGCAAGTTACAGTGTGATGTGAGGTCTGTAGATGACTCATGTGTCTCAATGATTCCTCAGCAACATCAGACCTTCTTGAAGGAGAGTACATGGAGAGACTTCATAGGTTCAAGTACAAGTTTAATTTTTGATGGTTTTCTGTCTCAATTTTTATCTCTTCTCCATTTTCAGTTAGGTAACCTGTCTGGACAGGTTAGGAACAAAGTCACCCTGATTTTTACTCTTGAGAAAAAAAAGTATGACGAAAAACTTTATTTTCCCCCTTAAAAAACTGTCTAGTGAATGGATTTGGTTGGTAGAAGACAGTGACCCAGTCACATCAGTCTCTTTATCATTGTCAACATGGGCACTCCCCCTTGCAGGTACTGTGGCATTCTTGCTTTTTTAGCATTACTGTTGTATAAAATAACAGAACACTGAAGACATTCAGCACAAGTGTGATGCTTTGGTGTGTGCTTAAAGGGCACCATCATTTCCACAATCAAGCTAATGAGCTTATCACCTCATAGGTTTTTTTTAGCATGTGTGATAAGAATTCTTATCATCTCTCTGATCTGGTAGGATTTCAAAACCACCACACTGTATTATTAACAATGCACTTTAGGCCTCTAGAACATGTTTCTTGTAACTACAAGGGATACTCAGACCAACATCTCTCTCTGACCCCTGATAACCACCTTCTACACTCTCTGTTTATTAATTCAACATTTTTACAATCCATTCAATGACATTGTATAGTATTTGCCTTTCAGAATTTAATTATTTCATGTACTATATTATTCACTGGAGCATGAAGGACATGTTACCAAATGACAGGTTCATTATGTTTGGAGATAAGATAGTATTCTGTATGTGCATATACAAGCCACACACACACACACGCACACACACACACACACACAAATACACACACACACCTTTCTTTGTTTTTTCATCTATTGTTGATGTCAACTCAGCTAGAGTAATTGCTACTATGCCTTTTTGCTGCAGTGAGCATAGCTATTTAGACTTTTCTTCTAAAAAGTAATTTAATTTTCTATGCATATTTATCCAATGGCAGAATTTCTGGCTATATGAAACTCTGTTTTTAAATTTGTGAGTAACCTCCATACTGTTTTTCCATAATGGTTGACCCCATTTACATTCCCAGCAATGGTGTATAAAGACTTTTTTCTCTACATCGCCAGTGAAATTCAAGTCAAAGCCACAGGGAAATATCATTTCACATCTGTTGGGATGTCAATTATCTTTGTCATTCTAGCTAGGGATCATATCATCCCCAGTTTGAATAAAACGCATTTATCAATTCAGTCAAAATCCTCAACCTGCAAGGCAACAAGAACACATCAATGACTTCCTCACACCCTGTGCCAGTCACTTAACATATGCTTTTTCATCTTATCTTTCCAGCTATACTACAGAGCAGCTGATAATTTCTTTATTCACAGAGGTAAGTACTTTGCCTAAAGTCACAAGTTTGTAAGTATCCCAGGCATCATGTGGACATAGTACTATCTAATTGCAGAGCCAGTATTTTTTCTTTGTGTTCCATTGTTTTGGAATCAGGAAAGCATTTTATGTTCAATATAAAGAACTATACATATGTAAAATGTACACACAGATTTACAAGCTGCTTCTTAGACTTTGCCAATATTGTGTCTTAGTTTCTTCCTAATCTGATACAGTATTTTTCAGCACAACCTATTCCCAGGGTTGATTTTCTTTGAAAAAAAATACATATGTCTACATGAATACATGGATACACACATGTGCATGAACACACATACACGTGTGTGTGTGTGTGTGTGTGTGTGTGTGTGTGTGTGTGTGTGTGTATTCTCCAGGGAAGCAAATCAGTACAAAACAATGTTGTCTGTTGGACTTCCTATCTAATGAATGACACTTGGTTCCTGAAAAACTTCCTTTTGCTATTTCCTCTTTAAAAGTCTGTGTTACTGTTCACACAACAGAGGTATGCTAACTTTTCCCAATAATGGCTTTTTCCATTCGTGTAATAAGACAGACACATGGTGAACAGAATATAATCTCTGAATTCCTCCAGTGAGCCTATCAATTATATCTGTTTCAAAGAAATGGCCAAAGATCTTGCTGATGGCAAGGGCTAAAGTCTCAGATGTTTAAGATCAGCTAAGCATGGCTTATTCTGGACAGCAGGCCTTTTGGAATGGGCAGCCAACAGAGACTATATCTGTCTCTGTTGTCCATTCAGTTGTCATTTCCAACTATACATTCCAAGTGGCAGTGTGATAATGTATTGAAAATATTGATGTGAAGTTCTAAATGTAATGTGCTTCCTTTTTCCATAGATTCTGCATTTGTATAGTCAAACAACATGAACAAAAATATTCACAAAAATATTCCAGAAAGTTGTAAATGTAAGAGAAAGAATTAATTTTCTATGTGTCCATTGCTAAGTCTAAGTTAGGTTTGAGTCCATGCCTTCTGCTGTATGGCCACCATTCTGAACACCTACAGTGTCTTCTTATAGGGGTAGCTTTTGATATGAAAGACTTTGTAGGACTGGAAAGAGATCTCCCATGATAATCACTGCTTGAGATGACTAAACTTAGTTGTCAATTTGACAAACACGGGAAGAGGTATTATCTACTCAGAAATTGCCTTCATCAGCTTGGCTTGTGGGTATGCTGGTGGGGCATTTTCTTGATTGGTCTTTGATGTGGGAGAATCCAGCCCACAGTAGGTGGTGCCATTACTGGATTTGTGAGCCCGAGTTGTCTGGGAAAGCTGGCTGAATGAAAGAATAATCCAGTACAACATGCCTCCATGGTCTCCATTTCAGTTTCCTGCTTCCAGGTTCTTACCTTTGAGTTCTGCCATGCCCACCCTAATCCCCTATAGGATTAAAATCTACACATAAGATAAACTCTTTCCCTGAAAAATAACTTGTGGTCAGTGTTTTATCACAGTAACATAGAGCAAATTAGATCATTGCATAAACATTAACTATCTTGGTTAATTCTTTCCCATCTATAACTAGAAGTTTAAATAAAAGATATCCTGGGAAACCACAGGATAGAGCCAATGATTACTGAGCCCATAACTAGAAACAGGCACCACTCCATGTACTTGTCATATCCATCCTGTAAGACTTCACCCTATATATGGGTCAAGTGATTGGGATACTGAAGGTAAAGTGACTGGCAAAGGATATTAGGTGGCAAAGTGTACAGTCAAATTCAAGTGTGTCAGTCTCTGAAACACAAGAACAACAACAACAAAATATTAGTTGTACTTCTCAAAAAAGTTATAATGCCAAGATCTGGCCTTTCCTATCTTGCTATCTCTTTTCATCTCCATTGGTGTCTTTCTTTATGTCTTCTCCATCCACCCATGCCTGTTTATGCATAGTGGCATAGAGGTCATGCTTGTTGATTCTTCTAAGGCAGCCAAATCCTGGAGGCCGAAGCTTTTTATACATAGTTAGAAGTCAACATTGCTGGTTCCTGACCATCAAACGACAAGGATCATTAACTTTCTTCCAATCTCTGTCTTTTTTATGTGATTTTTGAGTTATTTATTGCATAACACATTGGTTTGTTAAATTGCACTTCAAATCATTGCTCCTAAAATATATTGGACAGTTAAGGGACCATATGCTTCTAAGCAGTATAAAATTGTCAAAGATTAGCTCATTTCCTTTAATTTGATTCTATAGAAAAATTTACATTTTATTTGAACTTGTTGTTTTTATTTATGACAAGCACTGTGATGACCTTTCATTTCCAAGAGTGCTCTGGAAGTACTTCACTGTGAAGCCATGAGAAGCAAGGTTAATACTAGTCAGCAGGTCGCATGTGTCATTGACTGCCCAATGAAAAGAAATATGATCAAGATTTTAAGCAAATAGGCTGTCGGAAAGGAATGTAAATTGCTTTTAATATCATAACTTCAGTTCCATTGAAGAATCTGAATGGCAGCCAGGCATGTTAACAATGCTGTTAATTTCAGAGACTGGCTATTTCTTAAACAGCTATTGGAGCTAAAATGTAGGTCAGTGTTGGCCAATGATATTGAGGAATAATTACAAACTTGGCCATGGCCTGAGGTCAGCACAAATAGAAGAACACCACGGATTGAGCATCTCTTAGCATCTAGATCTAGGTCAGTAGCCACAATGAACATCATACATGTACTAAATACCTAAAAGAAAAAATCCATATATGACCTTATCCTGATAGTTACTGTTCCACAAATCTGAATCTACTCAATCCTTGTTCTACTGAATGAAACCAACCCTTTGTCTTGTCTTGTCCTCAGGTCCGGCTTCCTTGGGATTACTTTGATTGGAGTTTGGCAAGCAATAATAATTTAACATGTGCCCTGGCATGTGTTCTTTCCCCATTTCAGAACACAAGCTACATTTGTAGCAAAAAGAAGAGTAATCCAGTTATTTCATTGTGTATGGAAAACAACATCAAAATTTAGTAACTTGAAATATCCACATTAATTTTGCACTCTATAATTTAGAAGGTTGAGAAATTAACTGCAGCCTACTTGTGATTACTTACCATTGTCTGAGCCATTCCGACTCATTGACAGAATCTGTACACATCAGCATCTGTGTCTTACAGTAAGGTGGAGATGGGTGGATGTCATTGGAGAGACTACTGCACAGAATTTCTTAAAGTCACTGACTTTCTAAAGTTCACAAGTGCAAATGCTCACTGAATGAACAAGTGACTGTTTAAGTTAATTGCTTAAACATGTTGCTATGAGCAGTCCCTAATATGCATGGAGTAGGGAATGATGGTAAGAGGGATGTGTAGACAACCAGCAAAGAAATGTTTCTGGGGGTGGTCAGTGATGGAATGAATGTTTCTATAACCTGAGTTAGAGCTGGAATGAACTCAGTTCTGACAGAATAATGGTTCCTTTGATAATCTATGGTATTCTTACTCTCAAGGAAATAAATAAATAAAATAATAATGTGGAGGACCAAATAATTAAGATCTGTCTGAATAACACACACAGTTTGGAAATGTTTTAGCAGTTTCATTGACATACTTCCCAAGAACATGGAGCATAACTCATACAAATAATATAACACATATATAGATAAGTTTACATAAGCATATACATCTGAGCATTTGTATATTTCCAATCCTATCTATGTATTTATATGTATGTTTACATGGAGCAATTATTTTGCACAAATAATTTTGTGCAAGAAATAGTGTAAGTGAAACTGCTTACCCAAAACTCCTTCCTTTACTGTGACTGTATCTATGTAAGATATGCATACATACATGCACTACTTTCTTGAGTGACAAAAGTCTTTGTCATTTCTAACTGGTTTACTTTGCAAATTATTGTCTCTTCCTCTGAGAGGTGGTGAAAAATTCATTTGTTCCACATTGGAGCCAAGACATTTCTCACTGTTAAACTCATTTGAATTTGCTGTGCTTTTAGCGGTAATGAAGCCCTGTGATTTTTTTTTTAACTCATTTGAGTGTATAGGCATTCAAAACTCCCAAAGCTACTGGCTGAAAACATAAAACTCCCTGAGCCCTTCTAAGTTCCCACATGCAGTAATGACACAGTCACTCCACCTTGCCCTCTTAGTCCCCACATTCAGTAATGGCATACCTACTGTATCTTGCTTCCTAAGGGAAGCATTAATGGCATACACTCCATACTGTGGACCTGGGTAACAGAGTTTTCCAAGGAGATCTCTGACCAGGCCTGGCCCGAGGGTTCCAGTGAAGGGGAGTCTCCGCCATGCCTTTCAGGTTGCTCAGTAACTCAGATAACTATGAGCCACTCAGAACTGAGTCGGGTCTGGCTGGGCTGACAAGAAGCTGTACTCTCGCAGTGAGGAGTGTGGCGGGGCCTTAGGTGGCTCTTCAGGAGAGAAGATCTCTTCCCAAGTGTTATAGCTCTTGGAACAAAAGAGTAGTTCTCGCACACCTTTAATTCCCTGGATGGCTTTATATACAGTTTTGATGGTGATTCAGGTTTCCACAGCAGGTACCTCTCATTGGCTTGGACTGAGAGTTTGGAGAAAACCTTATTTGCATGTGGGAAGGTTTGGTGCTGCTCCTATGTGACTGATAGCCATACTCCTCTCCTGTGGAGGCTGTGGAAGTGGTAACTTCGACAGAAGCCAGGGGTCCAGGGGTCCATGCTCGAATGCCTTCCATCCCATGTAGCTGGAAATTACCACCCACCGGGTCCCACCAGGTTTCAAGGCCTAAGATCGATCGACTGGAGACCAGGCTGTCTGTGTGTAGCCCATTGCCCCACACCATATTTTTCTTTCTAAGTCCCCACATGTAGTAATGACAGACACCATACATCATGAGAACAATTTATTTCTCATTTTTGTTTAGCTTCATCTCTGGACTCCAAGGTCTTAGCAGATGTTTTAAGGTTTTGTTCCATTTCTAGCCTGATAGGTTGTAAAGGGATGTGGAAACCTTTGAGGACTGATCTTCTCCTAGGACTGAAATACAATCAGGTTTCCTTATTCTCCACTTCTACAGTGAAAATAAAAATTTTAACATGTTACAATTACCTAATGCACTTGGCCAAGAGATAAAGATTTCCATTGTCCAAAGAACCTATGCATTTATAAATCAAGTGTGTGAAATATAATCTAGTGTTCTATCGTATGCCTTTAAAAATCCCATCTCTCAGTGCAAAGAGTAGACAGTTTAAGATAATACAAGATATTAGAAAGTAGGAGTGAAGACAGATCACACAGTAGTGATGGGATTTTCTAGAAACTAAGTAGAAAAAGCTATTGCGTAATATTAATAATGTTATTTTCAGACAACACCAAGTCATTGTTAGTTTATGAATAATATATATTTCATCTTCATCTCAAGGGAGGATGTATTGAAGGCAATTTGACATGCAGATCACATCCATTTAACAGAACTATACCAGTCTCCTCCCTATTGTAACCAGTGACCTCCCCAGCCACAGGATTATATCCTAGGTTACAGAAGAAGATTTGAGTTCCCTCATGTGTAGTGAACCTTAAAATTAGAAAGGAATTGGTTTAACCTCTAATAGCCATACCACTAATAAATCAATGTGTCCATCTTGTTTGTCATATAGATACTACCAGATACAGGATTCACTTCTAAGCAAGGGTATTGGAAACAATTCTCCTCTAGGAAGCTTCATTGTGCATTCCAGGACTGTGAAATATAGCCAGTGAGGATGGAATTTCCCGTTTGATTCTACTTTGATTTCCCTGTGTCTCAAAGTCAAATCTGAGGATTTGAGGATCATCTTAAATGTACCCTTCTGCCTACTTGATTCTGGTTTATGTCCTGTTTCAGTGTCAAATTTTAGATGGAAAATCTTGTCTACATTCTGGGAAATCTGCTCAATGTTAGCTGCCTTTGGCCTCAGAAACATTTTTCTACAAATGCCAACTCAGACAAGCAGGTGAAGGCTGAAAGGCCTCTAGACATCCTCATTTTCCTTCTGCAAAGACAGCTGTGATAAGCAGCTAAGGGCTTCAAAGGCCAAGGGTACCTTTTACTGGGAGATATCTATTTACTCTCTAATAATTCAGGAGAATCTAACGTAAGTCCTGAATTAAAAATGCAAGACTGATTTCCTACAAGAAACTAGATCTGGTATGTGTTAGAAGGCACCTATGTCATTAGTTTGTTTGTTCTCTTCTTCATGTCAGCTTCTAAAGCAAGAATGTAGGAGGTTAGTTCTGACATTTTCATAACTGAAGTAGCCATAGGGTGAAGAGCAATCATTGAAAAGCTAAGTAAAGGGGAGTGTTCCTCTTTCTCCACATCCTTGCCAGCATCTGCTGTCACCTGAATTTTTTAACTTAATCATTCTAACTTGTGTGAGGTGGAATCTCAGGGTCATTTTGATTTGCATTTTCCTGATGACAAAGGATATTGAACATTTCTTTAGGTGTTTCAAGGCCATTTCAGTTTCCTCAGTTGAGAATTCTCTCTTTAGCTCTGTTCCCCATTGCTGGTGGGATTGCACACTGGTACAACCACTCTGGAAATCAGTCCAACAGTTTCTCAGAAAATTGGACATAGTACTACCTGAGGATCCAGCTATACCTCTCTTGGGCCTATACCCAGAACGTGATCCAACATGTAAGGTGCTCCACTATATTCATAGCAGCTGTATTTATAATAGCTAGAAGCTGGAAATAAACCCGATGTCCCTCAACAGAGGAATGGATACAGAAAATGTGGTACATGTTCATAATGGAATACTACTCAACTATTAAAAACAACAACTTCATAAAATTCTTAGGCAAATGGATAGAACTTGAAAATATTATCCTGAGTGAGGTAACCCAGTCACAACAGAACACACATGGTATGCACTCACTGATTAGTGATATTAGCCCAAAAGCTTGGAAACCCAAGATATAATTCACAGTCCATATGAAACCCAAGAAGATGGAAGACCAAAGTGTGGATGCTTCAGTGCTTCTTAAAAGTCAAAAAAAAATACTCACAGGAGGAAATATGGAGACAAAGTGTGGGGCAGAGACTGAAGGAAAGGCCATTCAGAGATTGCCCCACCTGGGGATCCATCCCATATACAGTAGGCAAACCTGGACACTATTGAGGATGCCAGGAAGTACTTGCTAACTGGAGCCTAATATGCCTGTCTCCTTAGAGGCTCTGCCAGAGCCTGACAAATACAGACTGATGTAATAGTTGGAGAAAGTACTGAAGGAGCTGCAGGGAGTTGCAGCACTATGAGGGGAGCAACACTGTACACTGGCCAGACCCTCCAGAGCTCCTGGGGACTGGACCACCAACCAAAGAGTACACATGGAAGTACCCATAGCTCTGGCCACATATGTGGCAGAGGATGGCCTTGTTGGACATCAGTGGGAGGAGAGACCCTTGGGTCTGAGGAATTTTGATGCCCCAGTGTAGGGAAATGCCAGGGCAGGAAGGCAGTAGTGCGTAGGTGGGTGGGAGAGCAGCTTCATAGAGGCAGGGGAACAGGGGATGCGGTAGGGAGCTTCTGGAGGGGAGACCTGGAAAGGGAATAACATTTGAAATGTAAATAAAGAATATATCAAAAAATAATAAACCCTGAAAAAATAATTTTTAAAAGCTGGGTAAGGAAGAGAGACCCAGAAGCCTTCAATACTGGAGGAAGAATCTCATAGGGATCCTCCTGACCACTGTGCTGAACCAGATACCTGCTGAACCCAATTCTTATCTCCAGGTGCCTTAGAGATCTCTCTCCAACACTAAGATTTGTTCCTAAGGTTTGAGTTACTTGTGAGTAGATTAAAGTGAGCCAACAATCAATCTACATGTTCTTGATCATGTTAATTTTTAGTTCAAATTTTGACAAAAACAAAAGCTGTATGTAAACCATAACCCTATTTAACTATTTTATTTCTCTACTAGCTTTATGACTGTTAGCTTTTGGGACATATACGAAGTTCAGAATATTGTCTGCCCCTTCTTGGTTGTCAATACTGAACTCTTGGTAGACACATACCCAGTCTTGTTCCTCTCTGATGTTGATGGAACCTTACGATCTAGCCGGAGGAATTCATACTATAAGCTTTGAAAGTTAATGCTGAGTGACACATCATGTCTCCATGTTTCGTTAATGTCAATATTCCAATTCCCAAAGTGTGGCTAAAGGGTCTTGACATGGCCACTGTGCTTCCCTATACAGATGTCTCCTGTACCCGAGTCACTTAACCACACAGCTCGGAGACATGAATGTCAAACAGCGGAGTGTGCACCTGTCACTGTTTAATTTTATAAACTCAATAATTAAGTTTGTATAGAAGAAAAGTGAAACCTGCATTCAGAGAAACCAGGAAAGTCTCATTTTCAGGATTACATTCCTACCTTGGCTTTCAAGATGTATAAATCTCTTTTGATGTGTAATGTGACTAGTGGTGCTTACTAAAGTAGTGTGATATTTATTCAGCTATAAGAGTCCTGGTAAATAGGCGATTTAATAAATAAATCATCATACTTTAGAAAAATGGATATATTCTATATTACTGTGAGTATTACTTGTGCATAAATATTTCATAAGCTTGTGTTCTTTCTTCTCTTAAATATCTCTTAACCTCCAGGTAGAATATCAAGGCTGGTTTGCTCTTGCTGCTGTGCAGTTCCCCACAGGACCCATGGAGACAAACATACTTTCCTTCATTTTGTTTCATAATTGCCCTCTAAGATGCACAAAAATGTTAATTTTTATTTATCTTCTTGTAACCTGTAAATATCTTCCTGTCACTGTCTCTGAAAATAGGAAGAAGAACCATGAATAAAGGTCTTCTAGCCTCAGCTCTACAAAGAAAGATTTCTATATCCTCTTTGCTCTGAAGAAAAACAAAACAAAACAAAACAAAACAAAACAAAACAAAAAAGCAAACAAAAAAAGATGCTGCTGTGGTCACACCAGACAGCAGCAGAGGAAAGGAGGACACATTCTGAGAATCCTTGCCTTTCGAGTCCAAAACCTTCTGTGATGGAAATCAATCTTTCTAGTCAGCCATTGCAGATTTGCCAGGGAATCAATGAAGTTAAATTTACATTGACCTCAGCAGAATGATTTTTAGTGGCGTAAATACCTTCAGGCTCTTGTCTGGGGTAATTCAAACAGATAGAGACAAGATACTTGGATTTTTTTTTTCTGAGAACACATATTAGTCAGAAGAGTTTAGCTGGACCCTGTGCCACATGGCTTGTGTAAGTGGTTTAAGACTTGAAATTTTGTAGCACAATTTCAGCAGGATGACTAGAAACTGCCATGAATAATGATTTTAATAAAAGATAACATTGATTAGCTGCTTAAAATGTGTCAAACTACATATATCACATATGACCAAAGGGATTATTACCTTCTTCATGTTTCTGTTGGGCAACTTGCAGCTCAGGAAAGCTATTCCTGTGAATCAAATCTGGCTGGGGCTTGACACAGGAAGTGTGATTCTGATATACATTGTTTAAAAGCTTACCATGGAACCATTCCCTTATTTCTCCTTAAGGCAAATTCCCATTTCCAAGACTGAAGGACAACACAGGCTCTCAGAGAATCGTACAATGGAATGTAATATAAAGAGCAGTGAGGAAGCCTAGCATAAAGAAAGGAAGTGAACAAATGTGGCTGACAGGTAGTAAAAAACATGAGAGAAGTTTGCTGTGTAAAGATAAAAAAAGAAACATGGAATACTTTGACACTTCTGAGAAACAGTGAGACAATACCTTTAATTTGGAGACAGAAATGTAGGGTTTAGCCAACAAACAGAATTCCAGAAAGTCCGTGGGTTGAAAGCCAGATGAAGTGAGTTTTTGGTTGACATAGCCAATTTTGGGGAATGCTAGCTCTTTACTAAAACTATTGAATGAAATGCTTACAATTCCTCAATCAAAACATTCAATTGAAAATTGCTTTACCAGTTTCTCAGTGGAAGCATTTTCATAGTTCTACTACATCAGAAAATAGACCATCCCAACTCCTACTACATAATGAAGGTTTTGTTGTGGGTGGACTGTTTTTATTTTAAACTTGCTTTGTTTACCCAAAGAGCATCTTCTTGGAGGTTAATAACAGGCTCCTTCAAACGGCTGCCTGAAGTTTAGATTTCAAATAACCCCCTCCTTGGAAATTACCTGCTTTTCTGCTCTATTTAAGTGGCAGTCAATTAAAAACAAAATTTAGAACCTTCATGTTTGAGACCTAAAATGAAAACATCTAGAGAAGAAAGAATGAGATAGAAGAATATCTGTCTGTCCTCAGGATCCCTCTGTCTCCAGTTACTGGCTATCTTCTCTCTCTCTGCAAGGTGGCTGCTACCTTCCTTGCAATTTAGTTCCTGAATGCATTGATTTTCCTCTGCAGTAGAAAGTGCAGGAGATGTGACACAGATAAGATGGTCTGAAATATTCACAAGATTTCATAAGATGTAAAACAGTAAATGGGGAGTAGGCACAGTGCCCAATTATATGGCTCATGTGATACGTATTTAAGAATCTCTCAGCTCTCTATCACCCCAGGATCATGGTCTTGGATAATCCCATTCTGTCTCCCGAGAGCAAAACACGCAAACTGAAAGCACATACACTTCCTGAGTTTGTTTCTTCCAGATTCTGGCCCTCTTTCATACACGACGCTCCTGAGAACACATACATTTTAAAATTAAAAACACTTTCATTTTTAAAAGTGACACATACTGTTTGCTCTGATTGGTGTGTATGCTGTGACACTTCCTCATGTTCATACTACTTATCTGATCAAGGCAGATGGCATAGATATGATCTCAATTATTTATCTTCTATGTTATTAAGAAGTTTCAAATCCCTAATTATTGATTATTATGTGCAAGCAGTTGACTTGGACCACAGAGCACCTACTGTTTTATGCAACCACACTCCTGTTATCCATCAACCATTTCTCTATACATCCCTTCCCAGTCTCATAGCCAGGAGAACATTTTTTGCCTTTGATGCCCGTACAAGCTCTGATGCTTATCTGAGTCACAGATTCTCTGAACAAACTCTATCTCCAAGAATCATTCGTCTCCCACTCGGGACTATAGGCCTTTTCATGCAGAACCACTTTAAAATTGGTGATTGTTACTGTGTCCATTTTGCAAATCAATATACCAAGGAACCAGTAGATGAAAATATTCCCTTCAAACCACAGGGCTCACAAATGATAAAGCTGGGATTCAAGTCCAGATAAATTTGAGTATTAAGCCACAGTGGCCCTTCTCTGACTCCGCTGTTTCAAGTTTCTAGTTCTCATTTCATAATTCACGAAAACACGCAATCTGTCATAGCCAACTCCAGACCTGCTCTTATATGTCTTGAGCCAGACAACCTTTATTTATGAAGATCTCCAGGTATACCCACTTAGGATCACTATTTATTACTGTTTCTACTCTGAAGTAAGACAGCTAGGTAACATGAAAAATGAGTCCAGGTGCCTATCACTGTGCCCTGTCTTCCTGGCTCAAAGACTTCTGCACTCCATTGTTGATTCTTCCAGGTATTCAACCTAGGTCTGTGGAGCAAATAATGTGAAGCTTGGGATGTTTTCAGTTCTCCATAATTTCAAAAGCAACAGAGGCTACATTGAACACAGAAGACTGAGCAGTAAATAGATGTGCTCCATGAGTGGAATGCTTGTGCTTAGAGATTCCCACAGAGAAAAGCAGGGGAAGAGAATGTAAAACTCAACTCCCAGCAACTACAGTCTGTGATCCCCCTCCAGACTGACTTTATGGTATCTGGTAATGCCCATTACTTCCTAGAATACCTGTCAGCTGTGTAATAAGGCATCTTGGGGAATGCCCAGTTCTCCTAAGGCCAGTCCAGTTACTGCCTAGGTTCTTTACACAAACCCATGTCTTTCTAGAAATTTAGTCTACTTTCTTTCTCAGGTGTACATGACTATTTTCACATTTCTGATCAGCCTTCATTCCACATTTTCCTCTGTAGTATTTTCAAACTGGCTCTTTAATTTACATACCTCTTTGTGACTCAAAATTTTCTCGCAATTGGTGATCAACTCACTGTGAGCAGCAAAGTAACCTATGCTTTCCATCCCTCAGCTCCCTGCTACATGTGCTGGCCTCTTTGACTTTCTCTCCCCACCATTGATATTGTGGATTTCTACAAATCTTAAGAATAAGCACAGCCGGGCATGGTGGCACACACCTTTAATTCCAGTACTCGGGAGGCAGAGGCAGGTGAATTTCTGAGATCAAGGCCAGCCTGGTCTACAAAGTGAGTACCAGGACAGCCAGGGCTATACAGAGAAAACCTGTCTTGAAAAAAAAAAAAAAAAAAAAAAAAAAAAACAAGAGCCGGGCGTGGTGGCGCACGCCTTTAATCCCAGCACTCGGGAGGCAGAGGCAGGCGGATTTCTGAGTTCGAGGCCAGCCTGGTCTACAAAGTGAGTTCCAGGACAGCCAGGGCTACACAGAGAAACCCTGTCTCAAAAAACCAAAAAAAAAAAAAAAAAAAAAAAACAAAAAAAAAAAAAAAAACAAAAACAGCAACAACAAAAAAAGAATAAGCAGAATGCCCCTGAAGCATCATAGAAAAAGACCCACTACAATTTTTCACAGCACGAGAAACCAGAGTTCTTGGCCTTTCCAGTATTTAGTAAGTTATTCGTTCTACAAGTGTGGGCATGTATATATTTGTGCCCAAATATATGTGTGTGCATGCATTAAGAAAGGCAGACAAGATAGTTTCTTAAGCATTCTACTTGAACTAAAGGTAATTACGAACAAGGATTCAAAGCCCTAGTCAGAGGTGTGGATCAACCACGAACAGGCAGATGCAGATTAATTTTATTATATAATTATTATTGGAGATGCTCATTGAGTGGGTTTGCAGAACCAATATCTTAGACTGCATAGGAATCCAATGAATGCCTCAGGGAGTAGGGTTGAGCAAAGAGGCTGACCAAGGACCCTAAGGGTTAAGACCAACACACACACCAAAAAGAAACACAGTAAAGCCACCATTGACAACAGGAACCATGAGGATAAATTAGAAACCACACACATCCTGGTATTTGCAAGCACTTCCCACCCCCAGGCTGAGAAAGAAGAGAAGTTTCTCTAATTTTAACAGTACTTTATCCCACTCCCAGATCAGCTTTAGGGAAAAGGAAAATCAGCCTCCAGGATGCACTTCTGTCCACTTTGTCTCAGCTCATTTGTACTCTCCCTAAACAAGTGATCATGACAGTAAGTGCAGCAACCACAGTCCACATCCAGAGACCCCCAACTATAGACTGGCCCTCAGATCAGAATGAATGAAAACTTACAAAACTGAGGATGTCTCTGGAAAGTCACTTAATTGTAAAAACAGCTGCATGTTTTCAAATCCAGGCAACTAGAATCTATCTTTCTGTATATGCACAAATACATTTTTTATTCTTTTAATAAGAGTCTCTCTGATATCTCTGACATTGTGCTGAATACCCCAGCCCAGGAGTTTCTACTCTTATACCTTCCTCTCTTCCTGTAGGAGCACTGTGGAAACAAATGCAAGTAACAACACTTGGGTTTTGTTTGGGTTCCAGAAATCAAACTCCATTTATCAGTTTTAACTTCAACCACTGAGTCAGCTCCTAATACTGACACAGTCCTTGTTACTGTAGCATATATCTCAGTAACATTTTATTTCACATAAGGTAAATTCGGGCAATTCATTTGGCTCATTATTCCAGAGAATGAAGGACAAGGTGCTTTCAATGGTTTGGTGCTGGCAAGGCCTTCTTGTCAGGTAGCATTATTTCACATTATTATCTCAACTGAAAACAGAAAGGTTAGGGTTTCATAATCTCTTCTGAAAGCACACCATCAATTGGTCTGAGGTCCTTCTTTTTGCAGACTTTACCCCCTAAAACTAACACACTGAAGATCAAGCACATGGATTTGTGGCCATGTATCTATACCAAACCAAACCATAGTCACGATTTTGCCCTTGTTCTTCCTTTTCCTTAGAATTATCCTTCCTCCCTCCTGTGCCTAACTGACTCTGACCTTTGTTCATTTCCTCACTATATACCCTTCTACTGAGTGCTTTCTCATTTGTGGTCAATAATTAGGGTCATGTTTGTTGATCTCAGGGTATCTAACCTCAGATTTGTACACTGTGAGATTCTTTATTTTCTTCTCCCGAAACTCCCGAAACTCCCACTCCAGATGTGTGAAGGTTATGTTTAAAGTAAAACAGAAGATGTTTTGAACCTCAAGTCCAGAGCACTCATTTTTTTTTATTTATATAAACGAGCAAAATTAAAATGCTTTAATTCACATTGGTTCTTTATCTTCCCCCTCAAATAAAATCTCCACTCATAACTTTTTTTCAAAAAGTTGTTTCAGAATAGAAGAAACTTACATATGTCCAAGAACAGACATAAACCACCAAGATGACTCATCTCTAGGGGCTGTCATTTCCCTGTCCTCTTGTCTTGTCTTTTGACCAGGCTTCTTGTGCCTGTCTACACTCATTTGAACCTGGTCCTTTCAAGTTTTTAAATAACACACTACAAATTCCAGAAATCGTTTCAAGACCTTTCTATTGCCTTAAATAAAGGAGAACCATGACTTGTGCCTTTGACTATCCCAGAGCCTCTCCTGGTCTTACACTTCTACAGGATTTGGCATTGGAGTCAGTGGAGAATAAAGTATTCTGGTTTTGAATTTCAGTGGGGGTATGGGTTAGAAGTTGGAGGTATCCACTGTCTAACTCTAAGAAAAAGAAACACCAAACAAGGGTCTTCAGATATGACTGTGGTAAGAGCTTCTGCATCTCCCATGGTGGGTGCAAATTTTGCAAGAATCTGTTTAGAATGTGCCAATTCCTAGAGCAGCAATGGCATTTTCTAGACTCACTGGCAACAACAGCATGTTGATTCATTTGTATATCCTGCTTTGTGTAGTGCCTGTGTTCAAATACACTTGTACCCAGAGACCATTTATGAATGCTATCTTTACATACACACCTGCAGAGCAATGGGGGCTGACGATTTGGGGTTTGGCTCTTATTATGGGAATAAGAATACAAGGATCAAAGAAAACCACTCTCATTCTCTTTGAGAGATGAAATACACTGCCCTAAATGTGCCCCTTTGGCGTAAAGATTGTTTTGAGCAGAGGGCACTTCAGATTTATCAGGCATGGGAAGAAGTCTCCTGGAGCATTCATTATCTGACTCAAAGCAGAGACTTCTGAGGAATGAGAATAGTAATAAATCCTCTATGCCAGGGGAGTTTTATGGCCATGAAGAAAATAAGAAATCTTTCTGAAGATGTATCTGTGCAAACAATTCTTACTTTGCTGGTTCCCCATATATTTACCATCCTAGGGCTCGCTGCTGTGAGACCCCACAACCTTTTCCTTTGTCTTATCACTTCTTCCCAGGTTTTCTGTTCCCTGTGAAGGTGACTCATGACCCCACATACTAGCACTCCCTTACTGTCCTTTGCTGAGTTTATGTCCTGCTTGCTGCACAAGTCATTTGTTTAATTGTTAATCTACCTTTTGTTGGTAAAATTTTCATGTTCCTATCCAGGGAGCCAAATAAAGTAGAAAGGGATTTTTAAAAATTCCTTCCCCTGAAATGCAATCAGTTAAGTCTAACTACTACACATTCTTTCTTTAAATACTTATTGCAGCAAATTCTCTTCTTTTGCTGCAGATTAAAAGTCAAGGTTCTCATGACAGAGTAGTTCATGGTATAACAGGAGTTACTAAGCTATGTACACACAATGTATTCTAGAAAGACTAGGGTTGGCAGGTGGATTAGCTATGGTAGGTTTTCTAAGTTTTAAATGGCACTCATTGTTGCATGTGATATCATAATGCAGAGACACTTGTAGCATGATTACAGTCATATTAGTTATGTGAAATAAACCATATTTGAACTTTGTTGCAATAAGGAGAAAAGGACTATTTTAATATAGAGATAATTCCTACCATCATATCTGGTAGCATCCTGAAGTTTAGGCATCAAGGCTCTTTGGTTTCTTAGGGAGAATTAAACAAGGCAGAAAGAAATGGAATAAATGGGTGGAGTTAGCAAATGGCACCAGAAATCTCTGTTCTGAAGTCACCTGCTGTCAACAGAGTACAAATGAAAGGGCTCTGTGCATGCTCAGGTTGATAGATAAATCAGTTTCCCAAAGGGTAAAATTGACTAAAGTTCATAATTTAAGTCATTGTATAGCGTCATATAGACATAATTTTAGATATCATTTATGTTTGTCAGTGTATTCCAACAAGTCAGCTAGTCATGGATGAAATGCACAGATCCTCAATGTTGTCCACAGTGTGAACTCTGAAAGAGGTGTTCTTAGAAGGTGGTGGAATTTGAAAGATGTGGTCTAGTGAAAGGAAGTTAGGTCAATGGAAGTATAGGGTTGGAATAAATTATAGAACCCAGACCCTTTTCTTTCTTTCTCTCTTGCCTCCTAGTCACTAGAAAGGAAGTGTTCCCTCCATCATGTGCTCTGAGCCATGGCATTCTGCCTTCCTCAGGTACAAAGTGGTGCAGCCTTGTGACCAAGGACTTATGGCTCTCCTAAGCTGATTATCTCAGACACTTTTTTATTATGATGGAAAAACAATGTACATGAGGACCTGCAGTCTTTCCACTCCTTGTCATTAGTAAGAAAAGCAGTGTATCTGATATCCACCTAAGACACATTTATCTACATCTCAAAGCACAAATTCTGTGAAAAAAATATTTTTTTTGTATTTTCAAAGAGCACTTTCTTGATAAGATCCAACATTGCCACTTACTTTCCTTGTAAGGTGAGCAATCCTTTACCTCATAATAAAATTGGGGTAATAGAAATTGGGCCAGGAGGCTGATAAGCAGAATAAGTGTAGAAAAAGTAATATGGTATCAGAAACACTGTAAGACTCTAATAACAGCCATTGTTGCTCTTCTGATTAATTTTGTTATTGTTATTGCATCTTGAATTTTGCTTTTATTAAAGCTATTTTAGTCTCTATTTTCAAATTAAATGCAAATAACCAAGCCTACAGCAGAACATTTAGTGAAACATATGATTATGTGATTAATTTTAATGTGACCTCACTAACTATGAAGCATTTGGCCAAACAAAGAACCAATCAGATCTTGTTACAGTAACTTTCTAACAGGATTTCCTTACATGCATTACCTGGCCTCATGCAAGGCGCAATTCACAATTTACAGAGAACAGGCTTCTGGGGTACAGAAGTATGAGCTCTTTTGTGCAGAGACCCTCTAAACTGGGAAGATGCGAGTGCTTCTCAGTGTGTGCTCAACCTCCTCCTGTTGTGCCCACCATGGCTCTTCCTATGATCACTTACATTTATGCACATGTACTAACCTGCACACTGGGACAGTTTATCCCAGCAAGTGTTGGTCTAGGAAGAATTCCTTTTATTGTGTTTAAGAGAGTCTTAAACATTTCATAGACTCACCTGCCTGTTTAATTATATCTCCATGCAAAAAGGTTTCCCAGCTAGGTATACATTCCAAGCTGTTCTTATGTAAATGTTTAAACATCTAGCCTCCTCTGTTTGCTCAAGAAACAGACTTTGCTTGGGAAGCTAGGCTCACTCGAAGTGGAGAATCTATAGAAATGTCTGCATCTTGCAAATATATCTATGCATAAAAGTGTATGAATAATTATTATTTATTAATCAAGCTTAACAAAAAAGAGGGTTTTTTTCTTTTACCTAGACTGCTTGCCAAAGTTGCAAATAATCATCTTTTCTGGCATTTTAAAGTGAAAGAGGCACAAAGGAGACTCTTGATTTTTACCATTTTCCTAGTGGAATAAGAACCCACTCAATTTAACCACACAGAGCATTTTTCTTCTTTAAAGAAATGGGAATAACAACCAGGTGTGGTACCACAAATTTCCAGGACTTGGAAAGTATAAGCAGGTGTACTGCCTCAAGTTCAAGACTGTCATGATCTACATAGTGGTGCCCAGTCTAGCCTTGGCTACAAAGTTAGATCCTGTCTTAAAATGGAGTAGAGACATGAAGAAGACATTAACTCCCAGCAACCACTATTGTGTTCCCAATTTCTATAAGGTTGTCATCCCAGGAGTATAACAAAAATGTAATCATAAAGAAAATAGAATAAAACATTTTAAGTAAGTCAATTCCAATTGACTTACAAGAAGCTTTCCCTATTTTGTATAAACAATGCAAATTAGTTCTCTTAGTTCTATAGTGAGTATATAAATGTAAACATTACCAAATATTGGAACCTGTCATTAAAAACCATATTCCTTATCTCTAATAATTTTCTTATTATTAGGTGTTATTATTTGTGTATTATATAATCTATCCTCTAAGTAAATTCTGTAATGTAATATAGGATTCCTATTATAAGCAGTATCGACACAAGTCTCTAAAAGACACTCCTATTGAGTAACTGTTTTCACAGATACTTCCCCATTTCTCTCCCCTTGGCTTCCTGCAAGTGGGACCCTTCATTGCACTTATATGGGTTCCACTGTTTTATATGCATGAATGGGTTCTATTATATTTGTCCTCTCTGTCTTATTTCACTTAATTAATGACTTTCAGGTTTTCAAATATGATTCATGTTCTTAATAGAAATACTTCTTTGCGATGCCACACAGTGCTCCATGATAGGTTTCTATGAAATACGATTTATCAACTTATCTACCATTTAGTGATTAAGTTGGTTTTATGTCTTGGGCATTACATATAGAACTGCAATGATCAAAGAAGTACAGATATCTCGTTAGATCCTAATGTCAGCGCTTTTGGAAAAGTCATAATAACTGTGTATAGATTAAATATTGGTTGGTACACCTGAAGTACATAGATGTTTCTTGTATTAGTTTCTATTCTCTCAATGAAAACTGATCAAGATGCAAGACAAATGGCTAAGGAGGAGTCAGAAGTTGAAAGAAATGAGTTGACATATAAGTGGACTGCATCATGGACATTTAAAAATATGATCTTGTCAGGAACAATTCTCAGGTCAATTAAATCACCATCGTCAGGGTTTGCACATAGGTGTTACAATTTTTGTAGCCATGTAGCTATATTAATGTGAAAGAACACACCCTTGAGAGCATATCTCTAATAGTTTTGTTATAAGGCACCAGCAGCTCTGGTAAGCCTAGTGTCCTGTTCAATACATCACCTGTAAACATAAGTAAACACAAGTAGTTGTTCACATTTCTCATTTATCCCAATCTTTCTGGTATGATTCCTAGCTTGCTCAGAGATGAATGTTTTGCAGTCATTGTAGTCATCGTGGGAGTCTATAAAATTGTTTGGCAGCCTCCACCCTAGAGTTTGTAATGGAAGACAGTGCTACAAACGTACATTTCTAAGATGTTCACACGTGAGGCTGATTCTGCCCAGACCAACACTGAAAATAACAACTACAGTTGAGGGGGAACTGTGTTTTAATAAGATTCCTCTCTCGCGTGATTCATATCACAAGGTAATGATTGAAAACAGCTCTAAGTATTAATAAAAGTAGCTGCTTAATCTTTCTCCTGGATGGCTCTGAGTACTTTTAAGTTTTCAAGCCATAGTGATATCAAACTCTCCTTTTTATTTTTCTTCATAAAAATCAATTTCTATATTTCTGCTCAGACCCCTTCTAGCTCAGTGAACTACATAATTTTCCACACAGCTTAGTAGAAAATGGAAATGAATGTTTCTCACTAAACGAGTTGAAGCAAATTTTCAGACTTTGAAGGAAAACATGCTATTACCTCCTATAGGTTTTGTAGTGCTAGAACTGACAAGATTTCATCTTCAAGACTTTAACATATGCACTCTCAGAAACTGGTTAGATGGATACCCAGTATCTCTGTTAAAATTATAGGAAACTTAGAAATAAAACTGTAGGAATCACATCCTTTCAATAACAGAGTCAATAAGCACTCAAGAATGAAGCTTTTAAGATTAATTATAAGTCATTCTTATTAGCTATCAAAGATCATGAGAACTGTTGTATAATGCAGTAAGTGTGGAAAAATATATTTTCCTCTTGAAAACTAATGAGAGGATATACTGGGTTCTCAAAAAAATAAGTATGGTGTAATATATATACTAATTACCTTGAATTAGTCATTCTATAATATATGCATATTTCAAAGCATCGTTGTACATCACAAACATGTATCATTTTATTTGAGTATTTCAAACAATGAAAGATAATTTAAAACTCAGAGAATGGCCCAAAAGGGACACAAATAATTTTTTGTTCAAGGGAAAAAGCCAGTTCAAAAGCTTTATGGTATGAGACATTTAAAAGTCTTTAATAAAGCTGGAAAGAATATCAGATTTTTATTTTTTATGTTTTATATGTCCTACATTTATTATTTTATATTTGTTATTTTTGCACTCAGAATAATATGTATGCTAACTAAAACTAATGATACACAAAGAAGTCATATAAAAATCCACTAGTTTGTTATTTAGTTTCAAAACATATGTACAATAGGAAATTTTATCAAAGGTACCTGCATGGTAGATAATGCTTATTCCTACAGCAAAAGATACCACCCATTTGGGTTACAGAGTATCAGTAAATCAACTTCAAACTGACCATGAAATTCTCTTCTTATAGGCCAGCTTTCAAAGTACTGGAGGTTGATATGCAAGTACTAATGGTTCTACCCAGCACTGGACGCTGCATGCTACAGTGCTGATAGCAAATTGGACTGATTGCTGCAATAGTAGCATTGTGGTTATGGGAGTAGCCATCCATTTTATGTTTATATTTACGGCCAATTCCATTGTGGGGGGAGGAGAGCTCATATATAGTACTATACAGCTAGGTAAAAGCACGTGACGTAATCACAGGCCTGATGGGAGAACCTAATGGTGTTACTTACATAAATGTTCATGTTACTCCCCTATTCTAAAATTTAAATAAAAGGAAACTTACTCCAAGTAAACTTGTAATAGATGCCTCAATATCCGAAGATCCATTGTCACTGCCTTCCCAGTACTGTAGTTTCAAATGCCACACTCACCGATTTTGCACTGGTGCTAAGGGTTGAATTCATTTACTAATGCCTGCAAGATTGTAATGACTCATCTTCTCACTCATTCATTCATTAATAGTTTTAGTTGAACATATACAATCAACCTTTGCTGGTGTGAAAATAGAGTAGAAATACTTCTTCCAACTGGAAATTACAATATAAGAAGCCTCTGGAGATAGATATTAGAATGCAGATCAGATAAGCATGGTGGCTTTATGACTTTAGACCAAGGCTCAGGAAGCTTGAAGCAAGATCATTAAAAGTTTGGAACTGGTCTGAAGCCTGACCATCCAGCTCAAGGGGGTGGAGGGTGGGTGTCCCAAGGCCTGACACGTTTACTGAGGCTATGGAGCGCTCAGAAAAAGGGATCTATCATGACTGCCCTCTGAAAGATGCAACAAGCAGCTGAAAGTGTCAGATGCAGATGTTTGCACTCAACCAATGGACAGAAGTGCTGACCCCTGTTGTTGAATTAGGAAAGGCTGAAAGAACTGAATGAATAATAATGAATGAACAACTTGAGCAAATGCCATGGTACACAAATGAGCATGAAAATATGAAAAGATATTCAGTAGCAGTAGTCATTAGAGAAATGTAAATCAAATGTACTATGAGGCAAGCTATTGTAAAGCAAGTGCTGATATGGCTACAAAAGTATAACTTGCATTATTGTTGAGAATGTACAATTATCAAACTGCTATGAAAATACTTGATGAAATTATTATATAAGCTGAAGATTCTACTTATAAGTCCATCATTGTAAGCATAGTCTGGAGAAGGTATTTGCAAAATTTAAGCCATAGTCTCATTGGGTACAATAGCCTTGAGGTAGCATAAATCTGTCCTTATCAAGAGATAAGCTGGTGGACAAACTGTGATGGAAATTAACAATAAAAGAGTCCTGATACACATTCTGACTTGGATGGATCTCTAAGACACTATGCTAAAGAAAAGACATTCACTGTCTAGCAGCAGTCCTAAGGCTGGTAAATTTGGAGAGAAAACAATAGAACCGTTGTTGTAAGGATTTAAGATGCAAGCAAATGGAGAACAATTACTTGATATGTGCACAAATTTTTCTTGAGGAAGAAAAAATAGTTCTAGGGACAGATAGTGGTAATTATTGTGCAGATAATGGCAATTATTATACAACCTGCCCTTGCTTAATGTACATATTATGCATTGAAAATAATTAAACTTCATGCAATCTATAGACATGCAAATATAGGACAATACATATAATGTACACATTCAGATATGTTCCTTATTTATATACCAGTGTATGTATGTGACCATATGTGAATATATATCTTTCCTTTTTAAAATAAAGAGCAGTTGAGAAGAGTGGCTTCTTTCTGGTTTTACTTACTTGTTTTAAGCTTTTTACATTTTAAGAATTTGAACTTAGCACTATGTGGTAAAAACTTCACAACACAGACAGAGTGTGTCAACACATTGATTTTCTGGTTAGCAAAACCTTCTTGTATTCTCTCTGGGCACTTCTCAAGCTTGTACCTGCAGGAACCACAGTTTAATGCAATGACTTCTCATTTCTACCTCTAAATATCAAAATATTTTGTCTTTTCTAATTTTTCAGCCTTCATTAACTTCTACTAGCTAAAGGAGAGGTCAAAAACTACTCCTTCTAAAATATGTTTTCATGCTAGTCCAGTAAGTGTGGGAGGCATGTCAAACAAGTACTCTATTTGATTCATAATCACACTGCCCCAGTCATTAACTTTACTATTTCCAATATTTGGAGCATTTAAAACATAATCAGAAAAATTTGTACACACCAAATACCTCGTGTTTAATGGAGAGAGAGACAAGTGGTATTAACAATAAGTGTCTTATATCTTGGGTATCCTAAGTTTTGGGCTAATATCCACTTATCAGTGAATACATATTGTGTGAGTTCCTTTGTGATTGTGTTACCTCACTAAAGATGATGCCCTTCAGGTTCATCCATTTGGCTAGGAATTTCATAAATTCATTCTTTTTAATAGCTGAGTAGTACTCCATTGTGTAAATGTACCATAATTTCTGTATCCATTCCTCTGTTGAGGGACATCTGGGTTCTTTCCAGCTTCTGGCTATTATAAATAGGGCTGCTATGAACATAGTGGAGCATGTGTCCTTCTTACCGGTTGGGACATCTTCTGGATATATGCCCAGGAGAGGTATTGCTGGATCCTCCGGTAGTACTATGTTCAATTTTCTGAGGAACCGCCAGACTGATTTCCAGAGTGGTTGTACAAGCTTGCAATCCCACCAACAATGGAGGAGTGTTGCTCTTTCTCCACATCCTCGCCAGCATCTGCTGTCACCTGAATTTTTGATCTTAGCCATTCTGACTGGTGTGAGGTGGAATCTCAGGGTTGTTTTGATTTGCATTTCCCTGATGATTAAGGATGTTGAACATTTTTTCAGGTGTTTCTCTGCCATTCGGTATTCCTCAGGTGAGAATTCTTTGTTAAGTTCTGAGCCCCATTTTTTAATGGAGTTATTTGACTTTCTGGAGTCCACCTTCTTGAGTTCTTTATATATATTGGATATTAGTCCCTTATCTGATTTAGGATAGGTAAAGATCCTTTCCCAATCTGTTGGTGGTTTTTTTGTCTTATTGATGGTGTCTTTTGCCTTGCAGAAGCTTTGCAATTTGCTAAACGCATGAAACTCAAGAAGAATGAAGACCAAAGTGTGGACACTGTGCCCCTTCTTAGAATTGGGAACAAAACACCCATGGAAGGAGTTACAGAGACAAAGTTTGGAGCTATGATGAAAGGATGGACCATCTAGAGACTGCCGTATCCAGGGATCCATCCCATAATCAGCTTCTAAACGCTGACACCATTGCATACACTAGCAAGATTTTGCTGAAAGGACCCAAATATAGCTGTCTCTTGTGAGACGATGCCGGGGCCTAGCAAACACAGGAGTGGATGCTCACAGTCATCTATTGGATGTATCACAGGGCTCCCGATGGAGAAGCTAGAGAAAGTACCCAAGGAGCTAAAGGGATCTGCAACCCTATAGTTGGAACAATATGATGAACTAACCAGTACCCTGGAGCTCTTGTCTCTAGCTGCATATGTATCGAAAGATGGCCTATTTGGCCATCACTGGAAAGAGAGGCCCATTGGACTTGCAAACTTTATATGCCCCAATATAGGGGAATGCCAGGGCCAAAAGAATGGGAATGGGTGGGTAGGGAAGTGGGGGGCGCTATGGGGGACTTTTGGGATAGCATTGGATATGTAATAAAAAATATTAAAAATTAAAAAAAAACAATAAGTGAACTTAAAATAACTACACAATCTAAGGATTGGAGCTGATTTAAAATGCAAAAGCCCATCCAGTGTAAGAGGACTTCAAGTTAGCAGAGCTCAGAAATAACTGCGGGGTCTTGACAATGGGTGTGAATTCACAGGTAGTGAATGTTAGAGCACATGGAGCAGATGCCGAATCACAAAAGACAAAACATGGACAGGTGATAAGGTAGGAAAAGCACTATGTTTAGCGAGTCAATCAGGGCAGTCTCCGTATGGGGAAAGTTTCTCATTTATCTTTTGGGAAAAATAATAACGGAGGGGCCATCTGGATGAAAACATTCTTGGCAGAAAATGCGGAAGCCCTAGTAAAAACTACCTTTATGTCCAGCCCACTGAACAAATTATAGCAGGTACACAGACAGGGAAGAAAACAAAATCCAAAAATCAGGTGATTTACAGGGGAAAGGAGGGTAAGGTGTTAGATGTCTTAGGCTGTCATTAAGGTCTTTGGCTTTTACTGTGGACGAGCTCTCACAGAATCCTACAAATTCAATGGAAGTTTACAACTTTGTTGATCACAATAAACGCTAAAGCCTTTTCATCAAGAACTACTAATTTATCTTCTGCCCTGACCTTGAAAGAAAAATGAGGGGAAAGATATTGATTGAGCTCCTTTTAGAAAACTAACAATCAAACAATGTAGTAGATTTCTCAGGGTTTGTTGGGTGTTATTATATGGACTTCCTAGCTTCCATCATCTGGACTTCTCTGAGCTCCGGTAAATCTCTTTGACTAATTCAGTCCTCTCTCTCTCAACTCAGGGTACCCTTCTAGGCTATAAAATGCTATTATAATTATATCCAATAATTATGTCCAATGATTGTCTGGCTCTGTGTTTCATCTAGACAAGAACTACTCTCTGAAATCACCTTCTCTAGAGAATGCAACCTTAGTACAAATCATCAGAGACTATAGATAGGCATTTGTATTTTCTCAGGAGACAAAAGTGTATAACCTCTAATAGCATGTTCAGTTGTCACAGAGTCCATTTTATATGTATTCAAAATATTTACTGAGTAAATGTTTCTAGCATCTACAAACAGGTATGCTGGTTTTTACAGGAAGCTATGATGTGGGACACACATTGTATTTATTTGGGAGACGTATTTACTGTTACAGAGGACAGTCTTTAAGTTGCTAAAATTTCTAAGAGGGAGGTGAAGTCAAGTGAGAGATAAATAAAATTCCAGGTTAGGAGCCACTCACCAGCAACCACAGACTTGGGGGGAAGTCACAAAATATCTGGACAGTTCCAGTCAGGCATCATTCCTAACCTTCATTTATTTGGTGACAAGAAGAACTCAATGGGAAATATTTTAAAGTAGCTATAGGAGAGGCAACTGAAAAATGGAAAACTATAATTATGAGAAGGGGGTTTCAGAAAGCATGGGGATAAATCCTAGAGCTAAGATATGTAGAATAAACAGGATAGGGTAAAATGGGACGATGGGCAAAAGAAAGAATGGATGGGAAAAAGATGAATGAATAGGATTACAGGACAAAAGAGTGAGATAGAGGGAAAGACATGAACATCAAAAGAAACCTAGTAAGATGGCCCCTGCCCTGGGCCATGACCCTGAGTTCAGACTCTTAGTACTGATACTTTAATCTTGTCAAGTTTAAAATCCATTTAGATAAGCATTCATTTTACATTGTCATGTCTAATATAGCAGCAACACCCACACTTTGCTTAGAAATCTTCCAAAGGCAGATCTCAAAATCTCAAAGCCAAGAAGCACCATGGGATTTCATGACTTGGTGCTTAGTTATCTGTTGGGAAGCCACAAAGCTTCTGCTCTCACGTTCTGAGGAGTGTTGGGGGCAAGAGAAACAGTTTCATGTGCTTGTAGCTACCCATCAGTCCAGAAGTAAAAGAAAAACTTTTCCAACTGCTTTTTCATACTCAAATCGTGTTAAATTTGAAATCGACAGCTGTGCACTTTAACCACATTCTCTTGCGTGATTTATGCCAATTGCACTCCTTAAATAAAGCTTCCACTTGAGCTGTGGAAATAGATTTCCTGCCTGAACAACTCGTTCTGCTAGAAATAAGTGTTGAGTCAGATCTGTGACAAAGACGCTTCCAAAAGGAATACGCACCACCAACAACAACTTCCTATCTGAGGTGGATTTGTGTTTGGTGCCAGGGAATCTTTCCGCAATGCTTTTGGTATAAGTTTGCCCATAGAAACAGAGTAAAGTACACTTCTGGGGAATGGGAATTACCTGGAGGGCAGTTTAGAGTACCTTTCCAGGCTGGAAAATGTAATGTAAAATAGATATGCACTCTAACAGTTACTTCTCCCTCCACTTTGAGGGCCACAAAAGTAAAAGCATATTTTAAAGACATAATGTGAAAAAAAAGTTAACTCTAGAATTTGTTCCACATTCACTTTTCTAAGAAAAAAGTAGCTTTTGCAACTTCATAATAAATAAAAGCCATCTGATGAACATTTTCCCCGTTGCTTATCTACGTTATGACAAGCACTTTATGTGTCATCTCATTTTATCCTTAAAACAACCTTAAGTTGAAAGCATGGTGATTTCCTGGAAACTGCAAACTAGAGATTTTAGATATAGCTTTTAGACCATGGGCTACTAAAAGTCAGAACCAAGATTAGCTTATTCCAAACTGTTTAATCAGTAGCATATGTGGCTTCAAGTTGGAGCATCTTTATTAGAAGGTATGTGCCATGGGTTACTAAGGGAAATACCTGGACAAAGGTTATATAAAATATGAAGATTATTAAGAATAAAATTTGAAATAAAAACCTATAAAAAAGTAAAAAAGTTATAAACAGCAGTTAAATAGACTATATAAGATGTAAATGTACTGATTTCTACCATATATGAGAACTTGACACAATTGAGAAGCAGTCAGAAATAAACAGGGACATTCTGAGAGAAACTGCTTATCAAGAGTCCAGGCCAACATAAACAATATTTCACATTATTATATAGAAATAGATTTTAGTAACAGTATATTAAGCAGGATTTTCAACATGATGTTTCTGTGCAAGTATTAAATTTCCCTTTTATGTATTTATGTCCATCCTTTACTCTTGTGTGCACATACATGTGTGTGCATGCATGCAGAGGCCAGGGATTGAGATCATGTGTTCTCTTCAATCACTTTCCACCACGGGTTTTGAGATCCTTGGACCTGGACCTTACCTTTCAGTTATACTGACTGGCCAGAAATGGATACTGTTTGTCTTCAAGCCCAGGGATTGTAGGAACACACTGCTGCTGCCCTAGCTTTGTACATGAATACTAGGGAACTGCAATGGGATTCTTCTCAGATAATCAGAGAACAGAACTGACATGCCTTCATCTCTTACTTTTGGCCAATCCTAATGCTAAAAACATACATTTACAACTTTACATATTCCTCACAAAGACTTTACAGAATTGCCCTCATTTAGATGCATTTTATTTACAACAAAATTGAATTTCACAAAGATTAAATTTCTCAAAGGTTAAAATATCTAGAAATGTCTGCTTCCAAAAACTGCACAGGCACTTGGCTATGCTACAATTTTTTGCACTGTGGCTGTGAAGGAATGCCTGCAAAATCCAACACTCTTACTGGCATTTAGTTTGTTTTCTTAAGGCCTCTGAACATTCATATAGCATGAAAATATACTGTGTGTAAAATTTTCTGTGGTGCTTCAGAACAAAATTTTAATGCAGGCAATGAGTAATTATGAACGTGATAAAGATAATACCAAGTTTTCACAAGTGATATGGATGGCACGCCTTCAGAGAAGCAAGAAGGTTCTGAAGTTCTGTGCCATTTTCTCCAATTTAGACTTCAGTCCCACTCAAGAGGCAGAAACCCATGTCTGCATCTGTAAACCTAGCCAACAATCCAAGAATGGTGATGTCATGGACTGTTGAAGAGAAAACTACTGCAATTTTCTTAAGCCAATACAATTCCTACATACAAATCCTTATACCCACCAAGAAGATTCTTCTTGCAGCAGACAAGAGAGCATTACAGAGAGCCACAACTGGTCAAAAATGAGATTAAGTGATTATGACTGTAGACTGCCCAGTACCAGATGATACATCTATAGCATAAGCCCTACACCTAACTCTCAGGGAACATAACAGAAGTGAGTTTGGAAAAATATGAGGAGAGAGGACCAGGAAGTTGGCTTTAAGACTGTCTTTTAGATCCAACAGAAAAGCTGTCTCCATGAAAATTCAGCAATATGATTGCCTAAACAATACCTGAATAGAAAACAACATTTGAAATCCCATACGGATGGGAGAAATCTCACAGGGCTCCACCCCTAGATGAAGAACTACAAGCAATTAATAAGTGCTAAGAGAGGGAGACATTCTCTTATCCAGGCATGAGTGTCCTAACTGGTTACCCAATACTAAGTGGTCATCTTTCTTTAAAAGCATACATGCAAGCAACACTAACCAGACTCCCCAAGTGTGTGTGTGTGTGTGTGTGTGTGTGTGTGAGAGAGAGAGAGAGAGAGAGAGAGAGAGAGAGAGAGATGATAGATAGATAGATAGATAGATAGATAGATAGATAGATAATTGTGTATGTCAGTGAATGTTGTTTAGTTTGAGTAAGAATGCCCCCTTTGTTCCATCCAATAGCTGACTGTGAGGATCCACTTCTGTGTTTGCCAGGCACTGGCATAGCCTCACAAGAGACAGCTATATCAGGGTCCCTTCAGCAAAATCTTGCTGGTGTATGCAATAGTGTCTGAGTTTGGTGGCTGATTATGGGATGGATCCCCAGGTGGGGCAGTCTCTGGATGGTCCATCCTTTGGTCTCAGCTCCAAACTTTGTCTCTGTAACTCCTTCCATGGGTGTTTTGTTCCCAATTCTAATAAGGGGCGAAGTCTCTAGCTGCAGATGTAGCAGAAGATGGCCTACTCAGCCATCATTGGGAAGAGAGGCCCCTTGGTCTTGCAAACTTTATATGCAGGGGAACACCAGGGCCAAGAAGTGGCAGTGGGTGGGGAAGGGAACCGGGTGGGGGGGTGGTATAGGCAACTTTCAGGATAGCATTTGAAATGTAAATGAAGTAAATACCTAATAAAAATTGGAAAAAGAAAAAAAGTAAACATAAAAATAAAAATAAAAAAAGAATGCCCCCTTTGTGTAGGCTCATATATTTGAGTGCTTTGTCATCAGGGAGTAGCACTGAGGATTAAGAGGATAAGAAGGATCGATCATGTTGAAGTTATATTGCTTTGATGGAGGAAGTATTTTACTGGAGGTGTGCTTTGAGGGTTAAAAAGGCCCACAGCAGGCCCAGTCTCTCTCCCTCCCTCCCTCTCTCCCTCCCTCCCTCTTTACTCTCTCCCTCCACCTCTCCCTCCCCCTCCCCCTCCTCCTACCTCTCCCTCTCCCTCTCCTTCTCCCTCTCTCTGCCATGCTCTCAGTGCCCTGGTGATAATGGATTAATCCTCTGAAACTATGAGCAAGTGCCCAGTTAAATGCTTTCTTTTGTTAAGAGTAGCCTTGGTGTTTCTTCCCAACAATAGAATAGTGACTAAAACAACATATACATTTTTATTTGTGTGCATGGAACAATAATAAGTTTTTAAAAGGCTAAGAATTTGAGAAGAAGCTGTGGAGAATATATGTTGTATTGGAGGGACAGGAAGGGAAAATAATGTCATTATATTTAAATTAAGAATAACATAATACTTAAATGGTTAGTGTAAAAATGTTATTGTTATTTTAAATAACACTTCCTCATTCTAAAAGTGTTAAGAATCATTTCTGTAATTTTTCCATCCTCTCCCTTATCTATCAACAATATTTAAATTTTTCTCTTTGATTTATAATGGATTCTTCTTATCTTCTGGATTCTGGTCCCTTTTTTGGCTATATGTTAGAACTTCTAACTGAACTAACAAAATGTTTGACAGTCTGTGCTGCTAGAAATTCTGCTGCACCTTTGTTAAAATAAGCTGAGAAATATAAACATGGGGTAGATGATTGATGGACACATTCATTCCCGGTGCACAAGCTTAATTGGAAACTAAAAATCTTGGTCCCCTGGCCCTCATTCTGACAAGTTTAAATCACCAGTGCCAGGGCCCTCTGAAATACCTATTTTTTTATGTTCTTCAACCTTCTCAATACTTACTGCCTTCTTCCTGACGAACTCCATGTTATAAAATGCCTTTGAATCCTCAGGATGCACTTTACTATAGGAGGCAAGTCTGTTTTCTCTTCTGTTAGGAACCAATATTGATATCTACCTCATATAATTGTTTCAAAAGGCAGAGTGATTTATGCAATACATTTTGGAGTCTCAAGGTGGATGCCAAAATTTCTTAAATTTATATATATTTAATAATCGTGATTCCCCCTGAAGGAATGCATTATAATGAAGAATAACATTAAGACTTTATGGTAATAAGCAAGCTTTACAGCTAGCTGAGTTACTGAGGGTTATTCAGATCCTGATGTCCTATGGCATCTGTGAACAAACCACAGAGGAACGAAGCTCAGGCACGAAGCTTGGTCAGACATAAACCTAAGACCCAAGATGCCCTTCACCTTTAAGAAAGGGAGACCAGGAACACATTTCTCCACACAGGTGTTACTGAATTTGACAAAAAGAGCACAAGAAAAATAATAGCATGGCAGATGGAAATTAGAACATAAAAAGAGGTATGTGAGTTTCAGTATACAGATACCATTAATAGAGATTTGCAAAATTGATGAGTTTTAAATGGCCTAGCCAACCTTTGCTGAAGATAATTCAATTTCAATTTAAATGATATAGGTAAGTCAGACGTAAAATAATGGAAAATGAAAAATACATCATAAAATGCTAATCAAAATACAGATGATGCCTTCAAGTAATATCAGCGACTTTTTTAAATTCCCAAGAAGGAACAAGCAAAAGAACCTAGCTGTAAACTCATCAAGACATGAGAACCCTAAATGTGCCATCATTGTATCAGTAGGCATGGCTTGCTAAGCAGAGGTTATTGTAGCTTATGAGGGTCATGGTAAGATAAGATTAGCAACCATCCTTCTCGCCCAGTCTCAGCACCATGAAAGATAGCCAGTAGAGATGAAGCTCCTAGAACAGTACTTGATTTCTCTGTGTTTACGATTCTCTTATATCTCACTATGAAGTTCCAGAGGGCAACTGAGAACACTGTAGCAGCTTACAATGTTTGTGAGTCAACAACATAAAAAGAAGCAACCCATTCGTACTACTGAGGTTTTAATCTTGTAATTTGTGGTATTCTGTGGGAGTGTTGTTGCCCATTGAACATAACTCTATTAAAACACTTTTTGTATATATGTATCTGTATATGAATATTATATTATATCTATCTTTCAAGAATCTTTAATAGTAGGTTACCATGTAACTTTTATTTTTATTTTGAATTATATATTTTCTTTATTTACATTTCAAATGTTATCCCCTTTCCTGGTTTCCTGTCCAAAAGCCCCTGTCCCCTCCTCACTCCCACTTCCTGGCCCTGGCACTCCCCTACACTGGGGCATTGTGCCTTCACAGGAACAAGAGCCTCTCCTCCGACAAGTATCTAAAGAAAGAAATAGAAGAAGATCTCAGAAGATGGAGAGATCTCCCATGCTCATGGATTGACAGGATTAGCATAGTAAAAATGGCCATCTTGCTGAAATCAATATACAGATTCAATGCAATCTCCATCAAAATTCCACCATATAGCTTTTAAAAGGACATTTCCTGTTATGTATCCCTTCGCACTTCATTCCTCTACTCTTCACAGCATGGGGGATGGGAAGTAGACATATATCCCACCCCTAAATGAGGAGCTATTCATATTTGATAATTGTTGGTAAAGGTAGTGTCAATTTTCTTTAGTGGTATGACCTCTGGTATATTGACCACATTCCAAGGCATTCCCATACACAATATTAGTGGGCCAGAAACAACTAAACATAATGAATATCAGAAAGAGGGGGAATGTCAGGGAGAGAGAGAGGGGATAAATTTGAGGAGAGAACTGAGTTGGTAAAGATTTGAGGGTATATCTGACAGGAGTTAGGGGAAGGTTAAACTGGATAAAAACATCCTAATAAATGAAAAATTCTCAAATATTTAATAAAATCTTATATTTAAGAAATCAAAACAACTATCTAAGGTCATTTTTATCCTTTTCCTTCTGCATTTCTGTTTTTGTTTCAGTTCTCTCTAAGTCTCTGCCTTAAGCTCCTGCCTTGACTTCCCTTGATGATGAGTTGTAACCTGTTGTGTGTGTGTGTGTGTATAAAAATACATACATATATGTGTGTGTATATATATATATATATATATATATATATATATATATATATATGCCTTTCCTCTTTACATTGCTGTCTTAGTTAGGGTTTCATTGCCATGAAGAGACTCCATGATCATGGAAACTCTTTAAAACAAAACATTTAATTGGAGCTAGCTTACAGTTTCAGAGATTCAGTCCATTATCATCACAACAGGAAGTATTGCAACCTTCAGGCAAATATGGTGCTAGAGAAGAAACTGAACTTTTTCATCTTGATCTGAAGAAAGTCAGAAGACTATCTTCCATAGGCAGCCAAGAAGAGGGTCTGGATCACACCGGACCAAACTTGAGCCTTCAAAAACCCACCCCCACAGTCCTCTAACAAGACTAGACCTCCTCCAATAAGGCCACACCTCCTAATAGTGCCACTTTACATGGCCCAAGTATATTCAAACCTTCACAGTTGCTTTTGTTTATAATGTTTGTCAGACAGAAGTAAGCTAACTAACATACCAGGTATTACTCTCAGTTAAATATTAATTCTACCAAACTTTATATTTTTGTTTTGTTTTTTAATTTGAATATTCTTTTTAATCTAGTTTAGGTACTTTAGGTTTATATGTTAATTTTAGATTTGCTTTGTCTTTATTAAAGTAGTATTTTATATTTTATTAAAACTTACAGTGAATTTCTATTTATCCTTAAGAGAAGTAACATCTTTACTATAGTAAGTAATTCGAATGTGACCATTTTAGGTTTCTTTATATACAAACCTGGAAGAAGAAAGTGAGGCAGAAACCATGGAGCAATGTTCAGAGTGAGCTTGCTAACACTCTGACTTTCTCAGCAGGCTTTTTATATAGCCCAGGCCCAGCTATCTAGAGATGTAACACTCACAGTGGGTAGTTCCACATTTATCATCAGTCAAGACAATGCCCCACAGACATCCCCACAGGCCAGTGTGCTAAAGACAGTTCTTCAACTGAACTTCCCCTTTCCTGGGAGTTTATAGCTAACAACCGAGATTAGCAGTTACACATGATAGTATAATAAGGAAATAAAAATCCATAATGGAAGTTAATTGATCACTAAATCTAAAATACTTTACATATACTGAAGTAATAAGATGATTGTGGTGATGATGATGAAGACTACAATTCTGATCAGTGAAAACAATTATGCAAAAGCTAAGTGATTTAATTGTTTTTTAAAGTTTTTTTCAGAGAGTAAGTACTTAAAGTACGTACGAGAAATTAATAAGACAAGTATATTTAACTGCCAATAAAACTACTGATCAGCAAACGAATTTTGGTGGGCATACTATCAGAGCAAAAATAGAAAAAAATAACTGAAAGGCATAAAATCACCAAAAACTAAATTAAAAGAAAAATTAGGAGAGAAAGAAATAAAATAAATTGTAAAGTGGAAGATAAATTAAGTATACTTATATCAGCTACACATGCCATATATAATAAAAAAATTTTAGCCTCCTTAAAATGGGACAGTGGAATGTCTGAAGAGATGGCTCAGGGATCAACAGCACTTCAGCTCTTATAGAGGAAATAGCTTTGGTTCCTAACACACATCTGCTCCTGGAACATAAGAGCAGGCATTTCAAACCCAACAATATGTTTATTAATGTTACAGTAATATGTTAAATATAATTATATGATTAAGAGGTTACCATGAAATTTTCAGGAATTTGAAAAGATGTAAAAATATATCAGTGTCCAAGGAATTCAGAGAGAGAGAGAGAGAGAGAGAGAGAGAGAGAGAGAGAGAGAGAGAGAGAGAGAGAGAGATGTATATATATATATACATATATATGTGTGTGAATATACATATATATACACATATATATAGCATATTTTCTTTATTTGCATTTCAAATGTTATTCCCTTTCCAGGTCTCCCCTCCAGAAACACCCTATCCCTTTCCCCCTCCCCCTGACCACTCTTGTCTTCCCGCCTTGGCATTCCCCTATACTTGGGCATCGAACCCCCTCAGACCCAAGGGACACTTCTCCCAGTGATTCCAACAAGGCCATGCTCTGCCACATATGCTGCTGGAGCCATGGGTCCCTCCATGTGTACTCTTTGGTTGGTGGTCCAGTCCCCAGGAGCTCTGGGGAGTCTGGCCAGTTGACAGTGTTGCTCCCCTCACAGGGTTGCAAACACTCTCAGCTCCTTCAGTTCCTTCTCCAACTCCTACATCGGGGACCCAGTGCTCATTCCATTGATTGGCTGCGAGGATCTACCTCTGTGTTTGTCAGGCTTTGGCAGAGTTTCTTAGGAAACAGCCATATTAAGCTCCAGTCAGCAAGCACTTCCTGGCATTCCCAATAGTGTCCAGGTTTGCCTACCATATATAGGATGGATCCCCATATGGGACATTCTGTAGATGGCCTTTTCTTCAGTCTCTGCTCCACACTTTGTCTCCATATTTCCTCCTGTGAGTATTTTGTTCCCTCTTCTAAGAAGCACTAGAGAATCCACACTTTCCTCTTCCTTCTTCTTGAGCTGCATAGGTCTGTGAATTGTATATGCTGCATATTCCAAACTTTTCACTAATATCCACTTATAAGTGAGTGCATACCTTATGCGTTTTTTGTAACTGAGTTACCTCACTCAGGATGTTATTTTCAAGTTCCTTCCATTTGCCTGTGAATTTTGTGAAGTCATTGTTTTTAATAGCTGAGTTGTATTCCATTGTGTAAATGTATCAGGAATGTATCCATTCCTCTGTTGAGGGACATCTGGGTTGTTTCCAGCTTCTGGCTATTATAAATATGGCTACTATAAACATAGTGGAGTATGTGTCCTTGTTATATGTTGGAGTGCCTTTTGGGTACATGCTCAGAAGTGGTATAGCTGGTCCTCAAATAGTACGATGTTCAATTTTCTGAGGAACCCCCAGACTGACTTGCAGAGTAGGTTTAACAGGTTGCAATACTGGCAGCAATGGAGTAGTATTCCTCTTTCTACACATCCTCACTAGCATCTGCTGTCACCAGAGTTTTTGAGCTTAGCCATTCTGGCTGGTGTGAGGTGGAATCCAAGAACACATCAAAACTATCATTCACCATGATCAAGTAGGCTTCATCCCAGGAATGTGGGAATGATTCAATATATGGAAATCCATCAATGTATTCCACTACATAGACAACTTCAAAGAAAAAAAACGAGAAAAGCACCGGGGCAGCTGGGGCGCAGGGTCGGCTGACACTCGCCAGCTACCCACAACACCCACCACAGGATCTTAAGACTTCTGGAGAGTGGAACACAGCTTCTGCTCCAATCCAATTGCGCGCGGGACCTGAGACTGCATTAGTTAGGGAAGCAGAAACCGGCCTGAGTAGGGCCACAGGCCTCATCCAGCCCGATCAGCACCAGGGTAGCTGGAGCGCAGGGTTGCCTGACACCCGCCAGCTACCCACGACCCCCGCCACAGGATTTTGGGACTGCTGGTGAGTGGAACACAGCTTCTGCTCCAGTCCAATCACGCGGGACCTGAGACTGCTCTGGTTGGGGAGAGAGAAATCCGGCCTACATAGGGCCACAACCCTCTTCTGGTCAGAAAAGCACCGGGGCAGCTGGGGCGCAGGGTCTGCTGACACTCGCCAGCTACCCACAACACCCGCCACAGGATCTTAAGACTTCTGGAGAGTGGAACACAGCTTCTGCTCCAATCCAATTGCGCAGGACCAGAGACTGCATTAGTTAGGGAAGCAGAAAACCGGCCTGAGTAGGACCACAGGCCTCTTCCGGCTGGACCAGCACCAGGGTACCATCAGCTACCCACGACCCGCGCCGCAGGATTTAGAGACTGCTGGTGAGTGGAACACAGCTTCTGCTCCAATCTTTAAACAGTGACAACGATAACAACTAACCCCAGAGATTACCAGATGGCGAAAGGTAAACGTAATAACCTTACTAACAGAAACCAAGACCACTCACCATCAACAGAACCCAGCACCCCCACTTCGCACAGTCCAGTGCACCCCAACACACCGGAAAAGCTAGACACGGATTTAAAAGCATATCTCCTGATGATGGTAGAGGACTTCAAGAAGGACTTTAATAACACACTTAAAGAACTACAGGAGAACACTGCTAAACAGGCAGAAGACAATAAAGAGGAAGCACAAAAATCCCTTAAAGAATTGCAGGAGAACACTGCTAAAGAGTTACAAATCCTTAAAAACAGGATAACATAATCAAACAGGTAGAAGTCCTTACAGAAAAACAGGAAAACACATCCAAACAGATGATGGAAATGAACAAAACCATACTAGACCTAAAAAGGGAAGTAGACACAATAAAGAAAACCCAAAATGAGGCAACACTGGAGATAGAAACCCTAGGAAAGAAATCAGGAACCATAGATACGAGCATCAGCAACAGAATACAAGAGATGGAAGAGAGAATCTCAGGTGCAGAAGATTCCATAGAGAACATCGGCACAACAATCAAGGAAAATGTAAAATGCAAAAAGATCCTAACTCAAAACATCCAAGAAATACAGGACACAATGAGAAGACCAAACCTACGGATAATAGGAGTGGATGAGAATGAAGATTTTCAACTCAAAGGACCAGCAAACATCTTCAACAAAATTATAGAAGAAAACTTCCCAAATCTAAAGAAAGAGATGCCCATGAACATACAAGAAGCCTACAGAACTCCAAATAGACTGGACCAGAAAAGAAAAACCTCCCAACACATAATAATCAGAACAACAAATGCTCTAAATAAAGATAGAATACTAAAAGCAGTAAGAGAAAAAGGCCAAGTAACATATAAAGGCAAGCCTATCAGAATTACACCAGATTTTTCACCAGAGACTATGAAAGCCAGAAGATCCTGGACGGATGTTATACAGACACTAAAAGAACACAAATTCCAGCCCAGGCTACTATACCCAGCCAAACTCTCAATTAACATAGATGGAGAAACCAAAGTATTCCACGACAAAACCAAATTCACACATTATCTCTCCACGAATCCAGCCCTTCAAAGGATAATAACAGAAAAAAACCAATACAAGGACAGGAACCACGCCCTAGAAACAACAAGAAGGTAATCCCTCAACAAACCTAAAAGAAGACAGCCACAAGAACAAAATGCCAACTTTAACAACAAAAATAACAGGAAACAACAATTACTTTTCCTTAATATCTCTTAATATCAATGGACTCAACTCCCCGATAAAAAGACATAGACTAACAAACTGGCTACACAAACAAGACCCAACATTTTGCTGCTTACAGGAAACTCATCTCAGAGAAAAGGATAGACACTACCTCAGAATGAAAGGCTGGAAAACAATTTTCCAAGCAAATGGCATGAAGAAACAAGCTGGAGTAGCCATTCTAATATCTGATAAGATTGACTTCCAACCCAAAGTCATTAAAAAAGACAGGGAGGGACACTTCATACTCATCAAAGGTAAAATCCTCCAAGAGGAACTATCAATCCTGAATATCTATGCTCCAAATACAAAGGCAGATACATTCATTAAAGAAACTTTAGTAAAGCTCAAAGCACACATTGCACCTCATACAATAATAGTGGGAGACTTCAACACACCACTTTCACCAATGGACAGATCATGGAAACAGAAACTAAACAGGCACACAGTGAAACTAAGAGATATTATGAATCAAATGGATCTGGCAGATATCTACAGAACATTCTATCCTAAAACAAAAGGATATACCTTCTTCTCAGCACCTCATGGTACCTTCTCCAAAATTGACCACATAATTGGTCACAAAGCAGGCCTCAACAGATACAAAAATATTGAAATTGTCCCATGCATCCTATCAGATCACCATGGACTAAGGCTGATCTTCAATAACAAAATAAATAATAGAAATCCAACCTTCACGTGGAAACTGAACAACACTCTTCTCAATGATACCTTGGTCAAGGAAGGAATAAAGAAAGAAATTAAGGACTTTTTAGAGTTCAATGAAAATGAAGCCACAACATACCCAAACTTATGGGACGCAATGAAAGCATTTCTAAGAGGAAAACTCATAGCTCTGAGTGCCTCCAAAAGGAAACTAGAGAGAGCACACATTAGCAGCTTGACAACACACCTAAAAGCACTAGAACAAAAGGAAGCAAATTCACCCAAGAGGAGTAGACGGCAGGAAATAATCAAACTCAGGGGTGAAATCAACCAAGTGGAAACAAGAAAAACTATTCAAAGAATCAACCAATCAAGGAGCTGGTTCTTTGAGAAAATCAACAATATAGATAAACCCTTAGCCAGACTCACTAGAGGGCACAGGGAAAGCATCCTAATTAACAAAATCAGAAATGAAAAAGGAGACATAACAACAGATCCTGAAGACATCCAAAACACCATCAGATCCTTCTACCAAAGGCTATACTCAACAAAACTGGAGAACCTGGATGAAATGGAGAAGTTCCTAGACAGATACCAGGTACCAAAGTTGAATCAAGATCAGGTTAATGATCTAAACAGCCCTATATCCCCCAAAGAAATAGAAGCAGTCATTAATAGTCTCCCAACTAAAAAAAGCCCAGGACCAGATGGGTTTAGTGCAGAGTTCTATCAGACCTTCAAAGAAGATCTAATCCCAGTTCTTCACAAACTATTCCACAAAATAGAAACAGAAGGTACTCTACCCAACTCATTCTATGAAGCCACAATTACTCTGATACCTAAACCACAAAAAGACCCAACAAAGATAGAAAACTTCAGACCAATATCCCTTATGAATATTGATGCAAAAATCCTCAATAAAGTTCTTGCTAACCGAATCCAAGAACACATCAAAACAATCATCCATCCTGACCAAATAGGTTTCATCCCAGGGATGCAGGGATGGTTCAATATACGGAAATCCATCAATGTAATCCAGTATATAAACAAACTCAAAGACAAAAACCACATGGTCATCTCCTTAGATGCGGAAAAAGCATTTGACAAGATCCAACACCCATTCATGATAAAAGTCTTGGAAAGATCAGGAATTCAAGGCCCATACCTAAACATGATAAAAGCAATCTACAGCAAACCAGTAGCCAACATCAAAGTAAATGGTCAGAAGCTTGAAGCAATCCCTCTAAAATCAGGGACTAGACAAGGCTGTCCACTTTCTCCATACCTATTCAACATTGTACTTGAAGTCCTAGCCAGAGCAATTCGACAACAAAAGGAGATCAAAGGGATACAAATTGGAAAAGATGAAGTCAAAATATCACTTTTTGCAGATGATATGATAGTATATATAAGTGACCCTAAAAATTCCACCAGAGAACTCCTAAGCCTGATAAACAGCTTCGGTGAAGTAGCTGGATATAAAATTAACTCAAACAAATCAATGGCCTTTCTCTACACAAAGAATAAACAGGCTGAGAAAGAAATTAGGGAAACAACACCCTTCTCAATAGTCACAAATAATATAAAATAACTTGGCGTGTCTCTAACTAAGGAAGTGAACGATCTGTATAATAAAAACTTCAAGTCTCTGAAGAAAGAAATTATAGAAGATCTTAGAAGATGGAAAGATCTCCCATGCTCATGGATTGGCAGGATCAACATTGTAAAAATGGCTATCTTGCCAAAAGCAATCTACAGATTCAATGCAATCCCCATCAAAATTCCAAATCAATTCTTCAACGAATTAGAAAGTGCAATCTGCAAATTCATCTGGAATAACAAAAAACCTAGGATAGCAAAAACTCTTCTCAAGGATAAAAGAACCTCTGGTGGAATCACCATGCCGGACCTAAAGCTCTACTACAGAGCAATTGTGATAAAAACTGCATGGTACTGGTATAGTGACAGACAAATAGACCAATGGAATAGAATTGAAGACCCAGAAATGAACCCACACACCTATGGTCACTTGATCTTCGACAAGGGAGCTAAAAACATCCAGTGGAAGAAAGACAGCATTTTCAACAAATGGTGCTGGCACAACTGGTTGTTAACATGTAGAAGAATGCGAATCGATCCATTCCTATCTCCTTGTACTAAGGTCAAGTCTAAGTGGATCAAAGAACTTCACGTAAAACCAGAGACACTGAAACTTATAGAGGAGAAAGTGGGGAAAAGCCTTGAAGATATGGGCACAGGGGAAAAATTCCTGAATAGAACAGTAATGGCCTGTGCTGTAAGATCGAGAATTGACAAGTGGGACCTCATGAAACTACAAAGCTTCTGCAAGGCTAAAGACACCATCAATAAGACAAAAAAAACACCAACAGACTGGGAAAGGATCTTCACCTATCCTAAATCAGATAAGGAACTAATATCCAATATATATAAAGAACTCAAGAAGGTGGACTCCAGAAAGTCAAATAACCCCATTAAAAAATGGGGCTCAGAACTGAACAAAGAATTCTCACCTGAGGAATACCAAATGGCAGAGAAACACCTGAAAAAATGTTCAACATCCTTAATCATCAGGGAAATGCAAATCAAAACAACCCTGAGATTCCACCTCACACCAGTCAGAATGGCTAAGATCAAAAATTCAGGTGACAGCAGATGCTGGCGAGGATGTGGAGAAAGAGGAACACTCCTCCATTGTTGGTGGGATTGCAAGCTTGTACAACCACTCTGGAAATCAGTCTGGCGGTTCCTCAGAAAATTGGACATAGTACTACCGGAGGATCCAGCAATACCTCTCCTGGGCATATATCCAGAAGATGTCCCAACCGGTAAAAAGGACACATGCTCCACTATGTTCATAGCAGCCCTATTTATAATAGCCAGAAGCTGGAAAGAACCCAGATGTCCCTCAACAGAGGAATGGATACAGAAATTATGGTACATTTACACAATGGAGTACTACTCAGCTATTAAAAAGAATGAATTTATGAAATTCCTAGCCAAATGGATGGACCTGGAGGGCATCATCTTGAGTGAAGTAACACAATCACAAAAGAACTCACACAATATGTATTCATTGATAAGTGGATATTAGCCCAAAACTTAGGATACCCAAGATATAAGATACAATTTGATAAACGCATGAAACTCAAGAAGAATGAAGACCAAAGTGTGGACACTGTGCACCTTCTTAGAATTGGGAACAAAACACCCAGGGAAGGAGTTACAGAGACAAAGTTCGTAGCTGTGATGAAAGGATGGACCATTTAGAGACTGCTGTATCCAGGGATCCGTCCCATAATCAGCTTCTAAACGCTGACACCATTGCATACACTAGCAAGATTTTGCTGAAAGGACCCAAATATAGCTGTCTCTTGTGAGACGATGCTGGGGCCTAGCAAACACAGGAGTGGATGTTCACAGTCAGCTATTGGATGTATCACAGGGGTCCCAATGGAGAAGCTAGAGAAAGTACCCAAGGAGCTAAAGGGATCTGCAACCCTATTGTTGGAACAACATGATGTACTAACCAGAACCCTGGAGCTCTTGTCTCTAGCTGCATATGTATCGAAAGATGGCCTAGTCGGCCATCAATGGAAAGAGAGGCCCATTGGACTTGCAAACTTTATATGCCCCAATATAGGGGAATGCCAGGGCCAATAGAATGGGAATGGGTGGGTAGGGAAGTGGGGGGGCGCTATGGGGGACTTTTGGGATAGCATTGGAAATGTAATTGAGGAAATTATGTAATAAAAATATAAAAAAAAAAGAAAAAAGAAAAAAAACATATGTTCATTTCATTAGATGCTGAAAAAGCATTTGAAAAATTCAACACCCTTTCATGTTAAAAGTCTTGGAAAAATCAGGAATTGATGGCCCATACCTAAGCATAGTAAAAAATAGTATATTATATATACTATATTGTATATACATAGTATATTGATACAGCAAACCAGTAGCCATCTTCAAACTAAATGGAGAGAAACTTGAAGCAATCCCACTAAAATTAGGGACTAGGCAAGGCTGACTACTCTCTCCCTATCTATTCAATATAGTACTTGAAGTTCTAGCTAGAGCAATTAGACAATAAACGGAGGTCTAAGTAATTTTTAGCTGCTGTTCATACCCTGATAATAAAGGAAACTGAATTTAAGGCACAAAACATTCTTATAGAAAAGATAAGTATTTCATGATGGTCAACTCCACCAAGATGACAAAAAGCATATCTTTTTTGGTTAATAAATGTATCAAACTTCACATTCCAAAACTTACTAAGGGCAAATTAAAAGTGCAGACATGTCTATAAATAGAAAAGTTCGTGTTTCTCTCAGCAATTAATTTATAAACTAAAGGCATGATAGGAAAGTGGTGCAGTTGAGATTCTGAAAGTCTCCCTCCTCCCCCCCCAAAAATGAATGAAGTCACAAAAAAGGTCAGAGTTAACTTTTCTCAAAACAACTAAATTTAGAGTTACCTAAAGCTTACCAGGGAATGCTTAACAAAGAAACAATTATTATATCTCAGACTGGTTGTAGCTTTAACCTTACTCTTTTCCTATGGAGCCTTTCAAAATCCTTCCCATTTCTAATACAGGGAGCTGTTCTATCCAACTGAGCAGAAATGATTGTGCATGCAATAGACTGTGTTGGGAATTGGTTCTGATGCTTTGAATTAATCAGGCCTCCAAAATCGCGAATCTGTGTGTCTAAACGCTGAAGGACCTTGTCTCCAATTGGTTTTTGATCAATCAGCAAAGAGCCAATGGCCAATGCCTGGGCAGGTAGATTGAGGTGGGACCTTGCGATTTGTGTGAGCTAGGAACTTAGAGAGAGGACAGAGAGAGAAATAACCATGGTTTGGAGGGAGACAGATCAGATTTAGTGCAGCAGAAGAAAAATCACCCGAAATGTAGGTCAGAAGGAATGTGGTCCACCCAAAGGCTACCCAGAAGATTCTTGGGCAGCAAAATCTAGGGAACCACCCAGGAGGAGCCAAGGTAACAAAGATAAAATATAGAATTAGAAGGTGGGAGGGTGTTAAGCCAGGATTACAAGAGAGACATATGTGTTAGCAGCAGGGAGGGTTAGAACTGCTCAGCTTTTAAACTAGCCTTTAAACAGCATGTCAAAAATTAATTGGTGTGTGTGTGTGTGTGTGTGTGTGTGTGTGTGTGTGTGTGTGTTTCATTTGCAAATCCAGATAGATCCTTGCCAGATGTGCACCTGTGACTCAATGGGAGCTCGAAGTAGTGTAACAAAACTCACTGCTACTGGCTTTTGTGTGTTTTGTGTAACACTAAAAAATCGCTAGAAAAAATACCTCTCTCTCTCTCTCTCTCTCTCTCTCTCTCTCTCTCTCTCTCTCTCTCTCTCTCTCTCTCTCTCTCTCTCTCTCATGTGTGTATGTGTGTAAGAGGGAAATGTATTTTTTGAGACTACCTGGAACAAGAAATAACAGCTAGGGGAAATAGACTAAACAAAATATTGAGAATGTGAGAATGTGCCCTAACTTGTCCAGTCTTAAAAAAAAAGAAGAGGTACTAACTCTTACTATAACTTGATATATCATGGATGTTTGATACCCATGGGAGGCCTGCACTTTTCAAAAGAGAAAATATGGAGGTTTGAGTGCAGGGTTGAGATGACTGGGAGAACAAGAAGGAAGGGAAACTATGGTCATTGTGTAATTAATTAATTTAATTAATTAAGTAAGTAATTTAATTAATTAATTAAAAAGAAAAAATAATCTAGGGATGAGCGTGCACTGAATTTTATGCAGTCCCAAGATCTGGATCATTTGCATGTTTGCAGCTGTGCACATGCTCAGAAAAGACCTTAGAAAGCACTAGGCTTCATCTTTGAATCACCTTCAGATTCTGCCTGCCCAGAAGGCAAAGACTGAAGCAAAATCATGAGATACTTGACAATGAGCTGAAACTCTCCCCAGCATATTTCCTAAGGATGTTCATCTTCAAAGTGGTTACATATTTTATGTTGTTCTGGTTGTTTAAGGAATTCTGTGTTGCATAACTTGATCGCCACTAGATGACAAGAGTTGAATTTCTATACTACTCAGTGACGAACACAGATTTAACAGAATTCATTCAGTGACATCTATAACAAACAATGCAGGTAAACAATCATAAATAAATGAGAAAGAATTTGATTTTTAAGGTTGCATACAATTACCATAATTATAATTCATTCACTAACATAGGAACTGTACATGTCACTTTTATTTCAACAGATGAAGGGATGAAAGGAGATCTGTATCCAAGCTGTGCAAATATATAACTTGGGCTAATCCCAGACCAGGTTTTATCTGTTCTAACTATCCCTAGCCCTAAGCCTGGAAGCTCCTAGCCTCCATACAATGTAATGTTCCAAGCTGACTGATTCAACCTTGCCTCTCTCAGCTACTGACTGAATTGCTCTGCTTGGGCTCATACTAACTTTGGCAATATGTTATAATCTTCTGGCTCTTTCTCATTCTCTGACTTGTTCTGTCTTCACCTGTGTCTAGCTTGTTCTCTCTGCAACCTATTTCTGCAAAACTGTTCCAGAAAACTGTCCCAGTAAAACTATCACACACACACACACACACACACACAGACACACACACACACACACACACACACACACACACACACCATTTTCCTAACTGCCTTTAAGTAGCCTCACTTTTCTGTGTTCTTGGAGAGAGTTTGACATATTTGATTCATTCTGTCAATTTTTTTCTGATTCATTACCTTGTCTACCTCTGAATTAGACCTCACTTTCAAACATGGCTGCTTTCTTCTACAAACTAACCTTACCTTTATTGTTACAAATTAAAGGTGTATATTAAGAGCATGTCTGTATTTCAGCCATATCATATAGATTTAAAAGGTTTTGGATTTGATCCCTTGCTGGAGTAGCCATGTTGCTGAATTAAAATTCCTCTACAAGGAAGTGTTCCCCATAAATAGAAAAGGGCAACTTGATAAAATCTGTCCCATAGGAAGTTCTGACATGAACAGACAAAAACTATAATTCAGTCACTTTAAATATACTCAGGGAGATGAAGAAAACCACATGCAAAACATGCAACCACATTTTCATAGGATAGAAATCCCTAACAGATTGGAATTGTTAAAAAATATCCAAATAGGAATCTTTAAGTTTAAAATTATAGCAAACAAAATGAAAAACTCGCTAGAGAGGCATAATGAATCACAACAGCCAAAGAAGTCAACAGACACTAAAAGAGATTACCTGGAGCCTCCCAAACTGAAAAGCAGGTGAGGAGAATGAAAGAATGATGATAAATGGATTGATTGCTGCCTGGGTGAAGAGTTTCATTTCTAAGCAGTCTCCTATAAACTCTAACCCAGAAAGATGTACAATAAAAGCCATGGAAGTACTATAATAGCAAAGAATAAGAAATAACTCTACTGCCCTACATATGGATATGTTATAACACAAAGATAAAAGTCCTATAAAATGAATAAGCTATAACCTTTGAATTCAAAGGTATAACTCTTAAATATATAATATCCCAGTAATATTTTGAAATAAGTTCAGACAGTTGGACACAATATTTATAAAGTTCAAATGTTCAGAATATCGCTTTTCCTAGGCCAAGCATAACCATAAATTATATTAAATAAATGATTTTATTATGCTTACATATATGCATTTTATATATATTCAGATATATACATATTATATACATATTCTGATATATATATATATGTATATATATATATATATATTAAAATGCTCACTTTTCAACAGCCAAATGTTATGAAGTATCCTATCATTTTAAAAAACTCTAAAGAGACAAAGTAGGTATCAGAAGTTTTAGATATAGTAGAAATTTTGTCTTTATCAGGTAAAGAATTTAAAATACCTGTGATTAATGTGTTAAGATAGTATCATGCATATAAAACAAAAAGCAAATGTAAACAGTGATGTGGAAATTCAAAAGAAAATTTCATGAAAGAAAAAAATGTTGAATTCAGTTTTATTTTTAAAAAATCTGCACTATTAAAATAATTTGGCCCCTCTGCTACCAGATGCCACATTGGCTCCCAAATCTTCCTATAAGATCCAACTCATAGACTGAAGACAACAGTCCCCAGGGCTTATACTATCTACCCTAAGAGGCCTTCCTCGCCTCATCACCCTATATGGTCCACACCTCAGGCAGACCCCCAAATGCACACCACCAGAGGACATAGAAACACCCAAAACACCAAGACCCTTGGCTAAACCATAGGACATGCCTGCTGGCAAAACTCTAACCCTCAATTCAGATGGAACCTCCCTGACTGATCAGAAGGTATCCAGCAATCAGAAGTCCAGGCCCTAACTTGGTGAGAGATCTTCTACTCAACCAAAGGCCATACCATCTTAAAGACCAGAGAAGAAATAGAAACCAAAGAAACAAAAATGTTCAACAAAGTCAAACTCAGAAATCAGCAAATAGACTTATAATCACTCAACCCCAGATGCTTAGATATACAATCAACAACAGTAAGAGCAATATATTGCCACCAGAGCTCAGCCATCTTGCTACAGCAAACCCTGAATATTCCAACACTGACTAAGCACAAGAAAATAACCTTAAAACAAAATTTATAAAGATGATAGAGGTCTTTGAAGAGGAAATTAATAGCCAAGCAGTGGTGGCGCACGCCTCTAATCCCAGCACTTGGGAGGCAGAGGCAGGCAAATTTCTGAGTTCGAGGCCAGCCTGGTTTACAGAGTGAGTTTCAGGACAGCTAGAGCTATATAGAGAAACCCTGTTTAAAAAAAAGAAATTAATAAATCACCTAAAGAAATTAAATAAAAGACAAACAAAAATTGAAGGAAATTAATAAATCCCTTAAAGAAAACTAAAAAAAAAAAAGAACAATTGAAGGAAAAAAAATAAGTCTGTTCAAAACCAGAAAATAAATAAGCAATAAATAAAACACAAACTGAGAGAATTCCAGAGATAATCTGAGTAAGTATCACCAAAAGTATAGAACAGATGGAATACAGAATCTTGGCCATTAACACTGTGATGGAGGAAATAGATATATCAGTCAAAGAAAGTATGAAATATCAAAAAAATCTTGATACAAAATATTCATTACTTCTGGAATACCAAAAAAAGATCAAACTTAAAAATAATAGGAATAGAAGAAAGAGAAGAAACACAGCTCAAAGATTCAGAAGATATTTTAACACAATCATAGAAGAAAAATTTCCTAACCAAAGAAGAAGGTGTCTATAAAGGTACAAGAAGCTTATAGAACACTAAATAAATTGGATGAGAAAAAAAAAAAACAGTCCTCTTGCCACATAATACTCAAGACATTAAACACACAGAACAAAGAAATAATATTAAAATCTGCAATGAAAAAATGCCAAGTAACATGTAAAGGCAAACTTATTAGAATTACATCCAACTTCTCAATCAGAGACTGTAAAAACCAGAAAGACCTGGACAGATGTCTTTCAGATTCCAAGAGACCACAGATGCCAGCCCAACTACTATACTCAGAAAAACTTTCAATCACTGTAAAAGAAGAAAACAAGACACTTTGTGAAAAGTAAACATTAAACAATATCTTTCCACAAATCCAGCCCAAAGATGATACTAGATATAAAAATCCAACCCAAGAAGGTTAATAGCACCCAAGAAAACATGGACAATAAATAAGCTCACACCAGCAAAACACAAAAAAGGGAAACACACACATTATCACCACCACCAACAACAAAATAACAGGAATTAATAATCATTCACTGATATCTCTCAATATCAATGCACCCAATTCCTCTAACACGAATATAAAAACAGAATCCATCCTTCTGCTACATACAAGAAACACATCTCAATATCAAAGAAAGCCATTACCTCAGATTAAAAGATTGGGAAATGATTTTCCAAGCAAAAGGACCCACAAAACAAATTGCTGTAGCAATTCTAATATCTAACAAAATAGACTTCAAACAAAAGTTAATCAAAAGAGATGGACAAGAGCACTTCAAACTCATTAAAGGAAAAATCAACCAAGATGATTTGTCTATTGTTATCATACATTCCAAACACAAGGATACCCAGATTTTTAAAGGAAATATTATGAAGCTTAAATCACACATCAATCCTCATACAATGATAATGGGAGACTTCAATGCCTGACTCTTACCAATGGAAAGATTATCCAAATAAAAACTAAACAGAGGAATACTGGAGCAAACATAAGTTATAAACCAAGGGACTTAACAGATATCTACAGAACATTTCACCCCAACACAAAAGAACACACAGTCTTCTCGATACCTCATGGAACTTTCTCCAAAATATACCCCATATTCAGTCACAGAGCAAGTCTCAACATATACAAGAAAATTGAAATAGCCCCCTATATTCTATTATACAACTGGATTAAAGTTAGATTTCAACAATAATGGAAACAAAAGAAAGCCTACAAACTCATGGAAACTAAGCAACTCATTACTGAATGGCTTCTGAGTCTAAGTAGAAATAAATAAAGACTTTCTAGAATTCAATGAAAATAAATTAAAACATACCCAAACTTATGGCAAACAATGAAAGTGGTGCTAAAAGGAAAATTTATGGAACTAAGTGACTATTTAAAAAATTTGAGCCATCTCATACTAGCAACTAAAAGGGCAGCAGCATCTCTGTGTACTTTGTTCCTATAGAAAGTTGTCCATAGAATTCCCAGCCCTACCTAGCCTGGAGTCAGGAGATAGCAAAAATAGCATTGAGGCCATGGGGCACAGGGTTCCAGTGTAATGACTTTGGCCCTGGTCCTGACTTGCTCTCTCAACAGCTTTGGCTTCCCCATTCTTCCTTGTGCACTCCACTGTCACTGCAGATACTCCACTCTCCACCTTGTATTCTGCAGAGTCTCCAGGCCTGTTGCTATAGTGACCACTTGAATGTCAATAAACAGCAGTTGAAACAAACAAAAAAGAAAGACAGAAAGAAAGAAAGAAAGAAAGAAAGAAAGAAAGAAAGAAAGAAAGAAAGAAAGAAAGAAAGAAAGAAAAGAAAAGAAAAAAGAAAGAAGAGAAGAGAAGAGAAAAGAAGAGAAAAGTGGGAACATAACAACAGACATCAAGGAAAGCCAAAGAATCATTAGGTCATACTTTAAAAACCTGTAATCTGCAAGATAAAACAAATGAATAATTTTCTTGATAATTATAATTTACCAACATTAAATCAAGATCAGATAATAATTAACTAGACATTTAACCCCTAAGGAAACAGAAGCAGTCAATAAAAGTCTCCCAACCAATAAATGCCCAGGCCCAGATAATTTTAATACGGAATTCCACCAGACTTTCAAAGAAGAGCTAATACTAATACTCCTCAAATTATTCCACAAAATAGAAACAGAATGAATATTGCCAAATTCATTTTTACAAGGCTACAGCAGAAACAAAGAATCAACAAAGAAAGAAAGTTACAGATAAATTTCCCTCAGAACATATATGCAAAAAATACTCAAAAAAGTTCTCACAACCTGAATCAAAAAGCTCATATACCATAATCAAACTGGCTTCATCCCAGAGACTTTGAGATGTTTTAACACACACACACCACACACACACACACACACACACATATATATATATATATATATATATATATATATATATATATATATATATATATACTGTCAGTGTAATCTTCTGACTAAGCCAGCTCAGTCAGTCAACAGGGTCTCAAGGGAAGGAGGGAAGACTGAAAAGAAAAAGACAATCAGACAACATTTAACATAACTGCAGTCAGTGCTGAGGCTGACCTGGGTTTATTTTCTTTTTCCCAATCAGCTTTGAATGGTAATTCTAGGTACTTGCAGAGAATAGGGCTAGTTCTTAGATCAAAGACAAAGTAATCAAACAAGGTAATAAACAAAGCCTCCTGGTCACTGTTTCTAGAACCTTACCAGTGTGATCACTATAAAAGGAAAGTGACACATTCCTAGACTGAGTTTACCTTGAATTTTGTAGTAACCCAAATGTGAATATTTTTATCTGAGCCTACTTCTTTGATCCTAGTGACAAGTACTTGCCAAATTTTTATAAGCAGCACCAGTTCTTTCATATTGACAGCAGAAATCTTTTGAGCATGGGGATTGAACTGGCTAGTTTTGTGTCAACTTGACACAAGCTGGAGTTATCACAGAAAAAATGAGCTTCAGTTGGGGAAATACCTCCATAAGAGCCAGCTGTAAGGCGTTTTCTCAATTAGTGATCAAGGGGGGAGGTCCTCTTGTGGGTGGTGCCATCTCTGAGCTGGTAGTCTTGGTTCTATAAGAGAGCAGGCTGAGCAAGCTAGGGGAAGCAAGCCAGTAAAGAACATCCCTCCATGGCCTCTGCATCAGCTCCTGCTTCCTGACTTGTTTGAGTTCCAGTCCTGACTTCCTTTGGTGATGAAGAGCAATATGGAAGTGTAAGCTGAATAAACCCTTTCCTCCCCAACTTGCTTCTTGGTCATGATGTTTGTGCAGGAATAGAAACCCTGACTAAGACAGGGGTGATGCACTTGATGTTGATTTTGGAAAGACTAGATTGTTTGGTGGTACAGTTTTGCTTTCCAAAGTTATGGTTGTGCTCTGATGTGACAAGGGAAATTTAAAAATTATAGTTAAACTGCCAGTGTTCCATTGGCTGCAGTTTGGAGTTCCATCACAGGCTCAGGATTTTTAAATCACCCATATTTGTAATTAAGAAAAAATCGAGCAAGAGGAGATGATTTCAAGGAAGTGCAGGATTGGACATCAGTTCCACTAACCATGCAGTACTGACCCCAGAAATGGGGCTCAGATGCTGCCTACAGGAGATTTTGGTCCCTTGTCTACAAGGATCTGGGGGTTATTTTAGGCTGAAGCACCATTATTATAAAAGGATTACAGATCTATCCAGGTGATATAGATAATGATTATGTGGGAAAAATAAAGATTTTGGCTACTCCCCCCCCCCATGGCATTATAACTGTACCTGCTAATAAAAAGAATTTCTCAATTTGTTTTAGTTCCCTTATATCTGCACCCTTCCAAATTTGTTAAGAGTAAGAAAGGACAAGGTGGCTTTGGTTCCTTTGATGTATGCTGGATTTAATCTACTACTAGTAAGAGACCTAACCTTAAATTACTAATTGAAGAAAAAGGTTTTAAAGGGTTAATAGACACTGAAGCTGATATACTCACTCACCTCCAAGGGATGGATTATTTCATTAATCAAAACAAAGTTCCAAATGTAAGATTTATGAAAGGTTAATGAAACTAGGAACTTATGGGTGCATTATAACCTGGCTTACCTACTCCAGCTGCTGTTCCAAAAATTAGGTATAAAATTATTATAGATTCAAAAGATTGTTTTTATACTGTTTGTTTTCATCTTAGTGAATGGAAGGTTTGCATTTAGTGACCTTGCTTGTAATTTGAAGAGCCCATGAAGTGATATCATTGGAAAATTTTGCCTTAAGGAATGGCTAATATCCCTACATTATGTTTAAAAAATAGTCTCTGCTTCAATACAAGAAGTTAGTACTTTGAATCTTCAGTGTATATTATTCAGTTATTCAGTATGTGGATATTTTATTAGCTGAACCCTCTGAAGGAGTTTTACTTCAAGCCTTTGTTATTCTTATACAAGAAGCTTAAAAATTTTGGAGTAGTTGTTGCTCCAGAAAAGATTCAAAGACAATATCTTTTTCGATATTTGGGGCCGCAGTTATATCCTAAACAAACTGTGGCATAGAAAAATCAAGTAAGAAAAGATAGTTTACTTGTTTTAAATGGTTTCTCAAAAGCTTTTAAGAAATGTTAATTGACTAAGACTTCATCTTAAGCTTACCACAGGAGGACTTAACCCTCTATTTGATATTCTCAAGGGGTATGCGAATTCTAAATCCCCTGGACAATTAACTGATGAGGAGAAAATAGCTTTCCAGAAAGTAGAGAATGCTATTAGCCAACATCAGATACATTATATAGACTATGATCATTTGTTGGCAGTTTCACAGCTGTCCTTTAGCAAAATGGAATATTAATGTGGATTCATCTTTCTTCATCTCCAAGAAAAGTTTGAACACCCTATTATGAAGCTGTTGCTGTGTTAATACAGAATTCTAGGATAGAATCATGAAACTATTTTGGAAAGAATGTCTTAAGAGCCTGATGAAATGTTTATTTGTTATTCCAAACAGCAATTCAATTGGTTATTGAATAATACTGATATTTGGCCTATTGCATGGCAAACATTTTAGGCAAATTTGATAATCATTATCCAAAAGACAAGTTGTTAGAATTTGCCTCTATACATACTTTTGTATTTCCTGTAAATTTATGCATGCAGATGATAAAGAATGCATGTATTGTATTTTTATACAACTCATCTATTGGGAAAGAAACATGTGATTAGATCACATGTTTATTCTCTTGAGTTTCCCTCCTGATTTACAAATAATTGAATTATGTGTTGTAGCCACTGTTTTTGAAATATTAATAAATCAAGCTTTTAATTTGTATACTGATAGCCAACATATAGCTCATGGTTTATGATTGCTTGAAATTGTTCCTTTTTTAGATACTGCTAATTCTCAGATTTTACAGTTATTTTTACAAATAAAGTTTAATTTAAGTAACATGTATTATTCCTTAACTTTATAGGACATTTAAGAGCTCATACTGGATTGCCTGGATCCCTTAGTGAGGGCAATGCCACAACAGATTTGCATACCAGGCAGATTGTAGGTCTTACACAGGAAAAATTGACCATACAATCTCATTCTTTATATTGTCAAAATAGTAATAATATGAGATAACAATTTGGTATTTTTAGAGAATGTGCATGTCAGATTCTAAAGACTTGTCCTCAATGTACTCAATTTATACCTCTTCCACATAATGGTGTTACTCCTTGAGGACTTATACCTAATTAATTATGGCAAATGGATGTTACACATATTTCCTTATTATATTAAAGGACAAGGGATTTTGGAACAAATCCATGGAACTTTAAAGCAAAATCATCTTTAATGTTAATCTGACTCAATCATGGACTGGTCTAGAAATCAATCCAATATTGGAAAAAAGAAAATGACAGTCATAATTTGAAAGGCTGGTTCTAGGCTTTTTCAGAGACATATTTGGAAGCTAGTTGTAGTTCTTTATGAAGTTACATTTGCAGTGGATAAAATTGGACAAGATTTGGATTTTGAACACGTGCATGTTTTTAAGCATTTCAAAGCTCCTAATCTTTTATTCCTTCAACAGGGAGGAATATGTACAGCCCTCCATGAAGAATGTTACGTACACATCGATCATTCAAGAATAGTAAAGGATTCTATGGCTAAAGTTCGAGGACTAGCCAAAAGGAAAAGAGAAAAAGGAACAGAATCAGGGATGGTTTGAATCCTGATTATCCACTTCCCCATGGAGTATAATTTTGTTGCTTTTAACTTTTGGACCTTATATCTTAAATAGATTGGTTGCCTTCGTGCAGGATTGTTTTCTTTCATAAGCTCAGCTATTCACCATGGCAGTTATTCTTCCCTATGAAGAAATGCATTGAATGCATATTTATATGTCCTCAGTGGCTTTGGTCTAAATGGGAAAGAGTGTGCTATAGAAGGCTGGTAGTCAGAGATGGGTAAGAATGTTCTTGAGCTCCTATCAACCTTAAAAAGAGACATACATCAATGCTGTTTGTTCTCCATGATGGGTAAGAAGGAGCAATATAGACACTGACCTAAGACAAGCATGGTCACTTGGCCACTTTATACCCTAGATGGGATTATGGAAAACAAGTAAATCTTGTGCCCCTGTCCAGCTACTGATAACTTCTCATCTTTAAAAAAACAAAAAAGGGGGAATTGTGCCCTTCCCCCAGCCTTCAGCAGGTTAAACAGACCTCCAGTGTTTGCCACAATGAGTTTCACAACCTACCTTGCTGTTCCTACAGGAACTTAGAAAAATAGACTGCCTGCTGAGCTTGCTTTGCAACATAATCCAGTTAAAACAAAGGATGGGTCTGTGGGCTTTCCCTATATAAATGCAGTGCTAAATATTAAATTTTGAGCCTTGATCAGAACCTTTGTCTTGGCTTCATCCTTCTCTCTCTCCATCCTTTTTCATTTCCAGCCACCCTTTCAGGTAACCCAGTTCATGTATGGCCAGTGAATGGCTACAATATACAAAGAACATAAGAAATTAGAGATCCACAAACCAAATAGTACAATTTAAAAATAGGGCACAGACCTAAACAGAGAATTCTTAACACAGAAATCTCAAATGACTGAGAAACACTTTAAGAAATGTAACAACCTTAGCCATAGGGAAATGCAAATCAGAACAGCTTTGAGATTCTATCATATACCTATCAGAATGAATAAGATAAAAAAACCACAAGTGGCAGCTCATGCTAGCAAAAAGAACATTCTTCCATAGCTTGTAGAAGTACAAACATGTACAGCCACTATGGAAACCAGTGGCAGTTTTTCAGAAAACTGGGACTTGATCTACTTTAATACATAGATAGATATACCCTCTTGGGCATATACCCAAAGGACATGGAAAACAAATGATATGATACACATTGAAAATATTTGCAAGTCACATGCTAATTGTGTCAAGGTATTGAGATAAAAGGTACCCAAATAGCTAGGGAAACATCTCGCAAGTTGGTGTTTCTGTGAAGAAACTTACACTGAGACCAACCACCTGGGGATCCATCCCATATATAGTCACCAAATCCAAACATTATTATGGATGCCAAGAAGTGCTTGCTGAAAGGAGCCTGATATATCTGTCTCCTGAGAGGCTCTGCCAGAACCCGACAAGTATAGAAGCAGATGCTCACAGCCAACTATTGGATTAAGTATATGGTCCCCAATGAAGGAGTTAGGGGAAAAACTGAAGGAGTTGAAGGGGTTTGCAATCACATAGGAAGAACAACAATATCAACCAACTAGTACCCCCAGAGCTCCCAGGGACTAAACATCCAACCAAAGAATACACGTGGAGGGACCCAAGGCTCCAGCCATATGTATAGCAGAGAATGGCCTTGTCTGGCATCAAAGGGAGGAGAGGCCTTTAGTCCTGTGAAGGCTTTATGCCACAGTGTAAGGGAAGGCCAGGAAAGGGAGGCTAGAATGAGTGGTTGGGTAGGGGAACACCCTCATAAAAGCAGGGGGTAGAGGAAGGGGGAGGGGATAGAGAGGTTGGAAGGGGAACTGGGAAAGGGAATAACATTTGAAATGTAAATAAAGGAAATATCCAAATAAAAAGAAAAAAAAAACATTGAGCTACAGATGATATAAAGAAAAAAATAACAGCGAGAGGCAAGGAGCATTGCTTATTGTTTTCTTTCTTTTTTCTTTTTTTTTTTTTTTTTTTTTTTTTTTTTTTGGTTTTTCTAGACAGGGTTTCTCTGTATAGCCCTGGCTGTCTTGGAACTCACTTTGACCAGGCTGGCCTCGAACTCAGAATTCTGCCTACCTCTGCCTCCTGAATGCTGGGATTAAAGGCATGCACTGGATTTAGATTAACCTATGCCACATGTTTTCCTACTTCCCTAGTTTTCAGGCAGTCATCCTGGGTCTTATCAAACCTCTTTTATCATTTAACCTAACCACAATTTTATCCCCAGGACTCAAATAGTGAAAACAGAGAAATGATTCTTACAAGCTGGACCCTGAACACTACACATGAGTTATTGCATTACCATGGCATGCAAGCCATGGTAATAAAAATAACATGATACTCAGAAGCACAGAAAGACAGACAGACACACATACACACACATGTACGTGCACACAAACACAATAAATTAAAAATGTACTTATAAGTGTTCATGATAAAAGCATATCACATGAAGTCTAATAGTGAATAGTCCCACAATGTAAGGAACCAAAAACGTTCAATGTTTCAAGTTCACAAAGAATAGGGAACATTTGACAAAATTCACAGCCAAGAAGAGACAAGGGGAACATAAAATTAAAATGTTATGTGGTACCCTGGCCCAAATCCTAGAAGAAAAACTCTAAGAAAATTTGAATAAATTATGAACTTTCTATGAATAATTTATAGATATTTGTTCTTTTACTATTCTGGCTTTGGATGTTGGCCATAGTGGTGCCTGTATGCAAGGTGCATCAGAATTCACAGTGCTATTTCTTGCATTTTTCTGTAAATCTCAAACTCATCTTAAAAATATAGCCTATTGTAAAAGTAAAATGTAACCAGATTCTACAGAATGGTAAAATGTTAAGCACCTGAAACATTCTAGTATAGAAAAAGGTTTGTTGTAATTTCTAGTTTAGAAATATCTTTCTTCAACAAAATTGTAGAAATAAAGTAGAACACATTGTACTAATATTTTTACAACTTGGTGTGTTCTGGCAAAGAATACACAAACGCTTTTAGAACAAATATAGAATCCAGCAGATTCAAAAAGCTAGAAGCAGTGGTTACCAAGATTAAGCGATAAAGTTGGCTTCTTAGATTATTAACTAACAACCCTACCTTGAGAATGCCTCTATACTAATGGAGTCCATAAGCACACAAGATTTAGATGCAAATTATATGAATCTTGGGGCTTGAGAGATGGCTCAGCTGCTAGGAGTACCTCTTCCAGATTATCCAGGTTCAATATTCAGCATTCACACAGAAGCTTATAGACTCCTATAACTCTAGTTCCAGAAAATATTATACCCTCTTCTGGCCTCTGTTGGTACCAGCTATATACACAAAACACTCAGACATAAGCATACAGTGTTTTGTATACAAGAAAAGTACTTAGACATAAATTTAAACAATAAAATAAGATACTGTAAATGAACAGCCCAGGTGACCTGATCATATCTCAGAGCAGATTACAATTACCACTAATAAAAATGGAGGATACTCCCAAATTGAATCAACCTGCAAATATAATCTTTAAAACATTTGTGATATTGTCTCAAAATAAAATAATCAGGTCAAACAGTTGCTTACCTTAACTACAATATGTTAAGTGAGTCATAGAGTGACCAGAAACTACATTTTCTGTTTTCATTGTGATAAGGTCACATGTAAATGGCAGCAATCAACAACAAAAACAAACAATTTCTGAGTATTTCTAGTGTAAACATGAAATTTTAAATGATACAGCTATCAGCATGCTCAAGGATAGCAGGTCAAGTGAGGAAACATTCCATGATTGGGAGAATTGGGAGTTACTGGTTAATTGACAGGGAGTTTCAGTAGGAGAAAAATGAGACTGTTTTGGAGGTGGATATTCAATGGCATAATGATATGAGTGTCCTTAACATCATAAGCTGACACGAATAAATTACAATTCATTATGTGTGACATATGAACATCTACATTCATGGAGAGGTATCCACCACACACACACACACACACACACACACACATCTTCACACTCATAGTGCACATACACACTCAGATGATGATGGTGATGGTGATGATGATGATGATGGTGGTGGAGAAGAAGGAGGAGGAGGAGGAGAAGGAGAAGAAGAAGAAGAAGAAGAAGAAGAAGAAGAAGAAGAAGAAGAAGAAGAAGAAGAAGAAGAAGAAGAAGAAGAAAAAGGAAGATAGATCAAAAGATAAAAAGATAAAGATTATAGACAAGTAAATGATAAATGATAAGAAAGAAAGAGAGAAAGAAAGAAAGAAAGAAAGAAAGAAAGAAAGAAAGAAAGAAAGAAAGAGAGAGAGAAAGAGAGAGAGAGAGAGAGAGAGAGAGAGAACTGTGATATAAAATATAAATGATTTGGTAAGTACCAAGAATATCAAATTTTTAATGAATCTCCTAACATATCTTGAAAATTTATAATATTTATATTGTATATTTTATATTTAATTTTTACTGTATATATGGACAATTTCATTTCAACATTAAAGCAGTTTAAAAATAGCTAAAAATAAGCTGGGCATGGTGGTACACGCCTTGGGAGGCAGAGGTAGGCGGATTTCTGAGTTTGAGGCCAACCTGGTCTACAGAGTGAGTTCCAGAACAGCCAGGGCTACACAGAGAAACCCTGTCTCAAAAAAACCAAAAAAAAAAAAAAAAAAAAAAAAAAAAAAAAAAAAAAAAGCAGATAAAATCAGTAATATGGTTGATCTCATACATTCATTACCTGGCTCTTAAAAAAAAAAAAAAATCAATTACTCCTATCTGCACATGACATGATTCAATACTTAAAAGCAATTAAAAATTCTACTAGAAAATTTAGATCTAATAATCGATTTCAAAAGAATACAAGATCATAATAAACATTCAAAAAGCCTGTTCTTTAAAGCAATGATAATGAGTTTTCTGAGAAGTCAAGAAAAGCTTCTGATTTTCATAATCATCAAAAAACTAAATAAAACAATTCAGGAACAACCACAAGGAAATGAAAAGTATAATATATAATACTAACATTAAAAGGCCTCTCCTGATCATGAATTATCAGAATTAGCATCATGATAATGACTATATTGACAAAAACAATATACAGCTTAAACTTAATCTCTATTAAAATCCCAATATAACCCTTCACAGAACTAAAAGAAATTCCAAAATCTATAAGGAAATAAAAATGCTTTGAGTGAGCAAATCAATGCTCAGGGGAAAAAAAAAAACTGAAGGAACCACAATACCTGATTTCACATTATATTACAGAGCCATTATTAAAAAAAAAAAAAAAAAGATGACATAGTACTGGCACCCATGCAAACACATGTGTGTGCAAATGCACACACATAGAGAAAGAAAGAGAGACAGAGACAGACAGATAGACAGAGAGAAAGGTAGACAAAAGGAGTAGAAGAGAGAATCAAACACACACAGCAGTAACCATCTTACAATTACAAAATAAACATTTGAGAAAAGGTTTTTAACCTATGGTGCTGGGGAAACTGGATGTCCACATAATAAACATGAAAAATGAATTTAATCCTTTCAATATAAGTGGAGCAAACAACTTCACATAAGACCATGAAGCTCTTAGAGTAATATTTAGATGAAAAACTCTGGATATAGACATAAACAAGGTTTTTTTTTTCTGGAAGTGATCCCAATACCTCAAAAAATAATAAAAAGAATTTGAAATAAGGCTGCATGGAATTTAAAAGGCAAAAGAAACAATCAATAAAGAGAAGAGACAACCTACAGAAAGTCTTCCCAACATTACATCTGAAAGGGCATTAATACTTAGAATATATAAAAATCTCCAAAAGAAAGTATACACAAAATAGTATCCAGTTGATAAATGGTGTGATCTGGATGAAGCAAGATTCATTGTATAATTATTTAGTCATCAAGTAAATGCAAATCAAATCTTCACTGAGACCCCATACCATCACAATCAGAAAGACAGTAACTAAGAAAACACCAAAAGCTGGCAAAAATGTAGAGTAAAAAGCTAACCCTGGCATCTGGTCTTTGCCAGCCCCTGGTGACCTTGGGCATGAACTCGGTGGACAGTCCCACAGTTACAAGAGGACTCTCCACACCGCAGGCACCCTAGCACATCCAGGATCTTAGGATCACTGGTGAGTTGAACACAACATCCATTCTGAAACAACCATGAGGGGCCTATGCCAGCAGGAACAAGGACACAGGAAACCCAACGGACCAGCAGCTCAGGTTCCTTCCAGTCGGTGCTAGTCAACCATGGTTTCAAACACAACAGACAACCCCAAGGACCCCGAGAGCAGGTACCACTTCCAGGTGCTGCAACGCACCCAGGATCTTAGGAATCCAGGATCCCAGGATCACAGGAGCTTGGTCACACCAGTATCTAAGGGTATCAGAAGAAGCTTGATTGCCAAAAACTCTGACACACCCAGAATCTCAGGTTCACAGGATCCCAGAATCACAGGATCACAGAGAAAGCTGGACTCTGAGAAGTTCTGAATCAACCAGAATTGCAGGAAGAAGAGATTCCAATCAGATATACTGAAGGCAGTGAGCACTTGTAATAATCAGAAGGCAGGAGGCAAGCATAAGAACAGAAGCAACAGAAACCAAGGTTACTTGGCATTATCAGAACCAAACTCTCCCACCATAGCAAGTCCTGGATACACCATCACACTAGAAAAGCAAGATATGGATCTAAAGTCATTTCTCGTGATAATGATGGAGGACTATAAGAAGGAAATAAATAACTCCCTTAAAGAAATACAGGAGAACACATACAATCAAGTGAAGGAATTGAAGAAAACCATCCAGGATCTAAAAATGGAAGTAGAAACAATAAAGAAATCAAAAAGGGAGACTACTCTGGAAATATAAAACCAAGAAAAAAAGTAAGGAGCCACTGATGCAAGCATAACCAACAGAATACAAGAGATAGGGTGGGTTGGGGAGCAAGGTGGGAGGGTATAGGGGATTTTCGGGATAACACTTGAAATTTAAGTGAAGAAAATATCTAATAAAAATTTTAAAAAAAGAAGAGAGAATCTCACATGCAGAAGACACCATAGAACACATTAACACAACAATCAAAGAAAATATGAAATGCAAAGAGATCATAACCCAAAACTTCCAAGAAATCCATGACACAATGAGAAGACCAAACCTAAGGATAATAGGTATAGATGAGAAGGAAGATTTCCAACTTAAAGGGCCAGTAAATATCTTCAACAAAATCATAGAAGAAAACTTTCCCAACCTAAAGAAAGAGATGCCTATGAATATACAAAAAGCCTACAGAACTCCAAATAGACTTGACCAGAAAAGAAATTCCTCCCGACACATAATAATCAAAACACCAAATGTACAAAACAAAGAAATAATATTAAAAGCAGTAAGGGGAAAAGGTCAAGTAACATATAAAGGTAAACCTATTAGAATTACACATGACTTCTCCCCAGAGACTATGAAAGCCAGAAGATTCTGAGCAGATGTCATACAGACCCTAAGAGAACACAAATGCCAGCCCAGGCTACTATACTAAGCAAACCTCTCAATTACCATAGATGGAGAAACCAAGGTCTTTCATGGCAAAACCGAATTTACACAATATCTTTCCACAAATGCAGTCCGTCAAAGGATAATAAAGGGTCAACTTCAACACAAAGAGGAAAACTAAGCTCTAGAAAAAGCAAGAAAGTAATATTTCAATGAATCTAAAGAAGATAGCCACATGAACAGTATTCCAACTCTAGCAACAAAAATAACAGGAAGCAACAATTACTTTTCCTTAATATCTCTTAAAATCAGTGGACCCAATTCCCCAATAAAAAGACATAGACTAACAGACTGATTATGTAAACAGAATCAAACTTTTTACTGCATACAGGAACCCACCTCAAGGACAAAGACAGACACTACCTGTGAGTAAAAGGCTGGAAAACAATTTTTCAAGCAAATTGTTCCAAGAAACAAGCTTGAGTAGGCATTCTAATATAGAATAAAATCGACTTTCAACCTAAAGTTATCAAAAAGGATAAGGAGGGAGTACTTCTTATTTATCAAAGGTAACTCTCCATTATGAACATCTAATCTCCAAATTTAAGGGAATGCACATTCATCCAAGAAACTGCTAAAACTCAGAGCACACATTACACCTCACACATTAATAGTCGGAAACTTAACCCCCCCCCTCTCATCAATGAACAGATCATAGAAATAATTAAAGAAATTAAGGACCTTTAGAGTTTAATGAAAATGAAGCCCCAACATGCCCAAACTTATAGGACAAAATGAAAGCACTCCTAAGAGTAAAACTTAAAGCTCTGAGTGCCTCAAAAAAAGAAGCTGGAGCAAGCATATACTAGCAGCTTGACAACACACCTGAAAGCTCTAGAACAAAAGGAACCAAATTCATCCAAGAGGAGTATCCAGCATAAAATAATCAAACTCAGGACTGAAATCAACCAAATGGAAACAAAAAGAAATATACAAAAAACAAAAACGAAAAAACAAAATCAGGATCTGGTTCTTTGAGAAAATCAACAAGATGGATAAATCCATAGACAGACAAGCTAGAGGGCACAGGAACAGTATCCTAATTAACAGAAGTGGAAATGAGAAGGGAGATATAACAACAGAATCTGAGGAAATCCAAAAAATCATTAGATCCTAGTACAAAAGGCTATACTCAGCCAAACTATAAAACCGGGATGAAATGGACTTTTTCTGGATAGATACCAGAAACCAAAGTTAAATCAAGATCAGACTAATGACCTAAACAGTCCCATATCTCCTATAGAAATAGAACGAGTCAATAATAGTCTCCCAAAACCAAACCAAAACGAAACAAAACAACAACAACAAAAACAACAACAAAAAACAGAACCAGATGGGTTTAGTGCAGGGTTCTATGAGACCTTCAAAAAGGACCTAATTCCAATACTCCTCAAACTATTCCAGAAAATAGAAACAAAAGGTACTCTATCCAATTCATTCTATGGAGCCACAATAATTCTGATACCTGAACCAAACAAAGACCCAACAAAGAAAGTGAACTTCAAACCAATTTCCCTTATGAATATTGATGCAAAAATGATCAATAAAATTGTCACAAACCTAATCCAAGAATACATCAAAATGATCATCCTTCATGATCATGTAGGCTTCATCCTAGAGATGCAAGATGGTTCAATATATGGAAATCCATCAACATAATCCACTATATAATCAAAGTCAAAGAAAAAAATCACATGATCATCTCATCAGATGCTGGGAAATCATTTGACAAAGTTCAACACCACTTCATAATAAAAGTCTTGGAAAGGTCAGGAATTCAAGGCCCATACCAAAACATAATAAAAGTAATATACAGCAAACCAGTAGCCAACATAAAAAAATATGGAGAGAAGATGGAGGCAATCCCACTAAAATCAGGGACTAGACAAGGCTGCCAACTTTCTCCATACCTATTCAATATAGTACTTGAAGTCCTAGCCAGAGCAATTAGACAACAAAAGGAGATCAAAGGAATAAAAATTGGAAAGAAAGAAGTCAAAATATCACTATTTGCAGATGATATGATAGTATATATAAGTGATCCAAAAATTCCACCAGAGAACTCCTTATCTGATAAACAACTTCAGTTAATTACCTGGATATAAAATTAACTCAAATCAGTGGCCTTACTCTACAAAAAGGATAAACACTCTGCGAAAGAAATTAGGGAAATAACACCCTTCAAATTAGCCACAAATAATATAAAATACCTTGGTGTGATCCTAACTAAGGAAGTGAAAGATCTATAATGTCAGTTGTTTGAAAAAAAAATCACGGAAGATCTTTGAAGATAGATAGATCTCCCATGCTCATGGATTGGCAGGATTAATATAGTAAAAATGGCTATCTTAGCAGCCTTATTTATAATAGCCAGAAGCTGGAAAGAACCCAGATGCCCCTCAACAGAGGAATGAATACAGAAAATGTGGTACATTTACACAATGGAGTACTATTCAGCTATTAAAATAAATGAATTTATGAAATTCCTAGGCAAATGGATGGACCTGGAGGGCATCATCCTGAGTGAGGTAACCCAATCACAAAGAAACTCGCACAATATGTACACACTGATAAGTGGATATTAGCCCAGAAACTTAGGATACCCAACATATAAGATACAATTTGCTAAACGCATGAAATTCAAGAAGAACGAAGACCAAAGTGTGGACACTTTGCCCCTTCTTAGAAATGGGAACAAAACACCCATGGAAGGAGTTACAGAGACAAAATTTGGAAATGTGACAAAAGGATGGACCATCTAGTGATTGCCATATGCAGGGATCCATCCCATAATCAGCTTCCAAACGCTGACACCATTGCATACACTAGCAAGATTTTGCTGAAAGGACCCAGATATAGCTGTCTCTTGTGAGACTATACAGGGGCCTAGCAAACACAGAAGAGAATGATCACCTGATCACAGAAGAGCCAGCTATTGGATGGATCACACGGCCCCCAATGGAGGAGCTAGAGAAATTACCCAAGGAGCTAAAGGGAACTGCAACCCTATAGGTGGAACAACATTATGAACTAACCAGTACCCCGGAGCTCTTGTCTCTAGCTACATATGTATCAAAAGATGGCCTAATCGGCCATCACTGCAAAGAAAGGCCCATTGGACATGCAAACTTTATATACCCCAGGACAGGGGAACACCAGGGCCAAAAAGTGGGAATGGATGGGTAGGGAAGTCGGGGGGAGGGTATGGGGGACTTTTGGATAGCATTGGAAATGTAATTGAGGAAAATAGGTAATAAAAAAAAAAGAAGTTTCTTGTTGTGTCATGACTGTGTGTGCAGACAACATGGTGTCTTGCTGAGGCAGTTTCACATTGCGTTTTGGTGAGACATGACACATCGGAGCAAATGTGATGTTTGGAGAGAGTATAAATTGGACTTACAGACAGTGATAGGTCACCTGCTTAGCTAGTCTTGCAATACTTCCTTGATCTTGAGTCTTCGATGATCTTCACTTCATTTGAGAGATGCACAGCAGACAACCTCTTCTCGCAATGCAGGTATTTCTTGTTGCTCCCACTGATTCCTGCTGATTTGACTGAGGTCTGTCTGTTTCTGCTGGATGGTGCCACCACTACTAATTCATGTTTGGTATCCTAACACTACTGAACTGGACTGCAGATATCCTTACAGTAGAGATTGGAATCACCCCAAAGTACTACTTCTAAATAGATCCATATCCCCTTGTCCTATTTACCATCTTTTCTGCCCTACCTTTGGATGATGGGATAGAAGAGGCATCCTCTCCTCCCTCTAACCCCTTCCATATCTGCCCCATGTAACCACAGATAAGTGTAATCCTTCTCATCATATATTTGAGAATCCTTATTAAAAGTAGGTTTGGAAAAATCTAAACCTACAAAGGATGTCTGCATCATGGGTAGTTGTTCTTCCAAGACCCTTACCAATCCTATGTTTCAGGCATTTTTGTTCCTAGGTTCCAAACAAAATATGCCTTTTTGTCACTTACGTCCTTATACTGCTTGAGACCCAAGCTTTCCCTATTCTTTACATCTGCACTCACATATGATCCATAGCAACCAATCATATCAAACCAACAAAGGCCCACCATCATTTTCTTTTTAGAAGACACACATTCTACTATTCGTTTTGTTTTTAAATAATAGCTAGGACAACAGGGTATGTACAACTTAAAATCAGTTTAGGTTCTTGGTGCTATATATAAATCACATTCACCCTCATCCTCCAGACATGGAAAGCAGATTTCTGAGTCTGAGAGATAGCCCTAGGTTGGTTACACAGTCGTTTTGTACCTGAATCAAGTCAAATGTCTCTAGAGGAACTTCTGCAACCCAACTTACATTGATGTGTCAATATAGGTTCATCAGTTGTAACAAATGTGTCATCCTGCTGGTATAGGCTGATAATGGGGGAGGATCTTTATGTAAGGAGTTCAGACAGAATGTGGGAAATAGCTGTAACATTTATTGTTTTGCTTTCTTTTATTCTAAAATTTGACAAAAAAAATAGTCTATTGAGGGTAAAGCAAGTCATCCTCCAGAGCACTGGGTAGCTCTGGGTACTGTGGCCATGTGTGCTTAGTATCTGTGGCCATGTGTGCTTGGTATCTGTTTTCTATATTTTCTCATTCATTCATTCATTCATTCATTCTTTCTTTCTTTCTTTCTTTTTTTCTTTCTTTTCTTCTTCTTCTTTTTCTTTTTCTTCCTTTCCTTTCCTTTCCTTTTCTTTTCTTTCCCTTTCTTTTCTCTTTTCTTTTCTTTTCTTTTCCTTTCTTTTCTTTTCTTTTCTTTTCTTCTTTTCCTCTTTGTTTGTTGAGACAATTGCAGATGATATGATAGTATATATAAGTGACCCTAAAAATTCCACCAGAGAACTCCTAAGCCTGATAAACAGCTTCGGTGAAGTAGCTGGATATACAATTAACTCAAACAAATCAATGGCCTTTCTCTACACAAAGAATAAACAGGCTGAGAAAGAAATTAGGGAAACAACACCCTTCTCAATAGTCACAAATAATATAAAATATCTTGGCGTGACTCTAACTAAGGAAGTGAAAGATCTGTATAATAAAAACTTCAAGTCTCTGAAGAAAGAAATTATAGAAGATCTCAGAAGATGGAAAGATCTCCCATGCTCATGGATTGACAGGATCGACATTGTAAAAATGGCTATCTTGCCAAAAGCAATCTACAGATTCAATGCAATCCCCATCAAAATTCCAAATCAATTCTTCAACGAATTAGAAAGTGCAATCTGCAAATTCATCTGAAATAACAAAAAACCTAGGATAGCAAAAGCTCTTCTCAAGGATAAAAGAACCTCTGGTGGAATCACCATGCCAGACCTAAAGCTCTACTACAGAGCAATTGTGATAAAAACTGCATGGTACTGGTATAGTGACAGACAAATAGACCAATGGAATAGAATTGAAGACCCAGAAATGAACCCACACACCTACGGTTACTTGATCTTCGACAAGGGAGCTAAAAACATCCAGTGGAAGAAAGACAGCATTTTCAACAAATGGTGCTGGCACAACTGGTTGTTAACATGTAGAAGAATGCGAATCGATCCATTCCTATCTCCTTGTACTAAGGTCAAGTCTAAGTGGATCAAGGAACTTCACATAAAACCAGAGACACTGAAACTTATAGAGGAGAAAGTGGGGAAACGCCTTGAAGATATGGGCACAGGGGAAAAATTCCTGAATAGAACAGTAATGGCTTGTGCTGTAAGATCGAGAATTGACAAGTGGGACCTCATGAAACTACAAAGCTTCTGCAAGGCTAAAGACACCATCAATAAGACAAAAAAACCACCAACAGATTGGGAAAGGATCTTCACCTATCCTAAATCAGATAAGGGACTAATATCCAATATATATAAAGAACTCAAGAAGGTGGACTCCAGAAAGTCAAATAACCCCATTAAAAAATGGGACTCAGAACTGAACAAAGAATTCTCACCTGAGGAATACCGAATGGCAGAGAAGCACCTGAAAAACTGTTCAACATCCTTAATCATCAGGGAAATGCAAATCAAAACAACCCTGAGATTCCACCTCACACCAGTCAGAATGGCTAAGATCAAAAATTCAGGTGACAGCAGATGCTGGGGAGGATGTGGAGAAAGAGGAACACTCCTCCATTGTTGGTGGGATTGCAAGCTTGTACAACCACTCTGGAAATCAGTCTGGCGGTTCCTCAGAAAATTGGACATAGTACTACCGGAGGATCCAGCAATACCTCTCCTGGGCATATATCCAGAAGATGTCCCAACCGGTAAAAAGGACACATGCTCCACTATGTTCATAGCAGCCCTATTTATAATAGCCAGAAGCTGGAAAGAATCCAGATGTCCCTCAACAGAGGAATGGATACAGAAATTATGGTACATTTACACAATGGAGTACTACTCAGCTATTAAAAAGAATGAATTTATAAAATTCCTAGCCAAATGGATGGACCTGGAGGGCATCATCTTGAGTGAAGTAACACAATCACAAAAGAACTCACACAATATGTATTCACTGATAAGTGGATATTAGCCCAAAACTTAGGATACCCAAGATATAAGATACAATTTGCTAAACGCATGAAATTCAAGAAGAATGAAGACCAAAGTGTGGACACTGTGCACCTTCTTAGAATTGGGAACAAAACACCCAGGGAAGGAGTTACAGAGACAAAGTTCGTAGCTGTGATGAAAGGATGGACCATTTAGAGACTGCTGTATCCTGGGATCCATCCCATAATCAGCTTCTAAACGCTGACACCATTGCATACACTAGCAAGATTTTGCTGAAAGGACCCAGATATAGCTGTCTCTTGTGAGATGATGCCGGGTCCTAGCAAACACAGGAGTGGATGTTCACAGTCAGCTATTGGATGTATCACAGGGCTCCCAATGGAGAAGCTAGAGAAAGTACCCAAGGAGCTAAAGGGATCTGCAACCCTATTGTTGGAACAACATGATGTACTAACCAGAACCCCGGAGCTCTTGTCTCTAGCTGCATATGTATGGAAAGATGACCTAGTCGGCCATCAATGGAAAGAGAGGCCCATTGGACTTGCAAACTTTATATGCCCCAATATAGGGGAATGCCAGGGCCAAAAGAATGGGAATGGGTGGGTAGGGCAGTGGGGGGCGCTATGGGGGACTTTTGGGATAGCATTGGAAATGTAATTGAGGAAAATATGTAATAAAAATATTAAAAATTAAAAAAAAGAAAGAAAAAAAAAAGACAAAGTCTTACTATGTAACCCCACATAGCCTTGAACTTGCAGAGATCTACCTGCCTCTGCTTTCCAATTGCTAGAATTAAAGACATATTACACCGAACCCTGCTGTAAATAAATGTAATAACACACATTATTTATTTATTTATTTATTTATTTTTATTTATACAGTCATTCATTCATCTATCTGTTTGTTGTTCTTTTGAGAGAATTTCTTTGTATATTCCTGGCTGTGCTGGAATTCACTCTGTAGACCAGACTGCATCTGCTTGTCTCTGCCTCCCAAGTGTTGGAATTAAAGGTGTGCTTCACTATGCCCCATGATTTGTATCTTAACTTCTAGGTCTCTGTGGAACATAGCCATTTATAAATCTGTTGTACTGCTGCCAATGTTTCATGCACACTAAAATTTTATAGATTTTATATGGCAACTGAGATAAAAATTTCCAGCCCTAAACTCCAGAATTTTTGCTGAGGGATTGAGACCTTGTTGGTCACTAATTTTTCAGCTTAAGATTTGAATTATACATAACTGTCAGTCGTGCAGAAGCCTGTGCTTGACTATACTCCACACATGACCTTGATTGTTCTTGCCAGTCTGAGTCTTTGGTACTTTGCAACCAAAATTCTCACAAGAAGTCAGAAGCAAAAAATTTTGGAAAGAAGCATCTATCCCAAACTTGCTTGTTTGATATCTGGGGTAGAGAGGCAGGGAGGAGTGAAGAGAAGAGAAACCAGTCAGGATGCAATGTATGAGAGAAGAATAATTATTCAAAAGAATCAAAACATGTAAATAATATATATTTCAGTGAATTATTATTTAAAGTGACTAAAGTGAATGCCATCACTTTCTTGAGAAAAAGTGAAAAATGAAAACAAAACAAAATATTATGAAAACAACAGGTTTTTGTTGTTGTTGTTGTTGTTGTTTTGTTTTCCCCGGACAGGGTGTCTCTGTGCAACCCTGGCTGTCCTGCAACTCACTCAGTAGACCTGGCTGGCCTCGAATTCAGAGATCCTCCTTCCTCTGCCTCTCGAGTGAGTGCTGGGATTAAAGGCATGTGCCACCACACCAGCTGAAAACAACAGTTTAAATTCTGTTATTATTACTACTGAGAAAAGCAATTTACTGAAATTTAAACTAATTAGAAAAATCCCAGAGTTACAGCAGGCTATGTTCTGAATTTTGTTATGCTGCATTTCCACACTATGCTTCTTCATTCCATCACTATTTCTTAGATATCATTTCCTGCCTGACTACCTAGCAACACTGACATAGCTCAAGCACATTTCTGTGTGTCTACAAGAAGTCTAGCATTGCATCATGAGCTCGGCATTGGCTTCACATATCCATCACACCATTTTTATGAAGAAGTCCTTTCTCATATAAGGAAGCAGAGTCTCATAAAGCCCTAAACACTGGGCCACAGAGAAAGACTGAAAAAAACAGAAGAGAATGTAAGCATGTGACAACCTTGAAACCCTGAGGCAGGCTAATTCTACATGGCATCTGGTCGCCACAGTGCAAATATTACACACTCTAATTTCTTCACACTAGCAATGATTAAAAACATAAGCAATAACTTGTTATGATACCCATTTGTCATTATATTTACTGTCTGTATATTCTTAAGGACTTCATTTTGTTCTTTAAAGTTTTAAAAATTAAAATAAAAAGTACAGAAGTGGATGCTCACAATCATCCATTGGATGGAGCACAAGGTCCCGAATGAAGGATCTAGAGAAAATACACAAGGAGCTGAAGGGGTCTGAAGCCTCATAGGAGGAACATCAATATGAACTAACCAGTACCCCCAGAGCTCCTTGGAACTTAACCACCAATCAAAGAAAACACATGTTGGAACTTGTGGTTCTAGCTGTATATGTAGCAGAGGATGATCTAGTCTGTCATCAATGGGAGGAGAGGCTCTAGGTCTTGTCAAGTTTCTATGCCCAAGTATAGGGGAATGTCATGACTGGGAATGGGAGTGGGTAGGTTGGGGAGCAGGGGGGAGGGTTAGGGGTTTTTCAGAGGGGAAACTAGGAATGAGGATAACATTTGAAGTATAAATAAAGAAAATATTTAATTAACCCTGATACACTATGAGTGGGAATATAAAGTAGGTCAGTGCTACAAATACCTATAGGGTAGTTACTCAAAGAGCTAAAATAGATGGATAAATGATGCATTGGTGGATGGATGGATGATACATACATATATACATACATACATACATACATACATACATACATACATAGAGAGATACATAGGGAGATACATAGAGAGATAAATAGATAGATGATAGATAGATAGATAGGTAGATAGATAGATAGATAGATAGATAGATAGATAGATAGATAGATAGATAGATCTACCATATGATTGAGTAATACTACTACTGAGAATATCCCCAAAGGAATTTAAAGCTTTTGTGCTTATATGTCCATCTTTAGATGAAAGAATAATAGTTATACCCACAGTAGTCTTTCACTCATCAGTAGAGAATTAAATTCTGCCTTCTGCTGAAAAACAGATGAAACAAGATCATAATATTGTGAAAATTAAGCCAAAATTAGATAAATACTGTGTTTTCTCTCATCCATGTAATAAAGTTTGTAGATTATGTGTACATATAGCATATCAAGGACAAGCCTTGGGTAAGGATAATGCCCTGAGGAAGGGTAATTTGAGAGCAGTGGAAGAAACAACTTGAAGTCAGTGATGGGTTGCAAGCTGACAGCTCTGTAGTCTGCTTGAGATGGCTCTCTAGACAACTCTCTTCTCCAGACAGTTCTCTGCTGGAGATAACTCTTTGCTCAAGATAGCTCTCTGTTTGAGACAGATCTCTGCTCAAGATAGCTCTCTGCTCAAGATAACTCTCTAGATAAATCTTGAGTTTTCCAACTAAAATATGAAAATTTGCTAGAAAAAAATTCTAAGAGATGTAATAATTCTCTAGATAATTCTTGGATTTTCTGACAAAAGTCAGAAAACCTGGTAGAAAAATTCTAAGAGAGCCATGTTAGCTCTTCAAGTAGCTCTCTCTTGCAGACTAAAACCAAATCTTTAACTATAATACATGGGTGCAGGTAGTTACATGGCAGGAAGAGAGAGAGAGAGAGAGAGAGAGAGAGAGAGAGAGAGAGAGAGAGAGAGAGAGAGAGAGAGAGAGAGAGAGAGAGAGAGAGAGAAAGTGCAGAAAGAGGGAGAGAGAAATGTGGGAACGGATGTGTCCAGCAATGAAGAGGAGAGGAAGAGAGACAAGGGAACATGATGTAGAAGAAAATATGAGCAAAGTACAATACCATATGCACACACTCAAAAAATATGAGAAAAACACTTATTATCCTGATTAAAAAGTCAATAAAACAAGGAGGGAGAGGGGAAAGGAGGGCAGCATCAGGTGTGGGAAGAGAAAGGGAGAAGTACAGAGGGTCAGGAAATTGAACAGAGATATATAGCAGTGGGGAGTGGGGAACTGGGGGTAGCCACTAGAAAGTCCCAGATGCCAGGAACACAAGAGTTTCTCCTAGGACCTAACAGGGATGACATTAGCAGAAATACCAAACAAAAGGGAGATAGAGCCTCCTGTAGAGACCATACCCAATGGACAGGCATGGCCTCAGGATAAGGAATGGGGCCACCCACCCATCTCAAAAATATTAATCCAGAATTGCTCCTGTCAAAAGGAAATGCAGGGACAAAGAATGGAATAGAGACTGAAGCAAAGGCCATCCAGAGGCTGCCCCACATAGGGATCCATCACATCCGAAGACACCAAACCTATTGTTGATACCAAGTTCTTGCTGACAGAAGCCTAGTATAGCTATCCCATAAGAGGCTGTGCCAGAGCCTGACCAATGCAGATACAGATGCACACAGCCAACCATCACACTGTGTGGGCACCTCAATGAAGGAGCTTCCCACAGGAAGAACAACAATATTACCCAAACAGACCCCCTAAAACTCTCAGGGACTAAACCACCAACCAAAGAGTACACATGGAGGGACGCATGGCTCTAGCTGCATATGTAGCAGAGGACCTTATCTAGAATCAAAGGGAGAGGAGCTCCCTTAGTCCTGTGGAGGCAGTGTAAGGGACTACTAAGGCACTGAGGCAGGAGGAAGTAGGTGGGTGGAGGAGCACCCTTATAGAAGCAGGAGGGACATGGGAATGGACAGGTGGGTTAACTGGGAAGGGGCATTACATTTGAAATGTAAATAAATAAAATAACCAATAAAATAAAAAAATTAGAAAAAGAACAAAACAAACCAATATATTTAGTTTTTCTCCAATTTCTTCCATCAGTATTCTGTATATATATGCAGCAGGTTAAGTCCTAACTATGCTAGACTTGCCCTAGTCCTTGTAATTATGCTGTAGAATATTGCTTAGTTCCAAATTCTTCCACTTCCTTTAGCCCCAGAATACTATACCACTAAACACTCTTGAATATAATTGGTGAAAGATGCATCACTAGGGTGAAAGGCACTCTGTTATATTTTCTTTGACCATTCCAAAGTCTGGAACATTCCAGAACAATAATGGAAAAGGAAACATGTTCTGATTTAGGAGCCTTGGAAGCATCTCAAGCCTGGAGTGAGCTCCTCCCATGCTCATGACTCTTGGAACTTGAAGGAACTTGCAAGTGAAAACAATTTACCTACCTATTGTAGGTAGGTGCTGTTGTCTAGGGCAACTGTGAAACAGTGCCACAGAACAATGGTTAAGCCTGAAGTGAGGCAGTAGCTATAGTGATCTCAGCTGCAGTGAGCTGCTGAGAATGGTTCATCCTTAACACATTTACATGACTCAGGAGAAGACTATGTTCAAGTTTCAAGCAAGAAGGCCTCTCTTAGATTTTACCTAAGAACTCTAGGAGCAGAAAAATGGTGGAAGGTGCCCTCACACCCCAAAGATGACCAGTCTAGCCGCTTCTAGGTTCTTGCGGTCTTGCTACCCTCTACCACGTTCTGAGACTATGAAAGCCATCAATGCTCTGGCTAACTTTGTATTTTCATTGTACTTCGGAGCTTATAATTTCAAACGTGGAAGTACTTTCAGAAATGACAAAGCACCTTCCAAATATAACCTGTGGCCAGAAATAGTTACTCTCACTGCTCCCATTTCTGCCATGGAAAAGTTAATCTTGAGGTACATGCAGACTCATTCCTTATGAAAAGGGCACTCATTGTAAGCGAGGCCCCAGGTAACTGGGTCCTGCCTGATCCAAGCTGGCTGGTTTAGAAAACTATTTCAGAAGTCTGAGACTTGACACCAACAAAGATGGATCACATTTGTGGCAATACCAGATGAGAAGAATGGTCCTCAAGATTCTGTTCCTGCCACTTCTAGGCATCCCTATGCTTCTGTATGCCTCTCTGCTGTAATTAGTATTACACCATAACTTCTTGTATTTTCCTTCAGCCAAACACTGCTGATTTCTATTGATCACAACTAACAAATAAGAAAACAAATCAAATCTAATCTTTCTGTTTGGAGGACAAGAAATTCCCCAGAGGTGAATTTACTAGGATATTAGATCAAGGAAATATGCTTGAAGACAAATTTTACCCACTTCCCAGTTTACATAAGGTCTGATAATACTTAGCCTCTGGTATAACTGCTGAGATTTATGACAGGAAAAAGAAGAAAGAAAGAAAATGTTTCTGACCCTGCAGCTCTGCAGTTGCCCAAGAAACTCAATCCTTTTATTTTACCTCTTTCATGGTTTGCTATTAGTTAAATCTTTTTTCCCAATAATGAAAATGCATAATGAGTAATATTTGCAGTAGAATGAATGCATCCATTTGCACACAGCGGGTTTAGGGTGTATTATTATTATATTCAACCCCAATGTATTAGATAAGAGGTTTGTTGTTATGGTGGTGGTAGTGGTGGTGATGGTGGTGGTGGTGGTAGTGGTGGTGGTGGTTGTGACTGCTTTGTGGTTGTGTGGTTGTTGTTGGGGAAAGGTAGCGTGTGCAATTACATGCATGTGGTCATCAGAAGACAACTTAAAAGAAGTCAATTATTTCCTTCCATCACATGAGTTCCAGAGATAGAACTCAGGTCATCACACTTGGTGGCAATCATCTCTACCCACTGGGCCGTCTCACTTGAAGTAAATAGGTTGGGCAGAAAAGAGATAGCAATGAATATTTGCTCACTAAACTGATGAGTTCATAATTATTTTACATAGATAAATTTGTATGTAAACCATAGGCTTTTAGAAAGAAAAGTTATTTTGGTTTTTTTTCCAGACATGGACTCTCTTTGTAGTCCTGACTCTCTTGTAACTTATAATGTAGACCAGATTGGCCTTGAATTCACAGATGCTGAGTTCTGTCTGTCTCTCTCTCTCCTGAGTGTTTGGATGAATTAAAGATCTGTGCTACTGTGCCCAGCTGGCTTCAAAAACTTTAAAGATATGGATAGCAAAGGATATAATACTATTTGTACAATTCATGTCAAAACATATAAAAGTCCAATTATGCTATAGCAAAATAATAAGAATACATAGTTTTTAAAATAAAGTAGTAAAATTGGCCCTAGATATCTTTTTCTTTGCTTCCAACTCTGTTACCCCTGAAATTATAAATATACAAATGAGGACAAGTGAAGATAAATATGAAAACCACCAATTTCTATAGCAGTTTGTTTGCCAAAACATAAATGGTACCAAATTTAAAAATAGTATGTTAAGCTAGAAAAGTATTAAGGAAAATGATAAATTGATGATCCATAGATTCAACAATCTAATAGAAAACTCTTGGTTTTTCTGCAAGCATTATTTATACTAAATCCAGGACACTAAACTTTATTTGAGGAAACAAAACCATCATGATTTAGGAAACAGTAGCCACAAACCTTGGTAATACATAGGTGTTTGTAGATTTCATTGTGAACGGATAAGTGGTCTTTGTTGTTATTTGGAACACAAAAACAGTTGAGTTTCCTCTATATCTTTGTGTGTGCACAGTATATATGTAAATATGCATATAGTATGTGCTCATTCTTGCATGTGATTGCAAGTGTGGACATGTCATACTGTATGTATGGAAGTCAGAGGACATCCTTGTGTGTATGTCTTTGTTTTCTTCTGAATTTAAAGGGGAGAGAGAACCTGTAGAAACCATATTCCAGAGGTTGAGGGATGGGGCCAACCACACTCCTCAAAATGTTAACCCAGAATTTCTCCTATCTAAAGGAAATACAGATAAAAAGAGTGGAGCAGAGACTGAAGGAAAGGCCATCCGGAGTCTGTCCCACCTAGGGATCCATTCCATATGCTGCCACCAAACCCAGATACTACTGCTGATGCCAAGAAGAGCTTGTTGACAGAAGTCTAATAGGGATGTCTCCTGAGAGGCTCTGCTCAGCTAGAGTCTTACTGATACAGATGAGGATGCTTGCAGCCAAACATCAGACTGAACAGAGGGACATCAATTGAGGAGTTAGGTGAAGGACTGAAGGACATGAAGGGATTTGCAGCACCATAGGAAGAACAATAATATCAACCAACCAGATGCCCCAGAGCTCTCATGGACTAAGCCACCAACCAAAGAATACACATGGAGGTAACCATGGCTCCATCTGCATATGTAGCAGAGGATGGCCTTCTCTGGCATCAAAGGGAGGGAAGTCCTTGGTCCTGTCAAGGTTTGATGCCCTAGTGTAGGGGAATGCTAGGGCAGTGGGACAGGAGTGGGCATTAGGGTGAGGGTGCACCCTTGTAGAGGCAGGGGGAGGGGAGGTGGGATGGGGAGTTCTCTGAGAGGAAACCAGGAAGAGGGAAAACATTTGAAATATAAATAAACAAAATAACCTTAAAAAAAAGACAAAGTCTCCTGTTGTTTTTATTTGCTGATTGGCTGCTTGATTTTGCTGTGTATTTCAGGCTCACAAGCTTCCTGGAATTCTCCTTATTGGAGTGCTAGGGTTATAGAAGGGATACCACTGAGAATTCTGAGAATTCAACCTCAGTTACTCACTCTTATGCAGCATAGACTTTATTCTCTGATCCATCTCCATAGGATGGCTCTCTTTTCACATGTCTTGAACATTCATATTGTTTATAGTAATGGTTCGGTTTTCTCCAGAATCTTAGGTCCAAAGAAATTATATATGGCAAATGACCACTGCAGTACTATAAATGCTTTGGTTCACATGAGTTCTCATTAGTATCCCACAGCCACTTATTCAATTATATCTACAATGTAGTTGGCAGAAAAAAGCACTGTTGCTGAAGGTCTACTAGTAAAGTCAGTTTAACTTAAAAAACACACTGGTAGGATATTCAACAAATGCTTGTTTGCATGCTTTTTCTGTAAAATATTTTCCAAGCAATATGCTTCATTCTGAAAATATAATAGATGAACTTTAGAACTTATTAGATGAGATAGAACTAAATGGTACAGCTGGGAAAGCATGTCCTTAGAGAACACAGCACAGTGGAAAAAGAGTTCCTGCTTAGGAGACCCAGGCATGACAACCCAGATGAATAGTGTTCACATCCAAAGGTTCCCCGTAGACAACTGGTCAGGCAGTTCCCTGTAGACAACTGGTCTGGGCATACAGACAACAGGTCTGTATGCCCAGACGAAAAGGCATTGTTATGTGACTGAGCAATAGGTTCTAGAACTCATAGTCACAAATGGAGCTAAGAAAGTGCTATTGCAATGTAAGATGCAGAGGTATGGTTTTTCTGTTTTTAACATGTTATTTTGTAGATACAAAGAAAAGAATCACACAGAGGGAAGGAGACACCTGGCTCCTAGCAGAGAAAACTATCGCTATAATACTTATCAACTGATTCCAAGAGTCCTCTCTGAACTAGGCAAACTGTGCACTTAAACTGCCTGCTTGGGATACAGCCAAGGTCAAAACTCACTCAGCTGTGTGTTTTGTGCTTAAACTATGATGCTTTTATTCTGCCTTTCATGGAAACAAGCAAAACAGACACCCCAGAGTGGCCTGTTCTCTTGGCCAGCTGGGAACTTAGAATACTGTATCAGGATCCATCAGTGCCCACCCCCACCAAAGATTAGAGTTTTCACAGGAGTAGGATTATCACATGCCTGCTTTTATCTGCAGAGCCCCCCATTGTTCAGAGGCTTTAGTTTTAACTTCCATTTCTTTTCAAGTTATTAGCCAGGGAGCCAGATATGTATCCCATGGTGTTATATAAAGGGTTTTAACTCCAGGATAAACTGAGCCCCAACAAAGGAGTGTGTTTGAAGGCTGTCTTAATCCTAATCCATTTTCCTGTTGATTTTCATAGCCCAATGCAGGAAGCTATGAATGAACTAAGAGTAACTCTTGGTAAAGAAAGCCATCTTTCTGTATTAAATACAACACATCATTCATATCCAAATACGTTAAAAGAATTTTTTTATATAAATTCAGTATTCATAGAGGCAGTTCTGTGTAAGGTTCTGTATGGATAGCCAAGTGGGGACTTTAAATACCTAGATGACTCTCAGGCTTTGTTCATCTAAGGTTACATGTGAAACATCTATGTTTTTGCCTCTGTAGCAGGCTGAGAAGTTAGACTTACCTGCAGCTATTTGGCTTAAAAGATGTTAGCTAAACAGAACAAATACAACTTCATGAAGTACAGACAAAAATGGAAGGAAGGAAGGAAGAAAGGAAGGAAGGAAGGAAGGAAGGAAGGAAGGAAGGAAGGAAGGGAGGGAGGGAGGGAGGGAGGGAGGGAGGGGGGGAGGGAGGGAGGGAGGGAGGGAGGGAGGGAGGGAGGGAGGAAGGAAGGAAGGAAGGAAGGAAGGAAGGAAGGAAGGAAGGAAGGAAGGAAGGAAGAAAGGCCAATCCTTGGAAAACCAGAGAGAATTTGTGTCTATAAATGGTGTTCAAGTCAACAACAGTTCTCTTTCCTCTGTGCATGGCTGTGTCTATTCCTCTGTCTCTTTTCCTGCTCAGGAAAGGGATAGTTGGCATAGCAGCCATTTAAATACTATTAGTGCTGGGAAACTTGAATGATTAATGTAGGTTTTCCATTAATAGCTCTCTAAACTTTAAGATTTAGGAAAACAGACAGGGCATATGACTTGAGCTCAGAATCTCTCTGTCAATTCTTAGTCTGTCAATACCTGAGCAGCCTTAGGTGATTACATAGGTTTTAACTCTAGTTTAATAAATTGACTCCCTGGAGTTTAGAAATAGTTTGTATGGTGTGAACCCAACAGTCTTCCCTGCTGTGTACAATTATAAGAATTGGAAGCACTAAATAGAAAATGAAACAGAGTTTTGACTGTTACTTAAGAAGAAAATGAGCTTCAGGGGACCTTAACATCCTAGGAGCACACAAAGACACAGCTTTAAGCATCCTACACAGAACAAAAGAAGGTGAATGAACACACCTTGCTTTCTGACCCACAACTTCATTCTAGGAGGTCTTTTAAATTATGCATCCCTTTTGTAAATTGATAGGAGCCCACTGGGAAGAAATGTCAGAGTTGTCAAAATTCAAAATAGAAGTGTTTATGTCAGGTTAAATTAAAATTAACAAATAAACTCCAGAAATTAAAAAGAAAGAGTTATTAGCCATAATAACTTGATAATATTTCCAAAACTTGCTAGCATACCACAAGCTGCACAGAGGTCACTGAAAACTCACACAAGAATTTCTACAGGAGCTCTAGTCCAAGACAAGCTACCTTGAGTAGTCTGCTGTCCAAGGGGGACCTCCATTCTTCTGCCACTTATCCTTCTACCTTCATCAGACCTGAGACTCCTGAACCATACAGACCTGCAGGTCTGAAACCATACAACTCAAGGATGCCCATCAGAGGTATGCCACTCTAAGACCATCAAAGTTCGCCCTACTCCCAATACCTACTACAACAAGAACATCCAGGGACCAAAAATGTCCAGATTGCAAAAGGCACCCAAAAGAACAGAATCCACAAAACCCAAGGCAATATGATACCTCCAAATAACAGCTAACCTACTATAACAACACCAAGCCCTGGATAGTTTAATATAACCAAACACAAGAAAATGACCTTAAATCCAATCTTATAAAGGTGATAGAGGCCTTTAAAGAGGAAAGGAATATATTGCTTTTTAAAATACAGTAAAAATACAATCAAACAGATGAAGGAAACAAGTAAAACTGTGCAGGACCTGAAAGTATAAATATAAGAAACACACACACACAAGCTGAGGAAATCCTGGAGATGGAAAACCTTGGGAAGAGTACAGGAACAATAGAAGCAAGTGTCACAAACAGAATACAGGAGCTAGAGGAGAAAGAATCTCAGACATAGATGATTCAATAGAACAAATTGATACATCAGTCAAAGAAGATGTTAAATCTAAAAAATTCCTGGCACAAAACATCCAGAAATTCTGAGAAAACCTGAAAAGACCTAGCTTAAGAATAATAGAATAGAGAAAGGTGAAAAGTGTCCAGAAAATATTCTGAACAAAATCATAGAAAAAAACTTTCCAACACTAAAGAAAGAGAGGCCTATAAAGATACAAGAAGCATATAGAACACCAATTAGACTCGACCAGAAAAGAAAATTCTCCCAGCACAAAATAATCAAAACATAACATCTACAAAACAAAGAAAGAATATTACAAGTGGCAAGGGAAAGTGTCCAGGTAAAATACAAAGGCAAACATATCAGAATTATACCCAACTTCTCCAACACAGAATGTAAAAGCTAGAAGGGCCTAGAAGGATATTTTGTAACCTCTAAAAAACAGTAAGTGCCAACATAGACTACTATCCCCAGCAAAACTCACAATCACAATAGATGGGGGAAAAACAAAGCATTTCAAAAAAAATCCAATTCAAACAATATCTCTCCACAAATCAAGCCCTACAGTGTTGTATACTGGCCCGTGGCCTACTTAAACCGGGTACACCTGGGAGGCAGGCTGGGGCTGAAAAAGACTTAGACGGCAGCGAGAAATTAATATAGTCCAAGACACAATTTTATTCAAGGCCCGCCAGTTTACTAAGAGAGTGTGATTATAAGGGGGAAAGCCCATCCTCCGCCAGTCCATTCTTGGTGTCTGGAGTCAGCCTTTAGGCAACATGCAGGATGGGATGTTTCTCCAGAATATCTCAGGGGCCTCTCAGCAGGTAGCAGTGTCTTGGAGAGAGCAGTGACAGGTGACAGAACAAAAGAGCCATCTAGGTCAGAAGGCTCCACCCTAGGTAATCTCCTTCTTAGTGGCAGCAAGGTCAAAGTCTGGATCAGCCTGCTTCAGGCTGGGGGAGCCTACACTACAGAAAATATTAAAAGAAAAACTCCAACCCAAGAAGGATAACTACGTTCAAAAAAATACAGGAAATAAGTAATTCCAAAGTTGGTCACAAAGCAACAATGTCCTGTATCTGATCAGAACACCATAAATTAAAGCTTGACTTCAACAACAGATATACCAGAAAGCCTATACACTAGTGAAAATTGAACAACTCTCTACTGAATGATCCTTTGGTTAGGAAAGAAAGAAAGAAAGAGAGAGAGAGAGAGAGAGAGAGAGAGAGAGAGAGAGAGAGAGAGAGAGAGAGAGAGAGAGAGAGAGAGAAAGAAAGAAAGAAAGAAAGAAAGAAAGAAAGAAAGAAAGAAAGAAAGAAAGAAAGAAAGAAAGAAAGAAAGATATTAAAGACCTTCACAATAGAGTCTGGATTTGGAAACTGTATATGGGATGAATCCCCAGGTGGGACAGTCACTGGATGGCCTTTTCTTCAGTTTCTCCTCCAAAATTTGTCTCTGTATCTCCTCCAATGGGTATTTTGATCTGCCTTCTAAAAAGGACCAAAGTATCCACACTGTAGTCTTCCTTCTTCTTGAACTTCATTCCATATACAATTACTAAACCCAGACAATACTGTGGGTGCCAACAAGTGCTTGCTGACAGGAGCCTGATATAGCTATTTCCTGAGAGGCTCCGCCAGTGCCTGACAAATACAGAAGTGGATGCTCACAGCCATCCATTGGACTGAGCACAGGGTCCCCAATGGAGTAGCTAGAGAAAAGACCCAAGGAGCTGAAAGGGTTTGCATCCCTATAGGAGGAAAAGCAATATGAACCCAACCAGTATCCCCAGAGCTCCCAGGGACTAAACCACCAACCAAAGAGTACACATGGAGGGACTCAAGGCTCCAGCCGCATATGTAGCAGAGGACGGCCTTGTAGGACATCAATGAGAGGAAAGGCCTTTGGTCTTGTGAAGGCTCCCATAAAGAGGAATTTGAGGACAAGGAATTGGGAGTGGGTGGGTTAGTTGGCAGGGGGAGGGGAGATGGGATGGGGTGGTTCAGAGGGGAAATGAGAAAAGGGAATAAAAGAAAGAAAGAAGGAAGGAAGGAAGGAAGGAAGGAAGGAAGGAAGGAAGGAAGGAAGGAAGGAAGGAAGGAAGAGAAAGAGAATATCTAAAAATAAATAGATAAATAAATAAATAAATGAATGAATGAATAAATAATTATTAAAGACTTTCTAGTATTCAATGAAAATAAACCCACAACATACCCAAATTTATGGACACAATGAAAAAAGTGCTAAGAAGCTGTTAACTCCATACCTAAATTAAAAAGTTCGCACACCAGCAATTTATAATTATACCCGAAAGGTCTAGAAAAAAAAGAAGCAAGCACACCAAAGATGAGGAGAAGGCAGGAAAGAATCAACATCAGGGCTGAAAGCAATCAGTTAGAAACAAAGAAAACAGTACAAAAAATCTAGGAAACCAATAACTGGTTCTTTGAGGAAATCAACAAGATAGACAAACCCTTAGCCAATCTAATCAAGAGACAGAGGGATTGTATTCAACTAAACAAAATCAGTAAGGATAAGGGACACATAGCACACTGAGGAAATCCAAAGAATCACTACTTCTTACTTCAAAAGGCTGTACTCCACAAAATTGGAAAATTTTAATGAAATGGATGATTTTCTAGACAGAAACCACTTGCCAAAGTTAAACAAATATCAGGTTGGCTATTTAAAAAGCCCTATAACTCATAAAGAAATAGAATCAGTCATTAAAGTCTCCCCAACCAAAACCAAAGCCAACCAAACAATCAAAAACAAAACAAAACAAAACAAAACAAAACAAAACAAAACAAAACAAAACAAAACAAAACAAAACAAAACAGGGCCAGAAGGTTTTAGTGCAGAATTCTACCAGACTTTCAAAGAAGAGCTAATACTCCTCAAACTATCCCACAGAAGAAAAAGAATTTCTGTGCAATTTCTCTATGAACATTGATGCAAAAATAATAAAATACTCGCAAACCAAATTCATAAATACATCAAAAACATCATACATCAAGATCAAGAAGGCTTCATCAGAGGGATACGTGGTTGATTCAGTATAAGAAAATCCATCAATCTAATCCACCATATAAAAAAACTGAAAGAAAAAGTCACATGATCATCTAATTAGAGGCTGAAAATGCCTTTGATAAATGTAATATCCTTTCATGTTAACTTTATGAGAGAAACTAGGGACACAGGGCACATACCCAAACATAATCAAAACAATATACAGCAACCCAATAACCAACATCAAACTAAATGGAGAGAAGCTTAAAGCAATTTCAATAAAATCAGGCAGAAGACATGGCTGCCCATATTTTCCCTATTTATTCAATATAATACTTGAAGTTCTAGTCAGAGCAATAAGACAACTAAATGAGTTCAAGGGGATACAATTTGAAAGGAAGGGGTCAAAGTATTGCTATTTGTAAAGATTGTACACATAAGAAACCCCCAAAATTCTACCATAGAGCTTCTACAACTGATAAATTCCTTCAGCAAAGTGGGTGGATACAAAATTAACTCCAAAAATAAGAAGCCCTCCTTTATACAAATGATAAACCGAATAAGAAAGAAATTAGGGAAACAACTCCCTTCACAATGACCACAAAAAATATAAAATATCATGGTGTGACTCTAACAAATCAAGTGAAAGATCTATATGACAAGAGCTTCAAATTCCTGAAGAAAGAAACTGAAGAAGACATCAGAAGATAAAAAGATTTTCCATGCTCATTAATAGGTAGGATTAACATAGCAAAAATGCCCATCTTACCAAAAGCAATCTACAAATTCAAGGCAATCTCTATCAAAATCCAACACAATTTTTTTATAGACCTTAAAAGAGCAATTCTCAACTTCATGTGGAAAACCAAAAAACTCAAAAATCCAAAACAGTCCTGAGTGAGAAAAGAACTTTGGAAGGGATCACCATCCCTGACCTCAAACTGTACTACAGAGCAATACTAATAAAAACTGTATTGTATTGGTACAGCCTCAGACAGGTTAATCAATGAAATCAAATCAAAGATCCATCAATACACCCACAAACCTGTGGACAGTTGATTTTTGATAAACAAGAAAAAAACATACAATGGAAAATGAAAGCATCTTCAACAAATAGTGTTGGTCTAACTGGGTATCTACCTATAGAAGAATGCAAATAGATCCATATCTATCACCCTGCACAAAATTCAAGTCCAAGTAGATTATGGACCTCAAAATAAAACCAGATACACTAAATCTTATAGAAGAAAAGTGAAAAATACCCTTGAATACATTAGTACAGTAGACAGTTTCTTAAAAAGAACAACAATGGCTCAGGCTCTAAGATCAACAATTGATATAATGGGATCTCGTGAAACTACAAAGCTTCTGTAAGGCAAAGGACACTGCCAATAGAACAAATCAGCAATTTACAGATTGGGAAAGGATCTTCACTAACTCTACATCTGACAGAGGATACAGAGGATTACTATCCATAATTTACAAAGAACTTAAGTAGGTCAACACCAACAACCCAAAATACCTAATTAAGAAATGGGGTACATAACCAATGAATTCTCAGCAGAGGAATCACTAGTGGCCAAGAAACACTTAAAGAAATGTTGAAAGTCCTTAGTCATCTGGGAAATGCAAATCAAAACAACTGAAGTTCCATCTTACACCCATCAGCATGACAAAGATCAAAACCTCAAAAGATAGCACATGCTGGTGATGATGTCAACCAAAGGGAACATTTCTTGATTTTGGTGGTAGTGCAAGTTTGTACAACCCCTTTGGAAACGAATTTGGCGGTTTCTCAGAAAACTGGGAATAGTTCTACCTCAAGACCAATTATACTACTCTTGTGCATATATTTAAAAGATGCTCCAACATCCCACAAAGACATTCCTCAACTATGTTCGTAGCAACTTTACTCATAATAGCTAGAAACTGGAAACAATATACTTGTCTCTCAACTGAAGAATGGATAAAGAAAATGTGGTAAATCTATACAATAGAATACTATTCAGTTCTTTTTTTATAATATCAAAGTTTGAAATCACTTTATATAGATCTATGGAAATGGAACAGTGGCACCCTGCAATTACACTTAATTGTACAAGACCACATGATCTTAGGTCTTGTCACCTTTATTATTTTGTTCTGAATGTGAGATGATCTGAAGCATGTCAGTAAAAATTTTCCCTGTAAGCAAAGAGCAAAGGAGGAAGCTGCTGCACTTAGACCTTTCACATCAAGAGACTATTAGAATCCTTCTCCATCTTGATTTTTCTAATTTCTTCCTGATGTTATTTATCCTGTTTACTGATTTTGTTCACTGGATAGTTCTTCTTGCTCCCGAAGCTTACTCTTAAAATATATGAACCCTCTGTCTCTTCTTGCTCTGCAATTAGCCTTGTGTATCCTTGTCTCTCTCTTCATTCAGTTTTCTCAAAGAAGACTGAAAATATTTCTGTTTCAGGTCTAGAGTCTTCAGATTCAACTAATTCGTTTCCTCCGATATTTTTCTTGTGTTCTCTGAGGCCTCAGTTCATGCAGATTCCACTGAGAATACAAAAGCAGAAAGAATATGCAGTATCAATGTTTAGCTTTTCCTCCCTCCCTCCAATGCTTATTTATGTTGTTTCTTTATGGAGGAAATTTCCAGGTCAATATTTCTTCTCAAGTGACCGTAGTTCCCTGAAACATTTTCTTACTCCAGATATGGCTTTTAACAGTGAAGACACATCTTTGCTTTTCTTATTATAGTCTGAAAACATGATGTAACTGAGTCAGGACCAAGGAAAGGCTTCATTGACAGGGGACTGGTAAGCTCTACACACTCACTTTTCACGGGACCAAGCCTTTTCTTGACCAACCACCATGCTACTTCTACTCATTGTATCAAAGCTAAGTCAAATGACAGCATTCAAGGGACAATTTGACAATATGCAATGCTTTACACAACTAATGTAAAACAAAGTTTAAAATTAAAAAAGAAACATTTTTTAATGTTATCTGAAAAACTGCTCACTGAATCCCTAGTGATACTTGTGCCTTTGTTCACCTTGCATCTAATTTTCTCTATGTTCATGTCATTCATACCAGATTTGACAATGTGAGTAAACCTTTAAGTCAGAGTATGGGTCTAGAAGTAGTGGGTGAAAGAGGAAAGAAAAGTCTACCTTAATGAAACTATACAATAGTTCCCTATTTAAAATATGTATTATTATATGATTTATATTTACTCTAAAGCAAATGTAAATGATTGACATATAGTATGCATTTAGCCATCCTTAAAATTGTTAGTAGTAAAAACAAGAGAAGCTACAGCTTTCATAATGAAAATCAAAGAAATTGCTTTAGTAGCAATTCTTGTTCTTTTTTTCTTTCTTTTCTTTATTAATCATTCCATTTGTTTACCTCTCAAATAATATCCCAGTTCCCTGTTAACTCTCTTGACCAACACCACATCCCATGATATGCCACTTCCTGGTTACCATTCCACCAATCCCCCATTCCACATCTGGCCTGCCCCTCCCCTTTGCCTGTATGAGAGTGCTCCCCCACCCACCATCAATCTCCTGCCCCACCACTGCAGCATCTTCCTACAATGGGGCATCAAACCTCCCTGGGAGGTTTCTCTTAGGACTGCTTTCATTGTGTCCCATAAGTTTGGATATGTTGTGCTTCATTTTCATTGAATTCTAAAAAGTCTTTAACTTCTTTATTTCTTCCCTGATCAAGTTATTACTGAGTAGATAGTTGTTCAGCTTCCATGTGTAAGTGGGCTTTCTGTTATTATTGTTGCTATTGAAGATGAGCCTTAGTTCATGGTTGTCTGATAGAATAAATGGAATTAATTCAATGTTCTTGTATCTGTTGAGGTTTGTTTTATGTCTGAGTATATGGTCAACTTTTGAGAAAGTACCATGAGGTTGAGAAGAAGGTGCATTCTTTAATTATAGGGTGAAATGTTCTATAGATTTTATTTTAAAATCCATTTGGTTCATAACTTCTTTTAGTTTCACTGTGTCTTTATTTAGTTTCTGTTTCCACAATCTGTCCATAGGTGACAGTGAGTTGTTGAAATCTCCTACAATGTGTGCTTTGAGCTTTAGTAACATTTATTTTACAAACGTGGTTACCCTTGCGATTGGGGGACAGATGTTCAGAATTGAGAGCTCACCTTGGTGGATTTTTCCTTTAATGAGTATGTGGTGTCCTTCCCCATCTTCTTTGATAACTTTTGGTTGAAAGTCTATTTTGTTGGATATTAGAATGGTTACTCCACCTTGTTTCTTGGGACCATTTGCTTGGAAAATTTTTTCCATTCTTTTCCTTTGAGATAATGTCTGTCTTTGTCTCTCACGTGTATTTCTTGTATGCAGCAAAATTCTGGATCCTGTTTATATATCCAGTCTGTTAGCCTATGTGTTTTTATTGGGGATACCTCTCCATTGATGTTGAGATGTATTAGGAACCAATGATTGTTGCTTCCTGTTATTTTTGTTGTTAGAGGTGGAATTATGTTTGTGTGTTTCTCTTCTTTTGGGTTTGTTGTGAAAAGATTAATTTCTTGCTTTTTCTTGCATGTAGTTTCCCTCCTTTTGTTGGATCTTCCATTCTATAATCCTCTGTAGGGATGGATTAGTGGAAAGATATTGTTTAAATTTGGTTTTGTCTTGCACTACCTTGGTTTCTTCATCTATGGTAATTTCAAGTTTTGCTGGGTATAGTAGCCTGGGCTGGCATTTTTGTTCTCTTAGGGTCTGTATGACATCTGCCCAGGATCTTCCAATTTTTAGAGTCTCTGCTGAGAAGTGTGGTGTAATTCAGATAGGTCTCCCTTTATGTTACTTTATGTCATGTACTTTGGTTGAGTCAGTTTGACATAGCAAAAGCTGGGAAGCTGACCAATGAAGCAATGGGTTTCAAAGGGAACTCTCTTCCTGAAGTCTAACATTCTTCTCCCCTAATTTTTATAAATCATAATATCAATCCTCCACTCACTGCTAGTCTGTTGTATGGATTCACGTGCACTCTATTTAGTATTACCTTATTGTAATGCCTTCTAAGATTGTATTCTAACATAGCTAAAGTCTTCTCCCAGTGTTCTTAGATCCCAGATAGCAACAAGGAGTTTAACCTATTCAATAACCAATTAAGTACTAGTCATTATTTCACCTATCTACAAAAGGAGACTGGAATTCTCACTGAGATAGAAATTCTTATTACAGACTATATTCCGTGCCAACAGCAACTTAAGTAACTATACTGATAAATGGAAATTCTCCAGACATAGATAAGAATTAACAAGGCCTAAAAGTCCTTGACACTACTTTATTCCTGAGGCCAGGCAAGAGTTAATACCCCTCTAGCCCAATTAACTCTAAAGTGCGAAACTCAGCCGACCCCAACAGGTGCTAATCTCTAAGATAAACATAGTCCTTTTGAAGTCACTCCTCTTGCATCTGGAGGGATGCTGATCCCTAGTGTAAACTTTGCAGTCACTCCCTTTGCACCTGGGAAACTTCAATGTACCTTATTTGTTATGTTTTACTATTGATGATATTCGATGTAATATAATTAGTCTAAGCTCGACCAGAAAATTACATTCAGATTCAACACCTCTCTTGTGTGTGTGTGTCTCTGTCTGTCACCCGTCCTAAAACTTTGCCCACCTACTCTAGAGAACCGTTTTACGCAGGCACGGGACCCAGAGGGTCTATGGCAACTTTACATTTTTCCCTGACTTCTTTCACTATTCTTTCTTTGTTCTGTGCATTTTCTGTTTTAATTATTATGTGACAAGAGGAATTTATTTTCTGTAGGATTCTTGTATGTTTATGGGCATATCTTTAGGTTAGGAAAGTTTTCTTCTATAATTTTGTTGAAGATTTTTGCTGGCCCTTTGAGTTTTGAATCTTTACTCTGTTCTGTACCTATTATTCTCAGGTTCTTTATTTTCATTGTGACCTGGATTTCTTGAATATTTTGAGGTAGGAGGGGTTTTTTTATTATTTTCCTTGATTGTTGTGTCCATGTCTTCTACTGTATATTCTGTGGCTGAAATTCTCTCTACTACCTCTCATATTCTGTTGGTGATGCTTGCATATGTAACTCGTGTACTCTTTACTAGGTTTTCAATCTCCAAGCCTTTCTCCCTTTGAGTTTTCTTTAGTGATTCTATTTTCACTTTTAGATCCTGGATGATTTTGTTCAATTCCTTTTGCTGTTTAATTGTGTTCTCTAGTATTTCATTAAGGGATTTGTGTTTCCTCTTAAAGGCCTTCTACTAGTTTACTTGTGTTGTCCTGTATTTCTTTAAGGGAAGTATTTATGTCCTAAAAGTCCTCTATAATCTTCATGAAATGAGAGTTTAGATATGAATCTTGCTTTATAGGTGTTTGGGGGTATCCAGGACTTCCTGTGGTGGGAGAATTGGATTCTGATGTTACCAAGTTAAATTGGTTTCTATTGCATATGCTCTTATGCTTTCCTCTCTTCATCTAGTTAACTCTGGTGTTATCTAGCCTCCCTGTCTCTCACTGGGGCCTGTCCTTCCTCTGAGCCTTTGATCCTGCACTCCTGTGATGCTTTGATCCTGGATTTGTCAGAATACATGGGAAGTAGTGCTGCAACTGGGGTGAGTGTCGACTGTGTGAGATCAGGTCCAGTGCAAGGGCTCTGCTCCTGGCACAGGTGAAAACCAGAAGGCAGGTTGGTCACTATTCAGCTATTAAAAAACAAGACATCATGAAATTTTCAGACAAATTGATGAAACTTAAGAATATCATCCTGAGGGAGGTAACAAAAACAGAAGAGACATGTATTTATGTACTTACTTATAAGTAGATATCAGCCATAAAATACAGAGCCAATGATGCTAAACAAGAAGCAAGATCAAAGTGAGGAAGCTTAAACCTCACTTAGAAGGGGAAATATAATATAATAGAGGCAGATGGAGACAAGGAACTGGAAGGGAGAGGGGAAGGGAATGGAGAGTTCAGAATCAGGTATGGGGAACAACAGGAGGGATGGCTAGATGGTCATGAAAATGAATGGAAATCTGCAACAGTGTGTTGTATTAAATATTTAATCCTGACCTGCGGTTTCTACCCTGCCTTTGACCCTTTATTTCCCAGATAAAAGACACACACAGTCTTTAGTTGGGCAGATACCTACCCTCCATGCTATTAGAAGCGACTTTCCTATCGATAACACCAAATTATTACTTACTTTTTACTATGTTTCATCTGAGCTGCTCTTAACTCCCATTGGTAAGCACTCAGAGCCAAGTTTTTTTATGGCTTACCTGACCCATGGTGCCTTCTCCTCCATCCTACACCTTCTTTTCCTTGTCCATCTCCCCCTAACCCCAAGCCCAGGAAACCTAAACCCCACCTTTGTCTCTTCTGCCCAGGTATTGGCTGTTGCCATCTCTATTTACCAATCAGAAATAACGTGGGGCCAGGGGCAGGGTCTATTGAGTCTCCATGCAGACTCCATGTCTTGGGGGCCTGCACTTAGCACTACAATAGACAGCAAAACCAAACTTAAACAGGGGTGAGGAGGTTGAGTTCATCTCCAGGATAAGACAGAGACCTGGGATAAAAGAGTCACGCAAGAATCAATGGAGGTGACCAGAGCTGTAACTCACAACATTGAAAATATGGAACCTGAAGAGACAACCTCCTGTAGCCAGGCAAGAACCAAGTGGAGTGATAGGCACCAACCAATTACAAAACTTTCAACCTAAAATGTATCCTCTATACAAGAAACACAGATATGGAGGATAAAACAGAGGCTGGGGAATGGCCTACCAACAACTATCCCAACTTAAGACCCATCCCAAGAAGAAGCATCTGACACTATTAATTATACTCTGTTATGCTTGCAGACAGGAGCTTGGTGTCCTCTGAGACACACCACTACAGCACGGATGCACACACCCACAGCCAAAAAGGAGATGGAGCTCAGGGACTCTTTTGGAAAAATAGGAAGAAGGATTCAGGCCCCAAAGGAAGTAGCAATACCACATACAGACCAACAGAGTCAACTAACCTGGACACTTGGGGTTCTCAGAGACTGAACCACCAACCAAAGAACCTACACAGGGTGGACTTGGGTCTCCCTGCACATATGTAGCAGATGTGCAGATTGCTTTTTATGTGGGTCCCTAACAACTGGTGCAGGGTTTATATGAAAGACTTTTACCTGTATATGAGATATGTTCTTCTAGCAGGCTTCCTTATCTAGCCTCAGTGGGAGAGGAATCTCCTAGTCTTGCAGAGACTTGAAGTGCCAGGTCAGTTGATATCCAAGGTGGGTCTCACAGGCTCAGAGAAGATGGGGATAGGGGAAATAGGAGGATGGGAAGATGGAGGATGGCAGAAGGATTGTGGGGGTGGGCAACTTAAGGGGTTCAGTGATTGGGGTATAAAGTGAAGAAGTAAAAAAATAAAATTAAATTAAAAAGATTTCTACAGGAACATTTGACCAGCACTAATTTGGTTAGGATTCTGATTATTAATCATTGTAATCAAAGATTATTATTTCAAAATATCTCAAATATATCTGCCTCATTTTGTCTTATAAAAGTTTACCGTGCTCCTATATCTTTGTACACAAACATACTTTAACTGTATCTATACAGTATCTTCAGAAACCTCCTTCCCTCAGCCAAAAGGATAATAACCCTGTCATGTGACTGGAGCCATCATCTCAAACAGAGAAATTACAAAAATCTCTGTCAGTTGTCCCATTATTAGAAAAACTAGTCCTCTCTTAGTGAAGCCAATTCTTCTGGTAAGTTTAGATTGTAGATACACACCTTATCTAAGTTATATGACCTTATTTACACATAATACTATGAAAATATGGATAGGAATGAAGATAATTACTTCTCTAATCTGACAGCAAATATCTGAAACAGTTGCTTGAAATACAATCTCTGACCATTTGAATTAGTCAGACAAGTGATTGAAAAACAAAAAACAAAAAGCAGAGTAAATAGCCATGCCCAGAAATAGTGGGAGAGATATAGAAAAATAACAATTTTTAAGTAAAATAATTATTATTTTTATTTCTTTATAGGTTTATTTACTATTATTTTGTGAGTATGGATGAGTGACCTCATGCATGTTTATGTACCATGTGTATGCATGGTACCAAAAGAGACCAGAAGAGAATGTTAGGTCTTTTGATATTAAAGTTAAAGGTGGTTGTTAGCCATAATGTGGGTTCTGAGAATCAAACCCAGATCCTCTGTAAGAACAGTTAGTACTCCTACCTGCTGTGCCAGTTCCCCAGCCAAAAGAAAAATAAATCTTTCCCTCTCTCTTCTTTCTCTTCCTCTCCCTCTCTATCCCTATTTTGTCTCTCTCTGTCTCTCTCTATTTCTCTCTGTCTCTCTCTTTCTCTCTGCTTTGAGTGTGTGTGTGTGTGTGTGTTTCTGTGTTGTGTTTTCTGTGTGTATCTGTGTGTCTGTATAAATATACATGCATGTGGGTACCTAGAGAGGACAAAAGAAGGACAAAAGAGGATTTCAGATCTATAGTAGCTGAAATTACAAGTGGTTGTTAGACACCTTGAGTGGGTGGTGGAAACTGAACTCACTTCTCTGAATGAGCACTAAGCACACTTACCCACTGATCTTCTTCAAAGGAATTCTTAACCTAAAGAACTGAAGAAATGGCTCAGTAGTTAAGAGCAATGGCTTCTCTTCCAGTGAACCTGGTTTGATTCCCAACAGGTTGTAAGGTGGCTCACAACTGTCTGTAATTCCAGTCTCAGAGAATTGACTACCTCTTTGGACCTCCACAGGCACCAGGCATAAGTACAATGCAAAGATGTACTTGCAGACAAAACACCCATACGCACAAAATAAATAATTTTTAAGAATTCTCAACTTAAGGTATGCACTATAAATTTAGAATTTAAATGTGTACATCCAAAGTAATACTTACAACCTGGGCTAAATTTGACCTCTCTTTGAAAAACAGAATATAGATTATAATTTTCCTTAAGCATACAGTCTTTTTATTTGTTTATTTGTTTTTTGTTTTTGTTTTTTGTTTTTTTGTTTGTTTGTTTGTTTGTTTTGAGACAGGGTTTCTCTGTGTAGTATTGGCTGTCCTGAAACTCACTCTGTAGACCAGGCTGGCCTCAAACTCAGAAATCCACCTGCCTCTGCTTCCCAAGTGCTGGGATTAAAGGCATGTGCCACCATCGCCTCGCCCAAGCATAGTCTTATCAGGTCTAGCTGATATTTAGTTATTTTGACTGGGAAAGCATGATGTTCTGAGAGTCAGAATAAGGACGTGGAGTATCATCAGGTGATTAAGAATGTTCTAACACTTAAAATGGACCAGACTCCCCATAATATGGTTATTCACAATATTATTTAAAAGCTTGTGAATATTTTCATTGAGACTAATTTCATTGTTTTTTCTTGTATGATCTTATCTTCTTGTTACAAATGCTCTAGGATCCCTTACCATATAAACTAAGACACTTTAAGAATACAGAGATTTATCTCTGCCTTAAGTGTTTGGGAAATATATGTGAGAGTAGATCCTGAACATGCCAGCCCAAAAAACAGACAACATAACTTTTAATTCTAGTTAATGTGTCTATAATATACTTTGGAGATTTTTCTGGATTTACTGTCTTAGCACAAACGGGAGTGAGTGGATCTTCAGTTGATTAGTTGGCTAACTGAAACATGAGGTCAACAAAGGCCCACAGTAAATCAAATTAACATTTTAAGATTTTTAAATAACTATTTTTATTGAAAAATTCATATACTATTTTGATCATATTCTTTCCCCTCCCCCAACTCCTCCAGCATACTCCCACTTCCTACTCACTCAACTTTGTGCCCCCCCTTCTAAAAAAAAAAAAACCTATAAATCTAAAATCAAAACAAACAAAAAACAATTTAAAAAAAAGGAAAAATCTAAAAGCAGCAAAAACATAATGAACAAATATGGAATCCATTTTATATTATTCAACTACTCCTGGGCATGGGGACTGCTGTTCTTATAGCCAGTGACACGAAAAAAAAAAAAAAAAAAAAAAAAAAAAGAATGAAAAAGCTGATTTTTTTTCCCAGAAATTATTAATTGCAAATAGCTTTTTGGTTAGGGGTTGGTTCATGTCAGCTTCTTCTGAGTGCTGAGATTTTGTCTGGTCTGAACTTGTTAACCTTATGCATGTTGTCACGGTCTCCGGGACCTCATAGCTGTATCTGCCCTGTTGCATCTGGGCAGTACTACTTCCTTGACAGTATCTACCACCTATGGATCTTGCTACTACTTCCTTGACAGTATCTACCACCTATGGATCTTGCTACTACTTCCTTGACAGTATCTACCACCTATGGATCTTGCTACTACTTCCTTGACAGTATCTACCACCTATGGATCTTGCTACTACTTCCTTGACAGTATCTACCACCTATGGATCTTGCTACTACTTCCTTGACAGTATCTACCACCTATGGATCTTGCTACTACTTCCTTGACAGTATCTACCACCTATGGATCTTGCTACTACTTCCTTGACAGTCTCTACCACCTATGGATCTTGCTACTACTTCCTTGACAGTCTCTACCACCTATGGATCTTGCTACTACTTCCTTGACAGTATCTACCACCTATGGATCTTGCTACTACTTCCTTGACAGTATCTACCACCTATGGATCTTGCTACTACTTCCTTGACAGTATCTACCACCTATGGATCTTGCTACTACTTCCTTGACAGTATCTACCACCTATGGATCTTGCTACTACTTCCTTGACAGTATCTACCACCTATGGATCTTGCAGTCTTTCAGCTCCCTATTCTGCATACACCCCTGAACCCTGGTGGGGAGGAGTTTGAGAACAACATCCTTTTTATAAATGAAAGCTCCAAAGTCTCTCACTCTCTGTAAATTGTCCAGTGTGGGTCTCTTTGTTAATTACTATGTACTCCATCAAGAAGATGTTTTTGATGAGGGTTGAGCAATGCACTGATTTGTGGAAATAGCAATAGGTTAGTTATAGTCATTTAATATCTATGTTCTTTTTGCTAATAGTGGTAGGTTTTCACTAGGGCCAGTGACCTACCTTGTCTTGGAATCTTGAACACTGTAGCAGTAAAATACCAGGACCTCCTTAATGTACAATTGAAGAACTCCAGAGATATGAAGATATGTTACTATTGGAGTAGATTAAAAGGCTAACCAAACTAAATTCTTTCCTGAAGGTCACACATGCCAGTTGGTCCTACTGTGGCTCAAATAGTTTCTTTAATTACAGTGGGGATAACAAAATCACAAGGAGCTGAGACTAGTGCCTATGAGAATCAGGGAAGAATCAGAAATGAGCTACTATGAAGTAATCACTGTGAGGGGTAATTAAGAAAAACCTGGGCACCCCTGCTAAGTCCCTCTTATAAGTAGGACAAAGCAAAAGAAAACAAACAAGAAGTATTATGACCAGAGGGCAACCAAAAAAGTCATAATCTCTCTGTCTCTCCTTAATACCCTAATCTGAGCTTGTTCAAAGATGCCAGCATTTAGTGAATGAAATGAAAACTCTATAACCTTTCCAAAGGATTGTTAACACCAGCAACAGCAAGAACCCTGAGCTTACTACAAAGCTCTTATGAAAGAGCCTGTGGCCATTTTCCAGAATAGTGGGGCAGAGGGAAAAGAGAAATATCCAGCACCCCCAGACCGAGATCTCTGCTCTTGGGCTAACACTTGTTCATTGAATCCTTTAATACCATTCTATCCCACCATTGAGGGTAAGAACCTAAATTTATTTTTGTCTATCATTCTATATATTTACTGTATCAGAGATCCAGTAAGAACCTGTGTGTGTTTCAAATCCAGAGCACTTACTACAAATGGTGATCTTCAACCCAAAGTAAAAAGTTCATAATGTCTTTTTTCCATTAATTTACTTACTTATTCACTTTACATTCTGATCACTGTCTCACTTCTTCCCAGTCCCCTCTTCAAATATTCCATACCACCATACCTCTCTCCCTATCTCCTCTGGTCTGAGAGGGTGGAGGCCACCCCTGGATATTCCCCCAACCAGGCACATCAAGTTTCTGCAGGGCTAGGCACTTCATCTCCCACTGAGGCCAGAAAAGGCAGCGCAGTTATGGGTATCAGATCCACAGACAGGCAACAAAGATAGGGTAAGCCCTAATTCCAGTTGTTCAGGGATCCACATGAAGAGCAAGCTGAACATCTGGTAAATATGTGGAAGAAGCCTAAGTCCAGCCCATGTATTAATGTTCTTTGATTGGTGGTTCGATCTCCAAAAATCACCAAAGCTCCAGGTGAGTTGACTCTGTTGGTCATCCTGTGGAATTCCTATCCTTTGGGGGGCCATCAATTCTTCCTACAACTTTTCCATAAGATGCCTCAAGGTCAGTCCAATATCTGAGTTTGGATCTCTGCATCTGTTTCCATCAGCTGCTGTATGGGTCCTCTCAAAGACAGTTATGCTAGCCTCTTGTCTACAAGCAAAAAAAAACAAAAAACAAAAACAAAAACAAAACAAAACAAAACAAAGAATAGAAAAGAAAAGGAAAGAAAAGAAAAGAAAAGAAAAGAAAAGAAAAGAAAAGAAAAGAAAAGAAAAGAAAAACAAAGAAAAGAAAACAAAACCCATTAGTTGTATCAGGGACTGGTGCTTGCCCATGGTTCTCAAGTTGGGCCAGTTATTGATTGGCTATTCCCTGTCTTTGTCCCTGAATTTACTGTAGACAGGATATTTTGGGGGTTGAAAATTTTGTGGATGGGTTAGCGTTCTTATCCCTCCCCTGGGATTCCTGCCTAGATCCATGTGGTGGCCACTTCAGGTTCCATATTCCCACTGCTAGGAGTCTCAGCTGAAGTGGCCACCATAGACACCCAGGAGCTTCCCCTATCCTACGTCTCTGGCACATTCTAGAGATGTTCCTACTCCCACACTCCCACCAGCTGCCAATATATATTCCTTCTTCCATTTGAAGTTGAGATTTTTTTTCTTTCAATAAAAATTGTATTGGAATTTTTATGGGAATTGCTTTGAATTTGTAGGATGCTTTTGGTAAGATGGTCATTTTTACTATGTTAATTCTACCAATCCATGACCATGGCAGATTGTTCCATCTTCTGATATCTACTTCAATTTCTTTCTTCAGAGACTTAAAATTCTTGTAACACAGGTCTTTCACTTGTTTGTTAGAGTTGCACCAAGATATTTTATATTATTTGTGGCAATTGTGAAGAGTGTTACATCTTTCTTCTAAAGCCTATACTCCACAAAATTGGAAAATCTAAATGAAATGGGTGATTTTCTAAATAGATACCACTTAACATTAAATCAAGATCAGGCAAACTAAACCTATATAACCCCTAAGGAAATACAACCAGTCATTAAAATCTACCAATCAAAGCCAAGAACAAAACAAACAAACAAAAACAAAAGAAAACAACTGTTGTGGATGGGTCTGGTGTTGTTTGTATTTTGATGCTAATTCCTCCTTTCTGGGAGGGTTTGCAGACAAGGAGTAAGTCATATACCCAGGTAACTTCTTGTGAACCAATCCCCAAATGAAGAAAGAAACCAATCATTGGGTGAGTAGGCAGGACTTCCAGGTTGGACTGAGGAAGAGAAGGAGGGGGAGAGGGTTAGGGACTTTTTGGAATGGGATCAATCGTGGAAGTGCACCTGCTAAAATCCTGTACCTGCTAAAGTTTCCCCAGTATCATGGCAGATCCGTAAGCATTTATCACCAGAGAAATCAGATTTAATAAGGTTTACAAGATTGGGTTTTAGTTGTTGCACCCAGAGATTACTTTACCATTGTTTCTGAGCTAAGTTTGTGTGGTGTTTTTCTTCTTGAGAAGATTCAACCGGGTTACCGAGAGAAAGGTATGGCAGGCAGCAAAAGGTGGTTTTGCCTGATGTGCACCACAAAGGCCATGGGGCCTTTGAAGCATGGGGCTGGCATGGTAATGACCCACCCATGGGAACCCAGAAAGCTGCATGGAGAGATTCTGGAGTTCTGAGTCAGAGTCTCCATGAGATACAAACCGGTCAGCCATTGCCCACCAGTACATGGCCGGCCAGGCCGCAGGGGCAGAGGCACAAGCACAGGAGCATGCTGGTTCTTATTTTAATATTTCCCACAACAAACAACAACCAAAACAGGGCAAGATGGTTTTAGCACAGAATTTTTACCAGTCTTTTAAAGAAAAGCTAATACCAATATTCCTCAAACTATTTCTCAAAATAGAAACAGAAAGAAATTGCCAAACTTATTCTATGAGCCCACAGTCACCCTGATATCTAAACTACACAAGGACTCAAAAGGAAAAGAATTCCAGACCAATCTTCCTTATCAACATTATTGATGAAATACAAACCAAATCAGAGGTATTTCAAAAATATTATCCACCATGACCAAGTAGGTTTCATCCCAAGGATGCAGGGGTGATTCAATATATGAAAATCCATCAAAGCAATCTACCATATAAATAATTTGAAAGTAAAAAAAAAACCCACTATCTTCTTATTAGACACTGAAAAGCCTTTGACAAACTCCAACACCCTTGCATGTTAAAAGTCTTGGAGAGATCAGGGATTCCAGGCACAAATCTAAATATGATAAAAGCAATATACAGCAACCCAATAGCCAACATCAAATTAAGTGGATAGAAACTTAAAGCAATTCCACTAAAATAAGTGAGAAGGTAAGACTGTCTACTCTTTCATTATCTATTAAATATAGTACTTGGAGTTCTACCTAGAGCAATAAGACAACTAAAGGAGATCAAGAAGATACAAATAGGAAAGGAAGAAGTCAAAGTATTGCTATCTGCAGGCCAGAAAACTCTAACAAAGAACTGCAGCTGATAAACACCTTCAGCAAAGTGGCTGGATACAAAATTAACTCGATGGAAGAAAAAAAAAAAAAAACAGTAGCCTTCCTTTATACAAATAACCAGGCTGAAAAGAAAGTCATATGGCTCTCTTTATACAAAGAGTGAGGACCTAATATCTTGCTATAATACACAAATCCAAAGCTATATGCTCAGGAACACTAGAACTGTGTACCTCCATCTAAAATTGATTCAGAGTCCATATCACATGGTAATATTTATACATGCTAGCTGGCTAAAACAGAACTACACAATTTAGCACAAGTGTGACTACCTTACCATAGTGTGCCTTTAATGGAGACCTATCAGAATACTGTTTCCAGAGCAAACAACAAGGTACCCCACACATACACACACACTCATGCACACACACACACATACACACACACATACTGCATTTTCTGTCACAAGGAAATAGTGATCCATTTTTATTTCTGAGAAACATGCACACATTTGGCTAAGCCATGTTGATGAAATTACTGGACAAAAGAGACTCCTGTCTTACAGAAGAACTTAGAGTAAAGCGGGCTTACATATACCAAGGATTTCACACAAGCTACATAACTTAGTGTCATAGTTTTACATACTAAATGGTATTCAATGTGCTGATTTGGGGGTTAAATCAGGGGGTTAAAGAAGTATTTCTTCTTAAAAATCCATTTTATCTATTGATGGTAGTTTATGCCTCTTGACCCAGTGACATGTCTTGACACAAGGCTTGTGTAGGACACAGTTCAAGACATAGTAACTTGTATTGTTGATTTAGTACAACTAAAGAGTGAACACTCTCCTAACTGATAAAAATGATTTTTTCACCAGGCGCCTAAACTAATGAATGGAGAAACAAGGTAAGACATTTGAAGTAGGCTGCTGTACACATAACTAATTCCCCACTCCTATTATTTTCCATGTAAGTATTTTATTAGAAGTTTGATGTTCCAGAGAAGATGGCTTTCTCTAGAGAACATAAAGTTATTTTCATTAACTTAGAATTTGAAAATCATAAGTAACCAACTTCTGTCTGTTTAGGACACTGATAGCATTGAAAAGTAAATGTTTATGTCTTCATTAAGGATAATCAATGGTAAGCATTTGTGATGTGATGGGGGATATATGTATAAGCATGCATGAAGACTATAGGAGCATAATTTCTTCTGGCTCATCTGAAGGAAGAATTCATTTTACTCATAGCTTGAGGTTACAGTCCATCCTGACAAGGATGGCATGGCAACAGAACAGTTTCCACTTTTCTGGAAACAGGGTTATGAATGTTGGTGCTCATCTAGCATTTCCCCTTTCAATCTTTGGGACCCAAGCCCATTGGATGCTGCTACTTGCATACCCAGTGATGCTTGACTATAAGGTAAAACATTATGGAAATGCCTTCATGGATATACCCATACATATGTTTACATAGTGATTCTGATCCCCGTCAAATCTCCAAGACTGAACTTTACAAAACTTCAAAGACCTCTTGGTGAGGATGAAGGAATGGATACTACCATGTTCTTAGTAAAATTTCATATAAAATTGCTATGGCCAAATATACTAAGGGTGTTAAGGACCAGATACCTCAGGAATCAACATTTTAGGCATATTTTCAGTTTGACCAGCTGAAAGACAATTAACAAATAATGAGGAACAATGAAAAGGACTCATGAACACAACCTGGTATCCTATCACCACAAAAGAAATACTTTAATCACTTTCCCCCCTATGTAATTTTCTATGGTTTAAAGAATTCCCCCATTTGTATTAACAGACATCTGGAATTGTAGTAAAGACAGGAGAATCAAAAGTTCAACGCCAACCCAGGATACATACTGAAACTCTGTCCCATCAAAACAAAATTAATTCTTTCCATTTCACTTCTAACAACCACTCATTATACACCAAGTACTGGTAGATGTTAACTTTACAGTTTAACTTTCAGGTTGTATCACATATATATTGGAATGTACAGAAGTGGAGAAGAATAGGGTAACAGATCTTGATGCCAGCAGGAATAACTGGAGAATATGTGGCATTGCCTGTTCAAGAGGATGTGGTAAATATCAATGCCCCTAAGTCATGTTAAATTAACTAGGAAATATATATTTATATATGGACATTGTATGAATGTGGGAATAAATTAAAAATTATTTGGATGAATAACTATAATTGCATATAAACACAAGACAGAGTTTGGCCAAAGATAGAATCCTCTTCAAAAAGATTTGAACTGGAAGAAAATATTCCTTTTAGACTTGTTTTCATTTAGAACATGGGCATGTAGTCTACACAGAAAACTGTACCTTAGACTTGAAATAAAATACTAGTTACATGAAGAAGTAGAAGTATATATCTTTCTGGAACCATTAGTAATTCTAAGTTGAGTAAGCCTAGTCTTCTTTCTCTGATGATTTCTCTCCTTCATTTTGCTACAACTACCTTGTGTTTGCAGCCTTTCATGCATATGTTTCTTTCTTCCAACACCACACTACACACAACTTTGTTTCCATGTAAGTATATCATACACCCTGGTAACTCAGCCTAGTACACTTCAAAGATATTTCTATACTTATCTTTGAAGAATCTTGACTGGCTAGTGAATGTTCTTCTTTGTTGGCCTTTACAAAAGCAGCTAAAAGAAGCATCAGTCTTTCAGAATGCCTGCATCAAAAGGTGGTCCCTACAACACCTTGGGTGGCAACACATTAGGTATACATATCGACATGTGAAAACATGTTTATCGTCTGGATTTAAAATGACAATATTTCAGACACTTGGTATGTCTTATAATGTACTAACTGTATAATCACATAGCCCTGTGCTCTTAGGGTCTTATTTCACCCTGCACCCTCAGTTTAATGCTTTACTGTTTCAGTTTCCAAACATCTAGTTCCTGTATTTTACATGTGTTTTATAAGCAAAGTCTAAGGGTACAGTGGAACTTGGTGACATGCAGGCTATTCTCCCGCTGACATTCAGCAAACAAAGCAGACAATGCAGTTATCTACCACCTGTTCTGGTGGCCTGGTACATGTGTTTTCAGCTGTCAGGGGCACCAGAGGGCACTCAGACAGAGGGGCCAAGTCCTGGGCGACAGCAGCAACAACAAGAGAGACGAGGCTTGGCTAAAGGACAGTGCCTGGGGCATGAGAGACTGCCAGCTTGCCATTCTGTTCCTGAATCCCCTTCTACGCCTCCTCTGCAGAAGGATTAATTCACTCCTGTCAACAGGACTGAAACACCAGTGCACAGATAGTGAACTTTTTAAAATCAGGAAATCATTACAAAATACAAGCATATTCTTTGATAGTGCGAAGTAATACAGAGTCACATGAATTTCTCAAAGAGTTTATTTTCTCCCATCTTGAGAAAAGCTATGACATTTCAAAGCAAGTAAAAATTAAATTAAAGATAGTAGAATTCCACAGGAAACACATATATTCTCCAATGTCTTAGGATGAACTGTTTTTAGTGAAAAAGAAAAATTCTAAGTTATTTCCCTTTTAATTGAGGATACCACAAAAGACTAAATAGGCAGTCATCTTTAATTATACACAGAGAGTCAATTCACTTTCAGTTTCTTGTTAAACATCAATATAATACAGAAAATGTCAGAGGAGAAATGAAAATGCCATCATACAAATTTAGATTTAAAATGAATTTCCAATGCTTACAAAATCAACTTTTTACAAAAACTGCTCCATGAAAAGTGACCCTGGTTATGCTAAACTTTATGCTCTGATTTGCCATAAATACTCCTGGTGTAGCCACAATCTATAAAATACTCCTTCTTGTCAGTGCCAGTAATGATAGCACCATTAAAACCTAGCTCCAGTCTTATATTTGCCGAGAGTGGATGGTTCTTCTTGCAGTTCTGTTGACTGAGTAAGAATCTACTTTTTAGTGTAAATGCTGACGCATTACTAGTTGAAATGTCTAAAAAGAAGGGCAAAAATAAAGTATGGTTTACTAAGACAGCATTTGAATTGTTCTTTATTACACTACATTAATTTGTGAAGCTAAATATCCACTTTTTTTTTTTTTACAAATTCTAACTTCATAATGCTACCAAGTACCACTGCTACTTTTAGCATAACAAAATCTGCTTTTAAAGGTTTTACATTTCTGATATCATAATCATGATTATACTCAAACTTCCAAGTCCAACTTGGCAGAGCAGTGAGTTTATTGAGCTCATTTACAGGAGTTTACATATGGGGTTGCTCAACAGTGATTCTTAATCTGTGAGTAAAAATCCCTTTGGAAGTTGAAGGATCCTTTCACAAGGGTCTCCTAAGGTGATCAGAAAACACAGCTTTTTACATTATGATTCATAACACCAGCAAAATTACAGTTGTAAAGTAGCAACCAAAATAATTTTATGGTTGGGGTCACCACAACATGAGCAACTTTATTAAAGGGTGGCAGCACTATGAAGATTGAGAATCACTGGCAAACAGAAACATGCCTAACTCAAAAGCAGCTGCATCAGTGAAAAGCTCTCCCCAACCTGAGTGATAATTCATGAACATTTTATCTCTGTAACTTTCTGGAAGATGTGAATACAAGTCTATGAGTTAAGTAGTCTCCCTTTACCAGCAACTGTTTACTGCTTGTAGAATCTTGGGGAGGGGATCTTGTGAATACACAAGCTTCAGAGATTTCCTGAGACTTGTAAGTTATGTTTCTTCCTGAGTCTCAACAAGCTTCCTTCCATTTAGTGGTTTAAATAAGATTGCCCCCATGGACTCATATATTTGAATGCTCAGTCACCAGAGAAAAGGATTTGGAGGAGTGGCTTTAGAGGAAGTATTTCATGAAGGTGGGCTTTGAGATTTCAAAAGCCCAAACAAGGATCAGTAACTGTGTTACAGTTTCTATTACTGTGATGAAATACAATCACCAAATATCAAGTTGGAGAGAAAGGGACATATTTGGCTTGTGCTTCCCCAGCACTGTTCCTCATGGAAGGAGGTCAGGACAGGAACTCAAACAGGGCAGGAACCTGGAGACAGAAGCCATGAAACTTTCTCAGGATGCTTTCTTATAGTGCCCATTACCACCAACCCAGAGATGGCACCACCCAGAATGAGCTGGGCCCTCTCCTATCAATCACTAATTGAGAAATGCCCTACAATCTTATGAAGTCAATTTCTTAATTGAGGCTCCCTCCTCTCAGATGACTAGCTGGTGTCAAGTTCACACACACACACACACACACACACACACGCACACAAACTTTCCAGCACAGTGGTTCTTTCTTCCTTCTTTCTGCATTTTCAAATGCACAACTCTCAGCTATTTACCAGCACCATGTCTCCTAGCATGTTACCATGTTCCCTACCATTATAATTATGGACTAAACTTCTGAAACTACAAGCAAGCCCCAATTAAATACTTTCTTTTGTAAGAGCCGCAATAGTCTTAGTATCTCTTCACAGCAACAGAACAGTGATCAATTCAGAAGTTTGTATCAGGAGTGGGGGTTTATTGTGACAGACTTGAACATGCTGCTTGTTGGCAGAATGTGGTCTTTGAAACTTTGGAATAAAAAAGTGGTTCCTTACTTTAGAAGAAGGCTTAAAGGGCTATCCAAGTAGGAATAGTACTTAAGAATATTTAAACTGAGGATACCCAGCTCAAGAAGTTTCATAGGGGAAATATATTAGTAAGTAGCCTAGAGAACCACCTTGTGGTATATTAGCAAATAATGTGGCTGCTTTGGGCTGTTGTCTTAAAATTTTTCCAGGACCTAAATTAGTTTAATTAATTACATTGGCAGAGGAAATTTCAAGACAGTGTACTACTGACTGTACCATGTAGTTATGAGTGTTCATTCTTATGCAGACTTACAATGAAAAGAAATAAGAAAGGCAAGGAGAAACACTAAATTTACAGTCTGAAAATAAAAAAAAAAAAGCACCAGGAGGTAAGACAGATCCAAATGCAGTACTCAAGGGTATTAAAGGATTTTTGAAATAGAAAAAGCCTGATGATAAATGGAATAAAGGTAGTAGTGATTTCAGGGCAAGACACTACCCAGCTATACACTGGTTAAGAAAAGCTTAACCAGTGAAGGAAACCCTAAACAACAGAAACAACAGCTGATGCATGTGCAAGCAGATGGGGGGGGGTACATTTTCTATCCCCAGAAAACAGCAGAAATTTGCAGTGTGGGCCAGGTGATTATAATTTGAAATCAAGGATACAAGAAAAGAGTTGTATAATCTTCCTCTGTAGATAAGGAAAGCCACTGAGGCCAAGTGTGTGTTGGGCTTGGAGGCCCAATATTATGAGAATGTACTGAAATTCTAACAGTGTAAGTGAGCCCTAACAAAATACTTTCTTATATAAAAGTTGCCATGCATACTCTCTCCACACAGGACTTAACACTGACAGAGACACACCAGAATGGAGTATTTTAGTTTGAATGAAATTATTACATATTACCACTCAAAAAATGGTTGGAAAACACAAATATGAGCTAATTGTTAAAAGTATTTCTTAGGGGTTTGGGAGAGGGGGAGAACCAAGGCTCAGATCTTCATAGAATGGAAAAAATACCTCATTATTTCTTAAGTAACAATAACTTTTAAAAAGCATTATTCTTGGGGCTTGAGAGATGACTCAGCAGTTAAGAATACTGACTGCTCTCCTAGAGGTCCTGAGCTCAGTTCCCAACAACCACTTACAACTATCTGTAATAGGATCTGATGGGCTCTTCTGGTATATCTGAAGACAGATACAGTGTACTCCTATAATTAAAACAAATAAGTTTTTTAAATGCCTTATTCTTTACATACTTTCAGTGGCAAATCATATGTTTTGAATTGCCTTATGATACCAGCAAGGATCATTTTTACCTAAATGCAGAATGTGAAAACAATTAGAGAGTATCTTTTCTCTAAGAACAGTGCTGTTAGCATCTGATAGGACCCTGACTGCCATCTCATCACACCTTCTCATAATTCAAATGCTCATACACTCAATGGCATCAATTTACAATTGATCAAGTTACATAGGTAAGCTCCCAAACCAGGAACTACATGAAGAGCTGAAACCCAAATGTGACCAGGAGCTTTACCCCCTGATTCACAGTCTGCCCCTTGGCACAGCTCATCTCCTCTGGATACACATGCCATCTCTTCTTCCTTCATCTCAGCTAGACTGGCAGACACGTTTTGTTCAGTATCTTATTCTCCTCCTCTGCATATGACTTCTTTCAAAAACCACAACGCCCATTTTGTTTCTACATTTTGCCAATGGGAACCATCCCAGATCTTACCTTTCCACCTCGAGGAGGTTCCATTCCTTTTCTTATCACTTCTATTTTCTTGGTCCACATTATCTGGCAGCTTCAGATAACAAGGATTCCCTTCCAACCAAGGTCCATGTCTCCTTGCCAAATGACTAGAATCCAAATTAAGTTCAAGAACAATAACATAGCCAATGACTTTCCATCACTGTGCTGCTTTGTTCCTTTAAACACTTGATCAGGCACAAGCCAGGTAATTGAGAAAGGCCTTTGGCCACATGAGAGCCCTATATAGCAACCCATAAAAACATACCAAGGTCCTTCATAATCCCAAATTAACAGTCATAAATAATGACATGCAGGTGAAATCGCAAGTCATGAAAATATACTCCTAAAAGAAAGTTATACCTTGCCAAATATATAAAAAATAATAAACACACTAAAAAACATTGGCAAGCCAGGTATTATATTATGTTGGCAAATACCCATAATCCCACTTGAAGAAAAAGAAAAATTACTAATGAGGATTACAGTAATCAAAAGATATGCAAATGTTCCACATCTCACACATTTGATATTTACAGAAAAACAATAGTTTTAGGAACAAAATGTCTCTTTTCATTAACTGTGGTCATTTAATAAGCACAATATGGCAGGGCAGGTACATTTTGTGGGGTGATACACACATAAATAATTTCTACTTTATCTACTTTAATAACTCCCAAGCCTCTTTCCTGTTCATTTCATTCTCAAAATTTCCCTGCAAAGGAAGTCAATTATTACCAACCCAACTGTACAAGTGACAAAATCAAAATGGACTTGAGTTTAAGTGACTTTATGTCACTGTTACAAGGAGATGTCTTTCTCAATATCTTATTCCTCTAGGATATAAGAAACTTAAAATTGCATACTACATACTTCCCTAGATATGTAAAGTATTTTTAATATATAATAAAACATTCTTCCATCCCGATATGGGCAGTGGGGACAGAGGACAGAGACTAACAATGAGAACATGTATTTTCTGGCTCTCATTTTTCAGGCATTCCGAATGCAGAAGGAAGTCCCTGCTGACCCCATACATGCACAAACAATACTCCTGTTCAGTGGATTCGGTCCAGAAAAATTTGTGAGTCTAAAGAACTAAAACAGGAACTCTGTGAGAAAAAACAAGCTTAGAAATCTAATCATATACTTCATCCACTCCCCAAAGCAGATGTTAGAAGCTGGGGTAAAGTTGGTTGCAGTCTTATTCGGGGAAGCAAAGTCTGAAACTCCATGTAAATGTCCTAAGGCATCATTACCTATGTTTGAAGAGGCTTGATTGAGAAAAGACATTGTTAAACTTTTTTTTTATTTTTTTGACACTAATAAAGTTGGAAATATTGACATGAATGAAGATCAAGGTACAAAGATTACCAATATTAGATGGCAAAAGAACTCACTCTTTGTCTAAGTGGTGCTTTCTGACACTTGACTCTATTCTGACTCAGAAAGAAATTAAATAAATCTAGACAAATATGTTTCATAAACAAGAATGTCGGGTTCAAGACAAAACAGTGGTCCATACACAAGCATCAGTGGCACTTCATAGCCCATGAATGTCTGCTTAACTGTGTGAAGGTTAACCCATATCTCTGTATGTGTGTAGGTTCTCTGATCCACTCTCTCCTAAACTCCTTCAGCAGAGCTTCCATGATATCTTTATCATAGTTCTGCCAAAACACATCACATAATGGTGTCTATATGCATTTATCATCTTCAAACTTAGGACATCTTAACAATAAAAATTTTACCCATATGTGTTTCTAACATGGATTACCACAGGGCCTCCACACATGGTACAGGTTTAGCCCATATTAGTTGAATGAATATATAAAGGACTAAATGTGTTCATCTTGATGTGTATAAAAAAAAAAACCTCAAAATCTGCTTTATTCATTAATTAATGAACATGTAGCTTGGATTAATGTAGATTAAGTCATTAAACCTGATTGAGTGATTTACTCTGCAAGAATTATAAACATTTTTATATTTATTAATATTTTCTAGAAATAAAAATAGTAATTATTTGTGGAGCAACTCACCAAATCTCAGCTTCTAATTTCCCTCCTGACATCTTTCTTAATGATATTAATGAAGATAATCCCCAAAGATCCAAGGTACTCATCCAAACTTCATCAATCCAAAATCCATGTAACAAAGATTAATTGGATCCAACACTGTTTCTACTTAGAATCCTTTCAGACTGAGACAGTATTTATCCCATGAAATGTGTGTCCTTTATTCAATTTTATCCAGAGATGGGCAGATGTTGTATGAATGGAAAACTGACGTTGGTCTATATAGTCCAATGTGATGATACATGCCCTTAATCCCAGCACTCAGAAGGCAGAGGTCAGCCTGAGATACAGAGAGCGTTCCAAGACAATCAGGGCTACAAAGAAAACCCTGTGTCAAAAAAATTCATCATTATCATCATGATAACGATAATTTACAAAATACTGTGTATCCAGTAAATGGCATTAGTCTTATCAGGAAATTATGATTTTCTCTACTTATTTAATGGCTTTTATTATATGTACAATACAAAGAAGTGAGTTTCCTTACAACATTTTCATACACGACTCATTTTCTGTTCCTCTGAACAAATATTGTGTTTCATTTTTCTTACTTTTAAAGATTTTTCCATTTCCTGTATAAGCAGCTACCTGCATATATGTATGTGGACCCGGTTTGTGAAGTGACCAGAGTTAAAAATGATTGGGAACCTCCAGGTGGGTGCTAAGAACTAACCCAGGTACTCTGCAGGAGCAGCAAATGGTCTGCATCTCTGAGCCACCTCTTCAGCCCTATGCTTCACTTTCTTTTATTGTTGATAAAAATTCTATTTTCTTTTTTTTCCCCCTGGTTACCTTCTTTTTTTTTTAATTTTTAATTTTTTTATTACGTATTTTCCTCAATTACATTTCCAATGCTATCCCAAAAGTCCCCCATACCCTCCCCTCCTCTTCCCTACCCACCCATTCCCATTTTTTTGGCCCTGGCATTCCCCTGTACTGGGGCATATAAAGTTTGTGTGTCCAATGGGCCTCTAAAATTCTATTTTCTTTAAGCACTCACTGACTGATGCTTGTCTAGGCTCATTCCTTTTCCTAGCTGCTGTGACTAGGGCAGCAATAAGCATGGGTCTGCAACCATCTCTGTGGCCCAGGCCTCTGAGTATATTCCCAGGAATAATGCAGCTGCATGACATTGTACCTCTATTGTTTTAGGGGTTTTGATTTTGTTCTGCAGAAATCTCTGTTTTCATTTCAATATTTATTATAGCAATTTACACTCCCACCAACAGTTAAAAAAGATTCCTCTTTCCCCACACCCTTGCTTATGTTTGTTGGTGAATATTTTCCTGGGAATATTCACTGGGATTTCTGTGGCATGGAATGTCAAAGTACTTTTAATTTGAGTTTTTCTGAGGGCTAAAGATATTGAGCAGCTTTTAAATTGTTTATGAGCTGCTCATATTTCTTCTTCTGAGAATTCTGTCTAGTTCAATAGCTTCTTTGTTTGCGCGAATGTTTATGGGGGTTTTAGTGGTTAATTTTTATACTTCTTTATAATTTTATATATTTAGTTCTTTATAACTTTTATAATATTTTATATATTTATAATTTTTAGATATTAATTACCTGTATGAAGTATAGGTAGCAAAGATTTTTCTCCCAGTGTGTAGGCTATTTCTATATTCTCCTGATAGCTTCCTTAGCCCAACCTAAGTATTATATGTAATTATAAAATAATATGTAATAAATATAATATGTAATTATACTTACCATCTTTGGATTATTTCCTTTATATTAGAGTCCTCTTTAGAAAGCTTGTGCCCATGCCAGTATCTTGAAGCAGTTTCTTGTTTTCCTCCAGCTCTTTTACCATCCCAAGTTCTATATTCAGATCCTTGATCCACTATGAATTGATTTTGGTGTAGGATGAGAGTTAACTATCTAATTGCAATATTCAGCGTTTGGATACCTAATTTTCACAGTGCCATTTATTAAAAAATAATCAAGTTTTTTCCAATGTAGAGTTTGGACACCTTTGGCAAATATTAAGAGTCTATGGCTATGTGGTTTTATTTCTGAGCTCCCTGTTCTATGCCTTTGATCTACAATGTCTGTTTTTATGCCAGCAACAAGTTGCCTTTATCACTATAGCACTGTAGTATAAATTGAAGGCAGGTACTACATGAACTCAAGCATAGCTCTTATTGTTTTTACTTAGGATTGCTTTAGATACTCAAAGTCTTTTGCATTTCCATAGAATGTAGCACTTATATCTCTGGTTCTGTGGAAAATGTTCAAATTTTGCTGGGAGATTGTAATAAATCTATAGATTATTCTCAGTAATACAGAAATCCTTAAATTATTAATCCAAGCAATCTACAAGCATATCTTCAACTTCTTTCATTAGTATCTGTTAGTTCTCTTTGTAGATGTCTTTTATCTCCTTGGGTTTACTCTGTGGTATTTTTATGGCTGTTGTGAATAGAATATTTCCTCTAATTATTCTCTAAGAAAATACATTATTGATATATAGAAAACCCATGCATTTTATCATTAAATTTTTATTTCTGTCTGGAAGAGAGCACATACACTTCCACATATGTACGGAGATCAAAGGACATCCAGTGGATGTCAGTTCTGTTTCCACGACATACGTTCTGAGGATCCAGCTACGTCATAGACATTGGGGGCAGGCAACAATGCATACTAAGCCATCTCATCAGCCCAACCTACTAACTTTTGTACATTTATTTTTTATCTGGAAAGTTTAGTGAGAAATGTGTCATGTCTAGGTGTTCTCTTATAAATTGTAAAAGGTATTTTACATATTAAACCATGTGCTCTGCAAATAAGAATTTTATTTATTCTTTTCTTATTTTTTATAATTTATTTCTTCCTCTTATCTTATTTCTCAAGTTAAGTCTCTGAGCTTTTCATTGAATAAAATTGGGAAGGACTGGGCACTCTTTTCTCATTCTACAGTCTAGAAAAAATTGTCTATTATTTTTCCCTTTTAGTGCAATGATTGAGAGAGAGGAGAGAGATTTGTGTGTGTGTGGCTTAGAACTTTCAAAACCTACTTTTAATAAGGATTCTTATATGCATTAATTTCTCTTCTTGACCATTACCCATCAGAGGTAGTGAAGCCAAGATATGGGAAAATGCTGAGAACTGAGAGCAATGTGTGGTATTGGTACACCTTTTCATTCTTTGCTGATTCTCGTTACACTTTACTGAGGCTGGTCTTCAATGATGATGTTGTATGGTATTTGTTCACCTTGCCAATTTTTTCTGGTCACTGTTTGTCATGACTTCATAGAGAAAAACACACCAAAGAACTTCTGGTGGTATTAGAGTGGCTTCCTGTTGCTTCCATGGATATGGGCCAATTGGCAGAGTATCATAGTTTCTTCTGGACTGAACTGCTGTGACTGATTGGTGAATGGTGTTTGTGAATGGATAAAGCTGACATTGCTAATTCCTGTGAACTGAACTGCTGATATCTTGACAATGCAGTCTGGATTTTTTCCAAAGAACTATTTCTAAGCAAGTTCACATTCTTCTTTGCCCTATTAACTTTTCCTTTCCACTACCTCTGATGGGTGGTGGTCAAGAAGAGAAATTAATGCATATAAGAACCCTTATTAAAAGTAAGTTTTGAAAATTCTAAGCCCCACACACACAAATCTCTCTCTCTCTCTCTCTCTCTCTCTCTCTCTCTCTCTCTCTCTCTCTCTCTCTTCTTCTTCTTCTTCTTCTTCTTCTTCTTCTTCTTCTTTTCTTCTTCTTCTCTCTCTCTCCTTCTCTCTCTCTCTTTCTCTCTCTCTCTCTCTCTCTCTCTCTCTCTCTCTCTCTCTCTCTCTCTCTCTGTCACTAACAGTTTGTCAGTCTTTTTTTCCTTTTTTGAAAGAACTAACTGTTTGCTCCCTTGAGGCTATATGTTGATTTTTCAGGGTTTATTTTTATTAATTCCTGCCCTAATCTTTATTATTTCTTTTTATGTATTGTATTTGGGTTTGGGGTTGGATTCTCAGTTATATGTTTGCTTGTTTGTTTGTTTGTGTGTGTGTGTGTGTGTGTGTATACAATTACTTATTTAAGACCTCCCTTTTTAATATAAGAACGCCTGAACTGACTTGGATGTACTAGGGAGGTTCTAGTAAACTGTGCTATCATTTTCATTTTATACTAGGAATTTTATGATTTCTCTTTGATTGCATTAATGAACCAATGGTTATTCAAAATTACACCATTTAGTATCACAGTATTTGTGTGAGTTTATGTGGTTTGTCTTGCTATTTGTTTCTAGTTTTACTCCATTACATGTGGATAAGATACAAGGAAATGTTTCACTTACTGATAATTGTTAAGATTTGTTTTGTGGCCTGTAATGGGATCAGTTTTACAAAAGTATCCTTGGACCACTGAGAAGATAATGTATAGTCTGTTTTATGGGATATTCTGTAGGTGTCTTTTAATTTAATTTAATAATTGTTCTGACCCGCCACAGGATCTTAAGACTTCTGGTGAGTGGAGCACAGCTTCTGCTCCAATCCAATTGCACGGGACCTGAGACTGCATTAGTTAGGGAAGCAGAAACCGGCCTGAGTAGGGCCACAGGCCTCATCCTGCCGGATCAGCGCCAGGGTAGCGGGAGCTCAGGGTTGCCTGACACCCGCCAGCTACCCACGACCCCCGCCGCAGGATTTTGGGACTGCTGGTGAGTGGAACACAGCTTCTGCTCCAGTCCAATCATGCGGGACCTGAGACTGCTCTGGCTGGGGAGAGAGAAATCCGGCCTACATAGGGCCACAACCCTCCTCCGGTCAGAAAAGCACCTGGGCAGCTGGGGCGCAGGGTCGGCTGACACTCGCCAGCTACCCACAACACCCACCACAGGATCTTAAGACTTCTGGTGAGTGGAGCACAGCTTCTGCTCCAATCCAATTGCGCGGGACCTGAGACTGCATTTGTTAGGGAAGCAGAAACCGGCCTGAGTAGGGCCACAGGCCTCATTCGGCCGGATCAGCGCCGGGGTAGCGGGAGCACAGGGTTGCCTGACACCCACCAGCTACCCACGACCCCCGCCGCAGGATTTTGATACTGCTGGTGAGTGGAACACAGCTTCTGCTCCAATCTTTAAACAGTGACAACGATAACAACTAACCCCAGAGATTACCAGATGGCAAAAGGTAAACGTAATAATCTTACTAACAGAAACCAAGACCACTCACCATCATCAGAACCCAGCACCCCCACTTCGCCCAGTCCAGGGCACCCCAACACACCGGAAAAGCTAGACACGGATTTAAAAGCATATCTCCTGATGATGATAGAGGACTTCAAGAAGGACTTTAATAACACACTTAAAGAAATGCAGGAGAACACTGCTAAACAGGCAGAAGACAATAAAGAGGAAGCACAAAAATCCCTTAAAGAATTGCAGGAGAACACTGCTAAAGAGTTACAAATCCTTAAAGAAAAACAGGATAACATAATCAAACAGGGAGAAGTCCTCACAGAAAAACAGGAAAACACATCCAAACAGATGATGGAAATGAACAAAACCATACTAGACCTAAAAAGGGAAGTAGACACAATAAAGAAAACCCAAAATGAGGCAACACTGGAGATAGAAACCCTAGGAAAGAAATCTGGAACCATAGATACGAGCATCAGCAACAGAATACAAGAGATGGAAGAGAGAATCTCAGGTGCAGAAGATTCCATAGAGAACATCTGCACAACAATCAAGGAAAATGTAAAATGCAAAAAGATCCTAACTCAAAACATCCAAGAAATACAGGACACAATGAGAAGACCAAACCTACGGATAATAGGAGTGGATGAGAATGAAGATTTTCAACTCAAAGGACCAGCAAACATCTTCAACAAAATTATAGAAGAAAACTTACCAAATCTAAAGAAAGAGATGCCCATGAACATACAAGAAGCCTACAGAACTCCAAATAGACTGGACCAGAAAAGAAATACCTCCCGACACATTATAATCAGAACAACAAATGCTCTAAATAAAGATAGAATACTAAAAGCAGTAAGAGAAAAAGGCAAAGTAACATATAAAGGCAAGCCTATCAGAATTACACCAGATTTTTCACCAGAGACTATGAAAGCCAGAAGATCCTGGACGGATGTTATACAGACACTAAAAGAACACAAATTCCAGCCCAGGCTACTATACCCAGCCAAACTCTCAATTAACATAGATGGAGAAACCAAAGTATTCCACGACAAAACCAAATTCACACATTATCTCTCCACGAATCCAGCCCTTCAAAGGATAATAACAGAAATAAACCAATACAAGGACAGGAACCACGCCCTAGAAACAACAAGAAGGTAATCCCTCAACAAACCTAAAAGAAGACAGCCACAAGAACAGAATGCCAACTTTAACAACAAAAATAACAGGAAACAACAATTACTTTTCCTTAATATCTCTTAATATCAATGGACTCAACTCCCCGATAAAAAGACATAGACTAACAAACTGGCTACACAAACAAGACCCAACATTTTGCTGCTTACAGGAAACTCATCTCAGAGAAAAGGATAGACACTACCTCAGAATGAAAGGCTGGAAAACAATTTTCCAAGCAAATGGCATGAAGAAACAAGCTGGAGTAGCCATTCTAATATCTGATAAGATTGACTTCCAACCCAAAGTCATTAAAAAAGACAGGGAGGGACACTTCATACTCATCAAAGGTAAAATCCTCCAAGAGGAACTATCAATCCTGAATATCTATGCTCCAAATACAAAGGCAGCCACATTCATTAAAGAAACTTTAGTAAATCTCAAAGCACACATTGCACCTCATACAATAATAATGGGAGACTTCAACACACCACTTTCACCAATGGACAGATCATGGAAACAGAAACTAAACAGAGACACAGTGAAACTAAGAGAAATTATGAATCAAATGGATCTGGCAGATATCTACAGAACATTCTATCCTAAAACAAAAGGATATACCTTCTTTTCAGCACCTCATGGTACCTTCTCCAAAACTGACCACATAATTGGTCACAAAGCAGGCCTCAACAGATACAAAAATATTGAAATTGTCCCATGCATCCTATCAGATCACCATGGACTAAGGCTGATCTTCAATAACAAAATAAATAATAGAAAGCCAACCTTCACGTGGAAACTGAACAACACTCTTCTCAATGATACCTTGGTCAAGGAAGGAATAAAGAAAGAAATTAAGGACTTTTTAGAGTTCAATGAAAATGAAGCCACAACATACCCAAACTTATGGGACGCAATGAAAGCATTTCTAAGAGGAAAACTCATAGCTCTGAGTGCCTCCAAAAGGAAACTAGAGAGAGCACACATTAGCAGCTTGACAACACACCTAAAAGCACTAGAACAAAAGGAAGCAAATTCACCCAAGAGGAGTAGACGGCAGGAAATAATCAAACTCAGGGGTGAAATCAACCAAGTGGAAACAAGAAAAACTATTCAAAGAATCAACCAATCAAGGAGCTGGTTCTTTGAGAAAATCAACAAGATAGATAAACCCTTAGCCAGACTCACTAGAGGGCACAGGGAAAGCATCCTAATTAACAAAATCAGAAATGAAAATGGAGACATAACAACAGATCCTGAAGACATCCAAAACACCATCAGATCCTTCTACCAAAGGCTATACTCAACAAACCTGGAGAACCTGGATGAAATGGAGAAGTTCCTAGACAGATACCAGGTACCAAAGTTGAATCAAGATCAGGTTAATGATCTAAACAGCCCTATATCCCCCAAAGAAATAGAAGCAGTCATTAATAGTCTCCCAACTAAAAAAAGCCCAGGACCAGATGGGTTTAGTGCAGAGTTCTATCAGACCTTCAAAGAAGATCTAATCCCAGTTCTTCACAAACTATTCCACAAAATAGAAACAGAAGGTACTCTACCCAACTCATTCTATGAAGCCACAATTACTCTGATACCTAAACCACAAAAAGACCCAACAAAGATAGAAAACTTCAGACCAATATCCCTTATGAATATTGATGCAAAAATCCTCAATAAAGTTCTTGCTAACCGAATCCAAGAACACAACAAAACAATCATCCATCCTGACCAAGTAGGTTTCATCCCAGGGATGCAGGGATGGTTCAATATACGGAAATCCATCAACGTAATCCAGTATATAAACAAACTCAAAGACAAAAGCCACATGGTCATCTCGTTAGGTGCGGAAAAAGCATTTGACAAGATCCAACACCCATTCATGATAAAAGTCTTGGAAAGATCAGGAATTCAAGGCCCATACCTAAACATGATAAAAGCAATCTACAGCAAACCAGTAGCCAACATCAAAGTAAATGGTGAGAAGCTTGAAGCAATCCCTCTAAAATCAGGGACTAGACAAGGCTGTCCACTTTCTCCATACCTATTCAACATTGTACTTGAAGTCCTAGCCAGAGCAATTCGACAACAAAAGGAGATCAAAGGGATACAAATTGGAAAAGATGAAGTCAAAATATCACTTTTTGCAGATGATATGATAGTATATATAAGTGACCCTAAAAATTCCACCAGAGAACTCCTAAGCCTGATAAACAGCTTCGGTGAAGTAGCTGGATATAAAATTAACTCAAACAAATCAATGGCCTTTCTCTACACAAAGAATAAACAGGCTGAGAAAGAAATTAGGGAAACAACACCCTTCTCAATAGTCACAAATAATATAAAATATCTTGGCGTGACTCTAACTAAGGAAGTGAAAGATCTGTATAATAAAAACTTCAAGTCTCTGAAGAAAGAAATTATAGAAGATCTCAGAAGATGGAAAGATCTCCCATGCTCATGGATTGGCAGGATCAACATTGTAAAAATGGCTATCTTGCCAAAAGCAATCTACAGATTCAATGCAATCCCCATCAAAATTCCAAATCAATTCTTCAACGAATTAGAAAGTGCAATCTGCAAATTCATCTGGAATAACAAAAAACCTAGGATAGCAAAAACTCTTCTCAAGGATAAAAGAACCTCTGGTGGAATCACCATGCCGGACCTAAAGCTCTACTACAGAGCAATTGTGATAAAAAACTGCATGGTATTGGTATAGTGACAGACAAATAGACCAATGGAATAGAATTGAAGACCCAGAAATGAACCCACACACCTATGGTCACTTGATCTTCGACAAGGGAGCTAAAAACATCCAGTGGAAGAAAGACAGCATTTTCAACAAATGGTGCTGGCACAACTGGTTGTTAACATGTAGAAGAATGCGAATCGATCCATTCCTATCTCCTTGTACTAAGGTCAAGTCTAAGTGGATCAAGGAACTTCACATAAAACCAGAGACACTGAAACTTATAGAGGAGAAAGTGGGGAAAAGCCTTGAAGATATGGGCACAGGGGAAAAATTCCTGAATAGAACAGTAATGGCTTGTGCTGTAAGATCGAGAATTGACAAGTGGGACCTCATGAAACTACAAAGCTTCTGCAAGGCTAAAGACACCATCAATAAGACAAAAAAACCACCAACAGATTGGGAAAGGATCTTCACCTATCCTAAATCAGATAAGGGACTAATATCCAATATATATAAAGAACTCAAGAAGGTGGACTCCAGAAAGTCAAATAATCCCATTAAAAAATGGGGCTCAGAACTGAACAAAGAATTCTCACCTGAGGAATACCGAATGGCAGAGAAACACCTGAAAAAATGTTCAACATCCTTAATCATCAGGGAAATGCAAATCAAAACAACCCTGAGATTCCACCTCACACCAGTCAGAATGGCTAAGATCAAAAATTCAGGTGACAGCAGATGCTGGCGAGGATGTGGAGAAAGAGGAACACTCCTCCATTGTTGGTGGGATTGCAAGCTTGTACAACCACTCTGGAAATCACTCTGGCGGTTCCTCAGAAAATTGGACATAGTACTACCGGAGGATCCAGCAATACCTCTCCTGGGCATATATCCAGAAAATGTCCCAACCGGTAAAAAGGACACATGCTCCACTATGTTCATAGCAGCCCTATTTATAATAGCCAGAAGCTGGAAAGAACCCAGATGTCCCTCAACAGAGGAATGGATACAGAAATTATGATACATTTACACAATGGAGTACTACTCAGCTATTAAAAAGAATGAATTTATGAAATTCCTAGCCAAATGGATGGACCTGGAGGGCATCATCTTGAGTGAAGTAACACAATCACAAAAGAACTCACACAATATGTATTCATTGATAAGTGGATTTTAGCCCAAAACTTAGGATACCCAAGATATAAGATACAATTTGATAAACGCATGAAACTCAAGAAGAATGAAGACCAAAGTGTGGACACTGTGCACCTTCTTAGAATTGGGAACAAAACACCCAGGGAAGGAGTTACAGAGACAAAGTTCGTAGCTGTGATGAAAGGATGGACCATTTAGAGACTGCCATATCCAGGGATCCATCCCATAAGCAGCTTCTAAACGCTGACACCATTGCATACACTAGCAAGATTTTGCTGAAAGGACCCAAATATAGCTGTCTGTTGTGAGACGATGCCGGGGCCTAGCAAACACAGGAGTGGATGTTCACCGTCAGCTATTGGATGTATCACAGGGCTCCCAATGGAGAAGCTAGAGAAAGTACCCAAGGAGCTAAAGGGATCTGCAACCCTATTGTTGGAACAACATGATGTACTAACCAGAACCCCGGAGCTCTTGTCTCTAGCTGCATATGTATCGAAAGATGGCCTAGTCGGCCATCAATGGAAAGAGAGGCCCATTGGACTTGCAAACTTTATATGCCCCAATATAGGGGAATGCCAGGGCCAAAAGAATGGGAATGGGTGGGTAGGAAAGTGGGGGGCGCTATGGGGGACTTTTGGGATAGCATTGGAAATGTAATTGAGGAAAATATGCAATAAAAATATTAAAAATCAAAAAAAAAATAATTGTTCTACAGGTAGTTTTAACATTTTTTTTTATTGATTTTTAGTATGGAAGAGTAATCTAAAGAGCAGAATGGGATACTGAAATTTAGCATTATTGCATCACAACCTATCTGATTTTCACTATCTTTAGTGTTTGTATCATACAAATAGGGGCCTCAACCTTCAATAATAAAGATTTATATTGTTATGTCTTTCTTCATGAATTGTTACCTTTATTAATATGTAGTGGGCTTCCTTGTTTCTTATGAGTAGCTTTAGATGATTTCTAATTTATCAGATAGCAGAATAGTTCTGCCTCCCTGACTATGTTCCTCTTTTAGCAAGTTTGGGTTTTGTTGTTGTTGTTGTTTTGTTTTGTTTTTGTTTATTTTGTTTTGTTTTGACCCACAAGGACTAGGTGTTTTTGCAAATGAAGTATATTTCTAGGAGACAACAGAGAGTTGGTTTCCATCAGTCTAAATTTTTAATTGGTGAATTCAGCTGAGGTTATTTTTGCAATGGGTTTTATCTTTCTGGGGGACCTTTATTTGTTTTCTATTGGTTAGATTATTTGTAGTTCATTGTTTATTCCCACTAACTTTGGTGGTTTGTTATGTTGTATGTCTTCTTAGTTATCCTTAATTTATCTATTCCTCTCATGATGTGTATTTTTCCTGGTATACTTGATGAGACAATTTCATTTTCCTGTGTGTATTGTAAAAGTGTTTTCTATAATGTCACCTTGAATGACATGAATATCCTTAATTTGTGTTTATTTGATAACTTCTTGTTTCTTCATTACTTTTAGGAGATAACTACGACAAGAACAGCTATCTGGGTTGACAGTTATTACTCTCAAGGGTTTAGATAAAACATACCTTATTTTCCTGATGTTTAAGTTTGCTCACAAAGATCTGATTCTATAATTATATTTTTGTCTTTGCATGTGACTTGTTTTTCATTAGAGCTTTAAGACTGTTTCTTTGCTTTGTACATTCAATATCTCAATTATAATAGATTATGGACAAGTTTTTCTCTATTAACATTAATTTGGGCTTTTAAATGCATAATGAATTTAAATGTTCATTTCTTTTTCTAGGCTTAGGAAATTTCCTGGTATGGTTTATTTAAATAGTCTGAGCTTAGGTTTTGTCTCAATTCCACCCCCAAGCCCCGAGTTAGGTTGGGGTTTGGTCTTTTGATCATATCTCAGAGTTCTTGAGTATTGTGGTTATGTTGATGGTGTTTATTTACGTTTTCCTGTATGCCTACCTGCCTTTATTTTGTCCTCTGTTCCTAAAATTCACCCTTCTGCTTGATCCTGCTCATTGATATCCCTTTCAACTGTCTTTTAATAGTTGCCTTACTGTTTCTTTCATTTTCAGAATTTCTGCTTTTTCAGAGCCTCAATTTCCTTGCTGAAGTTTCCCTTCATTTTAGTTCAATTTCCACTCCAACTTACTGACCTTTATGTCCATGTTGGTGACTCTTCTGTCTCAGTCCTTAATTGATTCTTTTCCTTCATTCACCTACCCATTTTAGGGCTCTAAATGGTTATTGATGTTTTTGTTTTTGTTTAAAAAAAAAAAAGACTCTGAAACCATCTCAGTGAACTTATGGTCTTTGGTCTCTAGCATTTAGGAGTCAGGGTTATGAAGCTGTTTGTAGCAGTAGGCTCGTTGACTCTTGTTTGTACTCTGTGCATCTGTTGGGATGGAGGTGTCCTGCGGTTTTTATTCCATTCCCCACTTTTCCAATAATTTTTTTCTTTTGTCTTATTTTGCATGAGTTCTCCTAGTTAGTTGTCTTCACCGGTATTTTTGTTCCTTGCTACTCTTCATAAGGGAATCTGACTACAGTGGTAAATACAAATGACCTTGATATGGTTCAGGGGGAAAACTACTAGAATGCAGGTTAGAAAAAAATTGAATTTATAGCAGCTCAGAGCTAAGGGTATTGTCTTAAAGTTTCTATTGCCAGGATGAAACATGATGACCAAAAAGCAAGTTGGAGGAGGAAAGGGTTTATTTTGTTTACACTTCCATATTGCTGTTCTTCATTGAAGGAAGTCAGGAAAGGTCTTGGAGAAGCAGGAACCTAGAAGTGGGAGCTAATTCATAGGACATGGAGAAATGCTGCTTACTGACTTGTTCCTTATACCTTGATCAGCCTGCATTTTTATAGAACTAAGGACCAACAGCCCAAAGATGTCACATTCACAATAGGCATGGACTTTCCTCAGCAATAAGAAAAGCTCTTTTGGCTGGATCTTATGGAGGTATTTCTTAATTGAGTTTCCTCCATTTCAGATAATTCTAGTTTGTGTCAAGTTGATAAAACTAGCCAACACAGGTACCAATATTCAAGCAGTTAAATTAGGAGAGAATAGGAAAGGGGGAAAGAGGGTATGAAATAATAAAGGAATATAAATTAGGGATATGAGAAGTACTTCAGAAAATGTTGTAGAATAGATAGAGAGGAAAAGTCAGAAGAGCCTATTTTGTGAAGATACAAACTAAAAGTACCAAAGCGTAAAGACATAATAAAAATGCTTAAATAAAACTAAAAGGAACAAAAATTAATAATAAAAGTAAACTATATTATGGTTTGAGGTAGCCTTAGTCTACAGTTGCAAATACAGTTCTTTCTCTCCTTGGACTACCTTTTATATCAGTCTGTACTGTCTGCTGGGATTGTGTTAGGAGCTGCTGGTGTTAGTATCTCAAGCAAGTAAGCCAGTGTGTCCTTGCAAGTGAGAAGTATTTCACTTTGCTGAGCCTAGTCTTTTTCCCATTATTACCCAGTCTGGGGCCCATGCCTGCAAATGACACCCTTGGTTGAGGAGACCATGCTTTTATCACATTGCTTTCCTTGGTTAAGGCTCTGATCGGGTGTGGAAGAATCACCAATCTGTGTTTATCTTTATTGCACATGTCAGAACACAGCATACTTCCTGCAGTCCATGCAGAGAATGGGAAGGGTGAGACTGAGACTGTCTCATCTTCCAGCTCTCACATCCATTTCTACTTCTGTCTTCACAGGCAGCTGCTATGTTTAGCACTATCTAGCCACATATCAGAGCTGGCATTTGGGTTTATGAGACTGCACCATCTCTATCCAGCTCTCACAAACCCAGAGCCAAAGAATATACTTTCCTTCCACCTACAGCTGAGCCCAGCATGGCATGAGCAATGGGTTGCAACTAGGATGCTGGCTTGATGACTTCTTTTCAGAGAAAACTCCTCCTGACCTTCTTTCTGATTTGTTCTTTTATTCTTTCTCTAATAGGAATAGGATCTATTCCTTTTTGTCTTATAGAATCTGATCTCAGATGTCATGTCTAACCTGCTGTCTTACCCAGAACTTCTGACACTCTCTACTAATTTAGCTTTACACTGTGAAAACAGTATGTTAAGAAACTAAAAACAATCATTGAAGAATAGAAAGGCAAAAATAAATAAATAAATAAATAAAATGTATTCCTCTTCCTAACTTCAAAACTACATCCAAAGGCTACAACCATAAACAGAATAACTACTCTTGCACAGATAGGTTCAATAAGTCATTTTCAAGTAGAATAAGCCAATGAATATCTTAAATGAGCAAGAATTGAAGCATAATTCAGAGGAGCATAGTACATGCAGAATATATTTCCATCTCTGATTTCCCTTTACTTTCCTTCTCCACCACCTTCCTAAGTAAAATTTTTATGATCCTCTGTGGAAACAAATAGGAGGGCAGGGGAAAGAGGGGGAAGGGAGGATAGCCCGCGCCCCGTCAGAGTTAGTTCCACCTATGCTCTGGGCAGGCAGATGTGGGAGGGCTTCCGGACGCTTTCCACTTGGCCCCGGGTGGACATCTAAGTCACTGACCCCACTCAATGGAGGCTGGGGGAGGTGGACAAGGGGCAGCCCCCGAAACCAGGGGGCCCTGGGGTGACACCCTGTAGCCCTGGTGTTAAGAAAGAGAGGGCTTAGGGAGAGGGGTTCCCACGCAGACAAGAGTCTGTGCAGTGGGCCTTGATGAATAGAGACAGTCTATGGTTTTAGAGCTTTATTGCAGAAAGACAGGGAGAAAAGAGAGAATGAAGAAAGAGAGAGAGAGAGAGAGAGAGAACAGCCATGGCCAAGAGGAGAGAAGGGGGGAAAGGAGAGAGAGAGAAGAGAGGCTAGAGAGTAAGAAAGAGAGAGAGGGAGTAAGACCAAGAGAGCAAGAGCACGAGAGGAGAGAGTGAGGAGGGGCCAAACAGCCCCTCTTATAGTGGGCTGCTTTATCTTACTGTTGCTAGGTAACTGGGGAGGAGTTTAGCCTGAAGGTCAGAAGCTTGGGACAATGCCTATGTGACTACTAACAAAGCTTCTCTTGTGAGGGCTGAGGGGGTGGTAACTTCAACAGGAGACCTGAGAGAACTACTTCCATCCCATGTAGGTGAATTATCACCACCGGGTCCTGGGGTTCAACATCTCAGCTTGATTGGAGACAAGACTGTCTGTGTGTATAGCCCAATGCCCAACAATCCTCCATAAATAAAAATGTAAATCATCAAAACAGATATCCCTACCTTCTGATCAAACTAAATGTTTGCTGTATTCAGAGTCCATCCCATTTGAAAGTAAGAAATATCTAAAGCCAAAATGCTCCATTCTACTCTAACAATTTTTCCTTTTCCACCACAGGACATTCTATGACAAACTTCTGGATTATTATGCTCATTCTAGTTTCTATAAAGGACAAGCAAAGAAATTTTACCCTATCTAAAACCACATCTACTAATGTCACATATCTTCTCTTCACAATTAAGATTTCAACTCATACAGGACAGATGATTCTGCATCTACTAGTGACTGAAAATAATCTTAGTAATGGTAGCAATGATTTAATTGTGAATACATCAAATGAGTAGCCTTCATTTCTCACTGCCTTGGATTTCCAATCATTCTATAGACAGGGGACTGGAAATTACGGCTATTTGTGTCCAAGAAAACCACAAGCCAACCATGTCTATCCTGCTTTAACAAGGCTGGTCTTGTCCATTGTACAGCATAGGAGTTTGCCCTTCTATCTTTGTGTCTCTCAAAACACTCCCTTTGTTTTCCTTGATTTGTTGGTTTCACAGACATACTCATTTTATTCTTCATTCCTATCATCTTCTACTTCAGGTAAAAGAGGTCATCTTCTGTATCTTAGGTCTTCATCTTTTTGGTGTCCTCTCCCAAAGGAGAATTTGTTATTTCTTCAGCTTAATTAGCACATATGCACTAACAATTTACAAATACATAGCAATAACTCAGATGTCTCTCCCGTAATCTACATTTAGCAATCTGGACATACAGCATCTTCACGTGGAAAGTTTTTCTAGTTTCTCAAACTTAAAAGTACAAAACAACTCTCTCCCATCCACTCTCTTGGCATAGGTTGATACATGCATAAATGCATTGTGCATGTGTGTGATCACATATGCAAGCATATCACAAACACAAATATATACATGTGCACACATACACATCCACAAACATGCATACCCACATGCACAAACACCCACATATTAGTTTCTCTGAGTGTTTTCTTCTAAAATCAAAATAGGTTTAGAATATTCTTAGAAATCTGAACCATTCAATTCTCCCTCCCATGAGGAAAAACTAGAGGAAAACAGAGATGTGGGTGGTAGAAACTGCTGCATTTTCTAACATTCTGATTCTAACAAATATGTATACCCTAGGAATGAGCCACACCCTCATATTAATATATGTTAAGACATATACACCACATACAGAGAAAGGTGGAAGAAGAAGGGTGTAGAGAGTGCTGCGAGAAAGGAAGAAAGAGAGACTGGGACAGTGAAAGAGACACACAGAAGAGAAAGAGATAAGAAAAAACAGAGAGACAGAGACAAAATTAGTAAAGAGGAAGGACCAACAGTAAGGAGAGATCCCAGCATCTGGAAATATCTTCCAGCAGCACGAACACATTTTTGGACCATGAGCTGATTGAGCTCTGACATTCATTAAAAAGCAAGAGACGTGAGGGAAGTATTGCCTTCTAGGAAAAACTCAATCTTTCTCTCTACTGCTCTTTAGTTCTTGTCCCATCCAGCAGGACTTAGTTATTCCGTGGGTCGACGAGGACCGAGGCCTGCAAGAGAAACGGGCGGAGAAAGGGAAGCGAGACCAAGCAAAGAGTTGTCAACGTCTGTTTAATGGAGGCTAAGAGCCTGATTATAAGCACACAGTGAGAGAAAATAGGGAGGGGTCGAGGGGGAACAATCAAAGCACAGAGAAAGGGATGGACATCTGGGGCGGATGCTGATTGCAGGTTTCAAACATCTTGCAGCTTATCTTGGAATGTCGACTCTAAAACAGTCCCGTGCGGCCTTCAAACATTCTGCAGTTTATCTTGGAGTGCCACAAACAGTCCCAGGCACCAAACAGAGACATGGAGGAGGAGGTAAAGCTGCCTTAATCTAAGCAGTTCTAGGCGCCAAGTGGATACATGAAGAAGGGAGTGAAGCTGGCAGTCCCAGGTGGAGACAATGAAGGAGGGGGTAACATAATTCCCTTCAAAGGGTCAGCCGGATCATCAGGGTGAGAGTTGTTGTGGGTCTAGTTTCCTACAGTTTGGTCTCTCACAAGTTCTGATGAACACTATGGGCAGAGAGATTTATTATTGTCTAATTTTAAAGTGAGAGCAAATTTATCTAAGTTTCACATCACCAAACAGAAGAGGTAAAATGTATCCTCCCCTTCATCTCTTGTGACATGGCCAGATTTACATGTGAGAGGCATACCAATGGTCACAGTAGGAAATAAAAGTTGAATAAGAAGAAATACTTCAGAGTGAGTAATTAATGGACAAAGAGAGCTTGAGGTCATGAACCAGAAGGTCTACTGCTATGTGGGTACACATTTTAAGGATTGGGGTCTAAACTTTTCTCATGCTCTAAAGCAAACTCTGGGTTCATTTCCTAAATAAACTGAGCTGTACAAAGCTGGATAATCAATCCACATTCACACTCCTCATGTTCCTGTGGACATTAACAACATACAACTACTGCCCACTTCAGAGAGAAGTTCCTCCCTCATTGGTATATGTTCATGTGAATCAAATGTCTTCATTTCTCTAGCTCTCTGTTGCTCTCCTGTTCTCAGTATCTCTAACTGCTGTACCAGCTTTCTCCAGCCTACAGGTTCTTATGGAAACACATTTTATACTCACAGATTAGGGAAAGTGGTTGTACTGAGTTTCTGATACAGGATGTAATAATATCTGTAGACTATCTTATCATTAAGGCTAGAGAACCATATTCTTGTCTCTTTCTTTGACACCTATAGCATGCAGAATACAACAGCTCAGCCAACTAATTTGTCTAAAGTAACCACACATGTTTTGTTTTCAGGAAGATTCACCTAAATACATAAATAATATGTATTTAGGTACATATTAGATGCCCATTCGAACATTAGAGAAAAATGGTAAGAACTGTTATATCAATTGTAGTAACAATACATCACATCTACAACATCCTTTATAAATCACACAGTATTTTCACATCAATTGTATAATTTATTTTCCAAAGTTCTATTCTGTTCACTGACTTGCCTCATGTGGACCAGGTGAAGGTGACAAACGGATTCAGCCCAATGCTTTCTGATTACAATCCTCACTATTCCTGCTTCTACCCTGTATACATGTACAAATGTTTATTCAACCAAGTCTTCTTCATCGCTTTGAAATATAGAATACCATTCCCTTTGTCTCACCTCTTCAGTTTTCCCTAATAGTTTCATTAGCAAGCAATCCACTCGGAAGACTTTTCCAGCCTGCCAAAGCTTGTTACGCTCCTTAGAATTTGCATGGCACTAGGATTTGCCTGTAAAACTGAGCAATCTTTATTTAATGTATTCATTCATGTTGTGTTGGAGAGGAAAAGGGCATGTGTCAATGTGTCAAGAGCACTATAGGTCTCTTAGGTCACAGCTACCGGAACCATCAAATCTATTAATTAACCAACCCTTTTCTAGCACTGTATCCAGGGACTCTTTAGTAAATATGTATGTGTGTTATTACACACATGCGCGCGCGCACACACACACACACACACACACACACACACAGAGAGAGAGAGAGAGAGAGAGAGAGCACATTTGTTTTGAATCATCATCTAGAAACACCCTGCAGACTAGATTGCCAGTGTTTGATATTCTAGGGCTGGAAGTTACTTTGGTCCTTTACATCCACCCAGTCCCTCCTCTTATCTATATCCAAAAAAAGCTATGGATAACACTTGCATTTCTTTTCTCTTCCCCTGCCTTCTTCATTAGCTTTCAACCAAACCATGAGTCCTGGCTTGAGATGTGAAATTCACACCCATTCTTCATTTGGATGCCTCTGGAGCTCTTCATATACTATGAAAACAAGTGTTCCTGTTTTCGCAGCCCATTGTTAGCTAACAAACTAGCATTAGCATGTCTGCTGATTAAAGGAAATCTCAGGATAACCAGGACCTAAAAACTAAATTACAGAGCTATTTTCTCCACTTAGATTCACAGTCATTTCCTCCCTTCCTCTTCTTGAAATATTGCTTTGAGATCCTTCCTACCTGAGTGCAGTACTAAGGGACTAAGAGGATAGCAATCCATGGAATGGGAGCTAAGTTCGTGAAAGTATGTTGTCATCTATGAATCTCTGTTTTCTATTTCTGAGCCCATAAATGTGTTTATTCTCATCTCTTAAACATGAGACCCAAATGAGCTCTGTCTGCTCTGATTCAGAAAGATTTATCTTGCTATACCCTGAGTTGACAAGAACTATTAGAAGTTATCAAACAGGAAAAATTAAAGAAGTAACATTTGGGAAAAAAAAATATCAAGGCACCACTTCTCAATGTCTCACTGTGCTGCTCTCTCCATGTCAGTAGAGCAGGCCTGCGAGACCAGAGGGCAGGGATCACTGGTAAATTCTTTCTACAGAAGGAGGGGTCCACTATCACATTTAGGGATCTGTAGAGGCTAAGGGAAGACTAGAACAGATGACCTTTAAAAAGTAGCAGATATAACTTAGGGAGATATAACCTAAGTTCTGACCCCTGACACCCACATAAATGCTGAGTATTGAAGTGCATCCTGAACCCTTGTGTTAGGGAGCAAAGGCAAGAGGATCTCTGGAGCACACAGGACAGCAAGTCTACTCGAAACAGTGAGCTCCTGGTTAAGTGACAAATGTTGTCTCAGAAATAAGGTGGAGGTGGAATTCAGGAAAACATCCCCTTGTCAGTCACTGGCTTCCACCTATGGGCACACACATAATTATACCACATGGACAAAAAAAATGAGAGAAGAAAAACACGTATCAGAAAAATGGAGGATGAACAAAAGGGAAAGAGATAGTCTAGCACATGGAAGAACCTGTATGTAACATGGGTATCTCATGCCAGGCCATGTGCTAGATTAGTGATTGATGTACATCCCTAAGGGGAAGACAGGATTTGTGAGGAATGAGACAAGATGCCATGAGGGCTCCTGGGAACAGGTACCAACTGGTGTGGCTAGAACGTAAAAAGGTTGCCTAACAACAAAATGGCCTACAAAAAGGAGGGGAGAACTCAAGCAAATATCTGCTGCCACCAGGATAGCCTAGCAGGGATGCTATTAGCTAGACTCAGAGTTAGTTGTTCAAATGACAAAGCATGTCACAGTGCTGGCTTTAAATTTATTGATACAGCATAAGTGCTGGTTCTTAGAATACTGTTCATTGTCCATATTCTGTAAATAGAACCTTCCCCAGGACTTTTGGGTGAGCAAATGAATACCACCCTTTGTCAGTGACCTTAAGGGGGCTACACCAATAAAGCCTGTGCATCAGAGAAATGAAGAAATAGTGTTCTCCAGAATGTTGAATTTACTAGCCAGCAGGTCTGTAGGTGGCCTTTCTAAGAAGATAAAATTGAACAACATTGGGTCTGTCATTATCTATTTGAACCAGAAAATGAGCTTTGACCGAAGCTCAAAACACCATCTCCCTGCTATAAACTCCAACAGTCACCAGATCTTTGAAAAAGCCAAGAAATCTCACATCCAACCTCAGAAAAACTTAATTGCCTGCTTATTGCTATTACTGTGATTAATGAGGGTGAACCTGCTCTCAGCAATGCCTCATAAAAAGAAAAGAATGGGCAGCCACTTTCTAGAACATAAGAACCAGGATCTCTAACTCCCTGCTGGCTAAAAATCAGCACATTACCCACTACCACAAACATACACAGACAATCTCTCTCTCTCTCTCTCTCTCTCTCTCTCTCTCTCTCTCTCTCTCTCTCTCTCTCTCTCTCTCTCTCTCTCTCTCTCTCTCTCACACACACACACACACACACACACACTCACTTTCTCATTTTTTGTGCATCAATACCACCACTTGGGCAGAGTCTTTCCCTCTTTTCCTGCAATTCCCATGTCCATCCTAGCCCAGCTGACTTCCCTAACATCAAGGTCTTAGAGGTCTATCTACTCAAGCAGCTGCAGGTGACAGACAAGTCAGCTGATTTCAGCAAAGGTACACTGTAGAAGCTAGGCTTGGATCCATTCCGATTCAATTTATCCTCTGCTTCCATCAGATTTTATAGTGCTTTTTACTTTCCTGGCCCTGGAAAAGCATCTTTGTGAAAATAAACATCACAGTATTAGGCCTGAGCAGGGGCACTCTCCAATGCCATCCCCTGCAAAGGCATAAATTGGAAGGACATAGCATAAGTCCTATTTATCTGTTAGTGATTTGTTCCCACTGAAAGGCGGAGAAAATCTTGCTGCTTCCATTTGCACCCTTTCTCTTTCTAAGGATAGTAATTAGCTTAATGCTCTGAAACTCCACCATGAAAATAGCTGGGGATACTTCCAGGCGACGTCTGGAAGCTTCAGTCACAGGGATCATTGCCTGTCTAGTTGTTCAGGGCAGTCTGGGGAAAGTGGGAAAACCATCAAGTACATAACAAAGCTGGAGACTCAAGCAGGAGAAATTCTGTATCAGGAACACAAGCTGGGAGCAGAGAAAAGAGCATGAGAGCCAGTTTCTGTCATGTCACTAGCCTTACCCCAGCAGGGTAGACAAGGCTAGTTTTAATCTGAGCTCAGATAGGCAAACCCAAGGATGCCTTAAAAATGTGAGTGAATAAAAAGTTAAAGTCTATACTTCTCCATAAAAAAGTCAAAGAGGATTTGATTTTCAAAATTACATTAAAACCATATACTGAGTGGACTAAAATAGTTTTCAGGCAATTTAATTGCAAAATTATGAGCAAAATAATTTTTAAAAATGAGCTAGATTTCCTTTCCAGTGTATGTCTTTTATCTTGAGTACATCTGTAGTAAGTCTCTGCACTGGCCAGCATTAAGATTAAGCATTTACACAGTACTGGTCCCATGGAGACAATTGTTGGGAGTCAAGAAGGCCAGCATGAGGATGGAACCCTGGAATGAGGACTCTTAAAGAGGGATGGCCTTAGCTCCAGGTGGGCAACTGCTGTTCTGAGATGAGACAAAGCAGTGTTAAGGAACCCCTGTTGCTCCAGTGTATAGGTTAAGATATCAGTCAGATGTGAGCAGTTGGGCTGAGATTAGAGGCAAACCAATAAACTGGGCATGCTCAGAGAGAGAAGACAGAGTGAATGACCTCAAGAAAAGAAGATTCCAGGATGAGTGAATGGAAAAATCCCAGTGTTTCTCAACAAATGAACAGAAAGTGAATGAAAGGAAAGAAAATGTGGGATGTTCACCCATTGGACTGATAGCCAGCCAGCACTAGCATAGGGGGGCTGACGTTATGCTGAATGAAATAAATGCCAGCCAAAGAAAGGCAGGTACTGCATGTGATTGGGGAAAAAGTAGAACTAAGAATGTGAGTGAGAAATAGTGGTTCTAAGAGTCTGGGTGAAATGAGAGCTTAGGACAAAAAGTTTGAAAGACAGAAAGCCTAGGTTCTGTAGCTCATTTGACAGAAATGTGGCTATGACCATTCATAAAGTATTTCAAATAACTAAGAAAATTTCAAGCATCTTAACATAAAAAGATAGGCATGTGAGGCAATGAGTGTGCTGACCACCTAAACTTAATCGCATCATACTGAAGATGTCTCAAAGACTTCTTTTAATCTCACATATGTATATAAAAATCATCTTTCAATCAAAAGGAGTATTATCTTTCAAATAGTAGTTATATAATACTAAACAGTTAATGTAATAAATAATAGCAAATAGCATACACGGTGGACATTTTCTTTTTTTCAAGTTTTTTATTAGATATTTTCTTCATTTACATTTCAAATGCTATCTCCCCTCCCCCATCCCGCCCTGCTCCCCTACCCAACCACTCCCACTTCTTCGCCCTGGCGTTCCCATGTACTGGGGCATATAAAGTTTGCTAGACCAAGGGGCCTCTCTTTCCAATGATGGCCAACTAGGCCCTCTTCTGCTACATATGCAGCTAGAGACATGAGCTCTGGGGGTACTGGTTAGTTCATATTGTTGTTACACCTATAGGGTTGCAGACCCCTTTAGCTCCTTGGGTACTTTCTCTAGCTCCTCCATTGGGGGTCCTGTGTTTCATCCAATAGATGACTATGAGCATCCACTTCTGTATTTGCCAGGCACTGGCATAGCCTCACCAGAGATAGCTATATCAGGGTCCTTTCTGCAAAATCTTGCTGGCATATGCAATAATGTCTGCATTTGGTGGCTGATTATGGGATGGGTCCCCAGGTGGGGCAGTCTTTGGATGGTCCAGGGTGGACATTTTCACTAAAGCCCTGGAATTTGAAAGGCTGCTCTTTGTCTATAATCATCTCAATGATGGAATCTGAAGTAGAACCAAGACTGGTTGAGTCACTAGGGAACAAACAAGGTGCTGATCAGTTACTGGGATGCAGTGGGGAAAGAAATTGCGAGAAAGGGATATCCGTTGAGTAGTGATGTTTCTGGCAAGCAAAGTGGCTGGCACAGAGAGAGAAGTGAGATAATACTTATCTGGATCTCCCATCTCTCCTCTACCTCCTGCCACAGTAAATAATCACTATTGCCAAAGTCGCAATAGAGCTTCCTCTATGTTCAGCCTGTACTGAATTGACTGCATCTCTGAGATAATGTCTAACTTCTTCCTATAAAAGATGTTCCAACTTTCCTCCGTTTTAAATAGGACATTGAGACCGATGTTGAAAAAATTAACTTCCCTTACAGATCACTAGATAGCAACAGAGCTGAGGTGTAAAGCCAGAAATTTTAATATCAGAGCCAAATTCACAGTCTATGTCATGTCTCAAAATTTGTCCTAAGAAGAAAGAAATGGGTGAGCATGTTTGGTGAGTAGCACAGACATAGGCTGAAAAGTAAATTCACTGATGGTGCTTTCTCTGAGATGTGCATCCTTGTTTTGACGAGTTGGAAGTAAACTTACTAATGTGAAGTACACTTTAAAACACCAGAGGGAATATGTTTTATTACATCCTGACCTTCATCACATTCTCTGTTAGAAGACATATTTTAAAGACATATTTATTCTAAGCCAAAGGCCATGAGTTGTGGTAGGAATGTCAAGCTTGTGCTGTTTGGCAGATGCTATCATTAAGGTTCTTGTTCAGTCTGCAAACAGAAACTTGAGTAGAAGATCCAAAGGCAGGCATGTAACTATGCAGAACAAGCTGTAGCAAGAGTCCTCATTATTGAAAGGATAACCTAAAACCCAACAAGCTTGAGAATTCTCCTGCAGAACTTGAGGGAAGAAAATTCCTGTTTCTCAGTGGGAGAACTGCTTGCTATTCATGAGGTCTCCTCATCTCCTCACATAAAAGTAACCATAGAAACCCAGCAGACTATTGCTGTGAAGTGGAAAAGATACATACCTCAGAGTCCTGGCCAGTACCATATTCTCTCTGTTCTACCAAAACCAACGTCGAGAGGCAAGGGTTTATTTCATATTACAGATTATTGCCCCTTATTTGAAAGGAGTCATAGCCAGGATCCAAGTAGGAAGGAACCTAGAGACAAGAAGTGAATCAGAGAGCATGGAAGAATGTGGCTTTCTAACTTGCTCCAGGATCATCATCATCAGTTACCCTTCTTTTGTAGCTTGGGATAACCTACTCAGAGATGGATTTCCTACAGTTGGCTATGTCCTCCTACAAGAATTACTGACCAAAAAATATCCCACAGACCAATATGATAAAATTTCCCATTTGAGGATATATTTTTTTCAGGTGTGTCAACTTGACAACCATATTAGTCATCACGATGGCTTCTATAGGTATTTTAACTTAAGCACACACATCCATAGATTTGAAGCTAAGACCCACTTATCAAAGAGAGCATGTGATGTTACCTCATCCAGTACAAGATTTCTCAGTTCTATCCATCTATCTACATACTTCATTTTCCTTTATAACTAAATGAAATTCTTTTGTGTACAGTTACCAAATTTTCATTATTTATTCACCAGTTGATAGACAATACAAGTGTTTATAACTATGATGCATAGAGTAGCAATGAACACATTTAAGCTGGCACCTCTGTAGTAGTATATAGAATCCTTTGGGCATAGGCACAGAAGTTGAAAATGAACTTTTGATGGCTGAATCCTTAACATACCTGGCTTTGTTTCCTTTTAAGATCCTGATACTTATACAAAGTCCTCATGAAGAAAACACCATTTAATGCAGTGACTAAGAGGTTCAAAATAGAATCTTGTACCATTCATTTATGCAAACATCAACAATAAAAGACTGAAAAGACCTGGATCTAACCATTTAGTTGTTCCTCGATTAATGAAGAAGAGAGGGATTAAAACATCTTTCACCTTAAGGTCTGAGTACCTGCTGTCTATAAACCACTGTGCTGAAATACATTGTATTCATAAAGGCATTGTCTACCTCTTCAGATAAATGTGAGTTCAAATTAAAGTTCTGCACAAGTTGCTTCATCTTTCTAAACATCACTTTCCTCTGCTAAAAATCTGGGAAAATAACACCTACTCTAATAGCTGATGAGTTGAATGAATGTGCATAGACATTATGCTGGGTAATAGACTTGCTGATGCTGTGGTGTCTAGATAAGCCTTACTCTAGATGCTCCTGTGAGGATTTTTTTGATGAATCAGCATTTAATTGGGTAGAATTTGAGTAAAAACTGACTTCCATACACAGTGGCAGTGGATTTTGCCCAATTAGTTAGAACCCTGAACAGCACAAAAAGACATCCCCCTAAACAAAGAGTCCTCCAGCCTTTCAGCTCAATGCAACATCAGCCCTTTCTGGGTCTCTAGCTTGCCAGACCATATGCAGATTTTGGACTGTCCAAACTCCATAATCCTGTGAGCCAATTCCATTCACATCTGATTTGTTTCCATTCCATGTAGAATACTGATTAATGCAAACATATCATGCAATGTCTGGCTACACATTAGGAACTCTATGCAGTGCATATCTCTTAATGACCTACCCCAGCAATTTAAGTATGATAACCTTCATTATTCAGGATAGGAGATCAAAGATAAGAGAGACAAAACATCTTGCCTTCATTAAGTAGATAATAAATGCCAGAGGCATGATTCACCCTCAACAGTACTTGCCTCCATTCATCTTGAAAGGCTGGCTATGTAGAAAGTTGAAAGAACCACATTTTAAAAAAATAATATAGACAAAATGTCAAAAACATATTTAAGAGTTCCAGCATTCTTTGTTTTTTCTTGGGCACATGCAGATACTCACTCAATGTATGATACTTTAAATCACAGGATTGCATTAGTCCTCCAGGTTCTGCGGGATTGTTAAAATAAACTCTAGGAAGACATTATATATCAAGCAGAGGATATTCTCAGCAGCACTTTCTATTTTGCCCTTGTGTGTTGATTCATTATGTGACCTATTTGCATCCAACATCCACTGCACAGCTACTAACTCCATTTGCTAAATTCCCTATGATCAGATCATCTTTTAAGTACATAGAATAGAATCACTGTGTGCTACTCAAACTTCTACCTCTACCCTTAGTGAATCTACACAAGTAAACATACATTTTTGTTTTTGTTTTGTTTTCAAAGAGGAACTGCTGATAAATGATGTAGGAATACAATGTTTAGAATATGTTAACTCTGCTTTAGAACAAACTTGAGCTTAGAAGAATATAAAGATTTTTGAGTCTGCATACTCCTTCCCAGGGAAAATAGAATAACATTTTTTCTCTCTTATTTGGAGTAACTAAGGCACAGAAACATTGCCAAAGACAATGAACAAGACATTGGCCATGAAGAAAAGTGGAAAATAACTCACAGAGTGGAGGAGACACCTAGAATTGACTCGTGTATATTCAGCTGTCTCTAAGTCATAATCCAGGGTAGAGGAAACCCATATCTTCTCAGTTTCAAGGGTACTAAGTTGAGTCTAGGAATTTCTAAACAATTAGATTTCACAGAAGAGAAGGTTGAAGAGAATACAGCTGTACTAAGATGATACCCTGGGGGACCTCCAAGAGTAGTTACAGAGTTTCTATCTCAGAACTGAGGAGGATATGCTTGTGATAAAAAAAAAAAAAAAAAAAAAAACATTTTAGGGTGAGAAAAAATTACTTTGAATGATTGGTAATACTCAGCTTTATGCAGAGTTGGGGAAAGTTCCAGCTCCTGTCTGACAGCTTAGAAAACCTCATGACACTGACACAGAAAAAACTTTGCAACAGCAATGGGAGATGGTTAAACTTAGATAAAGCATTGCTGTGATCTGACCTGACAGACCATGCAAACAAGACCTCAGTACACTGAAATAGGAGGAATAAGTTGTGGTATTGTAGTGCACAGTAAAGTGACTCTAATTAATAATAATATAATTTATATTTGAAAATGACTGAGGGACTATTTTGAGTGGTCCACCACAGACAAACAATAAATGTTTGAATAATGGGTATTCAAATTGCCCTAATTTTATTTTTGCCCAATAATTATACATCAAAATATCACATTGCATTTCCCAAAATAAACTTGTACAACAGATGGCACTCGAGGTTTTGAAAAGAGCAAATAAGACCAAATTAAATGTATCTTTGAAAAAATCTCACTAATGTCTATAGTATGAAAATAAAATATATAGCAACCAACCAGATGAAATTCATAATGAGCAGAATAGTGACCTCTAAAGCAAACACCAAAGTGAGAAATCTATGTAGGAGGCCAACAATAAAAACAAAATGGAAATACAAAGAAATGAAATCCTAAGGAAGGCAAAAACAAGTGAAAAGGAAACATCAAAAGTTGAAAGAAATCTCCTCTCCTGCATAAATCGTCCTTAATTTGAGTTGTTTTAGCTTTTGTATTGTTAGCTTTGATTTTAAGATTATCCTTTTTATTTTCAGTGTCACTTCTATTGTCTTCTCTTTTTCCCTTACCTACCATCCATAAACTTACCCTTTTAATTTCTATCTCATTTTTCTTGCTTTCATCCACTCATTTCTTTTTACTCCTTAACAGTAAGTCTCCATATCAAAAATAATCTTTAAATTCCATTTATTCGAAGAATATTCCAATAGTCCTTCTATTTACTCGTTTCTCTTTACTTTACTCTGTTGCTCTAATATCCATCCCATGTTGGCTAAACTTTGCTGCCAACTTGACACTCTTGGGAAGAGGAAACCTTAACAGAAAAGTTATCTTGATCAGATTGGCTTATGAACATGCCTGTAGGCATTTTTTAAATTGGTAAATGATACAAAAGGACCCATCTCAATTTAGACAGTGCCATTTCTTGGCAACTTGGCCTGGGCTATATAAGAAAGGTAGCTGAGCAAGCCAGAGGAAGCATGCCAGTCAAATACATTCTTCTGTGGTTTTTGCTTTAACCTTCTGCAATGAATTCCTTCTTTGGCTTCCATCAGTGATGGGCACTTTACTGCCCAAGTTTTTTTTTCAGTGTTTTATCGGAACAACAAAAACAAAACTATATCTATAGTCTTATAAAATATTCTCTTTCCATTCCTCCCATTAGTAAGTAACACCTTAGCTTACAATGTCCTACCCTTATTCTTTGTCTCTCATAACTTATTGTAGTTGAGAGCTTATTTTTAATTGGTTATTACTATACTTGTATAGCAGGCATTGACTCAGTAGTGGTTGCTTCTGCAGTTAATATTCTGCTTCAAACATTTTTATAGAGACTATGCCTGCTGCTCCAAGCCTGTGCATCAATGCTGTATCTACTGAGCTATACCTAAGTCTACTGATGATGAACAACCTCTCAACCACAGTATAATGCAACTATCTCAGCTGAAAGAATATAATGATAAAAATTTCAAACTAACACTCTAACCCCACTTTTTCAACTCTTGGTGAAGAAACAAAATAAACACAGAAATTAAGGTGGTGGGGTTATTCCAGAAATTACAAATATATAGTAATGAATTCTAGTTAAAATAGACTTTTGAAATTCCACACCAGTATTTCAAAAATAATTGTAAACATGTTTAATGAAATAAAACAGGACACAAACTCCTGAATGAATTAAAAGGGAACACATATAAATAGCTAGATGAAATAAAGGAGTCAGCATAATATTTAAAGGTGCAATCTAAGAAGCATGTAGAAATACTTTAAATAATCAAACTGGAATTTTGCAGAAATAAGAAGCCCAATGAGTCAAAAAAAAAAAAAAAACCCTCAGTGGAAAACCTCACCAATAGCATAGCTATGTAGAAAACTAACACTGTGATTTAAAGATAACTTATAAGATGTAAAACTTCCATACAACAAGAATTATAAAGGAAGAACAAAGTACAAATAGAGCATATGAGACCTATGGGATGCCACTAAAACCTAAATGAAAGACACTATATGTGTATTAGACTGACAAGGAAAACTATTTATTATACTGAGTGCTGTGTGACAAATAGAATTCTCATACACAGTCATTGGGCATGTAAGATAAAATGGCCACTTTGAGGAAGAAAACGATACCTACCATATGAGTTATCTATTTTAACCCTATAGATTTACCCCAAAGTAGGTGACATGCACAAGTCATTGTAAACACTGTACCTAAAATCCATTGCAGATATTTTTCCAATATCTTGAAGGAACTCAAATGATCATACTAGATGGAAAACTTCTCAGCAATTAAGTGGAATTAAATATCCATTGCAGATATTTTTCCAATATCTTGAAGGAACTCAAATGATCATACTAGATGGAAAACTTCTCAGCAATTAAGTGGAAAATGCTACCAGTACACGCCATGCTGTGGATTATTCCAGTAATTATCCTGAATGAAAGAACATGGGCAACAGCAGGAGTGGAGAATGTCCAGATCCACTGGTAAACAGGCGAGGAAGTGCAAACAGTTGTGTGCTGGCTGAAAGCACATCCACGAGTACCAGAGGCAGAGGCAGGAAGAGCAGATGGAAGACATTACAAAAGGAAAATAAAAATTTGTAGAGTGGTTGTTTTCACTGTGATTTTTGGACGACTTTCTTGATTGGGATTACTTCACAAGTGTAGACTAATGTCATACTTACAAATTCATGTGCTTTAAATACATGCAATGCACTGTTCAGTGACACCTCCATAAAGCTGCTGTTAGAAGCACAGACACATAAAATTAATTATACTGGCCATGCGATAACTACAGTTTTATTAGAAAGTGGGTCCTGTGTTCTCTAGAGTCTCATAAGACAAATCTTGTAAGTTATATCTTCTTTACCCTACACAGTGTTTCTCGGTGACATTAGGGGTATACACATTGGAGATGTCAAAGTCTAAACTCAAGGCTCCTTTCCAAATGGATTTGCCAGCCAGCCTCAGCATTCCTCCCACACATGAAGTTTATTGTAGACTCTCTCTGAGTGTTTTGTGAAACCCATCTGTGTTCTTTGCCTCAAATTTCTTTTAAGAATATGCCCTCAAGAGATGAACATTTACTAAATATATTCTCCATCACAGATCTGTGAAACATCTTTTTTTTTTTTAATATGAAATACACAGTTTATTCATTCAACTCTTTTTTTTTTTTGGGTATAAGCTGACAGGTGATTTTTCTTTTTTTTTTTTAAATTTTTAATATTTTTATTACATATTTTCCTCAATAACATTTCCAATGCTATCCCAAAAGTCCCCCATAGTGCCCCCCACTTCCCTACCAACCCATTCCCATTCTTTTGGCCCTGGCATTCCCCTATATTGGGGCATATAAAGTTTGCAAGTCCAATGGGCCTCTCTTTCCATTGATGGCCGACTAGGCCATCTTTCGATACATATGCAGCTAGAGACAAGAGCTCCGGGGTTCTGGTTAGTACATCATGTTGTTCCAACAATAGGGTTGCAGATCCCTTTAGCTCCTTGGGTACTTTCTCTAGCTTCTCCATTGGGAGCCCTGTGATACATCCAATAGCTGACTGTGAACATCCACTCCTGTGTTTGCTAGGCCCCAGCATCATCTCACAAGAGACAGCTATATTTGGGTCCTTTCAGCAAAATCTTGCTAGTGTATGCAATGGTGTCAGCGTTTAGAAGCTGATTATGGGATGGATCCCTGGATACGGCAGTCTCTAAGTGGTCCATCCTTTCATCACAGCTACGAACTTTGTCTCTGTAACTCCTTCCCTGGGTGTTTTGTTCCCAATTCTAAGAAGGGGCACAGTGTCCACACTTTGGTCTTCATTCTTCTTGAGTTTCATGCATTTAGCAAATTGTATCTTATATCTTGGGTATCCTAAGTTTTGGGCTAATATCCACTTATCAGTGAATACATATTGTGTGAGTTCTTTTGTGATTGTGTTACTTCACTCAAGATGATGCCCTCCAGGTCCATCCATTTGGCTAGGAATTTCATAAATTCATTCTTTTTAATAGCTGAGTAGTACTCCATTGTGTAAATGTACCATAATTTCTGTATCCACTCCTCTGTTGAGGGACATCTGGGTTCTTTCCAGCTTCTTTTTTTTTTTTTTTTTTTTTTTATTAATATTCTGTGATTTTTTAGACCATTCCCATGCATAGTTTTTTTTTTATTTTATATTTTTATTACATATTTTCCTCAATTACATTTCCAATACTATCCCAAAAGTCCCCCATAGCGCCCCCCACTTCCCTACCCACCCATTCCCATTCTTTTGGCCCTGGCATTCCCCTATATTGGGGCATATAAAGTTTGCAAGTCCAATGGGCCTCTCTTTCCATTGATGGCCGACTAGGCCATCTTTCGATACATATGCAGCTAGAGACAAGAGCTCCAGGGTTCTGGTTAGTACATCATGTTGTTCCAACAATAGGGTTGCAGATCCCTTTAGCTCCTTAGGTACTTTCTCTAGCTTGTCCATTGGGAGCCCTGTGATACATCCAATAGCTGACTGTGAACATCCACTCCTGTGTTTGCTAGGCCCCGGCATCGTCTCACAAGAGACAGCTATATTTGGGTCCTTTCAGCAAAATCTTGCTAGTGTATGCAATGGTGTCAGCGTTTAGAAGCTGATTATGGGATGGATCCCTGGATACAGCAGTCTCTAAATGGTCCATCCTTTCATCCCAGCTACGAACTTTGTCTCTGTAACTCCTTCCCTGGGTGTTTTGTTCCCAATTCTAAGAAGGTGCACAGTGTCCACACTTTGGTCTTCATTCTTCTTGAGTTTCATGCGTTTATCAAATTGTATCTTATATCTTGGGTATCCTAAGTTTTGGGCTAATATCTACTTATCAATGAATACATATTGTGTGAGTTCTTTTGTGATTGTGTTACTTCACTCAAGATGATGCCCTCCAGGTCCATCCATTTGGCTAGGAATTTCATAAATTCATTCTTTTTAATAGCTGAGTAGTACTCCATTGTGTAAATGTACCATAATTTCTGTATCCATTCCTCTGTTGAGGGACATCTGGGTTCTTTCCAGCTTCTGGCTATTATAAATAGGGCTGCTATGAACATAGTGGAGCATGTGTCCTTTTTACCGGTTGGGACATCTTCTGGATATATGCCCAGGAGAGGTATTGCTGGATCCTCCGGTAGTACTATGTCCAGTTTTCTGAGGAACCGCCAAACTGATTTCCAGAGTGGTTGTACAAGCTTGCAATCCCACCAACAATGGAGGAGTGTTCCTCTTTCTCCACATCCTCGCCAGCATCTGCTGTCACCTGAATTTTTGATCTTAGCCATTCTGACTGGTGTGAGGTGGAATATCAGGGTTGTTTTGATTTGCATTTCCCTGATGATTAAGGATGTTGAACATTTTTTCAGGTGCTTCTCTGCCATTCGGTATTCCTCAGGTGAGAATTCTTTGTTCAGTTCTGAGCCCCATTTTTTAATGGGGTTATTTGACTTTCTGGAGTCCACCTTCTTGAGTTCTTTATATATATTGGATATTAGTCCCTTATCTGATTTAGGATAGGTGAAGATCCTTTCCCAATCTGTTGGTGGTTTTTTTGTCTTATTGATGGTGTCTTTAGCCTTGCAGAAGCTTTGTAGTTTCATGAGGTCCCACTTGTCAATTCTCGATCTTACAGCACAAGCCATTCCTGTTCTATTCAGGAATTTTTCCCCTGTGCTCATATCTTCAAGGCTTTTCCCCACTTTCTCCTCTATAAGTTTCAGTGTCTCTGGTTTTATGTGAAGTTCCTTGATCCACTTAGACTTGACCTTAGTACAAGGAGATAGGAATGGATCGATTTGCATTCTTCTACATGTTAACAACCAGTTGTGCCAGCACCATTTGTTGAAAATGCTGTCTTTCTTCCACTGGATGTTTTTAGCTCCCTTGTCGAAGATCAAGTGACCAAAGGTGTGTGGGTTCATTTCTGGGTCTTCAATTCTATTCCATTGGTCTATTTGTCTGTCACTATACCAGTACCATGCAGTTTTTATCACAATTGCTCTGTAATAGAGCTTTAGGTCCGGCATGGTGATTCCACCAGAGGTTCTTTTATCCTTGAGAAGAGTTTTTGCTATCCTAGGTTTTTCGTTATTCCAGATGAATTTGCAGATTGCACTTTCTAATTCGTTGAAGAATTGAGTTGGAATTTTGATGGGGATTGCATTGAATCTGTAGATTGCTTTTGGCAAGATAGCCATTTTTACAATGTTGATCCTGCCAATCCATGAGCATGGGAGATCTTTCCATCTTCTGAGATCTTCTATAATTTCTTTCTTCAGAGACTTGAAGTTTTTATTATACAGATCTTTCACTTCCTTAGTTAGAGTCACGCCAAGATATTTTATATTATTTGTGACTATTGAGAAGGGTGTTGTTTCCCTAATTTCTTTCTCAGCCTGTTTATTCTTTGTGTAGAGAAAGGCCATTGATTTGTTTGAGTTAATTTTATATCCAGCTACTTCACCGAAGCTGTTTATCAGGCTTAGGAGTTCTCTGGTGGAATTTTTAGGGTCACTTATATATACTATCATATCATCTGCAAAAAGTGATATTTTGACTTCATCTTTTCCAATTTGTATCCCTTTGATATCCTTTTGTTGTCGAATTGCTCTGGCTAGGACTTCAAGTACAATGTTGAATAGGTATGGAGAAAGTGGACAGCCTTGTCTAGTCCCTGATTTTAGAGGGATTGCTTCAAGCTTCTCACCATTTACTTTGATGTTGGCTACTGGTTTGCTGTAGATTGCTTTTATCATGTTTAGGTATGGGCCTTGAATTCCTGATCTTTCCAAGACTTTTATCATGAATGGGTGTTGGATCTTGTCAAATGCTTTTTCCGCATCTAACGAGATGACCATGTGGTTTTTGTCTTTGAGTTTGTTTATATACTGGATTACGTTGATGGATTTCCGTATATTGAACCATCCCTGCATCCCTGGGATGAAACCTACTTGGTCAGGATGGATGATTGTTTTGATGTGTTCTTGGATTCGGTTAGCAAGAACTTTATTGAGGATTTTTGCATCAATATTCATAAGGGATATTGGTCTGAAGTTTTCTATCTTTGTTGGGTCTTTTTGTGGTTTAGGTATCAGAGTAATTGTGGCTTCGTAGAATGAGTTGGGTAGAGTACCTTCTGTTTCTATTTTGTGGAATAGTTTGTGAAGAACTGGGATTAGATCTTCTTTGAAGGTCTGATAGAACTCTGCACTAAACCCATCTGGTCCTGGGCTTTTTTTAGTTGGGAGACTATTAATGACTACTTCTATTTCTTTGGGGGATATAGGGCTGTTTAGATCATTAACCTGATCTTGATTCAACTTTGGTACCTGGTATCTGTCTAGGAACTTCTCCATTTCATCCAGGTTCTCCAGTTTTGTTGAATATAGCCTTTGGTAGAAGGATCTGATGGTGTTTTGGATGTCTTCAGGATCTGTTGTTATGTCTCCTTTTTCATTTCTGATTTTGTTAATTAGGATGCTTTCCCTGTGCCCTCTAGTGAGTCTGGCTAAGGGTTTATCTATCTTGTTGATTTTCTCAAAGAACCAGCTCCTTGATTGGTTGATTCTTTGAATAGTTTTTCTTGTTTCCACTTGGTTGATTTCACCCCTGAGTTTGATTATTTCCTGCCGTCTACTCCTCTTGGGTGAATTTGCTTCCTTTTGTTCTAGTGCTTTAAGGTGTGTTGTCAAGCTGCTAATGTGTGCTTTCTCTAGTTTCCTTTTGGAGGCACTCATAGCTATGAGTTTTCCTCTTAGAAATGCTTTCATTGCGTCCCATAAGTTTGGGTATGTTGTGGCTTCATTTTCATTGAACTCTAAAAAGTCCTTAATTTCTTTCTTTATTCCTTCCTTGACCAAGGTATCATTGAGAAGAGTGTTGTTCAGTTTCCACGTGAATGTTGGCTTTCTATTATTTATTTTGTTATTGAAGATCAGCCTTAGTCCATGGTGATCTGATAGGATGCATGGGACAATTTCAATATTTTTATATCTGTTGAGGCCTGCTTTGTGACCAATTATGTGGTCAATTTTGGAGAAGGTACCATGAGGTGCTGAGAAAAAGGTATATCCTTTTGTTTTAGGATAGAATGTTCTGTAGATATCTGCCAGATCCATTTGATTCATAATTTCTGTTAGTTTCACTGTGTCCCTGTTTAGTTTCTGTTTCCATGATCTGTCCATTGGTGAAAGTGGTGTGTTGAAGTCTCCCACTATTATTGTATGAGGTGCAATGTGTGCTTTGAGCTTTACTAAAGTTTCTTTAATGAATGTGGCTGCCTTTGTATTTGGAGCATAGATATTCAGGATTGATAGTTCCTCTTGGAGGATTTTACCTTTGATGAGTATGAAGTGTCCCTCCCTGTCTTTTTTGATGACTTTGGGTTGGAAGTCAATCTTATCAGATATTAGAATGGCTACTCCAGCTTGTTTCTTCATGCCATTTGCTTGGAAAATTGTTTTCCAGCCTTTCATTCTGAGGTAGTGTCTATCCTTTTCTCTGAGATGAGTTTCCTGTAAGCAGCAAAATGTTGGGTCTTGTTTGTGTAGCCAGTTTGTTAGTCTATGTCTTTTTATCGGGGAGTTGAGTCCATTGATATTAAGAGATATTAAGGAAAAGTAATTGTTGTTTCCTGTTATTTTTGTTGTTAAAGTTGGCATTTTGTTCTTGTGGCTGTCTTCTTTTAGGTTTGTTGAGGGATTACCTTCTTGTTGTTTCTAGGGCGTGGTTCCTGTCCTTGTATTGGTTTTTTTCTGTTATTATCCTTTGAAGGGCTGGATTCATGGAGAGATAATGTGTGAATTTGGTTTTGTCGTGGAATACTTTGGTTTCTCCATCTATGTTAATTGAGAGTTTGGCTGGGTATAGTAGCCTGGGCTGGAATTTGTGTTCTTTTAGTGTCTGTATAACATCCGTCCAGGATCTTCTGGCTTTCATAGTCTCTGGTGAAAAATCTGGTGTAATTCTGATAGGCTTGCCTTTATATGTTACTTGGCCTTTTTCTCTTACTGCTTTTAGTATTCTATCTTTATTTAGAGCATTTGTTGCTCTGATTATTATGTGTCGGGAGGTGTTTCTTTTCTGGTCCAGTCTATTTGGAGTTCTGTAGGCTTCTTGTATGTTCATGGGCATCTCTTTCTTTAGATTTGGGAAGTTTTCTTCTATAATTTTGTTGAAGATGTTTGCTGGTCCTTTGAGTTGAAAATCTTCATTCTCATCCACTCCTATTATCCGTAGGTTTGGTCTTCTCATTGCGTCCTGTACTTCTTGGATGTTTTGAGTTAGGATCTTTTTGCATTTTACATTTTCCTTGATTGTTGTGCCGATGTTCTCTATGGAATCTTCTGCACCTGAGATTCTCTCTTCCATCTCTTGTATTCTGTTGCTGATGCTCGTATCTATGGTTCCAGATTTCTTTCCTAGGGTTTCTATCTCCAGTGTTGCCTCATTTTGGGTTTTCTTTATTGTGTCTACTTTCCTTTTTAGGTCTAGTATGGTTTTGTTCATTTCCATCATCTGTTTGGATGTGTTTTCCTGTTTTTCTGTAAGGACTTCTACTTGTTTGATTATGTTATCCTGTTTTTCTTTAAGGATTTGTAACTCTTTAGCAGTGTTCTCCTGCAATTCTTTAAGGGATTTTTGTGCTTTCTCTTCATTGTCTTCTGCCTGTTTAACAGTGTTCTCCTGCATTTCTTTAAGTGTGTTATTAAAGTCCTTCTTGAAGTTCTCTATCATCATCAGGAGATATGCTTTTAAATCCGTGTCTAGCTTTTCCGGTGTGTTGGGGTGCCCTGGACTGGGCGAAGTGGGGGTGCTGGGTTCTGATGATGGTGAGTGGTCTTGTTTTCTGTTAGTAAGATTATTACGTTTACCTTTCGCCATCTGGTAATCTCTGGGGTTAGTTGTTATAGTTGTCACTGTTTAAAGATTGGAGCAGAAGCTGTGTTCCACTCACCAGCAGTCTCTAAATCCTGCGGCGGGGGTCGTGGGTAGCTGATGTTACCCTGGTGCTGGTCCAGCTGGAAGAGGCCTGTGGTTGTACACAGGCCGTTTTTCTGCTTCCCTAACTAATGCAGTCTCTGGTCCCGCGTGCAATTTGATTGGAGCAGAAGCTGTGTTCCACTCTCCAGAAGTTTTAAGATCCTGTGGTGGGTGTTGTGGGTAGCTGGTGAGTGTCAGCCGACCCTGCGCCCCAGCTGCCCCAGTGCTTTTCTGACCGGAAGAGGGTTGTGGCCCTATGTAGGCCGGATTTCTCTCTCCCCAACCAGAGCAGTCTCAGGTCCCGTGTGATTGGACTGGAACAGAAGCTGTGTTCCACTCACCAAAAGTCCCAAAATCCTGCGGCGGGGGTCGTGGGTAGCTGGCGGGTGTCAGGCAACCCTGTGCTCCCGCTACCCTGGCACTGATCCGGCCGGATGAGGCCTGTGGCCCTACTCAGGCCGGTTTCTGCTTCCCTAACTAATGCAGTCTCAGGTCCCGCGCAATTGGATTGGAGCAGAACCTGTGTTCCACTCACCAGCAGTCCCAAAATCCTGCGGCGGGGGTCGTGGGTAGCTGGCGGGTGTCAGGCAACCCTGCGCTCCCGCTACCCTGGAGCTGATCTGGCCGGATGAGGCCTGTGGCCCTACTCAGGCCGGTTTCTGCTTCCCTAACTAATGCAGTCTCAGGTCCCGCGCAATTGGATTGGAGCAGAAGCTGTGTTCCACTCACCACCAGTCCCAAAATCCTGCGGCGGGGGTCTTGGGTAGCTGGCGGGTGTCAGGCAACCCTGCGCTTCCGCTACCCCGGCGCTGATCCGGCAGGATGAGGCCTGTGGCCCTACTCAGGCCGGTTTCTGCTTCCCTAACTAATGCAGTCTCAGGTCCCGCGCAATTGGATTGGAGCAGAAGCTGTGTTCCACTCACCAGCAGTCCCAAAATCCTGCAGCGGGGGTCGTGGGTAGCTGGCGGGTGTCAGGCAACCCTGCGCTTCCGCTACCCCGGAGATGATCCAGCAGGATGAGGCCTGTGGCCCTACTCAGGCCTGTTTCTGCTTCCCTAACTAATGCAGTCTCAGGTCCCGCCTCTTTCCAGCTTCTGGCTATTATAAATAGGGCTGCTATTAACATAGTGGAGCATGTGTCCTTTTTACCGGTTGAGACATCTTCTGGATATATGCCCAGGAGAGGTATTGCTGGATCCTCCAGTAGTACTATGTCCAATTTTCTGAGGAACCGCCAGACTGATTTCCAGAGTGGTTGTACAAGCTTGCAATCCCATCAACAATGGAGGAGTGTTCCTCTTTCTCCACATCCTCCCCAGCATCTGCTGTCACCTGAATTTTTGATCTTAGCCATTCTGACTGGTGTGAGGTGGAATCTCAGGGTTGTTTTGATTTGCATTTCCCTGATGATTAAGGATGTTGAACATTTTTTCAGGTGCTTCTCTGCCATTCGGTATTCCTCAGGTGAGAATTCTTTGTTCAGTTCTGAGCCCCATTTTTTAATGGGGTTATTTGACTTTCTGGAGTCCACCTTCTTGAGTTCTTTATATATATTGGATATTAGTCCCTTATCTGATTTAGGATAGGTGAAGATCCTTTCCCAATCTGTTGGTGGTTTTTTTGTCTTATTGATGGTGTCTTTAGCCTTGCAGAAGCTTTGTAGTTTCATGAGGTCCCACTTGTCAATTCTCGATTTTACAGCACAAGCCATTACTGTTCTATTCAGGAATTTTTCCCCTGTGCCCATATCTTCAAGGCTTTTCCCCACTTTCTCCTCTATAAGTTTCAGTGCCTCTGGTTTTATGTGAAGTTCCTTGATCCACTTAGACTTGACCTTAGTACAAGGAGATAGGAATGGATCGATTCGCATTCTTCTACATGTTAACAACCAGTTGTGCCAGCACCATTTGTTGAAAATGCTGTCTTTCTTCCACTGGATGTTTTTAACTCCCTTGTCGAAGATCAAGTGACCATAGGTGTGTCAGTTCATTTCTGGGTCTTCAATTCTATTCCATTGGTCTATTTGTCTGTCACTATACCAGTACCATGCAGTTTTTATCACAATTGCTCTGTAGTAAAGCTTTAGGTCCGGCATGGTGATTCCACCAGAGGTTCTTTTATCCTTGAGAAGAGTTTTTGCTATCCTAGGTTTTTTGTTGTTCCAGATGAATTTGCAGATTGCACTTTCTAATTCGTTGAAGAATTGATTTGGAATTTTGATGGGGATTGCATTGAATCTGTAGATTGCTTTTGACAAGATAGCCATTTTTACAACATTGATCCTGCCAATCCATGAGCATGGGATATCTTTCCATCTTTTGAGATCTTCTATAATTTCTTTCTTCAGAGACTTGAAGTTTTTATTATACAGATCTTTCACTTCCTTAGTTAGAGTCACGCCAAGATATTTTATATTATTTGTGACTATTGAGAAGGGTGTTGTTTCCCTAATTTCTTTCTCAGCCTGTTTATTCTTTGTGTAGAGAAAGGCCATTGATTTGTTTGAGTTAATTTTATATCCAGCTACTTCACCGAAGCTGTTTATCAGGCTTAGGAGTTCTCTGGTGGAATTTTTAGGGTCACTTATATATACTATCATATCATCTGCAAAAAGTGATATTTTGACTTCATCTTTTCCAATTTGTATCCCTTTGATATCCTTTTGTTGTCGAATTGCTCTGGCTAGGACTTCAAGTACAATGTTGAATAGGTATGGAGAAAGTGGACAGCCTTGTCTAGTCCCTGATTTTAGAGGGATTGCTTCAAGCTTCTCACCATTTACTTTGATGTTGGCTACTGGTTTGCTGTAGATTGCTTTTATCATGTTTAGGTATGGGCCTTGAATTCCTGATCTTTCCAAGACTTTTATCATGAATGGGTGTTGGATCTTGTCAAATGCTTTTTCCGCATCTAAGGAGATGACCATGTGGTTTTTGTCTTTGAGTTTGTTTATATACTGGATTACGTTGATGGATTTCCGTATATTGAACCATCCCTGCATCCCTGGGATGAAACCTACTTGGTCAGGATGGATGATTGTTTTGATGTGTTCTTGGATTCGGTTAGCAAGAACTTTATTGAGGATTTTTGCATCAATATTCATAAGGGATATTGGTCTGAAGTTTTCTATCTTTGTTGGGTCTTTTTGTGGTTTAGGTATCAGAGTAATTGTGGCTTCATAGAATGAGTTGGGTAGAGTACCTTCTGTTTCTATTTTGTGGAATAGTTTGTGAAGAACTGGGATTAGATCTTCTTTGAAGGTTTGATAGAACTCTGCACTAAACCCATCTGGTCCTGGGCTTTTTCCGTTGGGAGACTATTAATGACTGCTTCTATTTCTTTGGGGGATATAGGGCTGTTTAGATCATTAACCTGATCTTGATTCAACTTTGGTACCTGGTATCTGTCTAGGAACTTCTCCATTTCATCCAGGTTCTCCAGTTTTGTTGAGTATAGCCTTTGGTAGAAGGATCTGATGGTATTTTGGATGTCTTCAGGATCTGTTGTTATGTCTCCTTTTTCATTTCTGATTTTGTTAATTAGGATGCTTTCCCTGTGCCCTCTAGTGAGTCTGGCTAAGGGTTTATCTATCTTGTTGATTTTCTCAAAGAACCAGCTCCTTGATTGGTTGATTCTTTGAATAGTTCTTCTTGTTTCCACTTGGTTGATTTCGCCCCTGAGTTTGATAATTTCCTGCCGTCTACTCCTCTTGGGTGAATTTGCTTCCTTTTGTTCTAGTGCTTTTAGGTATGTTGTCAAGCTGCTAATGTGTTCTCTCTCTAGTTTCCTTTTGGAGGCACTCATAGCTATGAGTTTTCCTCTTAGAAATGCTTTCATTGCGTCCCATAAGTTTGGGTATGTTGTGGCTTCATTTTCATTGAACTCTAAAAAGTCCTTAATTTCTTTCTTTATTCCTTCCTTGACCAAGGTATCATTGAGAAGAGTGTTGTTCAGTTTCCACGTGAAGGTTGGCTTTCTATTATTTATTTTGTTATTGAAGATCAGCCTTAGTCCATGGTGATCTGATAGGATGCATGGGACAATTTCAATATTCTTGTATCTGTTGAGGCCTGTTTTGTGACTAATTATGTGGTCAATTTTGGAGAAGGTACCATGAGGTGCTGAAAAGAAGGTATATCCTTTTGTTTTAGGATAGAATGTTCTGTAGATATCTGCCAGATCCATTTGATTCATAATTTCTGTTAGTTTCACTGTGTTCCTGTTTAGTTTCTGTTTCTATGATCTGTCCATTGGTGAAAGTGGTGTGTTGAAGTCTCCCACTATTATTGTATGAGGTGCAATGTGTGCTTTGAGATTTACTAAAGTTTCTTTAATGAATGTGGCTGCCTTTGTATTTGGAGCATAGATATTCAGGATTGATAGTTCCTCTTGGAGGATTTTACCTTTGATAAGTATGAAGTGTCCCTCCCTGTCTTTTTTAATGACTTTGGGTTGGAAGTCAATCTTATCAGATATTAGAATGGCTACTCCAGCTTGTTTCTTCATACCATTTGCTTGGAAAATTGTTTTCCAGCCTTTCATTCTGAGGTAGTGTCTATCCTTTTCTCTGAGATGAGTTTCCTGTAAGCAGCAAAATGTTGGGTCTTGTTTGTGTAGCCAGTTTGTTAGTCTATGTCTTTTTATCGGGGAGTTGAGTCCATTGATATTAAGAGATATTAAGGAAAAGTAATTGTTGTTTCCTGTTATTTTTGTTGTTAAAGTTGGCATTCTGTTCTTGTGTCTGTCTTCTTTTAGGTTTGTTGAGGGATTACCTTCTTGTTGTTTCTAGGGCGTGGTTCCTGTCCTTGTATTGGTTTTTTTCTGTTATTATCCTTTGAAGGGCTGGATTCGTGGAGAGATAATGTGTGAATTTGGTTTTGTTGTGGAATACTTTGGTTTCTCCATCTATTTTAATTGAGAGTTTGGCTGGGTATAGTAGCCTGGGCTGGAATTTGTGTTCTTTTAGTGTCTGTATAACATCCGTCCAGGATCTTCTGGCTTTCACAGTCTCTGGTGAGAAATCTGGTGTAATTCTGATAGGCTTGCCTTTATATGTTACTTGGCCTTTTTCTCTTACTGCTTTTAGTATTCTATCTTTATTTAGAGCATTTGTTGTTCTGATTATTATGTGTCGGGAGGTATTGCTTTTCTGGTCCAGTCTATTTGGAGTTCTGTAGGCTTCTTGTATGTTCATGGGCATCTCTTTCTTTAGATTTGGGAAGTTTTCTTCTATAATTTTGTTGAAGATGTTTGCTGGTCCTTTGAGTTGAAAATCTTCATTCTCATCCACTCCTATTATCCGTAGGTTTGGTCTTCTCATTGTGTCCTGTATTTCTTGGATGTTTTGAGTTAGGATCTTTTTGCATTTTACATTTTCCTTGATTGTTGTGCCGATGTTCTCTATGGAATCTTCTGCACCTGAGATTCTCTCTTCCATCTCTTGAATTCTGTTGCTGATGCTCGTATCTATGGTTCCAGATTTCTTTCCTAGGGTTTCTATCTCCAGTGTTGCCTCATTTTGGGTTTTCTTTATTGTGTCTACTTTCCTTTTTAGGTCTAGTATGGTTTTGTTCATTTCCATCATCTGTTTGGATGTGTTTTCCTGTTTTTCTGTAAGGACTTCTACCTGTTTGATTATGTTATCCTGTTTTTCTTTAAGGATTTGTAACTCTTTAGCAGTGTTCTCCTGCAATTCTTTAAGGGATTTTTGTGCTTCCTCTTTACTGTCTTCTACCTGTTTACCAGTGTTCCTTTGTATTTCTTTAAGTGTGTTATTAAAGTCCTTCTTGAAGTCCTCTACCATCATCAGGAGATATGCTTTTAGATCCGTGTCTAGTTTTTCCGGTGTGTTGGGGTGCCCTGGACTGGGCGAAGTGGGAGTGCTGGGTTCTGATGATGTTGAGTGGTCTTGGTTTCTGTTAGTATGATTATTACGTTTACCTTTCGCCATCTGGTAATCTCTGGGGTTAGTTGTTGTCGTTGTCACTGTTTAAAGATTGGAGCAGAAGCTGTGTTCCACTCACCAGCAGTCTCAAAATCCTGTGGCGGGGGTCGTGGGTAGCTGGTGGTATGCCGGAAGAGGCCTGTGGTCCTACTCAGGCCGGTTTTCTGCTTCCCTAACTAATGCAGTCTCAGGTCCCGCGCGCAATTGGATTGGAGCAGAAGCTGTGTTCCACTCACCAGAAGTCTTAAGATCCTGTTGCAGGTGTTGTGGGTAGCTGGCGAGTGTCAGCTGACCCTGCGCCCTAGCTACACCGGTGCTTTTCTGACTGGAAGAGGCTTGTGGCCCTACATAGGCTGGATTTCTGCCTCCCCAACCAAAGCAGTCTCAGGTCCCGCGTGATTGGACTGGAGCAGAAGCTGTGTTCCACTCACCAGCAGTCTCAAAATCCTGTGGCGGGGGTCGTGGGTAGCTGGAGGGTGTCAGCCGACCCTGTGCTCTAGCTACCACGGTGCTGGTCCGGCCGGATGAGGCCTGTGGCCCTACTCAGGCCGGTTTCTGCTTCCCTAACTAATGCAGTCTCAGGTCCTGCGTGCAATTGGATTGGAGCAGAAGCTGTGTTCCACTCACCAGAAGTCTTAAGATCCTGTGGCGGGTGTTGTGGGTAGCTGGCAAGTGTCAGCCGACCCTGCGCCCTAGCTACTCCAGTGCTTTTCTGACCGGAAGAGCTTTGTGAAACATCTTAAAAGATTCTGAACTGACTTACAAGGAAAAATCGAAACAAGGAAAGTAACAAATTGAATAAAAACAACTAGATTCAAATGGAGACAATGTATAAAGCACCATGCTTCCGCCAAAAGTGTCTGATAGACTTATAGATGCCTCTGGTGACTCATTGAAGGAATAGATATTCTTTTGGCTGGTGAATGTTAAAAGTCACAGAAGAAGATACCATGCAGAAGGGATGGTATACTACAATAATAACTCCAGGCACAATAGGCATAAAGAAAAACCCAAAACGAGGTAAATTAGTGATATGAGCTTAGGTTTTCTTTTCAAGGAGCACTGCTTCATATTTTTTTCAGCAATAAAATTGCACTTTTTTCCTTCAGAAAATGTTTTCAAAGTCTGAAATGAAAAATCTGTCAAGCATATGTCTGTCCCATCGAGAATGAGCACCTAGGGAGTGGATAGGCTGCCATATTTAATGGGACAAGCAATTTCTGGAGTCCTGAAGCTTACTTTTTTGCTACAGGATGCCCTCTTGGAAAGAAGAAAATTCACAAGAATTAGCAAAGCTGTTTCAGAAAAAGACATTCTTCCTAATCTTCCAGCTTAAAGGAAAGCTAAGCGTCTGTAGTTACTGCAGCAAGATTTTCCAAGTTTTTTTTTTAAGACTTAAAATATTTGTTTGTTCTGTACCCTTCCATTATTTCAGTTTTTATCTTTACTGGGGAGCAAAGCCAGCACTTTGTTTGAACTAAATAATATAGTCAGAGGGTGTTTTGCTCTGTTTTGTACATGTATGTGGCAGAAGAACAATGTGTGTGTGTGTGTGTGTGTGTGTGTGTGTGTGTGTTTGTGTATGTGTGTGTGTGTGTGTGTGTGTGTGTGTGTGTGTATCTCTGTGTGTTTCTGTGTGCACTTTCTTTAGCACACACACACACACACACCTGGTTATCACTGTGTGCCATAGGCTGATCTTGAACTTGATATGCAGTCCAGGCTGTCTTCAAACTCTGTAAAATTCCTGATTCTGCATCCCAAATGCCATGGCATGTAGTAAAATGCTCAGTGCTTATCTTTGAACTGAACCACTTGTTTCTTCAACTAAGAAATTGCACTTAGAGAGGAAACTCCTTCCATTTCCAACAAGATTTCTCCAAGGTGTTCTCTGGTATTAAGACAAAGATAATCACTACCTGCCTGAGGCTCTCACATTATATTATTATTATTATTATTATTATTATTATTATTATTACTTTTAATTTTTTACAGTCCAGTCATTATCCCCCTCGAGGTTCACCCTCCAACAGTTCCTCATTCCATTCCTCCCCACTATCTCCAAGAGGATTGCCCCACCCCTCCACCCTAGCCAGGCCTCCTGACTCCCTGGGGAATTAGGCACATCTTCTTCCACTGAGGCCAGACAAGGCAGTCCTCTGATGTATATGTGTCAAGGACCTTGGACCAGCTAGTGCATGCTGCCTGGTTGGTGTCTCACTGTGCAAGTGATCTCAGGGGTCCAGGTTAATTGAGACGGCTGGTCTTCCTATGGTGTCATCCTCCTTTTCTGCTTCTTCCAGCCTTTCCCTAATTCAACCACAGGGTTCCTGGACTTTCATCCATTGGTTGAATGTAAGTATATGTGTCTGTCTCCATCAGCTGCTGGCAGGGCCTCTCAGAGGACAGCCATGCTAGGCTCCTGTCTGTAAGTACACCAAAGCATCAGTAATAGTATCTGGCCTTAGAGCCTTTGAGATGGCTCCCAAGTTGGGCCAGTCACTTGATTTCCTTTCCCTCAGTCCCTTCTCCATTTTTGTCTCTGCAGTTGTTTTAGATAGGAAAAATTCTGGCTCAGAGTTTTTGACTGTGGGATGGCAACCCCATCCCTCCACAGGGGCAGAAGGAGGGAAGGACCTGCTTGGGAGAGGGGAGGAGGAGGGGAAAAGGGGAAGATGATCAGGTATTGCAGGGTAGGAGAGAAGCCCTGAGTGCCAGCAGAATGAGTGGAAATATGCAACATCGGGGAAGGAAAGTGGGAGGACCCTCTAGAAAGTACCAGAAACCTAGGAGGTGAGAAGTCCTCAGGATACAAAGGAAGGGACCTTAGATAAATTTCCAACACTGGGGAGAGGGAATTTGTAGTGTCCACCTCCAGTAGAAAGACTGCATCACCATGAGGCTCCCTTATGTCAAAAACAAGGGCCTGTTAGCAGAGAAAGGGTCTAGTCAATTACTCTGAGCTGACTGACTGAATGCTTGTGTGAGATGATGGAAGAAACCTCCCTTGTGCCTCAGATGGCTATGATGAAGCCTCCTTCCCAACTTAGTTACTTCATTGATTCTAGTCTTCAAACCCAACCCCTAGGTTTGGTCCTGTGTTCTGAAAACAAAGTGCTTGCTATACAAGCATGGAAATCTGAGTTCACACCTTCAACACCCTTAAAAAAAGGTGAACACTGGGGCTATGCCTGGAGTTCTAGCATAGGGGTGTCAGAGACAGAAAGATACCTAAGGCTCATTGGACAGCCAGTCTAGATTAGCTCTAGGATAAGGGAAAGACACTGACTCAAAAAGTAAGGTGGATAGTAAGCAAGAAAGACACCTGAGTTTGACATTTAGTCATACACACACTCACACACACACACACAAATACACATGCATATACACATATATACATACATGCATTCATGCATTCTCACATATCAACACAAACATACTCTCACATATGTATATACATGTATACACATGTACATACAAAATCCCTTGGACTTTATTTATTTTTTTTTTTTTTATTTTTTTTGGTTTTTCGAGACAGGGTTTCTCTGTGTAGCCCTGGCTGTCCTGGAACTCACTCTGTAGACCAGGCTGGCCTCGAACTCAGAAATCCGCCTGTCTCTGCCTCCCGAGTGCTGGGATTAAAGGCGTGCGCCACCAACGCCCGGCCTCCCTTGGACTTTAATTCTTTATGTATAACCAGAAACCTCTGAGATTGTGAACTTAGCTCTGGCTATGGAAGAATCAGTAAGGTAATCCCAATCCATCGCAAACTGAATCAACCACCATAGAGAAAGCACCTCATTGGGAAGTGCTAGTAAGGATTTCAAACATGCCATGTGAGATCAAAGCTCCTGTTACTGAGTCAACAAAAATCACTTAAGTGTGTCCAGTACTAATAGCTCTTAAAATGCTGCCCTAAATTATTTTTATAATAAATTTTATATTTAGCAGGAAGCAGTCACCTTTTCATGGAGAAAAAGTAAAGCTATGGTATTTATAAATGTAGTTTGGTTAATATAAGAAAGAATACATTACAAGTAGGTCAGGGACCCTGAAACACCAGAATCTCATTCAGTCTGCTTTTCAGGAAACAATGTCTGACTGCAAAGAATTATAAAAAGTATGTTTTATCTCTTAAGGCTTAGATCCTAAGCTATAAAGAATCTGTTCCACAATGGCCCCAGAATCTCTCTCCTAAATCTAAAAGAAATGATGGAACCTAGTACAATTCTATTAATAAACTTCTACTACAAAACCCATAGCTGAGCCACAGATCTCCATATTATGTTCAGGGATGAACACTGTCCAGAAAACAAACAAATTAAGACCTAGAGAACTTGGTATGAGCTTCTGTAAACTGATGCTGGGTCTTTCTCAAATATTTTAATAAGCATATTTTCATTAATTGCTCTGGAAAAAAATTGATCATTCTAAGTAGATCACAATGAGAAAGTGTAGAAAGCTGGGCTGTCTATGCAGAAGCAAAAACCAAAAGCATCTTTCACCTTAATTTAGGAGGAAGAACGTCTAAAAGCCCAGCCCAAAAGGCCATATAGATCTTTGCTTGTTTTGAATACTCTGTCACTGGCCTTATGGCTCTTCAAATGTCCAAGACTCTTACTAATCCAGATCCCCAGCTCTAAGAGTGAAATGATATGATCAGTAGTTGATGGACTTCAACTGGTCAAATTATTCCTATCCATAGATAAGTGAATTCAGCAAAAGAGCCATCCACCCTAACGTGAACCCTGCTGGCAGATCCATTTTGCACCTCTGGTTCATTATCTGGGTGTGCACCACCTATATTCTCATTATGGAACTAGCTTTGTTAAAACAGACAGATACAGAACTTGTGACTGACCACAAATAGCATTTTTCATCATTTCTTCCCATTAACAATGAATATGCAATCCCAAGGTCAAATCACATTTACTGAGAAATATGTCTTATTAGAAACCATCAAGTTAAGGGAGGCCCATTGGACTTGCAAACTTTATATGCCCCAGTACAGGGGAATGCCAGGGCCAAAAAGTGGGAGGGGGCTGGGGAGTGGGGGGGGAGGGTATGGGGGACTTTTGGGATAGCATTGGAAATGTAAATGAGGAAAATACCTAATAAAAAAAGAAAAAAAGAAAAGAAAAGAAAAGAAACCATCAAGTTGTACAGCACCCAAGGTCATCCAGGGTTAAAAACTTTGAATAAAGATATAAAATGCATAAACTCTAAAAATATTTTAGATTTGAGTTACAATAAGGGTATTTTTCTCAAATGTCAACTCTAATAACTGCTAAATGAAAATTTGTATTTACTCTTTTTAAATCACAAACCAACATACAACCTGTTTTCTTGCTGAGACACTTTATTTTTATAGCAATTTCCCCCTTGTATTAAAAAATAAATCCTTCATCATACAATATATCCTGACTACAGTTTCCCCTCCCTCTACTCCTCCCAGTTTCTCCCACCTTCCCTCTTCTCCATTCCACTCCCTTTTTATCTCTCATTAGTAAATAACAGATATTTAAGAGGTAACAAAAAACACAAAACAAAATATAGTGAAAAAAGAAAAACAAAAACTTCACATCAAGGTTGGACAAGGTAAACCAACAGGAGGAGAACAGGCCCATTTTGATGAACCTCAGCTTGGAAAGGAGTTCTAAGAGAAGGAGTATCTGGGAGCTGCAAAAACAAATAACTAGAATTCAAATCCTGGGTCCAAACTGGAGGCCTATGCTCTGCTCAAGACAACTCTCCAGATTGTTCGTTCTTTGTTCTACTTCCTGTGGTGACCACCAGACAGCTCTCTCTCTCTCTCTCTATCTATCTATCTATCTATCTATCTCTATATATATATATATATATATAGTTCCTGCTCTAGACAGTTCTCCAAGGTTCCCTTTCAATTATACTATGAATCAGCATTCCTTGATCCCAGCCTCTTGATTCTCAGGAGACAGCAAGCACATATTTTTTTAACATTGCAAAAGAATTCACAGATGTGTCTGCCTTTGTTAAGCACAGACTATAAACTAGGCTGGGTGGTACCCCGCCCTGAAATTACTGTTGTGACCTTTCCTGGGCCTAACCTTGCTAGGTCCTCAGGCTGACCCTGGACTTAGGAGTCTGCCTGTCCTTGTAAACATAAACAAAAACGTAGCTGAGTAGTATCTCCTGTAATCACCACTCCATAAATCTCTTCATCTTCTCCCTTAGTATACTTCTAACAAGTTGTCTCACAGTAAAGTTGCTCTTATTCCTTTAGATTTGTGAAGATACTCATATAACTCATATTACCTCTTAATATTTCACATAGTTGAGAAAAAAATATATATATACATATATATATATATATATATATATATATATATATATATTATTTGTATGAGTATACTGTAGTTGTCTTCAGACACACCAGAAAAGGACATCAGATCCCATTACAGATGGTTGCAACTGACAATGTGGTTGCTGGAAACTCATCATGATCAAGTAGGATTCATCTCAGGGATGCAGGGATGGTTCAATATATGGAAATTCATCAATGAAATCCACTATATAAACAAACTCAACAACAAAAAAATGATCATTTTATTAGATGCTGAGAAATCATTTTTAAAAAGTCCAATATACCCTCATGATAAAAGGCTTGGAAATATCAGGAATTCAATGTCCATACCTAAATATAGTAAAAGCAATATAGAGCAAACAGGTAGCCAACATCAAACTAAACGGAGAGAAATTTGAAGAAATCCCACTAAAATCGGGGACTAGAAAAGGCTGCTCCCTACCTAAGAAATATGGTACTCAAAGTCCTAGCCAGGGCAATTAAACAATAAAAGGAGGTCAAAGGGATACAAATTGGAAAGGAAGAAATCAAAATATCATTATTTGCAGATGATATAATAGTATACTTAAGTGACCCCCAAAATTCCACTTGAGAACTCCTAAACCTGATAAACAACTTCAGCAAAGTTGCTGGATATAAAATTAACTCAAACAAATCAGTAGCCTTCCTCTACACAAAGGATAAACAGGCTGAGAAAGAAATTAGTGAAACAACACCCTTCACAATAGTCACAAATAACACAAGATGTCTTGGTGTGACTCTAACCAAGCAAGTGAAAGATCCATTATGACAAGAACTTCAAGTCTCTTGAGAAAGAAATTGAAGAAGATCTCAGAAGATGGAAAGATTTCCCATGCTCTTGGATCTGCAGGATTAATATAGTAAAAATAGCCATCTTGCCAAAAGCAATCTACAGATTCAATGCAATCCCCAACAAAATTTCAACTCAGTTCTTCATAGAGTTAGAAAAAGCAATTCTCAAATTCATCTGGAATGTCAAACAAAAAACAAAAAACAAAAAAACAAGGATAGCAAAACTATTCTCAACAATAACAAAACTTATGGGAGAAATCACCATCCCTGATCTCAAGCTATATTATAGACCAATAGTGATAAAAAACAGTATGGTATTGGTACAGTGACAGACAGGTCAATCAATGGGAATAGATTTGAAGACCCAGAAATGAACTCACACACCTATGGTCACTTGATCTTTTACAAAAGAGCTAAAACCATCCAATGGAAAAAGGACAGCTTTTTCAACAAATGGTGCTGGTTCAACTGGAGGTCAGCATGTAGAAGAATGTAAATCAACCTCTCTTTATCTCCTGTACAAAGCTCAAGTCTAAGCGGATCAAGGACACACACATGAAACCAGATAAACTGAAACTTAAAGAAGAGAAAGTGGGGAAAAGCCTCAAACACATAGGTACAGGGGATAATTTATTGAATAGAACACTAAGATCAACAATAGGCAAATGGGACCTCATAGAATTGCAAACCTTCTGTAAGGCAAAGGACACTGTCAACAGGACAAAATGGCAACCAAAAGATTGGGAAAAGATCTTTATGAACTTTAGATCTGATAGAGGGCTAATATCCAATATATGCAAAGAACTCAAACAGATACTCCAGAGACTCAATTGACACTATTTTAAAAATCGGGTACCAAGCTAAACAAAGAATTCTCAACTGAGGAATACCAAATGGCTCTGAAGCACCTAAAGAAATGTTCAACATCCTTAGTCATCAGGAAAATGCAAATCAAAACAACCCTGAGATTCCACCTCACAACAATCTGAATGGTTTAGATCAAAAACTTAGGTGACAGCAGATGCTGTCGAGGATGTGGAGAAAGAGAAACACTCCTCTATTGCTGGTCAGGTTGCAAACTGGTACAATCACTCTGGAAATCAGTTTGGCAGTTCCTCAGAAAATTGGACATAGTATTACCTGAGGACCCAACTATACTACTCCTGAGCATAAACCCAAAAAATGTTCCAACATATTACAAGGACACATGTTCCACTATATTCATAGCAGCCTTATTTTTAATAACTAGAAGCTGGAAAGAATTCAGATGTCCTTCAAAGGAATAATAGATACTGAAAATGTGGTGCATTTATACAATGGGGTACTACTCAGCTATTAAAAACAGTGACTTCATGAAATTCTTAGGCAAATGGTTGGAACTAGAAAATATCATCCTGAGTGAGGTAACCCAATCACAAAAGAACACCCATCCTTTGCACTCACAGACAAGTCGATATTAGCCCAAACGTTCAGAATACCCAAGATACAATTCACAAACTACATGAAGCTCAAGAGGAAGGAAGATCAAAGTGTGGCTACTTCAGTCCTTCTTAGAAAGGGGAACAAAATACCGAGGGGAGGAGATACAGAGACAAACCGTGGATCAGAGACTGAAGGAAAGGCCACCCAGAGACTGCCCTACCTGGAGAAACATCCCATATATAGTTACCAAATTCAGACACTATTGTGGATGCCAACAAGTGCTTGCTGACAGGAGCCTGATATAGCTGTCTCCTGAGAGGCTTTGCCAGAGTCTGACAAATACAGCCAACCATTGGACTGAGCATGAGATCCCCAATGGAGGAGTCAGAGAAGGGACTGAAGGAACTGAAGGGGTTTGCCACCCCATAGGAAGAACAACAATATCAAACAACTAGACCCCCCAGAGCTCCCTGGGACTAAACCACCAATTAAAGAGTACACATGGAGCAAGAGTACCCATTCCTGCAGCCACATATGTAGCAGATTTTGGCCTTGTTGGACAACAATGGGAGGAAAGGCCCTTGGTCCTATGAAGGCTAGATGCCCCAATATAGGGAAATGCCAGGATAGGGAAGTGGGAGTGGATGGGTGGGGGAACAACCTCATAGAAGCAGGGGGAGAGGAATGGGCTAGAGGGTTTTTAGAGGGGAAACCAGGAAAGGGGATAACTATTGAAATGTAAATAAAGAAACTAATAAATTTTTTTAAATTAACAGGGAGGACTTTCTCCAAAGAAAAACATAAAAATATGTGCATTATTATACAAACAAGCCTTATGCCAACCGCAGCCATTGACAATAATGGAGGTCCATGCCCTACTGGCTCTGTTCCAGAGACAGAAACCATAACATTCTATCCCTTACACCTGGCCAAGTAGGATTATATTTCTATAATCAAATCAAAAATGTAACCCACTAATGGCTATTCAAAATGAAATCATAACTTGGAAAGTCATAGTGCACACCTTTAATCTTAGCACTTGGGAAGCAGAGGCAGGCAAAGTTCCTGGACAATTAGGTTCACAGAAAAACTTGAAAAAAAATAACAAATAAAATAAAATAACAATCCAATAATGTATGAGGGTCTAAGCCTTGCCTGCCAATGAGGCCAATAATTAGCTGAGAAAAATCCATGTTACCAGTGCTTAAGCCAATGCTACAAGTTGTATCCATGGAAATAAGCCTCACCATAGGAAAACTTTGGTAATGTATGGTTTCCTGACTCAGGCAGTGTGCAGGTCTCTGAATAACAGTCACTCCATGTAAACCAAATTATGGCCTCCACACATGTCTCGTGGACACCCTCTGGGAGAGTAAGACTTTCCTTACACTGTGAATAATTCTCTTCAAGCTTCTCTTTCTAGCCCTCTTGTCTTCAACCTCCTTGGACTTCCAGTCCCACATAGAACACCCATGCTCTTCTTTTGAACACATACTCACCTGTCTTTGCTTTCCATAGAGAAAATGCATGAAGAAGGATATGTCTTGTAGGTCTTTATGCCACCATAGCTCCCACTGTCATATGTTCCCCAAATGTACCTCTACTTCACAATCATGAACTTGCATTTCATGTTTGAATTCCTAAGCAAATGGCAGGTTTGCAATCCAGCATGCTTGCTATCATTTTTTCCTAGGTTCTTAGGAGAGGGCCAATCACATACTAATTGCTAAATAACTTTGAATGAATAAAGGAATGGATTCATAACTACCCAGAAGGATCTAACTGTATAACATGTATATTAGAGGAATATTTTGATTTCTGAAGACTGGTACCACAGCTAGAAAAAAATTAACCCATCCTAAAGTCTGGATTTTTTGAATGCATCAGTGTGTAACAACTTTCCAATCTAAACATTTCTGTGAAATTTCTATCTTGGTGTCCAATTAGGTTCTATTTGGTAGATTCAAATCTATAAACATGCCTAATGATGTACAGAGCAGTAAAAGTAATTTTAATTGTAATTGTTAGTTTTAATGGTGGAGAAAATTACAATTCAGACCTCTGATTCCATACAATACAATAATAATTCAAATTATTTTTAACTATACTCCGAAACATAGACGGCAAAGTGTCAGGTATGATTAATAAAAATAACATTTTATTCTGGAGGAGAAGGCCTGAGGTATTTGTAACTCACCATCAGTATAGCCTTAACAATCCATGCTCAAAGCCCTAGACTTAGCTTGCCATCTACAGAAATGGCAATAGTATTGATCTATCTGTAACTCCCAGGATGTATGTGAAGTTTATAATGAAATTCACATGTAAACCCAGAGCTCAACTGACATGAACACTTAAAAATTATTTTAACAAAATCCCAAATCTAATTGCTTATCCTACATATTCATTTTCAATCTCCCTTACAAATTGAGAGGTAGATGTACAATTTTTCCTTGCTATATTGTAACTTCTCTTCTTTTTTTATTTTATTATTTTTATTAATTAATTTATTCTATACATAGATTGTAACTTGCCCCCCCCTTCTTCTCCCAGCCCCTCTGTCTCATTTATCCTCACCATGACAGTCTTTTGTGAGGAGAAAAGTAATTTTTTTTAAATAAAATTCATCTCTCTGAAATGTGATCTTGAAAAAGCCATTTGTCCTGTCTGAATTCAGATACTAATCTATTTAAAAAGAAAAAAAAAAGATTCCTAAGTCGAGAGATGTAAAAGAAATTTCCACATTATAAAAGATTGGGCAGCCATTAGAAAATGTCCCCACATTGAAAATATATCAGAATTTCAAATATTAAGAGTCATGCAGTTTCAGAATCTAGGGACTGAAGAAAGTTTCTACTGCAGCCACATTGACATGCAACAAAGCCAGAATGTGCTGTCTGGGGCTTTCCAGCAGCCCTCCCCTCCAGATAGATATCCTGTGCTGTATCTCCTGCCTAGGAAGGCTTGATGCCGGTTTTATTTAAGCAGATTCCATTCCATCAGACTATGTGATAATAAAAAAAAATATTTTCCCATACTTTCCCTGAATTTGCTACGAAGTTCAACAATGTCTAGAAGCCACTGAAGCGCAAACACAAGCTAGGTGAATCTGGGCTTATGATTGGGAATGGCACCCACTTGTAATTCAACCAGTGCCCTCTAAGATACTCAGCTGACACATTTTAACATTAAAGAGAAATGATTCTCTGTGAAACCTCAGATGACAGTGTATTCTTGCACAGAAAACCCAAACACGTATCCTAGAATTAAGGACATGCTAAGAGACAGTCGGAACAGGATCTTAGCCCACACGAGAACATTCAAGCAATACTGTCAGGATCGCCGAATTCAACACATTGTCAGCTTGGTCATTCCAACATTCTCACTATCCTCTAGGAAATTTGTGGCAGCTACAACGTTTGAGAAGAGCCACATGTAGGCATAATCTGAAGGAGCTTCAACCTAGAGGAGGCCTTATGATGGCTCCAGGTGTCAATCACAGAGCTGGTGGCCATTGTCTAAAGGGCATCAGAAAAACTGCTTGCTGACTTAAGACTGAGGGCCCATTGATATTAAGAGATTTTAAGGAAAAGTAATTGTTGCTTCCTATTATTTTTGTTGTTAGAGTTGGCATTCTGCTCTTGTGGTTGTCTTCTTTTAGGTTTGTTGAAGGATTACTTTCTTGCTTTACGGACCATCTAGAGACTGCCATATCCGGGGATCCATCCCATAATCACCCTCCAAACGCTGACACCATTGCATACACTAGCAAGATTTTGCTGAAAGGACCCTGATATAGCTGTCTCTTGTGAGACTATGCCGGGGCCTAGCAAACACAGAAGTGGATGCTCACAATCAGCTAGTGGATGGATCACAGGGCCCCCAATGGAGGAGCTAGAGAAAGTACCCAAGGAGCTAAAGGGATCTGCAACCCTATAGGTGGAACAACATTATGAACTAACCAGTACCCCCTGGAGCTCATGTCTTTAGCTGCATATGTATCAGAAGATGGCCTAGTCGGCCATCAGTGGAAAGAGAGGCCCATTGGTCGTGCAAACCTTATCTACCTCAGTATAGGGGAACGCCAGGGCCAAGAAGTGGGAGTGGGTGGGTAGGGGAGTGGGTGGGGGAGGGTATGGGGGACTTTTGGGATAGCACTGGAAATGTAAATGAAGAAAATACCTAATAAAAAAAAGGAAAAAAAAAAGACTGTGGGTCCAGGGCGTTTACTCCATGGAACAGGATTATGATCCTGAGCCTGCTGTTACCACCAGTAATGGACAGTCTAAAGCTACCCCACAGATCTGATCCTCCATGCTAACTTCTGAAACTCTGCATGGAAAAGAAGCTTCCATAGTCATGTCCCTATATGAGTTGTTTTTCGAGGAACTTAGTGGATCTAAGCAGAAAACCCTACAGATCCCCTTCTACGAATGTTCCTGTAACTAGGTGCCCAGAATCATAGTACCTGCTAATTGCTTCCTGTATTCCCTGCCTCCCTAATGAAATCAGTCATCAAAGAAATCTGAAGCCCACTCAAATCTGTTGATGTCTCTGCCTTTGAAGAGATTAGAGCTCAAGTCAGACACTAATGATGTAGCTATTATCAAACACACACAGAATGCAAATGATTTGTGTTCATGTATATATGAGCCACCCCACAGACCCCAGAGAAATTCAGTCTCCTGTTTGTGCATTTGATTAGCAAAGAAACATCAGGGGAAGTGTCTATTTAGTTTTCAGAAGCAAACCCTCTCATGAGCATAAGAACTAAAATGTCAGTTTTGAAAAATGGAAATATGTGAAGAACAGCTCTGGAGTCCTCCTTGGTGTTTTGCATATATGACTTTAGGAGGAAGTGGTCTTTATTGACATTCTGCAGTGGTTCCAGTAAAACCCAGACACGACCTCCAGCTTCCTTCAAATCGTCCTAATGAATCCCTAGGCAAAAGAGAGCATAATAATATGGCATCCCCAAAGCAGGCTCTTGCTGCAAACACTGCCTATCTCTCTGGATATAGAAGTAAATTAAAATATCCCCAAGTGCTATACACATTTGTTATTTTTCTGGTTTGCCTGAGAGGACTTAGTCTCCTGAATCAGGTGACTAGAGAAGAATTGCAGTTCTTCTAAGAACCTACTCTTGTCTGTCTCATGATTCAGATTCAATGAGACAAACTGAAATGGGGTGAGGATTACCCTTAATTAATTTTGCTAGGAAGACCCTGAGTTGCCAATGCTAGCAGGTCATGGTTAGAAAAGTATGGCATGCCTGGGCACTCTGAACACACTCCAGGATGTCTGATATGCCTTTGCCAAAAGAAATTGGTTCTCCCCCAGTTGTTTGTTTTTTATTTTTCAGGTCGTTTTCCACATAGTTTATTTTATGCTTTTAAATATATATGTGTGTGTGGGTGTGTGTATACATATATATGTATGTGTTCATATGTGTATATATATATTATATATATATACATATATATAATATGTATATATTTAAGGAATGTTTGTGCTATTGAACCACAGTATAACTCTACAATAGATACAGAACATCAGCACAAATTTTAAATATTGAAAACATATTTTAAAGTTATATTGTTTTGTTTAATAAAGAAGAAGAGGAAGCCAAGGATATTTTTGGTAGAGTGAGGTATAGTGAGGTAGAATGGGGTGTCTCTGAGGGCTTATTCTGAGGCATCCCTTCTCCCTGAGGTATCAGCTATAAGATGGACCTCGTATGAAAGAGAGTTGATTTAGGGCATGGAGAGGGGAGATAAGGGGATAGTAGAGACAGAGGCATGGAGGGGAGAAGATGAGTAGAGGCTGGCCATGAACATGTGGAAGGGGGAGGGGAATGGGGAAAGAAAAGACAGAGGGGGAAGAGGAGAAGAGACTAAGAGAGCAAGAGAGAGGAAGGGGCAAGCAGCCCATTTTATAGAGAGTCATGCATACCTGGCTGTTGCCAGGTAACTGGAGTGGAGCCTAGAAGAAATGCTAACATTATATAAACTAGATTGGTGAGATGTACCAGGGAATTGAGGTACTGGCAACCAAAACTGACAATCTGAGTTAAATCCCCAGAACATATATCATAGGAGAGATCTAACTCCCAAGTTATCTCCCAACCCCTACATGCATATGATGGTAGAAATATAAAACAATAGTTATTTGATATGGCTATTTAATAGGAATGGCTCCCCATAGACTCAAATATTTGAATGCTAAGCCATAGGGAGGAGCACTACAAGGTGGTATGTCCCTTGTTGGTGTCAGTATGGCCTAGGTGTGGCTTTGTTGAAGGAAGTGTGTCACTATGGACATGGGTTTTGAAGTCATATATGCTTAAGCTATGCCCATTGTGATACACGTTCACTTCTGCTACCTATAAAACTCTCAGCTCCTTCTCCAGCACCATGCAATGTTTTCCACCAGGGCAATAATGGACTAAACTTCTGAAACTACAAGTTAGCCTCAATTAAATGTTTTCATAATGGAAAGCCTACCTAAGACATTGAGGAAGCAGAAGGGAATTATCTCAAAAAAGTTAAAAGCAGAGTAACCTATCATGTGCTAAAGGAGCCCTACCCACCTCAGACTATTTATCCAGAACAACTGAAATCAAGATTTACAAGAGATATTTCAGGCCTTATGATGTTTTTTTCCCATAATGGTTATCTAAATGTCCACTAATGGATAAATGGGTAAGGAGAGTATGGCATGACATGATTCTATGTAGCTTTAAGAAGACAGCAAAGCCCATCATGTGATTGATCATGAAAGAATCTCAAGGTTATTGTGCTAAGTGAAATGAGTCAGCTATTCAAGAAAAGTGCTGTGCACTTTCTGAGTGAGAGACTCAGGCAATAGCCAAACTCATAGAAGCACAACAATGGAATGGTGGAAGCCAGGGGCTGGAGTCGGAAACTGGAAGCAGGTACTCAGGTGTATCACGCTTTTCTCATACAGGATGAGAAGAGATCTGCAGGTCTGCACCCTGCAAGCTTAATGCCAGTCCTTTCTTTATCAGAATTCCCTCTAATATTCGATTCTTTGGTTCTAGGTTTATTCTTTTGTCTCAACTGCTGTTTCTTTTCTTTGCTGCTTTCTACCCATGAGTTAGATTACAAAAGAATTTTCTGCTGGGTTTAGCTCATTCCTTTCTTGTCAGCTGCATCCAGTCTGTTGTGTATGAAGTAAATAAGAGTGGTGACACTCTACTTTCACCTAGACCTTGTGCCCTACCCATGAACACTATTTAAAATCCCTATTCAGTGTTTACAACATCCATTTTAGATATTACACAACAGATAACTAACAATTCTTTCAAACCTGAATATTGTTTCCTTACTGGTTCATTGTTATACCAGGAAAGTAATGAGCTAACATGAAATTATTCACATATATCTCAGATAAGTTTTCTTGGAAACATTCTTCAGAGAGAAATTGCTGGGTTGAAACATATACTAACAAATTTGTTTCCAAAGAAGTTAGCAATTTGCGGGAGTGTCAGGTCCTTAGGAGAATATGAAATTCATTTCGCTCTTGTCAACATTCAGTATTGTGTATTAATATTTTGAAACCTGAGAGATGAAAATAGTTTGTGACTTTATTGTGCATTTTTGTTATTAGAAATTCAGCCATATATTTCTTACATAGATTATCTTGTATTTCTGGTGAGTAGTTCTTTGTGTAATGGGATTCTTCTATGTAGAGGATATCAAACCTCTGTCATAGTTTCAATCACAAAAAAGTAATACATCAGTTTTTAATTGGCAATTCTTTTCTCAGTAGTATGGAATGCATAGAAAGTACTTAGTTTTACATTATTGCTTTCTTATTCAATTGGTTGCTTCTTTTCAAGTTTGTTCTTGTAATGTTTCTTTTGTAAGCTTGTAAACGGCAAAGTATATAGTCAACTCTTTATAACTGATCAATGTATGTTTGAAATCTCTACATACATATTTATGTATAAGAAAATTACATATAAAATGTATGTAGAATATATAACATGAAACATATATAGTAAGTAAAAGTCAATAGGTAAATCCCTTTATTCTTTTGTATGTGTGTGTGGTACATATGTGTGTGTCATATGTGTTTATTTCTGTGTTGTATATGTATGTGTTTGATATTTGTGTGTGCTGTATATGTGTGTGAATTAGATATGTGTGTTGTGTGTATTGTATACATATAGGTGCATGTGCATGTATGTCTATGTGATATATTTGTGAGAGGATAGAGGAGAGAAGAACATAAAATTGTTGTAGAAAATATTTCATCTCAATCTGGAACTTCTACCCTACCTTTGATCATTCAGTTTCCAGATAAAAAATATACATGACATCTATATGTATAATACATCTTTATTATCACTAATGCTGGAAAGATATCTACCCACTATGCTATTAAAATCTATTTGCTATAGGTTATTTAGTTATTCCTTATTGTGTTTCATCTGAACTGCTTTTAATTCTAATTGCCCAGCCCTCACGGCCATGCTTTCTTGACTCCTAACCTATGGCATCTTTCTTCTCTCCAACCTTCTTCCCTTCCTCCTGGTCCCGCCAACCCACGAGCCTAGGAACCCAAGACCCCACTTATCTCTCTTGTGCCTAGCTATTGGCTGTAGGCATCATTATTCACCAGTGAGGGATGCATAGTGTCTCTTGGATAAGTGTAGACTCTCTCATCCCTGGGACTTGCCAGGCCTTGGAGGCCAGTACTTATCATTACAATACACATCAAAAGATCTAGCTGCAACATTGTTTCCCCCCACACACTCTGCCTCATTCCCTTGAGGCAGATTTTCTCACTAAAAGTGGAACTCAGCTAGTGAACAGAATGTCTCAGCAATCCTTTAGTCTCTGCCCCTACAGTGCTGGGATTTTAGGCTATATAATCATAACAGGCACCATATGTGTGTGCTTAGATTTGAACTCAGATCTCATGCATGCACAGCACTTTTATCAATTGAGCCCTTGTCCCATATATTATGTTACTCTTTATGTCCTTTTACATTATATAATCTAACAGATAATATACAGTAAAATAGCCATATGTATAAATAAGCTGACATGCATGTCTTTTAAATTATAATGTAATGTTTGATATGTATACTTTAAATTTGTTTTTACCTATTCTAAATTCTGACTGTAGTCATGATAACAGGCCTGGCAATTTCTCCATGTAAGAACCCCTTCAGGTTTTTTTTATACTTTTAGTATTTTGTATTATATTTATAAAGTTAGACTATGACCTTACCTAAATCACATAATTTGGGTTTTTAACTGGGGAGTAGATTAATATTTTTATATTTGTTATAGAATCTAAGTGTATTATAAGTTTGCAATTTTGTTTTACACTATGTGCTTTCTAAGTTTTCTGTCATTCCTATTATTTTTATGTTTTATTTAAAGATGATGGCACTCATATAGAACAGTGCTTCAAAGGTAGAAATTCTGATATTAATACACTATCACCCAGGATCTTATAAATATATAAGTGAACTTGAATTTAATAACAAAAAACAAATTATAACTTTCAAGTCATTTCTGATATAACAGGACCTTCAATGCACAATTTTTTTTCATCCTATTCTCCTATTTCCAGAAGTTTCTAATTTTCTCCTGGCCAATGTGACATCCCGATGAGCCCCCAATAGGCTCCAGTGCAGGATGGCAGGGGTCCATTGTGAATATTTAATTCCCACATCTTCCTGGCTTTATCTATTATGGGTTGTGGACCTACATGATTGGTGTATAATGTATTTAAAATAAAATTATGTTCTTAAAGCTATTGCTTGAGCTTTTACAATGCAGATTTGTAACCACACTGTATAAAGAAAATTTCACTATATGTAAATCATAATTCTTATATTTCTATTCCTTGATAATTTCTTTCAGACATTTTATGCAAAAATACAAGGCTGAAAAAGTTGGATTACACCTTCAAATCACCCGTAAAGATAGAATAATAGCAGATGACTATCTCTTAGATAAAGTAGAACACCTTATTGTTGTCTCTTGACATGATGAACAACTTGGCAAGGAATTCTTTTCCTTTTGTGCTACAAGGGAGAATATCTAAAAAGACAAGTATTTAAGGAAAAAAATAAGTCTGATTATAGTTCACTTTTATCAAATTGATTTATTTTGACATTACATGTTTTTTTCCTTGTTTCTTACAATACCTTCACAAAATCTAACTAGTAGTTTCTCTTTTTTATTAGTGTCATCCTGTATTCAAGAACTCTGTTTGCATTGCAGCTACACCTCTTTTACTTGAAGAACAACTTCCACTGTGTCTCATTCTATTCTTACTCTTATTGAAGGATTACAGAATGATGCTTTTGCAGCTACTGAAAGCTTAGGTTTGGGCACCAACATCTGTCTTACCCACCAATTCTTCTCTTTATCTTTTTTTTTCTCTTCATTGTAAGACAGGTGTTTTCAGCTCATAATTGATAACAAGAGGTTTATTTTGTATTATGTTGTGGTAGTTTGTATGAGAATGGTCACCTAGGCCCATATGTTTGAATAATTGGTCCTCAATTGGTGGAACTGTTTGGGAAGATTTAAGATGTGAGGCTTTGCAAGAGAAGGTGATCATAAGAGCAGGATTTGAGGCTTCAAAACACTTAAACCATTCATAATGTGTCTTTTGATAATTTCTTGTAGCTTAAGATGTGAGTCCTAAATTGTTCCTACGATGAACACTTTACACCACCATCATGAACTCTAAACCTCTGAAAATATAAGTCCAATAAAATGGAAATTTTTCTAGACAGATCCCAGATCTAAAACAGAGTTAAATCAGGATAAGATTAATAATTTAACCAGTCCCATATCCCCTAAAGAAATAGAAACAGTCATTAAAAGTCTCCCAACCAAAAAAAAGCCAGGACCAAATGGGGTTAGTGCAGAGTTCTATCAGACCTTCAAAGAAGACCTAATTCTAAAACTCTTCAAACTGTTCCACAAAATAGAAACAGAAGGCACTCTACCTGATTCATTCTATGAAGCCACAATTACTCTGATACCTAAACCATACAAAAGCCCAACAAAGAAAGAGAACTTCAGGACAATTTCCCTTATGAATATCGATGCAAAAATACTCAATAAAATTATCTCAAACAGAATCCAACAACAACACATCAAAACGATCATCCATCATGATCGTTTCATCCCAGGAATGCAGGGATGGTTCACTATGTGAAAATCAATGTACTCCACTATATAAACAAACTCAAAGACAAAAACCACATTGATCAACTCATTAGATGCTGAGAAAGCATTTGACAAAATCCAACACTCATTCATGATAAAAGTCTTAGAAAGTTCAGGAATTCAAGGCCCATGACTAAACATAATAAAAGTAATATACAGCACACCAGTAGCCAACATCAAACTAAATGGAGAGAAACTTGAAGCAATCCCACTAAAATCAGAGACTAGACAAGGCTGCCCACTCTCTCTCTACCTATTCAATATAGTACTTGAAATCCTAGCCACAGCAATTAGACAACAAAAGAAGATCTAAGGGATACAAATTGGAAAGGAAGAAGTCAAAATATCAGTATTTGCAGATGATATGATAGTATATATAGGTGACCCCAAAATTGCCACAAGACCTCCTAAACCTGATAAACAATTCAGTGAAGTAGATGGACACAAAATTGACTCAGACAAATAATTGGCCTTTCTTTACACAAAGGATAAACAGGCTGAGAAAGAAATTAGGGAAACAACACCCTTCAAAATAGTCACAAATAATATAAAATGCCTTGGTGTGACACTAACTAAGGAAGTAAAAGATCTGTATGTTAAGAACTTCAAGTCTCTGAAGAAAGAAATCAAAGAAGATCTCAGAAGATAAAATGATCTCCCATGCTCATGGATTGGCAGGATTAATATAGTAAAAATGGCTATCTTACCAAAAGCAATCTACAGATTCAATGAAATCCCCATCAAAATCTAACTCAATTCTTCAACCAATTACAAAGAGCAATTTACAAATTCATCTGAAATAACAAAAAAACCTAGGATAGCAAGAACTATTCTCAACAATAAAAGAACCTCTGGGGAAATCACCATGTCTGACCTCAAGCTGTACTATAAAGCAATTATCATTAAAACTGCATGGTACTGGTACAGCGACAGTCATGTAGGTCAATGGAATAGAATTGAAGACCCAGAAATGAACCCACACACCTATGATCACTTGATCTTTGACAAAAGAGCTAAAACCATTCAGTGGAAAGAAGACAGCATCTTCAACAAATGGTGCTGGCTCAACTGGCAGTTAACATGTAGAATAATTTGAATTGACTCATTTTTATCTCCTTGTACAAAGCTCAAGTCTAAGTGAATCAAGGAACTCTACATAAAACCAGCAACACTGAAACTTAAATAGGTGAAAATGGGGAAGAGCCTTGAAGATATCAGCACAGGGGAAAGAAAGATTCCTGAAAAGACAGCAATTGCTTGTGCTGTAAGATTGAGAATTGACAAATGGGACCTCATGAAATTGCAAAGCTTCTGTAAGGCAAAGGAAACTCTCAATAAGACAAAATAGCAACCAACAGATTGGGAAAGGATCTTTATCAATCCAAAGTCCAGTAGGGGGGCTAATATCCAATATATATATATATATATATATATATATATATATATATATATATATATATCAAGAAGTTGGACTCTAGAAAACTAAATAACCCTATTAAAAATTGGGTACAGAGCTAAACAAAGAATTCTCAAATGAGGAATACTGAATGGCTGAGAAGCACCTAATAAAAAATATCAATATCCTTAATCATCAGGGAAAGGCAAATCAAAACAACCCTGAGATTCCACCTTATACCAGTCAGAATGGCTAAGATCAGAAACTCAGTTGACAGCAGATGCTGACAAGGATGTGGAGAAAGAGGAACACTCCTACATTGTAGATGGGACTGCAAGTTGGTACAACCACTCTGGATATCAGTCTGGCACTTCCTCAGAAAATTGGACATAGATCTACTTGAAAATCCAGCAGTACCTCTTATGGGCATATACACAGAAAATGCTCCAACTTGTAATAAGGATGCATGCCACACTATGTTCATAGCAGTCTTATTTATAATAGCCAGAAGCTAGAAAGAACCCAGATGTCCCTCAACAGAGGAATGGATACAGAAAATGTGGTACATTTACACAATAGAGTACTACTAAGCTATGAAAAACAGTGAATTTATGAAATTCTTAGATAAATGGATGGACCTAGAAGGCATCATCCTAAGTGAGGTAATCCAATCACAAAAGAACACACATGATATTCACTCACTGATAAGTGGATATTAGCCCAGAAGCTCAGATTCCTTCTTAGAAGGGGAAATAAAATACCAATGGAAGGAGTTACAGAGACAAAGTGCAGATCAGAGACTAAAGGAACAAACACCCAGAGACTGCCCCACTTGAGGGTCCATCCCATAAACAACCCCAATCCCAGACACTATTGCAGATGCCAACAAGAGTTTGCTGACAAAAGCCTGATATAACTGTCTCTTGAGAGGCTCTGCCAGTGCACAGAAGTGCATGCTCACAGTCATCTATTGAACGGAGGACAGGGTCCCCAATGAAGGAGCTAGAGAAAGTACCCAAGGAGCTGAAGGGGTTTGTAGACCTGTAGGTGGAACATCAATATGAACTAACCAGTACACCCAGAGTTCCTTGGGACTAAACCACCAATCAAAGAAAACACATGGTGGGACTTGTGGCTCTAGATGCATATGTAGCAGAAGATGGCCTAGTCGGTCATCAATGGGAGGAGAGGCCCTAGGTCCTGTGAAATTTCTATGCCCCATTATAGGGGAATGCCAGGACCTGGAATGGGAGTGAGTGGGTTGGGGAGCAGTGGGAGTCAGGAGGGGATAAGGGATTTCCAGAGGGGAAACTTGGAAAGGGGATAGCATTAAAATGTAAATAAAGAAAATATCTAATAAAAAGAAGGAAAGAAAGAAAGAAAGGAAGGAAGGAAGAAAGGAAGGGAGGAAGGAAGAAAAAACAAAGAAAGAAACAAAGAAAGAAAGCAGAATTGTCAACCTAGACTACTATACCCAACAACACTCTCAATCAATATAGGTGAAGAAAAGAAGATACTCTAAGACAAAACAAAATTTAAGAAATATCCACCCACAAATCCAGCCCTACAAACAATATTTGAAGGAATTCTCCAACCCAAGGAGATTAACTACACACAGGAAATAAATAATTCCAAACCAGCAAAAACAAATGAAGGAAAGAACACAAAAATACACACACACACACACACACACACACACACCACAACCACCAACAAAAACAACAGCAAAATAACAGGAGTTAATAATCATTGGTCACTAATATCTCTCAACATCAAAGGACTCAACTCACCAATAAAATGACATGGACTAAGAGGCTGGATATGTAAACACGATCTATAATTCTGTTGTGTACCAGAAACATACCACAGAAAGAAAGAAAGAGCCGGGTGTGGTGTTGCACGCCTTTAATCCCAGCACTTGGGAGGCAGAAGCAGGAGGATTTCTGAGTTTGAGGTCAGCCTGGTCTACAGAGTGAGTTCCAGGACAGCCAGGGCTACACAGAGAAACTCTGTCTCAAACAAACAAACAAACAAACAAACAAACAAACAAAAAACAGAAAGATAGAAATTACCTGAGAGTAAAGGGCTGGAAAATTTTTTCCAAATAAAAGGACCCAAGAAACAAACTGGAGTAGCCATTCAAATATCTAATAAAATAGATTTTCAACCAAATGTAATCAAAAGAACTGGGGAAGGATACTCCATCTTCATCAAAGGAAAAACCCACCAAGATAACGTGTCAATTCTGAACAACTATGCTCCAAATTCAAAAGCACCCACCCACAAAAGAAGCATCACTAAAGCTTAAATGACACATCAAACACAGGAGCTCCTGCCATCATAGAGCCTTATTTGGTGGAAAGGATATAAATCAAGCCATAGACATGATGAATACATGTACTAAATAATAATTGGGAAGGCAGTAGTTAGTTTGTGTAAAAGAAGAAAGGAAGTTGATGAAGAAGGCACAATGGAAGACTGTGAGTTGTAATTGTGAATAGAGTCAAGATAAAGATGAAGATGAAAAAGACCTTTGCGAAGGTGGGGAAGTGGGCACAGTAATACAGGACATACAAGAGGATGTATGGTTAAAATGTTTGGGAAATCACATATTCTGTGTCTGTGGAGTGATATAGGTACTAGGCAGAGAGGAGCAGTAACATCAGTAAACAGAAAAGAATGATGGGGAACTGGGGCTTTTATTCTTTTTTTTTCCAGGTACAATCTATGTATGATCCACCCCCCAACTCTTCACATCTATCCCAAACATGATATACTTTCCAGAGCTAATAAGTTAATGTTGACATGCTCACATTAGGGCTACTCCTGTTAGACATTCAATAAATTAGACAGATCTTTTATAATGTATATTTGCCTCTACAAATGCAGTCATTTCAGTGCCCTAAAAATCCTGTAGGTGTTCTTCCTACTCGTCACTAATTTTAAAAAGCTCCCCAGATAATACTGATGTGTCAGTCAAGGTTAAAAATCTCTGACAGGTGAAAACCCAGCACCATTGTCACTTCTCCTTTGCATGTTCTCTTCTGCTTTTGACATCTGAGAGTCTTAACTAAGTTCCCTAGCACAGACCTCTAAACCTAATCAGTGCCCATGTCACTATCATCACATTTAAGTGTTCCTTTGCTAACTTCTTTTTAATTAGGTATTTTCTGCATTTACATTTCCAATGCTATCCCAAAAGTCCCCCAAACCCTCCCCCCACTCCCCTCCCTCCACTCCCACTTCTTGGCCCTGGCGTTCCCCTGTACTGAGGTATATAAAGTTTGCAAGACCAATGGGCCTCTCTTTCCACTGATGGCCGACTAGGCCATCTTCTGATACATATGCAGCTAGAGACATGAGCTCCGGGTTGGGGGGGGGGTACGGTTAGTTCATATTGTTGTTCCACCTATAGGGTTGCAGATCCCTTTAGATCCTTGGGTACTTTCTCTAGCTCCTCCATTGGAGGCTCTGTGATCCATCCAATAGCTGACTGTGAGCATCCATTTCTACTAACAGTTTTATAAGGGTTTGAACAAAAGGCTGAGGTGAGGTTTTTTGGTTTTTTTAAATTTTTAATATTTTTATTATGTATTTTCCTCAATTACATTTTCAATGCTATCCCAAAAGTCCCACATACCCTCCCCCCCCCCCCACTCCCCTACCCACCCATTCCCATTTTTTGGCCCTGGCATTCCCCTGTATTGGGGCATATAAAGTTTGCATGTCCAATGGGCCTCTCTTTCCACTGATGGCCGACTAGGCCATCTTTTGATACATATGCAGCTAGAGTCAAGAGCTCTGGGGTACTGGTTAGTTCATAATATTGTTCCACCTATAGGGTTGCAGATCCCTTTAGCTCCTTGGGTACTTTCTCTAGCTCCTCCATTGGGAGCCCTGTGATCCATCCAATAGCTGACTGTGAGCATCCACTCATGTGTTTGCTAGGCCCCAGCATAGTCTCACAAGAGACAGCTATATCTGGGTCCTTTCTTAGAATTGGGAACAAAACACCCATGGAAGGAGTTACAGAGACAAAGTTTGGAGCTGTGACAAAAGGATGGACCATCTAGAGACTGCCATATCCAGGGATCCATCCCATAATCAGCTTTCAAACGCTGACACCATTGCATACACTAGCAAGATTTTGCGGAGGTGAGGTTTTTAAGATATGTTTTTAAATAACTCAAGTTCATAAGTTAAAAAGGAGGTTGGAGATGGACAAGAATAAGTGAAGATGATTTTTGGTAATCCAGGAAAGCAACGATGATAAACTCTGTATTTCAAACATAGAAACAGTTACTAGTTGGATCAGAAATGTACTTCGAAGGTTGAATCAGTGACAATTACCTGATGCTTTCATGGAGATGGAAACTAAAAATGAAAATTAGTATAACCTCAGTGAATAAATATAGAGGAAGAGATACGATGGATAGATTATCTAAGACAGGGAAAGAGGGTAAAGAGGAAATTGTAGGGTAGATGACAAAAATCAGAAAATCTGTTTCTGGACACTTAAGGAATCAAGTAATAAAGTAATAAATTGGATGTACTGGTCTGGAATTTAAAATAGCTCTGAACTGGGAGTAGAAATTTGAAACTCTCAGTACACAAAAGACATCTAAAGTCTTAAAAATAAATTATCACTTTGTGAAATGCCCCAGAAAAGTTTTTTAAAGGAGAATTTACAATGGCCTCTACAAATCCCCTTCACACACATTCCACCTGGATGTTCTGCTGGCTCACATGCTCTCCAGGTCTTGGCACCAGGGCCCTGATCAGGTGCGCCTGTTGGCACTGACTATCTGGCAGGTGCATATCACCAGCCATCAGGAAGTCGTGGAGATGGCAGATTTGGCTCTGAGCACTTGAACCAATTATATACTCCCCAGTCTTGGCAGGTTCTCCAGAACAAAGGCAGGGGCCTGCCAAGCTCCCACCTTGATAGTGAGAAGACACACCATGACTTGCCTAATGATGATGCTGCAATCCAAAAACAGTCTGTCTTATCACTTTATGACCAAAAGGGAAAATAATACTGAAAACCTATAGAGTACTTTCAAATATGTTCATTACAAAAGTCAAATGTTCCACCAATAATTAAATACTGATTGCTAAAGATTAAGTATTTTTCAAAAAAATCATAATAAACATGTTCTGGGTAACAAGGGAAATAACAGAGGAAAGCTGAAATAATTTAAGAATAGAATTGATTGGAGAGGATCCATGTTCTGAAAAACATGACAGTAATGTTGGCTTTATCTACACAAATTTATGGGATTTAGGGAATTCAAGTTCATAATGGGAAAAGAAAAAAACCCAAAAGCTAGCACTACTGAGCTTCAAAGTCACCCAAGAATGGGTGTCCCTAAGTCCAGCAGCCAGCAGTGAAACTACAGTACAGACCTGGACTTACAGTAGCCTAATGTATATTGGCTCTGGCTTAAGGTGGCATCTGGCAAGGAGCTCCTGACTCACCCTTTCCCAACTGTCCCTAAAATTGCCTATGAACAGTCTCTCTCTCTGTCTCTCTCTCTCTCTCACACACACACACACATACACACACACACACACATACACACACACACACACACACACACACACACACACACACACACACACACAAAACATTAAAATGCAAATCCAAGCCACAGAGATTAAGCTTTCCAGCTACACAAGAAGCTATGCCAGGAGAAGAGAGTAGCAAACACAGAGCTGAAGAGGCTGGACTCAAAAGTTTACCTGCTCTGTTTGGTGACAGGTACAATGGCATCTCTCACACACCACAGGCTTTCCCCAGACCTTGGAAGGCAAGGCTGCTGTAACTAGAAAGTTGAGAAGCTTTCTGACAGTGAGATGTCTACCTTTTGAAGCAGCCTGAACAATGTTTAGTCTCTTCATATCCACCACTCATCAAGATTAAAAGAAACAAACTTGTAAGCATTCAGTTCACCTTTCCAGAGTTCCGACTGTATGTACTCCAGTACACCAATTCTTCTCGCATTTCCTTCCTCTCTGTTTTATTTTGCCTTTAGTCTAGCTCCTACCACACTCTCCCATATTAGTTGCTTGGTTTTCTTTCTTCCCTTTTTATTTTCAGTTAACACATAATTATACCTATTCATTAGGAAGTTTGATATTTTAATACATGCTTACCACGTGGAATGATCCAATCAGTGCAATTAGCACATCCACCACCTCAAACACTCATCTTATCTTTGTGGTAAAAATATTCAAAATTCTCTCTTCTAGCTAGTTTGACACATATAGTAAATTGTAGTCAACTACAGTCACTCCTGTGCTACAGAACACTAGAACTTAATATTCCTTTCTAATTGTAATTTTGTATCTCCTCCTTCTACCCTCCCTAATGAGACAGTCACCAAGAATCAAGGCCACATGATACTGAGCTTGGAAAGGCATTACTAACAAGATTAGGCAATGAGTTAATTGGTGTTTAGGAAACAGCCTCTAGGTTCTAGGAATCAGGAGCATGTCTTCGACTAAGGCAGATTACAGTAAGGGATGCACAGCTAGGAATAACTCTGATTGCAGTCATAAGACACCTGGTCAAATATAAGTAATTGCAAGGCTGGACTGAGCATCTCCTGATTAGATTAGATTTGATTTGATTTAGTGATATCCGCTCCACGTCAGAGCCTACGACTAAGGAATAGATGTAAGAATGTAGGAGGACAAGGAGGTTGGGCCAAGCCAGAACTTCAGAGGTTCCCTACTGCTAAATGATAAATAACACACTCCCTAGTCTGCCTCTGAGAGCCCTGGAAGATCTGGTTCTGCCTGTCATCCCTAAGGACTCCTATGGACACATGATTCATTACATTGAAACAGATTCATCCCCAACGAACTTCTGTCCAAAGCACTCAACCATTCTTTCTCCTCACTGAGAGTGAAGATGAGCTACATATCTCCTGCTCCATTTCATTCTTGCTACTTAGCACCTACCATCTTCTGCATAGTCACTGCCTTTTACATAGCCAACTCACGGAAGATAAATATTTGGACTGATGGATACAGGGAACTGTGTGTGAACTCTTGTAAGCCATTGAAAATCATCAGCATGACTAGTAAGTGGGGCTAGGGAATTTACTGATATGAATAATTAAAGAGACCATGAGGAGTGGGACTAGAACTTTGATTGTTTCTCTCATTTCAGCCTATAAATCTATATGCCTTTCCTAGAAATTTCCATCTTCTCTATCTTAAAGGTAGGAGGGTGACAGGTGCCACAGGCTGTCACTGAGGAATGTTTATGAAAAGAACACAGGGCTTGAAGTGTGTGACACTTGGGTGTCATTTTTTAACTCCAAGAGACAGCACCTATGAAAAATATTTTCTGAATTTATTGCCTCTGTGTATAAATAAATATATATGAGGCAATTTGATTTATTGGGGGAACCATAAGCTTGGATTAACTGACTTGGTTTCAAATTCTAGCTCTACTATTTAGTGAGGAAGTGGGGTAAAAGGCTATAAAATTGAGATCTTGTACTGTATCCCTCAGAGTTATAAAAATCATTGACAAATCAATGAACCATACCTCCTTCTCATCTGAGCTGATACCATGTATTAAATGAGTATATATCCCTTCTTCCTGCATCAGGAATCAGCCCTTACCTTCCTATGGCATGTTTTTATCTAAAGCCTCAAGATAACTTTTTTAATTTTTTCAAAATTTATTATTTTATTTTATGTGTATGGGTCTTTTGCTTATATGGATATTTGGGTACCATGCATATGTCTGGTACCCAGGAGGCCAGAGTTTATTAGATCCCTAGAACTGGAGCTACATATGGATGGAAGCTAACTTGTTGGTTGGGAATTGAACTCTGCCATCTAGAAAACCAGTGCTTTAAACCACTGTACCATCTTTCCAGTCCTGTATCATTGTTTAACATGAAAATAAGTTCATAGGATGCTACAAACTTCCATAAGAAAGTTGCTTTTGTTTACTTACTATTGAATCAAGACAGTGACTGCTAACAGCCATCCACTGACTACAGCCAAGAATGTTAATTTTTATTCCAGATCCAAAGATGATGTGAAATGCTTTGGAGATCATGGATACCTTTAGCCTTTGTGTCTTTTGTAGGTTGTATGCGACTTCTGAAGTGAATATGTTAGTGAAAGATGGGGTATATAGGAGCTGATAAAGTCACAGAAACTCTTCCTCCTAAATAATCAATCAGAAGGCTGGGTTGATTGCTCAGAGTGACTTTGTAATGCAAAGAAATGTTATCTCTTTAAGCTCTCTTGATAATTTTCTGTGTTAAAATGAATAAGACATCTATCCCTAGAAGCATTGCAGATGTGGCTGCTGTGTCACAAGTGCATCAATAGGTGGTAGAGAGGACAGAGGCTATGTCTATGCTCATTGTTCTGACTATGAAGATCTATATAATACGTAGCTTAACATTCCCTGAAGAAGAAAAAAATGATCCTGAGATGACCACCACTCAGGCACCATGCAGTCCCAAGGAGGGCAGAGAGGGAAAGACCATGCTGGAAATGACCCCTCCCTGTCCTTGTGCCATAATGCATGATTGGGTATAGCAGTCCTGAAACCATGTCTAAGACAACCCCTGACACTGAGAGACCCTGAGCACCACTGAGAGGAGCAAGTGGTGGAGAAATAGAACAGAAAAAGAAACAAAAGAATGTGGGCACAATGAAGAGAGGCAGAACTGGAGACTGGAAGGTAGTGAGGAACAGCCCAATGTGAGCAGCAGGTGATGCCACCTGGGACCATGGTGGGGTCCAGTCCTGTGCTACCACCAGGGGCCACATCTTGGTCTGTGGCCTTGCAGTAGCAGAGGTCTATTGCCACAAAAGGCCAGGAAGATGTCTCTGATCTCGGCTGCTGCCCAAAAACATGTTGTTGTCTATGGGCTGTGCAGAACTGACCCCACCCCTCACCTAGGCATTGTGGGAGAGTTGGCCTTGGCAGTATGAGAGTAGGGGAACTGGCCCTACTCCTAGCCAGCTATGGTACTGCAGAGAGTGGCACAAAACATTTCAGGAGTTGTGGGTGAGTCAGCACCCTACGATATGAGTGTGGGAGACCTGTCCTTGCCATTCATTTCCTGTGCAATGACATGGATGAGGGGGAGATACCCTCCTACCCTTCTCCCTCCTCGACCCTCACCACCTGCAGTAAGCTGGAGACATGGCTCTACATTCATAAGAGAAGGAGAGCTATTGCTGCCCCCCATCAACTGCAGCATTTGAGAAAAAAGGCCCTGCACATCAGATGGGCAGCACAGTAGAGCTAACCCTGGATGTGGGGTTTATAGATGAGCTGGTCCCAAAGATATGACTGTGGAAGAGTTGGCCCTGCCTCTTGTTTGCTATGCAGTGGCATCAGCAAGAGAGAAATTCCAAATCCTCCCTTTTGGTGTCACTATTTGTGGCAGGCAGGAAAGCTGGTCATGTGTATGAGAGAACTGGCCATGTCCCTCCTCACCAGATGCAACACTCCAGAGAGTAGGCCCTGAGCCTCACCTGGGCATCACAGTAGAGCTGGCCCTGGTGGTGAGAGTTCCTTATATGCCTTCCTATAGGGCATGAGAACAGGAGAACAGATGGGATGACTAGCTCAGATACTTCTCAGGTTCAGACCCAGGGCCCACTCTAACATCTACTCCATTAATGAACTGCTAGACTGCATAAATGGGACAGTCCTATAGAACCGAAATTATAGTATCTTCATAATACAGGGCAACAGCAGCATATCTGAGAGGAGTCCCAGAGGTTCCAATATTGACAGAGTAACAGAAGTCAGAGGCCTTGTACCAGACCGATGAGTCATTGCAATGGATATTTGTAAGCAAACATGTGTGAGCAAAAGGGAATACCATGGGACACACTGTGACACACTGCAGCTCCCACAATGAGATTTTTTTCTCTCTGTTGGTGTGGAAGGTTACAAAGATTCAGCGCAGGCATGAGGGGATGGGGATATTAGTGGGATTGGTGTGCATGGTGTGAAATTTATGAGAACCAACTAAAAGGTGTTGTTAAATGCCATAAGACTCCTCAGATACTGCTATTCCTTTTTTTTTTTTCATTCTGTAAGTTCATTATAAATTCAATTATAAGCAAAAGTTTCATATGGCCTCACTTTATTATAGTGCACACCTGTGACTTTATCCTTGGACCTGACCCAGACTGAACGTTTTTTTTTTGATCACAAATTTGTCACAAGCCTATTTTTCTTCTAAGGTTAATTGTGAAAGTGTATTGTATGTATGTATGTATGTATGTATGTATGTATGTATGTATGTATTTATACAAACACAAATATACACATTTATATATACATATATATATTTATATACATATACACATGTATTTGCATACATAGATATATATGTATATATTTATACATAGATATACACAAATATGTATATATAATAAAAACAACTAAAAATATTGGGGAGTTTCATACCTTTAGTTTCAGCAGTCAGAAGTAAGAGGCAAGAAGATCTGCATTATCTCAAGACCAGATTGGTCTTCATAACAGGTTTGATGCTAGTCAGGGCTACATAGTGAAACGCTGTACAAAAACAGAAAAAAAAATAAAAATAAAGAAGGAAGAAGAGTGGTGGTGAGAAGGAGGGAAAAGGAAGGGGAGAACGAAAATTCAAAGAGAGAGGCTCACAGACATGATATGGAGGGTAGGACAAGGATTTACTTCAAGACATTAATGACCTGTATTGAACCATAACCTAGGAATGATGACAACAGCCTCCTCATTAGCTGAACTCTGCCCTCCTCTCTCCCCAGACTTGAAAGTTCAAAGAGAAATATAAACGCAAGTCAATTAAGTTTAAGTAAACGAAATCTCAGGGAGCTGAGACTATAAAAGAAAAACCCATTGCAAGTTCATGAGTTAGAGCAGGTCCTGAAAAGTGGGATATATACACATCTGCTCAGAGGTCATCCTAGCATAGTGATGCCACCAGGCTTTGGCTTAGCAGACCTTGTCAAGCTGAGCAAGGCAATGGCAACTGCAGGACTTCCCCATCAAGTGCCATTGTTAGAAGAGAGAGATCAATCAGCCATGGGCCTCTCTCAGACTTGGTGCTGAAACAACCAAAGCAGACCTTTTCATTCTGGCTTAGTAAGCCTGTGCTCACTCTGCTATTTCCATCTCCTTTCTTCCTACCAAATATGACTATGACTTCTGTTTTAACTAGAAGGCTTCTCCTAGGAAGTAGTCGTTCAGTTTTCCCTGAAATGTGTGCATCCATGCTTTAAGCCAGCCTTACCCTCCGAAAGCCTGCTTTCAGGAAGCTAGCTACCAGGTGGCTTCTGCATGCTTCATGAACCCTCCCAGTGAGAGCTAAAAGGATATATGTGCATGTAGCCCTTTAACCTGAGGGGAATGTGGAAGTGTAGGCTCGGTAAATCTCTAACTTAGCAGTGAAAAGACCATCAAACAGATGTCCATTGTCAAACACAGTAGAAATTGGAGCATTTTAGGTTCTATCTGGGTCTTCCCTAACACACTCAAACAACAAAGTGTACAGTAATTTGATTAACTCTCATTCTCAAGGAGGAAGTTGGGTCTCCTCAAATGTTGACACTTAATCAGGTTTTGGGTGAGCCTGAAGATGAATGCCTTAGTAAGCAGTGCAGGAACGCTAGAGTTATTTCATGCCCCTCAAATATAGCCATACTGGGGCTCACTTCCATCTAATAGCTTTGATCAGACACTGTCCATACCTTGAATATTTTTCCACTGTCTTTCTCTGTCTTACTCCTGGTAGCCCTTCAGTTCTAGCTGTCGGGCTGGACAGGTTGGTAAATTTGTTCTTAGACCACCTATTCTTTCCCTCCATGGTCCTCATGATAGTTTGTCCTTGAACAAAAATCTGTCTCCTCTAGTCCATAAAAATCTTAAAAATAATATTTCTGACAATAAGATCACATTAGCTCTACAATACAGTCCTCTTTCTTATACACAATTCTGATTTCTGTTGCACACAGCCAAACTAGACTACCAAATAGTAAGAGGAAAATTCCAGAACAAAGGTATTCATGAGTTATAAATTTCATGGCACTCTAAGCACGCGAAATCCTCCATCATCCTGGCTGGAAACATTAATCATTGCTTCATCCAAGGAATCCACACTGAGTACATTAGTTGCCCATTCATTGCTTAGTAGTCATCTTCTTATCAGATCAGCTGTCTGGGTACCAGAGTGATTGTGTCCAAATCATCTAGGAGTGCTGGCAATTTTAATAATATTCTTGTTATACTTGTTCTATTATTAATTGTTGCTGTTATTCTTTAACTATGCACAATTTATAATTAAACATTATCCTATATACATGGAAAACATAGTATATTTAGAAGTTATTACTATTGGTGGATTCAAGCACACACTGCAGATCTTACAGAAACTTTCCTATGTACCAAAAAGGACACCTGTAGGTATTTCTGATTAATACATTTAGTGGGTGAGCTGGTAGAGTGTTGCTACGGTCCAACCTGCTCAGCATACTGGCTTTACCCTCAGATAAGCCATACACTGAACAAATGCCATTGCTTGTAATCTCACAGTTTGTATTTTACATGTGAAGAAACAAAGTCTCAGTGATATAAATGAACTTCCTCCAAGGGTCAGACCTAGGAGGTGTTCATGCCGTGATTGGGTGCCAGGCCTATGTGAGGCTAGTAAATAAATTCTTAAGCAATTTTTCACATTGGTTTTGAAGGAGGTTCTAGCAGTAACTCTAACTTGCTTGATGAAGCTATAGTCCTGTTTGCCATTGAATGAACAACTGGTTCAAGGCTCCCTAGGGCCTCTTTTTGCTACTTGTGAGATAAAGAAAGGTAGACTAATATTCAAGCTTCCAGAGCCTATTAGAATCCTCTTCAGGAAATAGCAAGTATTTCCCATGCTACATCTATATGGCTCTTGAACCTATTCTCTTGATGATCAATAATCAGGACACATGAGGGAAATGACAAAAAGAAATAGTAATGCCTCTTTTAAAAAGGGGATCTCTTCTTCAGATTCTTACAGTGATGGGAACATTCTTCTTGTACAGCCTTCACTTCAAGACTATGCACTTCTCTTCTCCATGTCTCAAACATATATAGCATTGTCACCTAGAGATACATGTTCATTTTTCCAAATGCCTAATAGATATACAGAGGAATATTGACCATTGTTTAAATGTCTCGAAGATTCAAATTCCACTCATCATCTGTCTAAGTCATGTACATTTTCAGTTCTAACCTGGCTTCAGTTCACAGTCTTCATATCCTTTAGGATCCTCTCAGTGATCTCTGGTACCAAAGCTAGAAACATTGACTAGAAGATATCACTGATCCTTCTCTCTTCATTTTCTCTACAGAAATGGTCTTAGGAACCCCATTTTCCTTTAATGGTATTCCCTGATGAGATTCATCTTCTTTACAAATGCCTAATAGATCTCAAACTAATCAAACTCAAACTCCTGATGCATGTCTAAGTCATAGTATACCTAACCTGCTGCCAGTGTCCTTGATTCCACATCGACCCATATTATCTCCCCTTTGCTCTGTCTTCATTGCCTGGTATTATCTGGAGTTATGAGTTGGTCACTGGCACAGATTAAAGACAGTGAGAGGAGAATGACTCAGGAATCTATGTTCCTCCTATGTTGGTCAGTACCTTCTTGGGTGTGCTGGGAACATAACGGAGCAATTCTGGAGAACAGGGACGTCATGCTTCCGGAAGACATGATTGCTGACTTTAATCTGGCACTCAGAGCTTAGTTTTACTCATGACTGGTATAAATTATATTCTCTAGGCCGCACCCAGTGGCTGTAGCTGAGTTGTTCTAGGGCCTGTTCACCATGCCCAGCTGCTTCCTACCTATTTCATATTAGTCTGCCTCCACCTGTGAAAACTTTCATCCTTATTTTCCACCTACAAACTCAAATAGTTTTCAAAACCTAACCCTTGCTTGGCTTTCCTTTCAGGCATTTAGAACTTTTCCAGGTCATCCCCACCTCCCCAGTGCATGGATGATTCTCACAGCTAATTTAACTTAAGCTTAGATCTCCTCAGTGGGTTTTTAACCACATGCCAATCCATTTACTAATTACTTCAAGAAGCTAATAAAATGGCAGCACATTAAGTATAAGAAGTCAGCCTCATTCTCCTTTATATCTCTCAGCCTTCACAGCTCTGAGCCTATGGCATAGACTCACCAAGGTTCAGTGACTGGTTGGTGGTGACAAAGTACCAGGCAAGATGCTTTATTAGAAGCAAAGTGCACAAAACTACCTCTATCACATCCCTGGAAGAAATAGAAACAAAATCCTGTTGTCTCTGAAGCAAAAACTCCATGTTTCTCTTCATAGTTTCAGTCTTTGTCCCAGTGACATCCCATAGTAGCCTTGACTGGTGAATGCCCTAATTGCAGCATGCACAATGTCCAATCATCTGTCTATGTACCAGGAGCTACTTAAGATTCAAGTGGATGTTGGAACTCTAACACACATTCCCTCCTTTTGAAAAAGAATTCCCTCTTTTCAAAAGAGCACTTGATCCCAGCTGTACTTCATTCTTTTTAAAGAGCCAAGACAAAGCACCAAAACATGCAGTATGATTTTTCTGGTAGACTGAAAAGACTATTATCATAGGTGAAAGAGAGTGAAGTTTATTGTCAATAACTCTGTCCATTTGAATGTTTTCCACATTTGTGGACTCTGAGCCAGATTCTGTATCTTCTTCTATCTAAAAGTGTTCTATTACAGTCACCAACTCTGCTCTTGAGATACAAATTTTCTCTATTTCCTGGAGAAAAAGAGGCTGTCTTTTCCTTTCTTTATCCATTGTCCTTTAATATAACTGAAACTCTAGGACTCATTGTACTAAAGCCTATGACAGACTCTGTAAACATTCCCTAGGCAGACTATTTGCCCAAAGGTCACAGCTGGCCTTGGTGTTCCCTGAATGTACAGGGCAGTCTGAAAGCTTGCGTGTGTGGCAGAGGATGGCTGTGTCAGAGAGACATCTGCTGGAACTAGCCTCCCACCACAACTGCATATCACAGCCATCCTCTCATCCTCTGCCCAGGGAGCCACAAGACAGATACACAGAGGCATAATGCAGTCGGGTAGCTTCCATGTTAGTTATGCCTATAGGTCTATCTGGCACCATGTCCTGCCAGATCTAAATAAAAACAAAAAGAGTGATAACTCATTGGACATCTCCTGTATGCCCGAACCTCTGCTTGCTGCTTTCCACATACCATTGTAAGACCCTGTTATCACTCTGAAACAGCTGGCAGGCATCTTGCCCAAACAGAGATGGACATAGGAACTTGAATGCTGCTGACGTTCTGTGTCAGTAGAAGCAAATGCTCTGGGTATAAGCAGAGTCTGTCATTTCTCTGCCAGAATTTATAACAGAGGCCATTAATCTTTGACATTCTCCATTATTTGATGCTTCTGTCCAAACACATGAAAGCACTATTGTATGGTTAGGAAGGAAGAAGATATGGCTTTTTGTGCAGCATTTGCCATAATCCAGGCTTATTTCATCTACCACCCCATCCCCACATCCCATAGGATTCTTTGTGAAATAAATGCAGATCAGTGCACTTGCTCAAGAAGTTGATACTCTTATTTAGTAAGTAAATGTTAAAGGATTCAAATTATTTTGACCAAGCTAGTTAGGAATTGACCTGAATTCCAAACTTTTGTCCAGTCCTCCTAAGACTTGCCTTTTGTACCTCTCAATGCTCCTACCTCTGTGAAGCTGTCCCTCAATCTATATAAAAAGTAATTTCCATAAGTCTTTGCAAATTAATAGCAGGGTCACAAAGTCACGAAGAGTCAAAAAGAGAAGTGAGCCTGGAATTCCATCTAAAGTAAAACTCTAGATCATCTGAGCACATGTTTTAAACTGAACTGCACTCCTAGAATCTGTACCCTGCGAAGCATCTTAATAATCAGGAGGTGGAGAATTGAGTTGAGACCATGCTGTGACCATCTAGTTTACAAGAAATAACAAATGAGCTGAAATTGCCATGAGATGGATTGGTGCAGTCCCTGTCTCCAAAATCAGGACTTAAGTGGCTTCAGCACCTGAAGCAGGTAGACTCCCCACAGGGCTCTCTGATGATAAACGGGGTGGGGGAGAGCCACATAGGGTAGAAAGAGCACTCACAATAAGCCTGGAGCAAGGACAACAATGAAATCCAAGGTCACAAACACAACTGCGTAGAAGAGATATTAAAGGAAAGGGAAGGCCTGAAGAACCACATGTATGTATGATAAGAAAAGTCAGACAATATGTGCCTTCAGAACAGGTATATTGGCTACAATTTCCCAATTCTAAGCTAACACAGACAATGTACTGTGTCCTCCCTAACTCACGCTGTTCATATTTCTAGAACATAAAAGGGCCTCCCTAGAATCTAAGAGAATAGTAGTAGTACCACAGTACCACAGTCCCTGTATTAGGGTGCTCCAGAGGAACAGAACTGGTATATATATATATATGTGTATGTGTGTATGTATATGTATATATGTTTGTTTATATGTGTATATACATGAGCATGCATATATATGTATATATGTTTATACACACAAACTCACAGAAACACACATACATATATATGCATATAGATAGATAGATAGATAGATAGATAGATAGATAGATAGATAGATAGATAGATAGATAGATAGATTTATTAGCTTGGCTTACAGGCTGCGGTCCAAGTAGTCCAACAATGGCTGCTGACCAACAGAAAGTCTAAGAATCCAGTAGTTGTTCCGTTCACAAGATTAGATGTCTCAGCTGATCACCAGTATACATCAGAATCCCAAAGAAGTATACTCTAAAGCCAGGGAAGGAATGAACTTGCCAGAGCAAGCAGCCAAAGACCAAGCACTTTCTTCTTCCATATCCTTTATATACGCTGATACCAGCAGGTGTGGCTCAGAATTAATATGTCTGTGTGCACCTCAAAAGTGCCAGATTTAAGGCAGGTCTTCCCACTTCAAATGAATTAAGAAAAATCCCCCTCCGTTGAACCAGCTGCTTGGATTTTGTTAATTTCAAATGCAATCAAGCTGACAACCAGGAGTAGCCATCACAGGCTCAGTGCTCATTACCTGCTATGATTTAAATCAGAAATGTCTATGCAGACTCATTTCTTAAATGATCAGTATTCAGTTTGTGATATCAAATTCTTTTTTTTTAATTTGACAAGCACAAAACTCATGTTTCTCATTTTAATGTAAATTCAATTAGATTATTTGTTATATTACAGCACTTAAATTTTTATTTTATGTCCCTTAAGATATGTTCAAAAAAGTCAACTGCAAATGTGAAGAGGAGAAATCATGGTACCCACCCAATCTACATTTCAGCAACACTTCACTCAGTCTTGTAAAAGTTTTGTTTTGCTTTTTAAAAAATTTCTTTTAAAAAATTTATAAATTAATATTTTACACTCCATATTTTATTCCCCCATCCACCCTCGAGCTATTCCACGTCCCATATCTCCTCCCCACCCCCATGTATCCAAGTGGATGTCCCCATTCCCCGTCCCAACTGACCTCTAAACTCCAGGGTCCTCCAGGCTCCTGATGATTAGGTGCATCATCTCTGACTGAACAAAGACCCAGAAGCTCCTGTATGTGTGTTGGGAGCCTCATATCAGCTGGTGTATGTTGTCAGATTGGTGTTCCAGTGATTGAGAGATCTTGGGGGTCCATATTAATTGAGACTGTTAGTCTTCCTACAGGATTGCCCTTATCAGCTTCTATGAGCCTTCCCTAATCCAACAACAGGGGTCAGTTGCTTCTGTCCATTGGTTAGATGCAAATATCTGCATCTGACTCTCTCAGCTGCTTGTTGGGTCTTTCAGGAGGCAGTAATGACAGGTCTCTTTTTGTGGGACAGAAAATACTCAATAATACTGTCAGGCCTTGGGATCTCCACTTGAGCTAGATCCCGTTTTGAGTCTATCGCTGTACCTTCTTTTCCTCAGATTCCTCCCCATCTCCATCCCTGTAATTCTTTCAGACAGAAACAATTATGGGTCAGAGTTGTGACTGTGGGATGGCAACCACATTCTTCACTGTTGTCCTGTCTTTCTGCTGGAGGTGGGCTCTATAAGTTCCCTCTTTCTACTGTCTGGCATTTCATCTAAGGTACCTCCCTTTGAGTGCTGAGAGTCTCTCACCTCCCAGGTCTGCAACACGTCACACACTCTTGTAAAAGGTGGGTTTGTTTTGTTTTGTTTTGTTTTGTTTTGTTTTGTTTTGTTTTGTTTTGTTTTGTTTTGTTTTGTTTTACAGGGTTTCTCTGTATAGCCCTGGCTGTCCTGGAACTCACTTTGTAGACCAGGCTGGCCTCCAACTCAGAAATCCACCTGCCTCTGCCTCCCAAGTGCTGGGCATGTACCACCACTGCCTGGCTAAAAGTTTTAAGAAATGACATAATGACAAGAGTGTGAAATACCTCTAGGCCTTTTCAGAGGTGCGCATGACATAGCACTGGGAATGTTGTAACCAGGAGACAAATGGGGCTTTTCCCCATGGGAGAACATCAAATGATGGCAACGTCCTCACACCTGCACTGGAGGGAAGGGAGTCATATGATGTAACTGTATTGATCTACTGATGCTTGGCTGTGCTAAATATACTGCTTGTCTATCAGACTTTATATGCTGTGATGGATAGTCAGTATGACACAATCTACAGTAATGGTTCTCAACCTGTGGGTTGCAACTCTTTTGGGGGCTGAACAATTCTTTCATAGGAATTATCTAAGGCCTTTGGAATACACAGATATTTATATCAGAATTTATAACAGTAGCAAAATTACACTTATGAAGTAGCAATGAAAATAATTTTATGGTTAGGGTCACGATAAAATGAGGAACTATATTAATGGGTCACAGCATTAGGAAGGTTGAAAACCATGTAGAGTCATCTGAAAGGAAAGAACTGAACTTAAGAAAATGCCTCTATAAGATCTGGCTGTATGGTCATTCTTTCAGTCTCTACTCCACACTTTGTCTCTGTAACTCCTACAATGGGTATTTTGCTCCACCTTCTAAGAATGATCGAAGTATCCACCCTTTGGTCTTCCTTGTTCTTGGGTTTCATGTGGTTTGTGAATTGTATCTTGGGTTTTCCAAGCTTCTGGACTAATATCCACTTATCATTGGGTGCATATTCTTTTGTGATTGGGTTACCTCACTCAGGATGATATCTTCCAGATCTATCCATTTGCCTAAGAATTTCATAAAATTCATTTTTTTAATAGCTGAAGGAATGACCATTCAGAGACTGCCAGACCTGGGGATCCATCCCATATAGAATCACAAACCCAGGAAACTTTTGTGGATGTCAACAAGTGCTTGCTGACAGGAGCCTGAAATAGCTGTCTTCTGAGAGGCTCTACCAGTGCCTGACAAATACAGAAGTGGATGTTCACAGCCATCCATTGGACTGAGCACAGGGTCCCCAATGAAGGAGCTAGAGAAAGGACCCAAGGAGCTGAAGGTGTTTGCAGCCTACTAGGAGAAACAACAATATGAACTAACCAGTACCCCCAGAGCTCCCAGGGACTAAACCACCAACCAAAGAGTACACATTGTGGGAATCATGGCTCCAGATGCATGCAGCAGAGGGTGGCCTATTTGGTCATCAATGGGAGGAGAGGTGCTTGGTCCTGTAAAGTCTCTAAGCCCCAGTGTAGGGGAATGCCAGGGCCAGGTAGTGGGAGTGGGTGGGTTAGTGAGCAGGAAGAGGGGATAGGGAGTTTTCAGGGGGGGAACCTAGGCAAAGGGATAACATTTGAAATGTAAATAAAGAAAATATATATATTTTTTTAAAAAAAATCTGGCTGTAAGGCACTTTTTAAGATTAGTGATTGATGTAGGCCATTATAGGCGGTGCCATCCCTGGGCTGGTAATCCTGGATTTTATAATAAATTAGACTGAGCAAACTATGTGAGCAAGCCAGTAAGCAGCACCTCTCCATGGCTCATTATTAGTCCTAGCTCCATGTTCCTGACTTGCTTGAGTTCTTGTCCTGATTTCCTTTGAACTGTGATATGGAAATATAAGCTGAATAAACCCTTTTCTCCACCAGTTGTTTTAGCCACGGTGTTTCATAATAGCAATAGTAACCCTAAGACAAAAATAGGTACCAGGATAGTGGAGTTCTGCTAAGACAGACTTGAGCATGTTTGGAGGAGGATTGTGAAATGACTTTACAATTTTGGGCTAGAAAAGCCACTGTGTGTTGAGATCTCAGTAGGATGTTCTGTAGGAACTTGGAAGCCAAAAATGTTGAGTGCAGTTCAGACATTGAAGGCCTAACTTGTGATGTTTCAGAGAGAAGTAAAGACTATAGGGATATTGTGTGAAGAATCTGTGGTATCTGGCCATCTAAGGCTGCAGAGTCAATTGTAATTAAAAAGAGATGAGCACCATTCAAGTGAAACATTTGCCTTAATGGAACAAATGTTGGTGGTTAGCTGAAACTGGAAAAATTAATGGTAATGAAGAGACAAGCATCACTGAGATGAAATCTTCTGAAAATTGTTCCCCAATGGTTAGCACTGAGAATCAGTGTTACAGGAGAGGCAATATCTGTACCTTGATCTGGTAGCCAAAGTTGGTACTGTAATAGTTACCCAGATGGTACTAGTATTGAAGCCATGAGGGTTCATGGAGAGCAGTTGAGGCTTGGCACTGATGGGGACCGGCACAGACCATTGCTGCAGATGCAGCTCAGTGGAGTTGAGGGCCCAGGATTAAAGGACACATACAGGAAAGTTGAGGCTTGTCACTGAACACATTTAAATGTGTAAAGACTCTGGGACTTTTAAAGCTACTTATGAAATTTGACCATGGAAACAAACTCCAGATCCACAAACTCCAGATCTTCATCACTTCTTCACCTTCTCCAAATCCAATCCTTCAGTCTCATTCTTAATTATACATCAAACCACCTACTGAGGTGTCCCTCCATGCTCTGCTCCCATCTCCAGTGGATCATACAAATCTTCTCTTCTAAATGACTTGCTTCTACCCATGACACCACTGATGTGTCCCAGTCAACAACTACAACAGGCATTCCATGGGAACCAACAGACTACACTGAATAGAGAAACAAGTTGGACAACTGCAGATCTTCACCTCTCCCTCCATTTCTCTAAGTCCAATTCCCTAGTCTCATTGCCAAGTCAATAGCAAACCAGACCTTTTTCTGTGGCCTGTACACTGTCTCTCTCCCATTATTCCCCCATTCCAAGGTCTCATAAGCAGATCCTTGTAGAACACCTAAAGCAGTTAACTAAATCCAAGAAAATATGGGGAATAAATAAGATCAACAAAATCAGAAGAGGAGAAATGCATGCATGCTCATGCATGTGTCAACACACACAACAACAACAACAGCAACATAAAAAGAACTGACGTTCACTGGTGGTGTTTGAATAAGAATGGTCCCCATAGGCTCATAGATTGGAATAGCTGATCAACAGGGAGTGGGACTATTTGGAAGGATTAGGACATGTGGCCTTGTTGGAGGAAGTATTTTACTAGGGATAGAGTTTGAGGTTTCAAAACTCCCATTCCAAGCCAAAGTTCTTCTCTCTCCCTGCTGCCTACAGGTCTACTTATAGAACTCTCAGTTATCTCTCTAACACGATGCCTGTCTGCCTGCTGTCATGCTCCCCGCATGATTATAATGAACTAAACCTGTGAAGTTATAAGCGAGTTCTAATTAAGTGTCATCTTTTATAAGAGTTACTATATTCATGGTGTCTCTTTACAGCAACAGAATACTGACTACGGCACATCTTTGATATCTCTCAACATCAATGGTCTCAATTCTTCAATAAAAAGACACAGACTAACAGAAGATTTAGTGAAATCAGTAAAAAGATAATACTTATGATAGTGATAACTATAGTGATGATGGTTAAAACAATAATAGTTGTGAGAAGATGGGGGAAGAGGAGGAGGAAGAGGAGGAGGAGGTGAAGGAAGAGAAGGTGAGGGAGAAAGAAGAAGAAGAAGGAGGAGGAGGAGGAGGAGGAGGGGGAATGAGAAGAAGAAATATAAGCTGACATCCATTTTTCATAACTAGCCAATATCTATAAAAATTTCGTTCTTCATATTAAAATATTAGACTCCAAGAGAACAAAGTAACTCTTATTTTAGGGTAATAGCCAAACACTCCCTATCCTGGTAAGGCTTAGATCTGCTGAGTTAAAACACAATAAACAAAAGCAAACTGGGAATAAAATGGTTAATTTGGTTTGCACTTCCATGTCACCGCTCACAAAGTGAAGGAAGTCAGAACAAGAAGTCAAGCAGAAAAACACATAAAACTCAAGAAGAAGGAAGACCGAAGTGTAGATACTTTGTTCCTTCTTAGAATGGGGAACAAAATACCCATGGGAGGAGTTACAGAGACAAGGTTTGGAGCAGAGACTGAAGGAATGACCATCCAGAGACTGCCCTACTTGGGATCCACCCCATAAACAACCACCAAACCCAGACACTAGGCATATGCCAACAAGAGCCTGCTGACAGGAGCCTGATATAGCTGTCTCTTGTGAGGCTCTGCCAGTGCCTGGCAAATACAGAAGTGGATGCTCACAGTCATCCATTAGACAGAGCAACAGGCCCCCAATGAAGGAGCCAGAGAAATACCCAGGGAGCTGAAGGAGTCTGAAGCCCCATAGGAGGAACATCTATATGAACTAACCAGTACTCCCCTCACCCCCTGAGCTCCTTGGAACTATACCACCAATCAAAGAAAACACATGGTTGGAACTTGTGACTCTATATATGTAGCAGAGGATGACCTAGTCGGTCATCAATGGGAGGAGAGGTCCTTGGTTCTGTGAAGGTTCTATGCTCCAGTATAAGGGAATGCCAGGACCCGGAATGGGAGTGGGTAGGTTGGGGAGCAGGGGATGGGGGTAGGGGATAGGAGATTTTTGGAGGGGAAACTAGGAAAGGGGTTATATTTGAAATGTAAATAAAGAAAATATCTAATAAAAATAAAAGAATAAATGAAGCAGAGCAGGAATCTGAAAGCAGGAGATGGAAATGGGAGATGATGTAGAAGCCATTAAGGATTGTTGCCCTACAGGCTACCCTACAGCCTTGTCTCATATAGACATTTTTCAATCGAGTCTGCCTCCCCTCTGATGACTGTAACTTGTGTCAAGTTGATATAAAATTAGCCAGCACAACTGACCCCTTATCATCTTAACACACAAACACATCACTTTTCAATTAGAACTGTTTCTTTCTCACTTATCCGCAAGATAGCACATTGAGATTAATATCACAATATGAAACAAATAACTTTAATTTTTGGTATTTTGTAGTTTTTATTTAAAACAGAACCATTACTTATTTGAACTATCACACAGAGTGTCACAAACAGAACCCAGGTAACAGGAAAAAAAGTATATGTTCCAAGATTCTGTTCTTGAGACAGGTAAGGGTTAAATCAAGACCAACAAAGGACATACTTTCAAAGTTTTCAAAGCTTACAGACATATTAAAAATTACTTGATGAACGCAAACTCTTGCAAGACACCTTGCTCGAAATGAGCTATTAGGGCCTCTCTCAAAGATATGTTAAGCCTGTAGGTTCTGTTATTTGAGTCAACAAAGAAGCAAAATGCAATATGTGTTCATCTACGGATACCAAAGACATAGTATGGAATTAATTTCGGTCCTGGTGGCAGGTGGATATCAGCGTAGAAATGCCCAATGGATCCCAGGAACACCTTTTTTAAAGTAGAATTTCTACTATATATCACTGGGAAGTGCTACTTGAAATTGTCATTCTCTCATTCTTGAATGATTTGTCACAGGCAGGGAAAATGTGGTTCCAATTTAACATTTAGTAGCCTGTATATGGCTACTAAAGAAGGAAAGATCCATGCACAAAAACCTAGAGTCACAATTCAAGATGGAAAAAAATGATTCTAGGATCTGAATGGCTAAAACATCCTTGAAGAAGAGCAGATTGGAAGCCTGAGTTGATCTTCTAACATCTTGGGAGTGATTCTTCATTATGCTAGCTGGAAGGGGTGTTAAATGACATTTGTAAAGTCAACTTCAACACTTATAAATCACAAAAGTCTCAGGGAGGGCTGTTCAAAGGGCACAAAGAGAAAACTAGAGTGAGAGGAAGAGATGTTTCTGCTGCTACTGCTGTCATTTGAACAAAATCAGCAGCTGGGATAATTACTTCTTGCAGGGAGGCACCAGCACAAAGATTACTTTTCTTCAACAAGAGCCTTGCTGATGCTTTTCTCTGTACAGGCCCAGACAAGATAAACAATCATCTGCTAAAACAAAACAGGGAAAGTAAAATGATCTTCAATTATAGAAGTTTTCACGTTAACATACAAATGCCTTCAAGAGATGGGGTTGAGGTCTTGATAGAATTAGAAGAGGTAACTCAGAGTGAATGCAGTCAAGAGAAGAATTGGGGGAGCGAGGAGCTTCTCATCCAGCAGAGGCCAGAGCTGCTGGGACTGCTCTATATTCTGTTAGAAAGGCCAAAGCTGACAGTCTGAGCCACTAGACTATGGAGCTGTCTATGGGGCTTGGACCTGTAGTTTCCACCTCTTATGCAGTGCTAAAACAAATGAGCAATAATGGGTTTTGCTTCTGTTGCAGTGACCGTTGATGCCTCCACAAGCTGATGAGTCCAGGAACAACAAAGGAACAGACATGAAAAGAGGGAGAAAGGGAAGAGAGATGGGGAGGGATAAAGTCTGTTCTTTTATAACTTAATCTCTGAAATGTTAGACCATTGTGTCTAATGTAGTCTAGTCCTAGTTCAATGTGTCTTTGTGGGGGTCTATAAGGATATAATTACCAGGCAACAGGGGTTGCAGTCATCTGGTGAATAGATGAACTCTGACTGTTGAAATGAAGTCCACTCAGCTACAAAGGGTTTGGGTGTAGGTGACACAAGTCCCAAAGCTCTTTGGAACCTATACATTATTTTCAACCATCCCCACTCCCAGTGGCCACCTTCCTGGTCTAAAGAAACTGATATGCTCCTGGAAGCACTCTAACCATAGAAACTACCTTAGTAGAGTCTTTCAATCAACACTCATAGTTTTACAAAGTGACCTTAAATTCTAAGTAGCACGCTACACTCCTTCCCTCAGAGTACTCTGTATTAGACCCTTCTAGCTTTCCCACAGAGCTAACAGAAGATGGTGTGAATCAATAGCTTTTTTTGCATGTTGGTTTGGTCATTTTCATTCGGAGGTAAAGCTACCCAAAAATGATGAGTGGCTTCTATATCCTAATGTTCACCCACAGGGAAGAGACTAACTCAGCAATATACCACCCTGGGCATTGGCTTTGGGTACAAGACAGAATTATTGGGAAGAAGGTATACAACCACAGTTGTTTCCTAGCAGGAGGATTCTGGACTCCAGGTACATACAAACGTGTATGGTAATCTCAGCCAGGAATAAGAGCTAGGGAAAATCAAACAGCAGAGATATGACCTGTCAAATGTAAGGGTACTCATGCCAGTAATCTAGCAAGCTGAGCACATTACAAGTATAACAACTTACAGGTATTGAGATGTAAACAAATGCATGCATTGTCATGTTCTAATCAGCCAAGTCAGTGTAAAACCCACTTACTTTGCATATGGCCAGGTGAGCACTAGTCTCAGGTTGGAAAGGATGAGGATGGGCCTTCAAGAGAGGCTACCTGGGACCTCTTTCCTTCTGAGACAGAACATGGACTGAATTTGGTATTAGTTTCCACTGGAATTTACATTCTCTCTTTTAATCATGAGTTTCTACTATTGGAGACTTACAAACACCAGCTGAAGTGATGCCTTCACATTTATCATGAAAGATGCCACTGCAAACAGGGAGGATACATCCTGTCACTACAAAGCATGAGTTCCAAGGACTTTAAACTCTGCTTCCCTTTTGTTCCTCTTTCAATTCTTTTCTTCTGTTTTTTTTTCTCAGTTATGGTCATGGTGGTTGTTATTTCCTTCTCCCCTTTGCTTATCTCCTCAGTCTCTACATTCCCAGCTCCCTCTTTTAGGAACCTCTTCCACCTCCTCCCTCAGTTCTACACAACCCTGTTAGACCTCACTAAGGTTGCAGTCTACCATGTCCAGATAGCTCCTCTGAGCTCAGTGCAAAATGGAGGACTCACTTATCCTATCAAGGCTTCCTATTTTCTGCCTCGTCTGGGGAGACTGACCCTTAATCTTCTATCTGAGGAAAGTCACAGAGTCCTTGGCAAACATCCAAGTTCAACGTCTTCTTTCCCAATAAAAATCTGCCCAGCAAGTACCTTAGATTCCTGAAATATCTCTCCAAATACAAATAAAGTATTCACAGCACTTTACACTTCTAGGCAATGACTTGACATTCACCCTGAAAACACCTTCCTACTTTCCAATGTTCATATATAGCCTTTGGTCTAAAAGCGCTGTAACACTAAAATGCTCAGAAGAGGCCTTCCTCACAGACATCCCCTCCCCTCTACTCCAAGCCTTAAGTGCAGAGGTGCCTGGACACCGTAAGGAGGAAGTGGAGGATGCAGAACCACAGCTGGTCCCAACAGGTATGCCACATCACACTTTCATTTCTGCATTTCCATGGCCTCCTACACTCCCAAATCTTCATGCCCTTTTACATGGCTCTGTCCTCCAGGTTTTTATGCTAGCAAAGAACTAGAGAGAAAATCTGTAGTTAGCCAATAGTATTACTTTACCTTGTCAGACTCCTCAAACTTACACCTAATGTCCACCGTTCCTTCTCTTGAATGATCACTTCTCATGAGGCCACAACTATTTACACTCTGTTTGCAATCCATTCAGGATGTTGTTTGATAGACCACTGGTGAAAAATGTAAAGACACTAGCATGTGTCTCATTGTGCCAGATTTGTACCAAAAAATCAATACAGAAATATCTGGCTACTAATGCTGCCTTCATTATACTACCATACTGGAAACCTTTGGGAACATCACTTTTCTTCAATTTTATAATATATAACATGTATTTTAAAATATGTAGAATTCATTAGGGGGTCAAGAGAGATGATGTAGTAGTGTACTCATCATGAGATTCAAAACTTTTTAGATCTTCTCAAAGAATCAATCTCTTCACAATGTACTATTTCTCATCACTTTACTAGCAACAAAAAAGGAAGCTCCATGAAGGAGTCCAGCCACAATCGCCTGTGACATCATTGACATCATCTTTTCTCATATTAAAAATTTCAGAAACCCTACACTTCCAGCTAAGAAGATATCAGCATATGTACTTTTTCCTTACAGCACGTGTCTGCAGCTTATGACAACAAGGCTCCGAGGTGACCTCTGAAGCTTCCTGATTTCATTCAGTGATATCTAGACTTCATGTACCTTTGCCTGAAGATGCCTTCATTTAGGTCCCAAAGGCCATACTTATTACCCTTTCTGTAACAGATAGATAAGAAATGTATTATTACTCTAGAGCTCATTCTTGGTTGTCTTTAAAGTATCTGTCAGTAGCAAAAATGACACACAGGGCTCTATAAGAAGTGGTAGATTTTAGACTTCTGGTGAGGGGAGCACAGCTTCTGCTCCAATCCAATTGCGCGGGACCTGAGACTGCATTAGTTAGGGAAGCAGAAACCGGCCTGAGTAGGACCACAGGCCTCATCCGGCTGGATCAGCGCCGGGGTAGCGGGAGCGCAGGGTTGCCTGACACCCGCCAGCTACCCACGACCCCCGCCGCAGGATTTTGGGACTGCTGGTGAGTGGAACACAGCTTCTGCTCCAATCCAATTGCGCGGGACCTGAGACTGCATTAGTTAGGGAAGCAGAAACCGGCCTGAGTAGGGCCACAGGCCTCACCCGGCCGGATCAGCGCCAGGGTAGCGGGAGCGCAGGGTTGCCTGACACCCGCCAGCTACCCACGACCCCCGCCGCAGGATTTTGGGACTGCTGGTGAGTGGAACACAGCTTCTGCTCCAGTCCAATCACGCGGGACCTGAGACTGCTCTGGTTGGGGAGAGAGAAATCCGGCCCACACAGGGCCACAAGCCTCTTCCGGTCAGAAAAGCACCTGAGCAGCTGGGGCGCAGGGTCTGTTGACACTCGCCAACTGCCCACAACACCCGCCACAGGATCTTAAGACTTCTGGTGAGGGGAGCACAGCTTCTGCTCCAATCCAATTGCGCGGGACCTGAGACTGCATTAGTTAGGGAAGCAGAAACCAGCCTGAGTAGGGCCGCAGGCCTCACCCGGCCGGATCAGCGCCAGGGTAGCGGGAGCGCAGGGTTGCCTGACACCCGCCAGCTACCCACGACCCCCGCCGCAGGATTTTGGGACTGCTGGTGAGTGGAACACAGCTTCTGCTCCAGTCCAATCACGCGGGACCTGAGACTGCTCTGGTTGGGGAGAGAGAAATCCGGCCCACACAGGGCCACAACCCTCTTCCGGTCAGAAAAGCACCTGAGCAGCTGGGGCGCAGGGTCTGCTGACACTCGCCAACTGCCCACAACACCCGCCACAGGATCTTAAGACTTCTGGTGAGGGGAGCACAGCTTCTGCTCCAATCCAATTGCGCGGGACCTGAGACTGCATTAGTTAGGGAAGCAGAAACCGGCCTGAGTAGGACCACAGGCCTCATCCGGCTGGATCAGCGCCGGGGTAGCGGGAGCGCAGGGTTGCCTGACACCCGCCAGCTACCCACGACCCCCGCCGCAGGATTTTGGGACTGCTGGTGAGTGGAACACAGCTTCTGCTCCAATCCAATTGCGCGGGACCTGAGACTGCATTAGTTAGGGAAGCAGAAACCGGCCTGAGTAGGGCCACAGGCCTCACCCGGCGGATCAGCGCCAGGGTAGCGGGAGCGCAGGGTTGCCTGACACCCGCCAGCTACCCACGACCCCCGCCGCAGGATTTTGGGACTGCTGGTGAGTGGAACACAGCTTCTGCTCCAGTCCAATCACGCGGGACCTGAGACTGCTCTGGTTGGGGAGAGAGAAATCCGGCCCACACAGGGCCACAAGCCTCTTCCGGTCAGAAAAGCACCTGAGCAGCTGGGGCGCAGGGTCTGTTGACACTCGCCAACTGCCCACAACACCCGCCACAGGATCTTAAGACTTCTGGTGAGGGGAGCACAGCTTCTGCTCCAATCCAATTGCGCGGGACCTGAGACTGCATTAGTTAGGGAAGCAGAAACCAGCCTGAGTAGGGCCACAGGCCTCACCCGGCCGGATCAGCGCCAGGGTAGCGGGAGTGACACCCGCCAGCTACCCACGACCCCCGCCGCAGGATTTTGGGACTGCTGGTGAGTGGAACACAGCTTCTGCTCCAATCTTTAAATAGTGACAACGATAACAACTAACCCCAGAGATTACCAGATGGCGAAAGGTAAACGTAATAATCTTACTAACAGAAACCAAGACCACTCACCATCATCAGAACCCAGCACCCCCACTTCACCCAGTCCAGGGCACCCCAACACACCGGAAAAGCCAGACACGGATTTAAAAGCATATCTCCTGATGATGATAGAGGACTTCAAGAAGGACGTTAATAACACACTTAAAGAAATGCAGGAGAACACTGCTAAAAAGGAAGAAGACAATAAAGAGGAAGCACAAAAATCCCTTAAAGAATTGCAGGAGAACACTGCTAAAGAGTTACAAATCCTTAAAGAAAAACATGATAACATAATCAAACAGGTAGAAGTCCTTACAGAAAAACAGGAAAACACATCCAAACAGATGATGGAAATGAACAAAACCATACTAGACCTAAAAAGGGAAGTAGACACAATAAAGAAAACCCAAAATGAGGCAACACTGGAGATAGAAACCCTAGGAAAGAAATCTGGAACCATAGATGCAAGCATCAGCAACAGAATACAAGAGATGGAAGAGAGAATCTCAGGTGCAGAAGATTCCATAGAGAACATCGGCACAACAATCAAGGAAAATGGAAAATGCAAAAAGATCCTAACTCAAAACATCCAAGAAATACAGGACATAATGAGAAGACCAAACCTACGGATAATAGGAGTGGATGAGAATGAAGATTTTCAACTCAAAGGACCAGCAAACATCTTCAACAAAATTATAGAAGAAAACTTCCCAAATCTAAAGAAAGAGATGCCCATGAACATACAAGAAGCCTACAGAACTCCAAATAGACTGGATCAGAAAAGAAATACCTCCCGACACATAATAATCAGAGCAACAAATGCTCTAAATAAAGATAGAATACTAAAAGCAGTAAGAGAAAAAGGCCAAGTAACATATAAAGGCAAGCCTATCAGAATTACACCAGATTTTTCACCAGAGACTATGAAAGCCAGAAGATCCTGGACAGATGTTATACAGACACTAAAAGAACACAAATTCCAGCCCAGGCTACTATACCCAGCCAAACTCTCAATTAACATAGATGGAGAAACCAAAGTATTCCACGACAAAACCAAATTCACACATTATCTCTCTACGAATCCAGCCCTTCAAAGGATAATAACAGAAAAAAACCAATACAAGGACAGGAACCACGCCCTAGAAACAACAAGAAGGTAATCCCTCAACAAACCTAAAAGAAGACAGCCACAAGAACAAAATGCCAACTTTAACATCAAAAATAACAGGAAACACCAATTTCTTTTCCTTAATATCTCTTAATATCAATGGACTCAACTCCCCGATAAAAAGACATAGACTAACAAACTGGCTACACAAACAAGACCCAACATTTTGCTGCTTACAGGAAACTCATCTCAGAGAAAAGGATAGACACTACCTCAGAATGAAAGGCTGGAAAACAATTCTCCAAGCAAATGGCTTGAAGAAACAAGCTGGAGTAGCCATTCTAATATCTGATAAGATTGACTTCCAACCCAAAGTCATTAAAAAAGACAGGGAGGGACACTTCATACTCATCAAAGGTAAAATCCTCCAAGAGGAACTATCAATCCTGAATATCTATGCTCCAAATACAAAGGCAGCCACATTCATTAAAGAAACTTTAGTAAATCTCAAAGCACACATTGCACCTCATACAATAATAGTGGGAGACTTCAACACACCACTTTCACCAATGGACAGATCATGGAAACAGAAACTAAACAGGGACACAGTGAAACTAAGAGTAATTATGAATCAAATGGATCTGGCAGATATCTACAGAACATTCTATCCTAAAACAAAAGGATATACCTTCTTCTCAGCACCTCATGGTACCTTCTCCAAAATTGACCACATAATTGGTCACAAAACAGGCCTCAACAGATATAAAAATATTGAAATTGTCCCATGCATCCTATCAGATCACCATGGACTAAGGCTGATCTTCAATAACAAAATAAATAATAGAAAGCCAACCTTCACGTGGAAACTGAACAACACTCTTCTCAATGATACCTTGGTCAAGGAAGGAATAAAGAAAGAAATTAAGGACTTTTTAGAGTTCAATGAAAATGAAGCCACAACATACCCAAACTTATGGGACGCAATGAAAGCATTTTTAAGAGGAAAACTCATAGCTCTGAGTGCCTCCAAAAGGAAACTAGAGAGAGCACACATTAGCAGCTTGACAACACACCTAAAAGCACTAGAACAAAAGGAAGCAAATTCACCCAAGAGGAGTAGACGGCAGGAAATAATCAAACTCCGGGGTGAAATCAACCAAGTAGAAACAAGAAAAACTATTCAAAGAATCAACCAATCAAGGAGCTGGTTCTTTGAGAAAATCAACAAGATAGATAAACCCTTAGCCAGACTCACTAGAGGGCACAGGGAAAGCATCCTAATTAACAAAATCAGAAATGAAAAAGGAGACATAACAACAGATCCTGAAGACATCCAAAACACCATCAGATCCTTCTACCAAAGGCTATACTCAACAAAACTGGAGAACCTGGATGAAATGGACAAGTTCCTAGACAGATACCAGGTACCAAAGTTGAATCAAGATCAGGTTAATGATCTAAACAGCCCTATATCCCCCAAAGAAATAGAAGCAGTCATTAATAGTCTCCCAACTAAAAAAAGCCCAGGACCAGATGGGTTTAGTGCAGAGTTCTATCAGACCTTCAAAGAAGATCTAATCCCAGTTCTTCACAAACTATTCCACAAAATAGAAACAGAAGGTACTCTACCCAACTCATTCTATGAAGCCACAATTACTCTGATACCTAAACCACAAAAAGACCCAACAAAGATAGAAAACTTCAGACCAATATCCCTTATGAATATTGATGCAAAAATCCTCAATAAAGTTCTTGCTAACCGAATCCAAGAACACATCAAAACAATCATCCAACCTGACCAAGTAGGTTTCATCCCAGGGATGCAGGGATGGTTCAATATACGGAAATCCATCAACGTAATCCAGTATATAAACAAACTCAAAGATAAAAACCACATGGTCATCTCCTTAGATGCGGAAAAAGCATTTGACAAGATCCAACACCCATTCATGATAAAAGTCTTGGAAAGATCAGGAATTCAAGGCCCATACCTAAACATGATAAAAGCAATCTACAGCAAACCAGTAGCCAACATCAAAGTAAATGGTGAGAAGCTTGAAGCAATCCCTCTAAAATCAGGGACTAGACAAGGCTGTCCACTTTCTCCATACCTATTCAACATTGTACTTGAAGTCCTAGCCAGAGCAATTCGACAACAAAAGGAGATCAAAGGGATACAAATTGGAAAAGATGAAGTCAAAATATCACTTTTTGCAGATGATATGATAGTATATATAAGTGACCCTAAAAATTCCACCAGAGAACTCCTAAGCCTGATAAACAGCTTCGGTGAAGTAGCTGGATATAAAATTAACTCAAACAAATCAATGGCCTTTCTCTACACAAAGAATAAACAGGCTGAGAAAGAAATTAGGGAAACAACACCCTTCTCAATAGTCACAAATAATATAAAATATCTTGGCATGACTCTAACTAAGGAAGTGAAAGATCTGTATAATAAAAACTTCAAGTCTCTGAAGAAAGAAATTATAGAAGATCTCAGAAGATGGAAAGATCTCCCATGCTCATGGATTGGCAGGATCAACATTGTAAAAATGGCTATCTTGCCAAAAGCAATCTACAGATTCAATGCAATCCCCATCAAAATTCCAAATCAATTCTTCAACGAATTAGAAAGTGCAATCTGCAAATTCATCTGGAATAACAAAAAACCTAGGATAGCAAAAACTCTTCTCAAGGATAAAAGAACCTCTGGTGGAATCACCATGCCGGACCTAAAGCTCTACTACAGAGCAATTGTGATAAAAACTGCATGGTACTGGTATAGTGACAGACAAATAGACCAATGGAATAGAATTTAAGACCCAGAAATGAACCCACACACCTATGGTCACTTGATCTTCGACAAGGGAGCTAAAAACATCCAGTGGAAGAAAGATAGCATTTTCAACAAATGGTGCTGGCACAACTGGTTGTTAACATGTAGAAGAATGCGAATCGATCCATTCCTATCTCCTTGTACTAAGGTCAAGTCTAAGTGGATCAAGGAACTTCACATAAAACCAGAGACACTGAAACTTATAGAGGAGAAAGTGGGGAAAAGCCTTGAAGATATGGGCACAGGGGAAAAATTCCTGAATAGAACAGTAATGGCTTGTGCTGTAAGATCGAGAATTGACAAGTGGGACCTCATGAAACTACAAAGCTTCTGCAAGGCTAAAGACACCATCAATAAGACAAAAAAACCACCAACAGATTGGGAAAGGATCTTCACCTATCCTAAATCAGATAAGGGACTAATATCCAATATATATAAAGAACTCAAGAAGGTGGACTCCAGAAAGTCAAATAACCCCATTAAAAAATGGGGCTCAGAACTGAACAAAGAATTCTCACCTGAGGAATACCGAATGGCAGAGAAGCACCTGAAAAAATGTTCAACATCCTTAATCATCAGGGAAATGCAAATCAAAACAACCCTGAGATTCCACCTCACACCAGTCAGAATGGCTAAGATCAAAAATTCAGGTGACAGCAGATGCTGGCGAGGATGTGGAGAAAGAGGAACACTCCTCCATTGTTGGTGGGATTGCAAGCTTGTACAACCACTCTGGAAATCAGTCTGGCGGTTCCTCAGAAAATTGGACATAGTACTACCGGAGGATCCAGCAATACCTCTCCTGGGCATATATCCAGAAGATGTCCCAACCGGTAAGAAGGACACATGCTCCACTATGTTCATAGCAGCCCTATTTATAATAGCCAGAAGCTGGAAAGAACCCAGATGTCCCTCAACAGAGGAATGGATACAGAAATTATGGTACATTTACACAATGGAGTACTACTCAGCTATTAAAAAGAATGAATTTATGAAATTCCTAGCCAAATGGATGGACCTGGAGGGCATCATCTTGAGTGAAGTAACACAATCACAAAAGAACTCACACAATATGTATTCATTGATAAGTGGATATTAGCCCAAAACTTAGGATACCCAAGATATAAGATACAATTTGCTAAACGCATGAAACTCAAGAAGAATGAAGACCAAAGTGTGGACACTGTGCACCTTCTTAGAATTGGGAACAAAACACCCAGGGAAGGAGCTACAGAGACAAAGTTCGTAGCTGTGATGAAAGGATGGTCCATTTAGAGACTGCTGTATCCAAGGATCCGTCCCATAATCAGCTTCTAAACGCTGACACCATTGCATACACTAGCAAGATCTTGCTGAAAGGACCCAAATATAGCTGTCTCTTGTGAGACGATGCCGGGGCCTAGCAAACACAGGAGTGGATGTTCACAGTCAGCTATTGGATGTATCACAGGGCTCCCAATGGAGAAGCTAGAGAAAGTACCCAAGGAGCTAAAGGGATCTGCAACCCTATTGTTGGAACAACATGATGTACTAACCGGAACCCTGGAGCTCTTGTCTCTAGCTGCATATGTATCGAAAGATGGCCTAGTCGGCCATCAATGGAAAGAGAGGCCCATTGGACTTGCAAACTTTATATGCCCCAATATAGGGGAATGCCAGGGCCAAAAGAATGGGAATGGGTGGGTAGGGAAGTGGGGGGCGCTATGGGGGACTTTTGGGATAGTATTGGAAATGTAATTGAGGAAATTATGTAATAAAAATATTAAAAAAAAAAAAAAAAAAAAAAAAAAAAAAAGAAGTGGTAGATTTAAACAAACCCAAAAATAAACAGGCAGTCATGTTACTTAATTCTGTGCAGAGACCAGCACTGACAGCAATAACATCAACATTTACATTCCTACTAAGACCCACCAGACTGTACCAGCCATATTTTTTTCCAGCAGAGCACCTATGAGGATCATACTCTGCCTGTGAGAATCCCCTTGTTTCTCCAGAAAACAAAAGCACAGCCCTGTAATGCTAAAGATCACTTGAAAAAGAATTGTTCTATTTTAAGCCATATAATTCCCACCATTCCCTGGGACAACTAGCCAGGACTAAGACTTTTTAAGCTACTTCTGGGGGAAGTGGAAGAGAGTAGTCAATCAAAATGAAAATGTCATATTTCTTCCCACAAAATTACAAAATGCAGGTGAGTTGGAAGCTGGCCTTTTGAATGTCTTCCAGAAAAAATCTGCATCTACAGCACAGGAAAGAAATATGAAGCCAGATTCTTCTCTTGCTCTTTCACTGTAGAAGCTGCTTTGTTTCTTTAGATTTTTTTTTCTTTTTCATGTAAGAAATAAAATCATTAACTACCCTGGAGCTCTCCCAGGACCACATTAATTAATCTGATTTGGGACACTTGCCTTCCATTAAGAGTAGTAAGCTGGGAGCCAGCTTCAAACTCCTGAAATTGAAACCTCTGCCATTCGCCTCTCATGCAAAGCCTCAAGGTTCACTGGTGAAATTGGGGACCTAGATTGGCCTTGTACTTTTACTCAGGCAATTAATAATGTAGTGGGAAAAGCAATGCTTGTTTGCTAAGCTTCTGACAGAGCCACCAGCATTGTTAATCTTGTCCAACCCACTGGGTTAAGGCACTTTTCCACAGGGTCTGTGGGGCAAGAGCTGAGGGGAAGTTTGCCAACATCCTATTCTCTCCAAGTAGAAATTTCTGGCTGGCTATTTGCATTAAAAGACCAAATTCTCCTGGTATGTGTGTAGAACTTAATAATTTGCAGAATGGTTCTTTTATGTTAGCTCGTTAACAAACACTATTCAATATTTGTCATTGGCTTCTTCCTTCCAAAACAAAAACAAAAACAACAACAAAAGAAACAGGCAATATATGTGACCAGCCAATATGAAATACGACTGACTTTACATGGGGTTGATCAAGTCAATTGTGAAAATCCAAGCTTCTCTTGGAGTTCTTTCCTCTTGGTATGTCTATCTTCTTTGAAATTGCTAAAACAGTGGCACTGCTTGCTACATAAACATGTGCAAACTCTCGCACAAGTGCACACACACATGCATGCATGCATACACCAATAGTCTTCAATATTAACTTTTAGGCATGCCATGATTCCCACCTTACATGCCTTGACTTGTCTGTTGTTCAAACACTGTAGTTAAAAACCTTTGATCAGATCTTCTGTATTATTGCTTATAAAAGCAGATGCTTTGTGGTGATAGAATACCATCAGAATACCATTGTTTGAATAATTCAACATTTAGTTATCTATCCATTCTCATCCTTTGATATTTACATCACTAAAATGAATATGCATGTTTGTGTCATTTGTTTATTCCCTCCAGAGATTCCTGGGAAAGAAGTAAGATGGCTGACTCCTAGGATATGTGTATTTTCAACTTCCATGGGAATTGGAAAATGGTTTTCTAAATTGCTTCTACTAATCTGTATTCCCAGTAGCAGTTCAGAATACTTCTACTATAAGTGGTAATAAAAAGTGTTACCAGTCAATTTTTAGAAAATAACATCTCATATTTGTGCGTTAGTACGGGTTTTCTTGATTTTCTCTGAGCATTTGCTGTTGGAGGGTTTCATTTTTTGTTCAACTAGTTATTTGATTTTTTCCCCCCTATAAAGTGTTAACTCATATATTTTGGCCTATTTTCCTTCTGCTCATTTATCTTTTCCCGAGTTTATAAACATATTTGCATAAAAATCCCTATTAGATTACTCTTTATTTTTAAAAAAATATATATATTATTTTAAATTTTAGAGGAAGTTATATACCATGTTTTAAAATTATAGCCGTGCTCAATGTTTAGGGTCTCTGTGTGAAGGTCTAGTTGTCCTGGACCTCACTATGTAGACAAAGTTGGCCTCAAATTCATGGAGGTCCACATGCCTCTGACTCCCATGTGCTGGGATTAAATACTTTTCCCACCATACATCGCCCAAGATAACAATCTTATATATTGTGTTTAAAATCTTGTTTTTCCTTTCATACTTCAGTTGTATTCCCTGACTTTATTTTTAAACTATTGTGAAAAGAGTACACAGTTTGTCTTCTCCTTTCTCCACAGATCGGACATGCTTAGCCTGTTCTAGAAAATTCACTGATGCATCACCTGCTTCTTATTTAGTGCCATTCATTTATCATGCGTCATGTGTCATGCTGAGATTAATATAAAAATATGTTTCTATATTTTCTATGTGATATTCTATTCAAATAATTCCTGGCACATATCATTCATAGTCATTGTGACTTCTTAAAAAGTAGTTGTATGACCCAGTCCCAAAACATCCAGAAGAAGCTCAAATTCCAGGCACTCTAAAATGCCTAGGATCATATGATCTCAGAAGTTGGTCACACCAGGATTTTAGGATGCCAGAGGGCAGCTTGACTCCCAGGAGCTCTGACACAACCAGGATCTCAGGATTACAGGATTCCAGAATCATAGGATCACAGAGACACATAACCAGGATCATAGGAGGGACAGATCCATTCAGAGACAACAAAGGCAGGTAGCACCAGAGATAAACAGATGGTGAGAGTAAAGCATAAGAACATAAGCAACAGGGGGCTAGAGAGATGGTTCAGTGGTTAAGAGCACTGACTGCTCTTCCAAAGGTCCTGAGTTCAAATCACAGCAACCACATGGTGGTTCACAACCATCCTTAATGAGGTCTGACACCGTCTTCTGGAGTGTCTGAAGACAGCTATAGTGTACTTGCATATAATAAATAAATAAATCTTTTTTTTTAAAAAAGAACATAAGCAACAGAAACCAAGATTACTTGGCATAATCAGAACCCAGTTCTCCTACTACAGTGAGTAGGACTTGAACAAGGACATAAATAACTCCCTTAAAGAAATACAGGAGAAAAACAGGTAAATAGGTAGAAAAGCCCTTAGAGAGAAAACAAAACAACAACAGCAACAACAACAAAAAAAAACCTTAAAGAATTTCAGGAAAACACAACTAAACAGGTGAAGGTATTGAAGAAAACCATTCATGATCTAAAAATGGAAATAGAAACAATCAAGAAATCACAAAGGGAGACAAACCTGGAGAAAAGAAACCGAGGAAAGAGATCAGGAGTCATAGATGAAAGCATCACCAACAAAATACAAGAGATAGAAGGGAGAATCTAAGGTGCAGAAGATACCATAGGAACCATTAACACAACAGTCAAAGAAAATGCAAAATTGAAAAAGCTCCAAACACAAAACATCAAAGAAATCCAAGACACAATGATAAGACAAACCCTAAATATGGTAGGTAGAGAAGAGCTGAAAGATTCTGAACTTAAAGGGCCAGCAAATATCTTCAACAAAATTATAGAAGAAAATTCCCTAACCTAAAGAAAGAGATGCCCATGAACATAAAAGAAGTCTACAGAATGCTAGATATACTGTACCAGAAAAGAAATCCCTCCCACCACATAATAATCAAAATACCAAATGCACAAAACAAAGCAAACAGAAGAATATTAAAATCAGTAAGGAAAAAGGCTCAAGTAACATACAAAGCAGACTTATCAGAATTACTCCAGGCTTCTCACCAGAGACTATAAAAGCTAGAATATCCTGGGCAGATGTCATACAGACCCTAAGACAAAACAAATGCCAGCCTATAATACTATACCCAGAAAAACTCTCAATTACCATGGACAGAGAAACCAAGATATTCCATGACAAAAACAAATTTACACAATATCTTTCCACAAATCCAGCTCTACAAAGAATAACAAATGGAAAACTCCAATGCAAGAAGGGAAACTATACCCTAGAAAAGGCAAGAAATTAATCTTCTTTCAACAAATCCAAAAGAAGATAGCCACATAAACGTAGTTCCACCTTTAACAACAAAAATAACAGGAAGCAACAATCACCTTTCCCTAATATCTCTTAAATGCACTGAATTCCCTAATAAATAGATATAGACAAACAGACTGGATACATAAGCAGGACCCAGCATTTTGCTGCATACATGAAGCGCACTTCAGTGACAAAGACAGACATTACCTCAGAGTAAAAGGCTGGAAAGAAATTTTCCAAGCAAATGGTCCCAAGACACAAGCTGGAGTAGCAATTCTAATATCAAATAAAATCGGTTTTCAACCAAAAGTTATCAAAAAAGATTAGGAAAGAACGTCATACTCATCAAAGGAAAAATCTACAAACATGAACTCTCATTTCTGAAATTCTATGCTCCAAATGCAAGGGTACCTACATTCATGAAATAAACTTTAATAAAGCTCAAAGGATGCATTGTACCTCACACAATAATAGTGGGAGACTTCAACACCCCCCACTCTAAGCAATGGACATATCATAAAAACAGAAACTAAACAGAGACACAGTGAAAATTACAGAAGTTATGAACTAAATAGGTTTAACAGTTATATGTAGAACATTACATCCTAAAACAAAAGAATATACCTTCTTCTCAGCGTGCCTCATGGTACCTTCTCTAAAATTGACCATATAATTGCTCACAAAATAGGCCTCAAAAGATAAAAGAAGATTGAAATAATCCCGTGCATCCTATCAGATCACTATGGATTAAAGCTGGTCTTCAATAACAAAAAAATAATAATAATAACAGAAAGGCCACATACATATGGAAGCTGAACAATACTCTACTCAATGATAAATTAGTGAAGGAAGAAATAAAGGAAGAAATTAAAGACTTTTAGAGTTTAATGAAACTGAAGCCACAACATACCCAAACTTAGGGACACAATAAAGACAGTGCTAAGAGGAAAACTCATACCTCTGAGTACCTCCAAAAAGAAACTGGAGAGAGCATACACTAACATCTTGACAGCACCTCTGCAAGCTCTAGAACAAAGGAAACCAATACACCCAAGAGGAGTAGATAGCAGGAAATAATCAAACTCAGGGCTGAAATCAGCCAAGTAGAAAAAAAAAAAAAAAAAAAAAAAAAAAAGAACTATACAAAGAATCAACCAAGCCAGGAGCTGGTTCTTTGAGAAAATGATCAAGATAGATAAACCCTTAGGAAGACTAACAAGAGGACACAGAGATAGAATCTGAATTTAAAAATCAAAAATAAAAAGGGATAACAATAAAAACCGAGGAATTCAAAAAATCATCAGATCCTACTACAAAAGCCTATACTCAATCAAATTGGAAAACCTGGATTAAATGGACAATTTTCTAGACAGATACCAAGTGCCAAAGTTAAATCAGGATCAGATAAAGGATCTAAACAGTCCCATAACCCCTACAGAAATAGAAGTAGTCATTAAAAGTCTGCCAACCAAGAAAAGCCCAGAACCAGATGGGTTTAGTTCAGAATTCTATCAGACCTTCAAAGATGATGTAATACCAATACTCTTCAAACTGTTCCACAAAATAGAAACAAAAGGAACACTACTCAATTCATTCTATGAAGCCACAATTACTTTTATACCTAAACCACACAAAGACCCAACAAAGAAAGAGAGCTTCAGACTAATTTCCCTAATGAATATTGATGGTATTGTTACTGAGACAATCAGGAAGATCAGTGGAATAGAATTGAAGACTCAGAAATGAACCCACACACCTATGGTCACTTGATCTTTGACAAAGGAGCTAAACCATCCAGCAAGGGGTGGGGGCAGCATTTTTAACAAATGATGCTGGTTAAACTGGAGGTCAGCATGTAGAAGAATGCAAATCAACCCATTCTTATCTCCTTGTATAAAGCTCAAGTCGAAGTGGATCAAAGACCTCCATATAAAACTAGATGTACTGAAACTAATAGAAGAGGAAGTGAGGAAGAGCCTCAAACACATGGGCACAGGGCAAATTTTCCTGAACAGAATGTCATTGGCCTATTCTCTGAGATCAACAATCAACAAATGGGACCTCATAAAATTGCAAAGCTTCTGTAAGGTAAAGGGCACGGTCAATAGGACAAAAAGGCAACCAACAGATTGAGAAAAGATCTTTACCAGCCCTACATCTGATAAAGGGCTAATATCCAGTATATACAAATAACTCAAGAAGGTAGACCACAGAGAATCAAATAACCCTATTAAAAACTGGAGTACAGAACTAAACAAAGAGTTCTCAACCGAGGAATATCAAATGAGTGAGATGCACCTAAAGAAATGTTCAACATTCTTAGTCATCAGGGAAATGCAAATCAAAACAACCCTGAGATTCCACCAGTCAGAAGAGCTAAGATCAAAAACTCAGGTGACATTCGATACTGTCGAGGATGTGAAGGAAGAGAAACACTCCTGAATTGTTGGTGGGATTGCAAGCTGGTACAACTACTCTGGAAATCAATGGTAGTTCCTAAGAAAATTGAACAAAATATTACCTGAGGATTGAACTATACTACTCCGTGGCATATATCTAAAAGATTTTTCAACATATATCAAGGACATATGCTCCACTATGTTTATAGTAGGCTTATTTAAAATAGCCAGAAGCTGGAAAGAACATGGATGTCCTTCAACAGAGTAATGGATACAGAAAATGCGGTGCATTTACACAATTAAGAACTACTTAGCTATTAAAAACAGTAACTTCATGGAATTCTTATGCAAATGGGTGGAACTATCATCCTGAGTTAGGTAATCGAATTACAAAATAACACACATGATATGCATTCACTGATAAGTGGACATTAGCCCAGAAGTTCGGAATACCCAAGATACAATTCAAAGACCAAACAAAGATTAAGAAGAAGGAAGACCAAACTGTGGGTGCTTTAGTCATTTTTAGAAATGGGAACAAAATAATCACAAAAGAAATTATGGAGACAAAGTGTGGAATAGAGACTGATGGAAAGGCCATCCAAAGACCACCCAACCTGGAGATCCATCCCATATTCTGTCATCAAATGCAGACACTATTGTAGATTGTATATAGCTGTCTCCTGAGAGGCTCTGCCAGAGCCTGTATTAAGTATATATGTATATGAGCATACCAATGACCATAGAGGCCAGAAGAGGACAGCAGATCCCATGAAGCTGGAGTTAAATTTGTTTGTAAACTGCCTGACATGAGTTCTGGAAATCAAACTTAGATCCTCTATAAATCCAGCAGACGTTCTTAACTGCTGAGTCAACTCTTCAGTATTATCTCAAGCATCTTCTCCATAGAGGTCTCTATAGAGATATACTACTACAGAAGATTCCTAAGATAGATAGATAGATAGATAGATAGATAGATAGATAGATACATACATACATACATACATACATACATACATACATATTTACATACATACATGCATGCATAGATAGATAGATAATAGATAGATACATACATACATACATACATACATAATTTACATACATACATACATGCATGCATAGATACATAGATAGATAATAGATAGATAGATAGATAGATAGATAGATAGATAGATAGATACATACATACATACATACATACATACTTACATACATACATACATATTTACATACATACATACATACATGCATGCATGCATACATACATGCATAGATAGATAGATAGATAGATAGATAGATAGATAGATAGATAGATAGATAGATAGATAGATAGGAGATAAAGATATGTGTATATATACAAAAAATTCCTAAATGGAGTTGGTTATAACAGAAATATTCACCTCCCCCAGACACATAGGCTATTAAACAAAAAATCTAGTGCTAGGTATGGGTTACCCCTTTCAAAATTGCTGGTCAATGAAATCTCATAGACCAATCTGCCTTTAAAACATTATAGATATTGCCATTGCTTTTAGTTATATCCCAGAGCTCCCTGGCAAAATCCTATTGGTTAAGGCTGGAGAGATGATTTAATGGTTAGAATCTTTTGTTCTTTCAGGGGACCAATACTTAATTCCTAACACCCATGTGGTGGCTCACAAATGTCTATAACTCCAAGTTCAGGAAATGCAACATCCTCTTCTGACTTTCACAGGTACCATGCATGCATATGGTACACGTAGAAACATACAGGCAAGACACTCACACATAAAATGAATCTAAAAAAAATAAAATACAAGAACCTATTACTTCAAAGACCTCATAGTCGAGTCAAGGGTCATAGAGAAATCATGCAGATACCAACTTAGAAGCTTCATTGCTACTGGCTAACTTTCACGGTGCTAGAAGATTCTCTTTATACTGAAAGAAATCAACAGTCTTACACAAGTATGAACCCCACAACCTACAATAACAACTGTCCTGGCAAGATATTCCCACTAAAGCAATAGTGGCAAGAATGTTGTGGGTAAACACAACCACTTTATTTAAATAATATTAATGCTCACTCCACAACATCGAACTCATTTCTGGTATTGCTAATTAGGACAAATACTTATGGATGGCCAGTTCATAGGCAGAACAAACAATGCTATTCATTCTGATAAATGCACATAGTAATAAACTGACAGGCAGGCATGGTATACATAGCTTTAATCTCAACACTCAGAAGACAGAAACAGTTAGATCTCTTTGAACTCAAGGCCAGCCTGGTCTACATAGTGAGTTCTATGACAGCCAGGCTGTATAAAGAGAATTATTTTTAATAGAAAGCAAATAAACCACTCTAAGTTCTTATCTTCATACTCATCCATTGGTGCATCTCTCAAACTTTAGCAGTGGAGCTTCTTTTTTTACAGTAGAGGGCAATTAAAACAGGGATCCACAATCAATGAGCAGCAAATAAGACTCCACAGAGTGCTCAACTTGAAATAGAACAGCTTTTTCACACCCCTAAAATCAATGCTTAAGGCTCATCACTGACAACGAGAGAAGAAAGATTGTAAGAGTCAGAAGAGCAACAATGTCTGTAGTAGAAAATGTTGCCTAACATGACAGTGCCTTGATCATATAAACTCTGAGCAGCTGTGATAGCATGCATTAAACCTAAATAAGATCACACCAGCCAAAACCCCAGCATTAATGAGATAGTGGCCTACAACATTCTATCACTGTTTGAGGAACTGTCAGCAATTGGTGACCTCTGGGGGCGGGGGGGGGGGGGGAGACAGTTAGAGAGGTTACTTATGTTGCAGAAGATTGCTCCGCACACATCATACTAAATGAAACTAGTGAATTTTAAAAGGAATCAATGAACTTGGGAAGGAATAGCTTATGGTAGAAGAGGGGAATGAAGAAATTGGAGAGAAGAGAAAGAGGATGAGATTGATCAAAATTCATTATATGTATGTATGAAATTCTCAAGCAATAAAGAAAAGAATTTTAAGATCAACACACTCTTTGTATAATATTTAATTGGAGTTTTTATTAGAATAGCACTGTTTATAGTTTTGAGATAATAAGTATCTTTACCATGTTGACTTTTTCTATCATTGGTATTTTCTGTTCAATTTTTTGAATCATTTTTATTATTTTAACTCTAACCACAAAGATCTGTCTTCATATCTGTGTTTTATTTTCCTAAATATTATAATGTCCTCTGCTTATTTTGTACCATATGGGCATGCAAGAAATTTAGAATCCTAGTATTGTAAATCATGTTGGAACACTTTATCTGTAATGACATTTAATTACTATAGACAAACAAGGATATGTTAAAAGAAATGTTAATTTTAGTTTTTCATTTTAAATTTATGTGTCTTTTTTGGGGGGGGATGCTGTTGGCCAAAAATAACTAATAAGTATGGGCTTTATGTGATTCAAATGGTTATTACAATATTTTCTCAAATTTCCACTACAATACCCAATAGGAACCCTAATCAAGGTCATTCTTTTTTTTCATTTTTTTAATTAGGTATTTTTCTCATTTACATTTCCAATGCTATCCCAAAAGACCCCATACCCACCCCCCCACTCCCCTACTCACCCACTCCCCTTTTTGGCCCTGGCATTCCCCTGTACTGCTGCATATAAAGTTTGCAAGTCCAACGGGCCTCTCTTTCCAATGATGGCCAACTAGGCCATCTTTTGATACATATGCAGCTAGAGACACGATCTCTGGGGTACTGGTTAGTTCATATTGTTGTTCCACATATAGGGTTGCAGTTCCCTTTAATTCCTTGGGTGCTTTCTCTAGCTCCTCCATTGGGGGCCCTGTGATCCATTCAATAGCTGACTCTGGGCATCCACTTCTGTGTTTGCTAGGCCCCGGCATAGTCTCACAAGAGACAGCTATATCTGGGTCCTTTCAGCAAAATCTTGCTAGTGTATGCAATGGTGTCAGCATTTGGAATCTGATCATGGGATGGAACCCTGGATATGGCAATTACTAGATGGTCCATCCTTTTGTCACAGCTCCAAATTTTGTCTCTGAAGCTACTTCCATGTGTGTTTTGTACCCAATTCTAAGAAGGGGCAAAGTGTCCACACTTTGGTCTTTGTTCTTCTTGAGTTTCATGCATTTAGCAAATTGTAATCTTATATCTTGGGTATCCTAAGTTTTGGGGCTAATATCCACTTATCAGTGAGTACATATTGTGTGAGTTCCTTTGTGATTGGCTTACCTCACTCAGGATGATGCCCTCCAGGTCCATCCATTTGCATAGGAATTTCATAAATTCATTCTTTTTAATAGCTGAGTAGTACTCCATTGTGTAAACGTACCACATTTTCTGTATCCATTCCTCTGTTGAGGGGCATCTCGGTTCTTTCGAGCTTCTGGCTATTATGAATAAGGCTGCTATGAACATAGTGGAGCATGTGTCCTTCTTACTGGTTGGGACATCTTCTGGATATATACCCAGGAGAGGTGCTGCAGAACACTCCAGTAGTACTATGTCCAATTTTCTGAGGAACCACCAGACTGATTTCCAGAGTGGTTGTAAAAGCTTGCAATACCACCAACAATGGAGGAGTGTTCCCCTTTCTCCATATCCTCGCCAGCATCTGCTGTCACCTGAATTTTTCATCTTAGCCATTCTGATTGGAGTGAGGTGGAATATCAGGGTTGTTTTGATTTGCATTTCCCTGATGATTAAGGATGTTGAACAATTTTTCAGGTACTTTTCTGCCATTCGGTATTCCTCAGGTGAGAATTCTTTGTTCAGTTCTGAGCCACATTTTTAATGGGGTTATTCGATTTTATGGAATCCACCTTCTTGAGTTCTTTATATATATTGGATATTAGTCCCCTGTACTGATTTGAGATAGGTAAAGATCCTTTCCCAATCTGTTGGTGGTCTTTTTGTCTTATTGACAGTGTCTTTTGCCTTGTAGAAGCTTTGCAACTTTATGAGTTCCCATTTATCGATTCTCGATCTTACAGCAGAAGCCATTTCTGTTCTATTCAGGAATTTTTTCCACTGTACCCATATCTTCGAGGGTTTTCCCTACTTTCTCCTCTATACGTTTCACTGTCTCTGGTTTTATGTGGAGTTCCTTAATCCACGTAGAATTGACCTCAGTACAAGGAGATACTAATGGATCAATTCTCAATCTTCTACATGATAACAGCCAGTTGTGCCAGCACCATCTGTTGAAAATGCTGTCTTTTTTCCACTGGATGGTTTTAGCTCCCTTGTCAAAGATCAAGTGAACATAGGTGTGTGGGTTCATCTCTGGGTCTTCAATTCTATTCCATTGGTCTACTTGTCTGTCACTATACCAGTACCATGCAGTTTTTATCACAATTGCTCTGTACTACAGCTTTAGGTCGGGCATGGTGATTCTACCAGAGGTTCTTTTATCCTTGAGAAGAGTTTTTGCTATCCTAGGTTTTTGGTTATTCCAGATGAATCTGCCGATTGCCCTTTCTAATTCGTTGAAGAATTGAGTTGGAATTTTGGTGGGGATTGCATTGAATCTGTAGATTGCTTTTGGCAAGATAGCCATTTTTACTATATTGATCCTGCCAATCCATTAGCATGGGAGGTCTTTCCATCTTCTGAGATCTTCATTAATTTCTTTCTTCAGAGACATGAAGTTCTTATCATACAGATCTTTCACTTCCTTAGTTAGAGTCACGCCAAGGTATTTTATATTATTTGTGACTATTGAGAAGGTTGTTGTTTCCCTAATTTCTTTCTCAACCTGTTTATCATTTGTGTACAGAAATGCTATTGACTTGTTTGAGTTAATTTTATACCCAGCTACTTCATAGAAACTATTTATCAGGCTTAGGAGCTCTCTGGTGGAATTTTTGGGGTCACTTATATATACTAACATATCATCTGCAAAAAGTGATATTTTGACTTCTTCCTTTCCAATTTGTATCCACTTGATCTCTTTTTGTTGTCGAATTGCTCTGGCTAGGATTTCAAGTACAATGTTGAATAGGTAGGGAGAGAGTGGACAGCCTTGTCTAGTCCCTGATTTTAGTGGGATTGCTTCCAGCTTCTCACCATTTACTTTTATGTTGGCTACTGATTCGCTGTAGATTGCTTTTATCATGTTTAGGTATGGGCCTTGAATTCCTTATCTTTCCAAGACTTTTATCATGAGTGGGTGTTGGATTTTGTCAAATGCTTTCTCAGCATCTAACAAGATGATCATGTGGTTTTTGTCTTTGAGTTTGTTTATATACTGGATTACGTTGATGGATTTCCATATATTGAACCATCCCTGCATCCCTGGGATGAAACCTACTTGGTCAGGATGGATGATTGTTTTGATGTGTTCTTGGATTCGGTTAGCAAGAACTTTATTGAGGATTTTTGCATCAATATTCATAAGGGATATTGGTCTGAAGTTTTCTATCTTTGTTGGGTCTTTTTGTGGTTTAGGTATCAGAGTAATTGTAGCTTCATAGAATGAGTTGGTTAGAGTACCTTCTGTTTCTATTTTGTGGAATAGTTTCTGAAGAACTGGGATTAGATCTTCTTTGAAGGTCTGATAGAACTCTGCAATAAACCCATCTGGTCCTGGGCTTTTTTTGGTTGGGAGACTATTAATGACTGCTTCTATTTCTTTGGGGGATATGGGTCTGTTTAGATCATTAACCTGATCTTTATTCAACTTTGTTATCTGGTATCTGTCTAGAAACTTCTCCATTTCATCCAGGTTCTCCAGTTTTGTTGAGTATAGCCTTTTGTAGAAGGATCTGATGTTTTGGATTTCTTCAGGATCTGTTGTTATGTCTCCCTTTTCATTTCTGATTTTGTTAATTAGAATGCTTTCCCTGAGTCTGGCTAAGGGTTTGTCTATCTTGTTGATTTTCTCGAAGAACCAGCTCCTCATTTGGTTGATTCTTTGAATAGTTATTCTTGTTTCCACTTGGTTGATTTTGCTCCTGACTTTGATTATTTCCTGCGGTCTACTCCTCTTGGGTGAATTTGCTTCCTTTTGTTCTAGAGCTTTTAGGTGTGTTGTCAAGCTGCTTGTGTGTGCTCTATCTAGTTTCTTTTTGTAGCACTCAGAGCTATGAGTTTTCCTCTTAGAAATGCTTTCATTATGTCCCAAGTTTGGGTATGTTTTGGCTTCACTTTCATTGAACTCTAAAAAGTCCTTAATTTCTTTCTTTATTCCTTCCTTGACCAAGGTATCATTGAGAAGAGTGTTGTTCGGTTTCCACGTGAATGTTTGCTTTCTATTATTTATTTTGTTATGGAAGATCAGCCTTAGTCCATGGTGATCTGATAGGATGCATGGGACAATTTCAATATTTTTATTTGTTGAGGCTTGTTTTGTAACCAATTATGTGGTCAATTTTGGAGAAGGTACCATGAGGTGCTGAAAAGAACGTATATCCTTTTTTTTTATGATAAAACGTTCTGTAGATATCTGTCAGATCCATTTGTTTCATAACTTCTGTTAGTTTCACTGTGTCCCTATTTAGTTTCTGTTTCCATGATTTGTCCATTGGTGAAAGTGGTGTGTTGAAGTCTCCCACTATTATTGTGTGAGGTGCAATGTGTGCTTTGACCTTTACTAAAGTTTCTTTGATGAATGTGGCTGCCCTTGTATTTGGAGCATAGATATTCAGAATTGATAGTTCCTTTTGGAGAATTTTACCTTTGATGAGTATGAAGTGCCCCCCCCCTTGTCTTTTTTGATGACTTTGGGTTGGAAGTCAATCTTATCAGATATTAGAATGGCTATTCCAGCTTGTTTCTTCATACCATTTGCTTGGAAAATTGTTTCTAGCCTTTCATTCTGAGGTAGTGTCTATCTTTTTCTCTGAGATGAGTTTCCTGTAAGCAGCAAAATGTTGGGTCTTGTTTGTGTAGCCAGTTTGTTAGTCTATGTCTTTTTATTGGGGAGTTGAGTCCATTGATATTAAGAGATATTAAGGAAAAGTAATTGTTGCTTCCTGTTATTTTTGTTGTTAAAATTGGCATTCTGTTCTTGTGGCTGTCTTCCTTTAGGTTTGTTGAGGGATTACCTTCTTGCTTTTTCTAGGGCATGGTTCTCGTCCTTGTATTGGTTTTTTTCTCTTATTATCCTTTGAAGGGCTGGATTCGTGGAAAGATAATGTGTGAATTTGGTTTTGTCGTGGAATACTTTGGTTTCTTCATCTATGGTAATTGAGAGTTTGGCTGTGTATAGTAGCCTGGGCTGGAATTTGTGTTCTTTTAGTGTCTGTATAACATCTGTCCAGGCTCTTCTGGCTTTCATAGTCTCTGGTGGAAAATCTGGTGTAATTCTGATAGTCTTGGCTTTATATGTTACTTGACCATTTTCCCTTACTGCTTTGAGTATTCTATCTTTATTTAGTGCATTTGTTGTTCTGTTTATTATGTGTCGGGAGGAATTTCTTTTCTGGTCCAGTCTATTTGGAGTTCTGTAGGCTTCTTGTATGATCATGGGCATCTCTTTCTTTAGATTTGGGAAGTTTTCTTCTACAATTTTGTTGAAGATATTTGCTGGTCCTTTGAGTTGAAAATCTTCATTCTCATACACTCCTATTATCTGTACGTTTGGTCTTCTCATTGTGTCCTGGATTTCTTGGATGTTTTATGTAAGGATCTTTTTGCATTTTCCATTTTCTTTGATTGTTGTGCCGATGTTCGCTATGGAATCTTTTGCACCTGAGATTCTCTCTTCCATCTCTTGTATTCTGTTGCTGATGCTCACATCTATGGTTCCAGATTTCTTTCCTAGGGTTTCTATCTTCAGTGTTGCCTCACTTTGGGTTTTCTTTATTTTGTCTACTTCCCTTTTTAGGTCTAGTATGGCTTTGTTCATTTCCATCACCTGTTTGGATGTGTTTTCCTGTTTTTCTCTAAGGACTTGTAATTCTTTAGCAGTGTTCTCCTGTATTTCTTTAAGTGAGTTATTAAAGTCCTTCTTGATATCCTCTACCATCATCATGAGATATGCATTTAAATCCAGGTCTAGCTTTTCGGGTGTGTTGGGGTGACCTGGACTGGGCGAAGTGGGAGTGCTGGGTTCTGATGATGGTGAGTGGTCTTGGTTTCTGTTAGTAAGATTCTTACGTTTACCTTTTGCCATCTGGTAATCTCTGGAGTTAATTGTTATAGTTGTCTCTGTTTAGAGATTGTTCTTCTGGTGATTCTGTTACTGTCTATCAGCAGACCTGGGAGACAGACTCTCTCCTCTGAGTTTCAGTGGTCAGAGCACTCTCTGCTGGCAAGCTCTCCTCTTACAGGGAAGTTGCACGATATCTGGCATTTGGACCTCCTTCTGGCCGAAGATGAAGGCCCAAAACAGGAACTTTCCCAGAAGCTGTGTTACTTTGGCAGGTCACAGAAGCTGTCAGCTTCTGTGGTACACATGCTCACCTGTGCGGACTAAGTTCCTAAGTTAGGCGGAGTCCCGGAACCAAGATGGCGCCCTCTGCTCCTGAGACAAAGGGCTCCCGGGCAGGGCAGACACCTGTCCTCTGGCTGGCAGGGTGGCTGGATGTCTGGGGCCCAAAAAGGGTGCTGCCTCAGAGGCTCTGTGGCTCCCATCTGTCCCAGAAGCTGCCAGCTTCAGTGGTGCACACTCTCGCCTGTGCAGATTAAGTTCCTAAATTCGGTGGAGTAAAACCCATGGGCACACAGAGTCCAGAATGTAAGACACTCTCCCTGCTGTCTGCCTGTCTCTGTATCCCTGTGTCCCTGTGTCTGGCTTCATTTCTTATTCATCCTTTAATGTTCTATGCAAGGGTCTCATTTCCAACCCTGACCTTATACAGCAGCTTGCCTCACTTTCTTCTGTGCATTAAAGATCACACCTCATCTGCTGAGATTTCCTTCCAACCTCTATAGCCAGAGGTGAATGAGCTCCATTCTTACTAGTCTGTTTTTTTTTTTTCAGAAACCACTTAATTTCTCACATGTACCAATTTTCTTTTCTTTCCTGTAACTACAATATTGAATTTTAACGAATGCTTAGCAATTTCATAAAGCAATTTTCTGCTGAAACAACAGGGATCTTCAACATATGTGCCTCAGATATTACAGAACAATGAGGACCATACTGGCTCCCACCAAAGCATCAGTGTCGTGGGATATGAGGAAACACCAAGAGACTTCAAGCCCAGAAATATGCACAAAGCATCACCAAACAAGGCACAGACTTGATGTATATGTAGAGTTATTTATGAAGAACTGCATAGGGAAAAGAATGAAGGCTTTGGTGCAAATATATTTTCACAATAAGAATTTAAATCAATTACAAATCACAGCAAGATAGGAAAAAATAATAAAGGAAAAGGTATTGAAGCAAACAGTATACAGGGAAAATAGACAAGAAATGACAACTGGAAAAATGAACAGACTCAGTGGTTAAGGGCTTCCAAAAGAGAGGTCATTTCCTCAGCTTTGTGAAAACACTAAGCTTATCACAAAATAGTCATACCCACAGAAAGTGGCTCCAAACGGGCTCTACTTGTATCTGTGTAATTGGTGTTATGACAAGAGGCTGTTGGTGAAGTGGCTGAATGTTATCCAGAAACTGTCCACTCCAGCACAATTGAGGGACAAGATGTACTCAAACAGAAGCCCAATATCTGAGCAGTGATGATGCACTTGTAGAGAATGTCAGGCCCAAGGTGAAACAAACATGCTCCTGGGCAGCACCAATATTGGCTAAACTTCATCCCACTCTATACACAAGTCAAGCCTGCTTTCCTCCTTCCAGAGAGGATAGGGAGTGTTGCATAAAACCTGAGAAGGAAAACCTTAGTGCTCAACTTATAAATGTAGCTTTTGTAGATGGCATAAGAGTAGCATACACAGAGGTAAAAGGGTTGGCAGGGTTAGACCCTGTTTTCCTATTCGTTAATTAGGAAGAAAACAAAATCAAATGCATACTGAACTGCTTTCTTTTCTTCTCACTTTGGTCCAAAACTGATGAGGGTGATATAATAGTTGTGAGCTAAATCCTTCATGAAAGAAGGGCATTATTGGGTGATCCTAGACAGATGGAAGGATCAGAGCCTATTCCTAAGGAATAAACATGACTTAACACCAAGCCCTTTGAACATTTGCATCCAGGAGGGAACATCTCAATTATCTAATCAAAGGCATTTTAATTGCTAAGATCTGAGCAAGGAAAGCAAGTGTTGAAAAATCACTCATCTTCCACCAGCCGATAAGGAACTATGAAGATCACCAAAGAAGGAGAGGTTGTTCCTGTTGGGCTCCAAATTGTGCCGTTGCCTGACAGGAGATTCCTCTGGAAAAATAATGCAAGAGTAAGAGAGTCTAGTGAAATTAAATATTTCTACAGAAATACAAGTAAAATTTCTAGATCCAAACATAGAGCTTTCTTTTCAGTTTCCTCTGGTTTTCCTGTCAGATTATACAAGGATCCAGATTTCATTCATGTTCTGTTTCAGCACATGAAATATCTCATGATAGGAATGCAATGTTTGCCTTTCACATTCTTCCACAGGCAAAGGAAAAGTTGGCACCAGCAAGAAAACTTACAAAGTTGCTGGAGTAAGGATTACATAGTATAAAGAGAAGCAATAGAACAGTATTGGTTGCAGCCATCTGCCAATTACTTACTTACAGTAGTGGGCAGTAACATCAGGCAGATAACCTTCTCTGTACTTTACTATAAAATAAGGATGGTAGTGGTGTGTTGTTTAAAGTCACAGAGCAGAATGGGGCCAAGCAAAGTAACACAGGTGAACTAAGTAATGTGACATATCAATCCCATCCCTACTGATGTTTTAATACTTTAGCATTCAGAGACCATTGCCCTGGGAGTGGTTTGGTTAGGCTAATGCTCTTAATAAGATATAAATGAGAGCTGTCTCTTTGATCTCCTCATTGTTGATAAGTGGCAGTTCATGGATTTGTGCAAATGGAGATAATCCTGAGTCGACATCATATAATTTTCTCTTTCTGGGTCTGTCTCATGAGATGTTTGGGGAAATGGAAGAAAGGGAATGAGGGTGGAAGATGACGATGACTGGAGTATAGATAAGGATCAGGAAGGGTGGCCTGAGGTGGTAACCTGAGCCTAAAAGAAGGGAAGGCTTTGCTTAGAACCTGAGCCCTGGGAAGACAACAGAGCCATGGATCTAGGATGCATCAAGCATAAAGACTCAATTTAACTGACATTTTTCTTTAAAAAACTGAAAGCCAAAGGACAGTATGTAACTTCAAGGTCATGACAGTATGCGTCTTGATCACTAAAAATTGTAAGAGTACAAAAAAGTTTTTAAATTGCTATGTTCCTATTTTATTTTGTCTGTGGGGGGTGGGGCATTGCTTTGGTTCTCTGTTGTTTGATTGCTTGTTTTGATTGTTTGATTTTGAAGTGGGAACTCATGTAACCTGGACAGGCTTCTAACTCACAAACAACCAAGATGGTCTTTATTCTGATGTTCCTTCCTTCACCTTCTGAGTGCTGTGGTTACAAGTGTTTATCATCACACACGCAATTTATTCAATGCTGAGAATTGAAATCATTGCTTTACAATGCTGAGCAAGCATTCTACCAACTTAGCTATATCCCCTACCCTTGCAACTCAGGTAAATTTGTCAATTCCTCAATCTTCCTTACAAAAGTCTAAAGAAAGAATAAAAGTCTTAGGTTTAGTCTTTTCACTGTGTCCCAAATTTCCTGAATGTTTTAGGTTAGAAATGTTTACACTTGACATTTTCTTTGATTGATGTATCAATTTCTTTTTAGTATCTTCTACTCCTGAGATTCTCTTCTGTCTCTTGTATTCTGTGTGGGATGATTGTGTCTGTAGTTCCTGTTCTCATACCTTGGTTTTCCATCTCCAGGGTTGCCTCCATTTGGGTTTTCTTTATTGCTTCTATTTTCAGCTTTAGGTCTTGCACCATTTTGTTTTTCAATTTCTTCACCAGTGTGATTGTACTTTCCTGCACTTCTTTAAGAGATGTGTTTATTTCTTCTTCAAGAGCTTCTAACTATTTGTTTCTGTTTTCCTGTATTTCTCTAAGGGAATTATTGGTATCCTCCTTAAAGACGTTCATGAGGTGAGATAAGGTCAGAATCTTCTTCTTATGGAGTGTTATGATGTCCATGGCTTGTTGTCGTAAACACACCATTGGAATTCTGAACCCTCCTCACCTTCCTGACCTATATTTCCTATATCCTTTTGCCTTTTTTCACTACTTGTTCTACCAATTTTAACTAAAGAGATTCAATTTTCTATCCATGACTATTGATTTATTTCTCCCCATCAGCATTTGCTTGAGTTCCTAGAAGCTGTGTTACTGTTCATGTACACACTTAGCATTGCTGAATCTTCCTTACTGATGGTCTTGATAGAGCTCTGTTAATAGTCTTTGTCTTGTGTTTGTTTAGAATTAAGTTATAGTTCCTTCAGCTTTTGTGTAGTTACCCCTTGCTGATGTATTTTATTCCATTTTTACCTCCAATTTATCTGTGAATTTCTATTTACGCTTCCTGTAAATAATCTAACCAAAGAAAAAATTTCAATGCAATGTAACATTTTCTGGAGTTTTATTGAAATGTTTAGTCAATTTATGCCTATTACACTATGATTTCATTTAATTGTTTTTGATTATTTATATCTCTGTTTGATACCATATAATATCTTTTGGGCTGTTTAAAGTAATTTTAAATCTAATTTCTTATAATTTTGTCACATATTTTCATTATTCAATGATTATCTTTAGAATAGAATAGAATACCCTATAACATCAGATAATAATGTTGTGCCAGTATATTTAAAGAAAACAACAAACTTTCCACATAGTTGCACATACTTACACTTTTTAACATTTATCATCATCTATAGGATACCTACATATTTTATGTAATATATGTGGTTTGTATACAATATAACACATACTAATTTCTATTTTAAAGATTCATATGGCTTTAAAAGAAATTGCAATAAGTGACATATTTTTCCATTCATTATTTTATTTCCTTCTGTATAACTTCTTATATGAATTTTGATAATATTATAATGTGACTCTGCTAGTAATGAAATCTCTATCTGAAAACAACAATTATCCTTTCAGATTTGAAATGAAGAAAAATTCTGTATTGAATTTTAACTGATGAATAAACATAATGTTTTGTGGTTTTATGACTCCACTGTTGCTACCAAAAAATGATCTATGTTTGTGGTGTTGGTCTCTAGTAAAGAATACAATTTTTCTTATCATTTTCAGAACTTTTTAAAGATATATTTTATGGATATGAGTATACTGTAGCTGTTTCCAAACACACCAGAAGAGGGCATCATATCACTTTGCAGATGGTTCTGAGCTACTTTGTGTTTTCTGGGAATTGAACTCAGGACCTTTGGAAGAGCAGTCAGTGCTCTTAACCACCGAACTATTTATATTTGACTTTAACCAGTTTCTTTCTTTTATGTAGCTTGATGCACCCTGTATTTTTCCTATATGAAACTTAATGAGGTCCTTGAATCTGTCAGGTTACATATTTAACCAATTGTGGGGACTTTTCTGTCCTAATTTCTTCAGGTAGGTTTTGTCCCATTCTCTTCCTCTGATTCTTGAGGAAACTTTTATAAGTTTTGATGCCCTATATTTTCCTGGGTCTTCTTTATTTATCATATTTGTTAATCTATCTTGAAATTAGTTGTGATCCTATGCTTCGCTAATGATGAAGATTTTATCCTTAATCCTGAAGTGCATTGTCCTTTCTCCTGACACACAATATTTCTTATTCTTAACTGAAAACCTGAGGAACTTAAGGGACTCTCTGTACTTAGGCTACCTGAAGCTTCAGTACCTCTCATCCAGTTCTTTCACTTTGACTTGTGACTCACAGTGTGTACTGAGCTCTTCATGCCTTTCATTATAGTTGAACAGCTCATCTCACTCCCAAGCACCTATGCTGCCCCAGTCCTCATGCAAGTAACTACACTGCAAAATGTGCATAATAATTTCTAGCATTCAGTACATGGCAACTGTCGCAGCTACCTAAAACTCTAGTCAGAATCTTGGCTCAGGGAGAGTGGTGATCCACAGGGATCCACCCTGGCTGTCTGTTTGTTTTCCTGTATGGTTCTTTGCCCAATGCCAAGATTTGCATATAAAATATTTCCTAAATAAAGTATACTAAACTTTTCAACCACTAAAACTGTATAAAACTATGATAGTTATAACAAACTTTTCTTGTGGTTTTGTCACATATGTCATGTCCCAACATCAAAGAATGAAACTGGTTGAACTGTATTTTCTAACTATTGGTGTAATTATGAAATATACTACAAATAATATATCAGAGCTTTAAAAAAAGTTATGAAGTAATGATTTTGAATTTTTTTATATGCATCTAAAATTTCAATGGAGTAAGTCTGTGATATCTTTGCCTGGCTCTCCAGCCAGCAAAGTTACAGAAAATGCTTGTGCTTTCCTGATGACCATGGACCTGGGATATTGATTCAGCCAATATTGTTGCTTCAAGGGGGTCCAAGGGCATAGTAGCTTTGCCATTATTCATGATGCTAACATTACAAGAAATCTACATATCTCTGCCACATATTACTTGCCTTCCATTTCAAAACTTCCTGAGCGAGGTAACCCAATCACAAAAGAACACACATGATATGCACTCACTGATAAGTGGATATTAGTCCAGAAACTTAGAATACCCAAGATACAATTTGCAAAACTCATGAAGCTCCAAAGTATAGATACTTCATTCCTTCTTAGAAGGAGGAACAACATACCCATGAAAGGAGTTACAGAGACAAAGATCAGAGCTGAGACTGAAGGAAGGATCATCCAGAGACCGCCCCACCCAGGAATCCATCCCATAAACAACCACCAAACCTAGACACTATTGCATATACCAACAAGATTTTGCTGACAGGACCCTGATATAGCTGTCTCCTGTGAGGCTATGCCAGTGCCTGGCAAATACAGGAGTGATGCTCACAGTCATCTTTTGGATGGAACACAGGGTCCCCAATGAAGGAGCTAGAGAAAGTACCCAAGGAGCTGAAGGGGTCTGCAGCGCTATAGGAGAAACAACAATATGAACTAACCAAGACCCTCAAACCTCATGTCTCTAATTGCATATGTAGCAGAGGATGGCCCAATCAGCCATCAGTGGGAAGAGAGGCCCTTGGTCTTGCTAAGATTCTAGTCCCCACTATAGGGGAATGTCAGGGCCAGGAAGTGGGAGTGGATGGGTTGGTGAGCAGGGGGAGGGGGAGGGTATAGGGAATTTTTGGAGAGGAAACTAGGAAAGAAGATAACATTTGAAATGTGAATGAAGAAAATATCTAAAAAAAAAAAAAAAAAAAAAAAAGAATTGACAAAGCCTACTTAACAGCTAGCTTGAGCAAATACCCTAGGCCTTGGTGAAGGTGGAGCACCCCAACTGAGGGAAATGAAGGAAGACTGTGCTCCACAGTGACTGGGGCTGGGGGCTGGGGAGTAGGATTCCTGTACAGCTTTGAAAATAAGAGATCATAAACTCACTGGAGGATTTATGACATGAAACCAGTTTAAGTACCATACAGAAAAATTGCAGAGAACAAAGATATTTATTCAAATGTTCATGGGATACAAATGGGCAATAGTGGGAAACAAAAATGGAAAACAGTATAAAATGTGAATATTATATATAAATATAAAAATTAAAATATCGGCATATAAATGTGAAGTACGGTATAAGAGACTTTTAGCAAATATGGATCACTATCTCTAATTTTCTAAATGAAGAAGCTGCATTTTTAATGTAGAACACAGGATGAAAGAATTATCTACAAAAAAATATGTTATGGGCCCACCCTAGATGATCAGAGGAAAACTGTATTCAATAACGTAATGTTTAGATCATTTCTAGTCTGTTGAGCCTATCCAAGAGTTAAAATTACTTGAATTCTTCCCATAAAGCAAAATGCTGCAATAAAAGACTGAAAGAAGCAGGACAGAACAGTCTCCCTGTCAGAAGATACATAGAATATCTACACCAAGTCGATAAAAATAATCATTGAAAGAAATTGTTTTCAAGTAGTGCATGGAGCATTAAAAACAATAACTGGAAAAATGGACTCTTTATTATAAAACTCGACTTACTACAGAGCAACATGAATATATTTAATGCCACAAAACTGGATATTGAAAGCTGTTAAAGATATAAATTTTATGATTTGCATATTTATCAATGAGATCTGAAAAATGCAAAGTCTACTCCCTGCTTACTAATATTTTAATGAAAAAACTTCATAAAACTCCAATAGCTGTTACTATTTTAATAAAATTAATTATTATATATTTACATATTTAATAAGATTATAATCAAAATTAGAATTATTTTATCCTTATAAAAACAGTATGTCTTTCAAAACAAAAGCTAGAGCTGTATTCTATGGTAAAACTAGAAAAGAATTTTTATTATGACTAATTACAAAAGAACAGCTATGTTAATTTTAGAAAAATCACATTTAGAAATGGTTTGTGAATATGAGGCTCAATAAAAGAACAAACACGATGTGCTTATATGCATTGAAAGAGAAATTGAAGGTGCTTACAGAAGTTGTAAAGGTACACTGAAAACCTAGGAATTAATGCAAAAACTGATATAGGAAAAGTCCTTAGTAGACTAGTTTACTTTAACTACACACACACACACACACACACACACACACACACACAATTCTATACACCTGTCGTTACTTGGTGACATCATCAACTACTTGGAGATCTCATGAATTACTTGATGATGTCATAGACAATAAATACAATTCAAAACGAAAACCAAGCTATAAAGCATATGAAAATGGCTACTTCATAGCAAAATAGACCCAAATGAGAACTGAAAGAAAAAATATGTTTTTATTGTGTGAATGTTTTGTAAGCCTGTATGTCTGTGTACCACGTAGGTGTCTGGTCCATGAGGAAATCAAAAGAGGGTATTGGGTCACCTGGAACTGGATTTGTGGACAGTTGTGAGCTATCATGTGAGTCTGGGAGTCAAACTTGTGTACCTTGCAAAAACAACAAGGGCTCTTAACCACTGTGCCATCTCTCCAACCATCAAAACTATGAATTTTAAGCAAAGATTTTTAAGCATGAAAAATAGAAAAGACAACTGAATATAAAAACTAAATTTCAAAATATAAAACAATATTTACAAAGTATATCACAAGTATATTTTGTACACAGAATACAAATATATCTTTTGGGGGAAATCTAATTCTTTTTTTTCTCTTTTTATCTCTCTTTTTTTTTTACTGGATATTTTCTTTTTTTACACTTCAAATGTTATCACCTTTCCTGGTTCCACACCACAGGAACCACCCTTATCCCATTACCCTCCCCCTGCTTCTACTAGGATGTTCTCCCATCCAGCCAACCCACTCCTGCCTCCCTACCCTGGCATTACCCTACAGTGGGGCATTGAGCCATCACAGGACCAAGAATTTCATGGAGTCATTGTTTTTAATATCTCAGTAGTACTTCAATGTGTAAATGTACCACATTTTCTGTATCCATTCCTCTGTTGAAGGACATCTTGGTTCTTTCCAGTTTCTGGCTATTACAAATAAGGCTGCTAAGAACATAGTGGAGCATGTGTCCTTGTTATATGTTGGAGCATCTTTTGGGTATCTGCTCAGAAGTGATAGCTGGGTCTTCACATAGTACCATGTTCAATTTTCTGAGGAACCACCAGACTGATTTCCAAAGTGGTTGTATCATCTTGCACTCTCACCAACAATTGAAGAACATTCATCTTTTTCCACATCCTCCCAGCATGTGCTGTCAACTGAGTTTTGATCTTAATAAATATGACTGGTATGAGGTAGAACCTCAGGGTTGTTTTGATTTGCATTTCCCTGATGACTAAGGATACTAAACACTTCTTCAGGTGCTTCTTTGCCATTCAAGAGAATTCTTCATTTAGCTCTGTATCCCATTTTTTAATAGGCTTATTTGGTTCTCTGCAGTCTAATGTTTTGAGTTCTTTGTACATATTTAATATTAACCCTCTATTGGATGTAGGATTGGTAAAGATCTTTCCCCAATCTGTTGGTTGCTCTTTTGTCCTACTGATAGTGTCCTTTGCCTTACAGAAGTTTTGCAATTTTATTAGTTCCCATTTGTCTATTGTTGATCTTAGAGCATAAGCCATTTGTGTCTGTTCAGGAAATTTTCCCATGTGCCCATGTGTTCAAGGCTCTTCCCCACTTTCTCTTATATTAGTTACAGTGTATCTGGTTTTTTTGGTTGGTTGGTTGGTTGGTTGGTTAGTTGGTTGGTTGGTTGGTTGGTTGGTTGGTTGGTTTTTGGTTTTTGGTTTTTCCAGACAGGGTTGCTCTGTATAGCTCCGGCTGTCCTGGAACTCATTCTGTAGACCAGAAATCCACCTGCCTCTGCTTCCCAAGTACTGGGATTAAAGGCATGCACATATCTGGTTTTATGTGGAGGACTTGCTGTAGTGGGAGAATGGGGTTCCGATGATGCCAAGTAGCCTTGTTTTCTGTTGCTTATGCTCTTGTGCTTGCAACTCACCAGCTGGTTATCTCTACTGCTATCTGCCCTTACTATCTCTGGCTGGAGTCTGTCCCTCCTGTGATCATGGTTGTGGCAGAACTCCACAGAGTCCCGCTATCTCTGGGATCCTCTGTAATCCTGAAAGCCTGTGTGTGTCAGAGCTCCTGGGAGTCAAGATACTTCTGGAATCCTGAAATTCTGGTGTGACCAAGCTTCTGAGATCCTGTTGTGTCAGCGCTCCTGGGAGTCAAGCTTTCTCTGGATATTTCGGGGATGGGTGGGAAGCCAGACCCTTGGATTTTTTTCCAGGCACAGGTGCAAACTGGTAAGAACCTATGCCTCTGGCTGGGCGGGCATTTGTGTTTCCCTGGTTCCTGTGGGGGTCCCAGTTATGCTGGGTGTTGGGAAATAGGTTGTGGCCTCAGGTGTGATCTTGAGTGTGTCAGTGCTCCAGTGTTTCTGGATGTTTCTGATCTCCTGGGAGTTCATCTTCTTCTGGGTTTTGTGGGGCTGAAATCAGAGCCAGCACCCATGGTCTGCTCAGACTGGAAGGAACCCATGCCACTGGCTGGGCAGGGGTTCCTGTGTCCCTTGATCCCAAGGGGTCCCAGGTACTCCCAGTGTTGGGACAGATGTTGTGGCCACCTCACCTGTCATCTGGAGGCGTTAGAACACCTGGGAGTCAAGCTTCTTCTGAGTGTTGTGGGGTTGGATACAGAGCCAGCACCCAAGGTCTACTCAGGGCACCGGCTCAAAACAGAAGGAAGACAAGTATATATGTGTATATATATATATATATATATATATATATATATATATATATATATATACATATATATATAGAGAGAGAAAGAGATTGATATATTGATATATTGATATATTGATATAATTTAATGTGTAAATTGAAGAATAATATGCATTATTTATTTAAATACTAAAATTACTTTTTATGAAAATAATTCTAATTAATGTAAATGTTTCAAAATAGAAATGGGTTGGAAATTTTAAAAACAAAAGTTTAAATATTACAGAGTGTGATCGTCCAAAAGTATCCATTCTTAACATTCAAAGATCTCTTCAGACACTTTCCTGAAATAACCGACCTCTATGAACCTGGTAGATCATCTGATACATGCTACTTTGCAGACATTTTTCTTACCATCTACCTAGAACTTGTCTCCATAAAAACAACCATGAGGGTGTCGGTATGGTCATAATGGAGGCACATTGTTTTGGCTATGTAATAACAGTCCATTGCCTCAATCCAATCCTGGTAGATACTCAAACTGATGGAACTTTTTGGTATTATCCTGAAGATTGAAGTCAATCATATATGACATGGTCAGATTTGCACAGGCCAGATACTACAATGCCAATCAAATTTCAGAATCCAAATTGTACTGGCTAGGTCACTTGCTTGTGTTTGTTTCTTTTGTCAAATTGAAGAAAGCTAGAATCCTTTAAGGTGCATTAAACTTAATTGAGAAAAACAATATCTCCTTAAGACTGACTTGAGGGCAAGGCTGTGAGGCATTTTTTCATTGATAATTGATGTTGGAGGGCCCAATTCATTGTTGTTGAGGTCTGGGCAGGTGGTTATGGCTTGTATAAGAAACCACATTGATCAAGTCATGAGAAGCAAGCCAGTAAGCATAGAGGAATCTCAATGACTCCTGCTTCAGATCCTGCCTCCAGGTTTCTGCCCCTGACTTCCCTAAATAACAAAACATGAAACCAAATAAACCCTTTCTTCCCCAAGTTGATTATGGTCATGATGTTTATTACAACCTAAAATACAGACCCTCAAATTAGGAATACAAGGGGAACCAATTTTAATAACTTCCAATTTTAAATGATTTTCAATATTATGTCCATGTGGTACACAGATTAAGAATTTATGATCAGGGATCACTTCAATCATGGAAAAGCTTTGTTCCCCAAAGTCACTTATTTGCTAGGTAGACAGAGATTCTGCTGTCTTTTGATGCTACCCCAAGAAATCAATTCACCTTTTCTGTAACCTCTTCAGCAGGATAAGGGGGAGAGAGGAGAACTGATTTCTGTTCCTAAGCTCCTAGACCAGAAATACACTTCACTTTGTCATATGGTATATGGTTCTAACTGCAAGAGGTGAGGAATGCATGTCCTCCCCAAGTGTTTATAAAAAAGAGAGAAGGCTCCAATCCAATTGCGCGGGACCTGAGACTGCATTAGTTAGGGAAGCAGAAACCGGCCTGAGTAGGGCCACAGGCCTCATCCGGCCGGATCAGCACCAGGGTAGCTGGAGCGCAGGGTTGCCTGACACCCGCCAGCTACCCACGACCCCCGCCACAGGATTTTGGGACTGCTGGTGAGTGGAACACAGCTTCTGCTCCAGTCCAATCACGCGGGACCTGAGACTGCTCTGGTTGGGGAGAGAGAAATCCGGCCTACATAGGGCCACAACCCTCTTCCGGTCAGAAAAGCACCTGGGCAGCTGGGGCGCAGGGTCGGCTGACACTCGCCAGCTAACTACAACACCTGCCACAGGATCTTAAGACTTCTGGAGAGTGGAACACAGCTTCTGCTCCAATCCAATTGCACGCGGGACCAGAGACTGCATTAGTTAGGGAAGCAGAAAACCGGCCTGAGTAGGACCACAGGCCTCTTCCGGCTGGACCAGCACCGGGGTACCTTCAGCTACCCACGACCCCCGCCGCAGGATTTAGAGGCTGCTGGTGAGTGGAACACAGCTTCTGCTCCAACTTTAAACAGTGACAACGATAACAACTAACCCCAGAGATTACCAGATGGCGAAAGGTAAACGTAATAATCTTACTAACAGAAACCAAGACCACTCACCATCATCAGAACCCAGCACCCCCACTTCGCCCAGTCCAGGGCACCCCGACACACCGGAAAAGCTAGACACGGATTTAAAAGCATATCTCCTGATGATGGTAGAGGACTTCAAGAAGGACTTTAATAACACACTTAAAGAACTACAGGAGAACACTGCTAAACAGGCAGAAGACACTAAAGAGGAAGCACAAAAATCCCTTAAAGAATTGCAGGAGAACACTGCTAAAGAGTTACAAATCCTTAAAGAAAAACATGATAACATAATCAAACAGGTAGAAGTCCTTACAGAAAAACAGGAAAACACATCCAAACAGATGATGGAAATGAACAAAACCATACTAGACCTAAAAAGGGAAGTAGACACAATAAAGAAAACCCAAAATGAGGCAACACTGGAGATAGAAACCCTAGGAAAGAAATCTGGAACCATAGATACGAGCATCAGCAACAGAATACAAGAGATGGAAGAGAGAATCTCAGGTGCAGAAGATTCCATAGAGAACATCGGCACAACAATCAAGGAAAATGTAAAATGCAAAAAGATCCTAACTCAAAACATCCAAGAAATACAGGACACAATGAGAAGACCAAACCTACGGATAATAGGAGTGGATGAGAATGAAGATTTTCAACTCAAAGGACCAGCAAACATCTTCAACAAAATTATAGAAGAAAACTTCCCAAATCTAAAGAAAGAGATGCCCATGAACATACAAGAAGCCTACAGAACTCCAAATAGACTGGACCAGAAAAGAAACACCTCCCGACACATAATAATCAGAACAACAAATGCTCTAAATAAAGATAGAATATTAAAAGCAGTAAGAGAAAAAGGCCAAGTAACATATAAAGGCAAGCCTATCAGAATTACACCAGATTTTTCACCAGAGACTATGAAAGCCAGAAGATCCTGGACGGATGTTATACAGACACTAAAAGAACACAAATTCCAGCCCAGGCTACTATACCCAGCCAAACTCTCAATTAACATATATGGAGAAAACAAAGTATTCCACGACAAAACCAAATTCACACATAATCTCTCCACGAATCCAGCCCTTCAAAGGATAATAACAGAAAAAAACCAATACAAGGACAGGAACCACGCCCTAGAAACAACAAGAAGGTAATCCCTCAACAAACCTAAAAGAAGACAGCCACAAGAACAAAATGCCAACTTTAACAACAAAAATAACAGGAAACAACAATTACTTTTCCTTAATTAATATCTCTTAATATCAATGGACTCAACTCCCCGATAAAAAGACATAGATTAACAAACTGGCTACACAAACAAGACCCAATATTTTGCTGCTTACAGGAAACTCATCTCAGAGAAAAGGATAGACACTACCTCAGAATGAAAGGCTGGAAAACAATTTTTCAAGCAAATGGCATGAAGAAACAAGCTGGAGTAGCCATTCTAATATCTGATAAGATTGACTTCCAACCCAAAGTCATTAAAAAAGACAGGGAGGGACACTTCGTACTCATCAAAGGTAAAATCCTCCAAGAGGAACTATCAATCCTGAATATCTATGCTCCACATACAAAGGCAGCCACATTCATTAAAGAAACTTTAGTAAAGCTCAAAGCACACATTGCACCTCATACAATAATAGTGGGAGACTTCAACACACCACTTTCACCAATGGACAGATCATGGAAACAGAAACTAAACAGGGACACAGTGAAACTAAGAGAAATTATGAATCAAATGGATCTGGCAGATATCTACAGAACATTCTATCCTAAAACAAAAGGATATACCTTCTTCTCAGCACCTCATGGTACCTTCTCCAAAATTGACCACATAATTGGTCACAAAGCAGGCCTCAACAGATACAAAAATATTGAAATTGTCCCATGCATCATATCAGATCACCATGGCTGATCCTCAATAACAAAATAAATAATAGAAAGCCAACCTTCATGTGGAAACTGAACAACACTCTTCTCAATGATAATTTGGTCAAGGAAGGAATAAAGAAAGAAATTAAGGACTTTTTAGAGTTCAATGAAAATGAAGCCACAACATACCCAAACTTATGGGACACAATGAAAGCATTTCTAAGAGGAAAACTCATAGCTCTGAGTGCCTCCAAAAGGAAACTAGAGAGAGCACACATTAGCAGCTTGACAACACACCTAAAAGCACTAGAACAAAAGGAAGCAAATTCACCCAAGAGGAGTAGACGGCAGGAAATAATCAAACTCAGGGGTGAAATCAACCAAGTGGAAACAAGAAAAACTATTCAAAGAATCAACCAATCAAGGAGCTGGTTCTTTGAGAAAATCAACAAGATAGATAAACCCTTAGCCAGACTCACTAGAGGGCACAGGGAAAGCATCCTAATTAACAAAATCAGAAATGAAAAAGGAGACATAACAACAGATCCTGAAGACATCCAAAACACCATCAGATCCTTCTACCAAAGGCTATACTCAACAAAACTGGAGAACCTGGATGAAATGGAGAAGTTCCTAGACAGATACCAGGTACCAAAGTTGAATCAAGATCAGGTTAATGATCTAAACAGCCCTATATCCCCCAAAGAAATAGAAGCAGTCATTAATAGTCTCCCAACTAAAAAAAGCCCAGGACCAGATGGGTTTAGTGCAGAGTTCTATCAGACCTTCAAAGAAGATCTAATCCCAGTTCTTCACAAAATATTCCACAAAATAGAAACAGAAGGTACTCTACCCAACTCATTCTATGAAGCCACAATTACTCTGATACCTAAACCACAAAAAGACCCAACAAAGATAGAAAACTTCAGACCAATATCCCTTATGAATATTGATGCAAAAATCCTCAATAAAGTTCTTGCTAACCGAATCCAAGAACACATCAAAACAATCATCCATCCTGACCAAGTAGGTTTCATCCCAGGGATGCAGGGATGGTTCAATATACGGAAATCCATCAACGTAATCCAGTATATAAACAAACTCAAAGACAAAAACCACATGGTCATCTCCTTAGATGCAGAAAAAGCATTTGACAAGATCCAACACCCATTCATGATAAAAGTCTTGGAAAGATCAGGAATTCAAGGCCCATACCTAAACATGATAAAAGCAATCTACAGCAAACCAGTAGCCAACATCAAAGTAAATGGTGAGAAGCTTGAAGCAATCCCTCTAAAATCAGGGACTAGACAAGGCTGTCCGCTTTCTCCATACCTATTCAACATTGTACTTGAAGTCCTAGCCAGAGCAATTCGACAACAAAAGGAGATCAAAGGGATACAAATTGGAAAAGATGAAGTCAAGATATCACTTTTTGCAGATGATATGATAGTATATATAAGTGACCCTAAAAATTCCACCAGAGAACTCCTAAGCCTGATAAACAGCTTCGGTGAAGTAGCTGGATATAAAATTAACTCAAACAAATCAATGGCCTTTCTCTACACAAAGAATAAACAGGCTGAGAAAGAAATTAGGGAAACAACACCCTTCTCAATACTCACAAATAATATAAAATATCTTGGCGTGTCTCTAACTAAGGAAGTGAAAGATCTGTATAATAAAAACTTCAAGTCTCTGAAGAAAGAAATTATAGAAGATCTCAGAAGATGGAAAGATCTCCCATGCTCATGGATTGGCAGGATCAACATTGTAAAAATGGCTATCTTGCCAAAAGCAATCTACAGATTCAATGCAATCCCCATCAAAATTCCAAATCAATTCTTCAACGAATTAGAAAGTGCAATCTGCAAATTCATCTGGAATAACAAAAAACCTAGGATAGCAAAAACTCTTCTCAAGGATAAAAGAACCTCTGGTGGAATCACCATGCCGGACCTAAAGCTCTACTACAGAGCAATTGTGATAAAAACTGCATGGTACTGGTATAGTGACAGACAAATAGACGAATGGAATAGAATTGAAGACCCAGAAATGAACCCACACACCTATGGTCACTTGATCTTCGACAAGGGAGCTAAAAACATCCAGTGGAAGAAAGACAGCATTTTCAACAAATGGTGCTGGCACAACTGGTTGTTAACATGTAGAAGAATGTGACTCGATCCATTCCTATCTCCTTGTACTAAGGTCAAGTCTAAGTGGATCAAGGAACTTCACATAAAACCAGAGACACTGAAACTTATAGAGGAGAAAGTGGGGAAAAGCCTTGAAGATATGGGCACAGGGGAAAAATTCCTGAATAGAACAGTAATGGCCTGTGCTGTAAGATCGAGAATTGACAAGTGGGACCCCATGAAACTACAAAGCTTCTGCAAGGCTAAAGACACCATCAATAAGACAAAAAAACCACCAACAGACTGGGAAAGGATCTTCACCTATCCTAAATCAGATAAGGGACTAATATCCAATATATATAAAGAACTCAAGAAGGTGGACTCCAGAAAGTCAAATAACCCCATTAAAAAATGGGGCTCAGAACTGAACAAAGAATTCTCACCTGAGGAATACCGAATGGCAGAGAAACACCTGAAAAAATGTTCAACATCCTTAATCATCAGGGAAATGCAAATCAAAACAACCCTGAGATTCCACCTCACACCAGTCAGAATGGCTAAGATCAAAAATTCAGGTGACAGCAGATGCTGGCGAGGATGTGGAGAAAGAGGAACACTCCTCCATTGTTGGTGGGATTGCAAGCTTGTACAACCACTCTGGAAATCAGTCTGGCGGTTCCTCAGAAAATTGGACATAGTACTACCGGAGGATCCAGCAATACCACTCCTGGGCATATATCCAGAAGATGTCCCAACCGGTAAAAAGGACACATGCTCCACTATGTTCATAGCAGCCCTATTTATAATAGCCAGAAGCTGGAAAGAACCCAGATGTCCCTCAACAGAGGAATGGATACAGAAATTATGGTACATTTACACAATGGAGTACTACTCAGCTATTAAAAAGAATGAATTTATGAAATTCCTAGCCAAATGGATGGACCTGGAGGGCATCATCTTGAGTGAAGTAACACAATCACAAAAGAACTCACACAATATGTATTCATTGATAAGTGGATATTAGCCCAAAACTTAGGATACCCAAGATATAAGATACAATTTGATAAATGCATGAAACTCAAGAAGAATGAAGACCAAAGTGTGGACACTGTGCACCTTCTTAGAACTGGGAACAAAACACCCAGGGAAGGAGTTACAGAGACAAAGTTCGTAGCTGTGATGAAAGGATGGACCATTTAGAGACTGCTGTATCCAGGGATCCGTCCCATAATCAGCTTCTAAACGCTGACACCATTGCATACACTAGCAAGATTTTGCTGAAAGGACCCAAATATAGCTGTCTCTTGTGAGACGATGCCGGGGCCTAGCAAACACAGGAGTGGATGTTCACAATCAGCTATTGGATGTATCACAGGGCTCCCAATGGAGAAGCTAGAGAAAGTACCCAAGGAGCTAAAGGGATCTGCAACCCTATAGTTGGAACAACATGATGTACTAACCAGAACCCCGGAGCTCTTGTCTCTAGCTGCATATGTATCGAAAGATGGCCTAGTAGGCCATCAATGGAAAGAGAGGCCCATTGGACTTGCAAACTTTATATGCCCCAATATAGGGGAATGCCAGGGCCAAAAGAATGGGAATGGGTGGGTAGGGAAGTGGGGGGCGCTATGGGGGACTTTTGGGATAGCATTGGAAATGTAATTGAGGAAAATATGTAATAAAAATATAAAAAAAAAGGAAGACCAAAAAAAAATAAATAAAAAATAAAAAAGAGAGAAGCAAGTATTAGTGGTCATTGTTAATATGTACCACAATAAGCTTTACACATCTTCCAATATTCATCTAACTGAAGCCTGTGGTAACATCCCAAATTATGGTTAACACTGAGTCTAATGTCTTGACATGTGTTTCCTCTGGTTAATATCCATTTTATTCAGTAATGTCTTCTCAGTCTTCCATCATCATTACAGCCTCATGTACTCCATGCAGAGTAAAGTGGGAGACACTAAGTGATTTGCAGTAAGACAACTAAAGGAGGTCAATGATAGTATACATAAGTGACCCCAGAAATTCTACCCAAGAATGAGTGCAACTGATAACCACCTTTAGTGAAATGACTAAATACAATATTAACTTTAAAATATTTAGTAGGTATCCTATATACAAATGACAAAGGTACTGAGAATGAAATCACGGAAATAATACCTTTAAAATAGCCAGAGAGAGTATAAAATATCTTTTAGTAACTCTAACCAAGCAACTGAAAGACTTGTATAATAAAACCCTCAAGTCTTTGAAGAAGGAAATTAAAAATATCAGAAAATGGAAAGATCTCTCATGCTCATGGATAGATAAGATTAACATGGTAAAAATGGCCGTCTTACCAAAAGAAATATACAAATTCAATGCAATCCCCATCAAAATTCCAATACAATTCATTATGGACCTTGAAAGAAAAATACTCAGCTTCAGGTAGATAAACCAAAAGACTAGGATAGCTTTAAAAGAACCTTATACAATAAAAGAAATTCCAAAGGTATCACCATCCTTAATTTCAAATTGTACTATGGTCCTGGTTTAGTGTAAACTGCATGGTATTAGCATAAAAACAGACAGGTTGATCAATGAAATCCAATTAAAGACCCAAAGGTAAATGTATGCACCTATGGACACCTAATTTTTGATGAAGAAGCCAGACATATACAATGGGAAAAAAGAAAGCATCTTTAATAAATGGTAATGAGCAAAGTGGCCATTAGTATGTAGAAGAATGCAAATAAATCCATATCTATCACCCAGCACAAAACTCTAGTCCAAATGGATCAAAGATCTCAACATAAAACCAAATACACTAAATCTGATAGGAGAAAAACTGGGAGTAGCCTTGAACACATTGGCACAGGAGACAACTACCTGAAAAGAACACCAATAGTGCAGATACTAAGATCAGTAATCAATACATGAGACTTCATGAAATCGAAAGGCTTCTAGAAGGCAAAGGACATTATCAACAGGACAAAACAGCAGGTTTCAGAATGAAAAAAAAAAGATTTTAACCACATCCAAAGCTGATAGAGGGCTAATATCCAAAACATACAAAGAATTCAAGAAGTAAAATAATCCAATTTTAAAAAAATGGTACTGATCTAAATAGAGTATTCTCAACAGAGGAATCCCAAATGGCTGAGAAACACTTAAAGAAATGTCAAACATCCTTAGCCATCAGGAAAATACAAATAAAATGACTCTGAGATTCCATCTCACACCTTTCAGAATGGCTAAGAACAAAAACACAAATGACAGTTCATGTTGGAAAGTATGTAGAACAAGAAGAACACTCCTCCATTGCTGGTAGAAGTACAAACTTATAAAGCCACTTTGGAAATCAATATGGTGGTTTCTCAGAAAAATGGGAATTGATCTACCTCAAAACCCAGCTGTACTACTTCTGGGCATATACCCAGAAGATACTCCATCCTACCACAAAGACACATGTTCGACTATGTTCATAGCAGCTTTATTCATAATAGCCAGAAACTGAAAACAACCTAGATGTCAACCAAGAATGGATAAAGAAAATGTGGTACATTTACACAATGTAGTACTATTCAGCTCTTATAAGCAATGCCATCATGAAATTTGCAGGCAAATGGATAAAATTAAACCCAACCCAGCCACAAAACCTTCATCCTACTCTTTGTTCTGCCTGCAGAGTGTTTGGGGAGTGGACTGCAGCAGCAGCAGCAGCAGCAGAAGCAGCAGCAGCAGCAGCATAACCAGAGAGTCTTTATCAAGTAACTGATGGGAGCAGGTGCAGAGTCCCACAGCCAAACATTAGGTTGAGCTTATGGAATCCTTCAGAGGACACGGAAGAAGGATTAACAGACCCAGAGGGGTCAGGGACACCACAAGAACAGCCCACAGAGTCAACTGACCAGAACTCATGGGGACTCACAGAGGTTAGGGAACCTTTGGAGGTCTGACCTAATCTATGGCTGAGTAGTTTTGTGTTCTTCTGGGATTCCTCACAGTGAGGGCTGGGACTGTCTTTAATTCTTTTGCCTGTTTGTGGGACCCTTATCCTCTTACTAGATTGCTTTTTAAACCTTTGATGTGATAGTATATACCTGGTGTTATTGTAGCTTATTATGCTGTGTTTGGTTGATAACCCTGGAAGGGTTGTTGTTTTCTGAGAGTAGACGTAGGAGGGGCTGGATCTGAGGGAGAAGAAAAGTTGCAGGGAGATACTTGGTGGGGTGTGGTAGGGAAAGGAAACTGCAGTCAAAATACAATATATGAGAAAAGAATAAAGAATTATTTCATTGCTAGTTCAGATAGGTAGATAGATGAGAGAGAGAGAGAGAGAGAGAGAGAGAGAGAGAGAGAGAGAAAGAAAGAAAGAAAGAAAGAAAGAAAGAAAGAAAGAAAGAAAGAAAGAAAGAAAGAAAGAAAGAAAGAAAGAAAAAGAAAGGAGGAAGGAAGAGAGAGAGAGAGAGAGAGAGAGAGAGAGAGAGAGAGAGAAATATAGATAAAATACTTCAAGGCAATAATTTCATCCCTCAGAATTATTTTGATTTTAGCAGCTAATAAATCACTATCCCTTTAACCCATACCATTTATAATAACAAATTGATTAAAATGAGCTGAAAATAATTGGGGATTTAAAGAATTAACAAATGTGTGTCTATGACATATTCATAAATGTTATTAAATAATAGGAATTTTGAGAACATTTATATTACACATTTTGTACTAGATAAGAAATAACAAGTGAGGGAAGGTAAAGAGCAATGAAGTCTACACATCTCTCTAACATTGAGCTCTTTAGTTCTGAGAGGAGGATTTAGGTTTTTATTGTTGCCTGGGGTATGTGGGGAAGAGCTTTGCAACCTTCTGTGGTGTCTGTATGTCTTTGACTTTATTCTATAAAATACAAATATTTGAATATGAATATTTTAAAGTTCCTTCTTTTGAGGATTGATGTTGTTGCTGTCTTGGTCAGATGATTGGCTAGCATGCACAGAGCTCTGAATTTGGTCCAGGAATCATAACACAGGTCAAGCCATCTCTCTGGATGTGGATGTAGGAGGATCAAAGGTTCAACATCCTTTTCAGCTACACATCGAAGCAGACCAGACTGAGATATATGAGACCCTTCTTTACATTCTTAGGAAAATGCCTGGAGCTAGAAAATAACATCCTGAGTGAGGTAACCGAATCACAAAAGAACACACATCATATGCACTCACTGATAAGTGGATATTAGCCCAGAAGTTTGGAATACCAAATATACAATTCACTGACCACTTGAAGCTCAAGAAGAAAGAAGACCAAAGTGTGGACACTTTGGTCCTTCTTAGAAAAAAGAACATAATACCCACTGGAGGAGATACAGAGACAAAGTGTAGAGCAGAAACTGAAGTAAAGGCCATCCAGAGACTGTCCCACCTGGGGATCCATCCTATATACAGTTACCAAAACCAGACACTATTGTGGATGCCTACAAGTACTTGCTGACAGGAGCCTGATATAGCTGTCTTCTGAGAGGTTCTGCCAGTGCCTGACAAATAGAGACATGCATGATCACAGCCATCAATTGGAAGGAAGTCTCTGAAGAAAGAAATTAAAGAAGATATCAGAAGATGGAAAGATCTTCCATGTTCATGGATTGGCAGGATCAATATAGTAAAAATGGCTATCTTGCCAAAAGCAATCTACAGATTCAGTGCAACCCCCATCAAAATTCCAACTCAATTCGTCAAATAATTAGAAAGGGCAATCGGCAGATTCATCTGGAATAACAAAAAACCTAGGATATCAAAAACTCTTCTCAACGATAAAAGAACCTCTGGTGGAATCACCATGCCGGACCTAAAGCTTTACTACAGAGCAATTGTGATAAAAACTGCATGGTACTGGTATAACGACAGACAAGTAGACCAATGGAATAGAATTGAAGACCCAGAGATGAACCCACACACCTATGGTCACTTGAACTTCTACAAGGGAGCTAAAACCATCCAGTGGAAAAAAGACAACATTTTCAACAAATGGTGCTGGCACAACTGGTGGTTATCATGTAGAAGAAAGCAAATTGATCCATGCCTATCTCCTTATACTAAGGTCAAATCTAAGTGGATCAACGAACTCCACATAAAACCAGAGACACTGAAACTTATAGAGGAGAAAGTAGGGAAAAGCCTCAAAGATATGGGTACAGGGGAAAAATTCCTGAATAGAACAGCAATGTCTTATGCTGTAAGATCGAGAATCGACAAATGGGACCTCATAAAGTTGCAAAGCTTCTGCAAGGCAAAAGACACTGTCAATAAGAAAAAAAGACCACCAACAGATTGGGAAAGGATCTTTACCTATCCTAAATCAGATAGGGGACTAATATCCAATATATAAAAAGAACTCAAGAAGGTGGACTCCAGAAAATGAAATAACCCCATTAAAAAATGGGGCTCAGAGCTGAACAAAGAATTCTAACCAGAGGAATACCGAATGGCTGAGAAGCAAATGAAAAAAATGTTCAACATCCTTAATCATCAGGGAAATGCAAATCAAAACAACCCTGAGATTCCACCTCACACCAGTCAGAATGGCTAAGATCAAAAATTCAGGTGACAGCAGATGCTGGCTGGAGAAAGAACACTCCTCCATTGTTGGCGGGATTGCAAGCTTGTACAACCACTCTGGAAATCAGTCTGGCAGTTCCTCAGAAAATTGGACATAGTACTACCTGAGGATCCTGCAATATCTCTCCTGGGCATATATCCAGAAGATGTTCCAAAAGGTAAGAAGGACACATGCTCCACTATGTTCATAGCAGCCTTATTTATAATAGCCAGAAGCTGAAAAGAACCCAGATGCCCCTCAACAGAGGAATGGATACAGAAAATGTGGTACATTTACACAATGGAGTACTACTCAGCTATTAAAAACAATGAATTTATGAAATTCCTAGGCAAATTGATGGACCTGGAGGGCATCATCCTGAGTGAGGTAACCCAATCACAAAGGAACTCACACAATATGTACTCACTGATAAGTGGATATTAGCCCAGAAACTTAGGATACCCAAGATATAAGATACAATTTGCTAAATGCATGAAACTCAAGAAGAATGAAGGCCAAAGTGTGAACACTTTGACCCTTCTTAGAATTGGGAACAAAACACCCATGGAAGGAGTTACAGAGACAAAGTTTGGAGCTGTGACGAAAGGATGGACCATCTAGAGACTGCCATATCTGGGGATCCTTCCCATAATCAGCTTCCAAACGCTGACACCATTGCATACACTAGCAAGATTTTGCTGAAAGGACCCAGATATAGCTGTCTCTTGTGAGACTATGCCAGGGCCCAGCAAACACAGAAGTGGATGCTCACAGTCCGCTATTGGATGGATCACAGGGCCCCAATGGAGGAGCTAGAGAAAGTACCCAAGGAGCTAAAGGGATCTGCAATCCTATAGGTGGAACAACAATATGAACTAACCAGTACACCCCTGGAGCTCGTGTCTCTAGCTGCATATGAATCAGAAAATGGCCTAGTCGGCCATCAGTGGAAAGAGAGGCCCATTGGTTGTGCAAACTTTATATGCCTCAATACAGGGGAACGACAGGTCCAAGAAGTGGGAGTGGGTGCGTGTGGGAGTCGTTGGGGGAGCATGTGGGGGACTTTTGGGATAGCATTGGAAATGTAAATGAAATAAATACCCAATAAAAAATAATAATAAAAACAAAACAACAACAAAAAAAAACAGGAAAAAAAAAAGAGACCCATCTTTTAAAAAGAGAGCTCATCTCCCTGGAATATACTCACAAAACCTATTCAACTACCCATGGATACCTGGATAAATCATGAATTGTTAATTCATATAAAAAACTTCCGTAGAAACAGGAGTTTCTGGGCCCTAGAGTGACTATCTGGGACTCATGACCATTATTACATTACTGGGTATATCCCTGCTGTCTAAATATATGTCATGAGTCTGTAAGAGACAGGAAAATATGAGTAGGAAGGGAGAGTAAAAGAATAAATGAATGTTTTCATAGGTGCTTGTTCTTTGGGAGATAAGATTCTGGGGCATGTTACATTCTAAAAACAATAGGGTGAGACTCGAAAGTCCCCTCTAATCCTCAGAGTCCTTATTTCAGATTTCAGTGATCTACTGACAATCGTGGTTCAAAAATTATAAAGCAGAACACTCTTAAATTAAACAATTTCTGAGTTTTAAATTATGCATCATTGAGAGCAGCATGATAAAGCCTCACTGCCCCACTTTGCCCCTCCTATGATGTAAATCCTCTTTTCATCCAAGGCATCTACACTGTGTATACTATTAACCCATTGGTCACCTAATAGCTTCTCTGTTACAATGTGTTCTATGTTGTCATAGGGCTTGTGTTCAAGAAACATTCATTTTAATCAGTAATGGTCCCAAAATTCAAGAGGAGTGGTGCTGGCAATTTACATATGACCAAGAGAAACCATAAAGTGCTTGCTCCCAATTAGGAGGTTAATTTTCTCAACTTAATATGGAGAGAAAATAATTATAATAGGTTATTAAGATCTGAAATACAGTAAGATACTTTGAAAGAAACCACATTCATAAAGTTCAATTACAATTTATTATTATAATCAATCAAATGTATTATTTAGACTTTGTTAATCTCTTTATACTCATGCATATAATTATACATATACAGGGGAAAGCATTGACCGTACAAAGCATGATACTATCAGAAGTTGCAGTCACCCAGGAAAGAGATTAGAACAAATCCCTGAAAATTGAGGAAGATGACTATAAATTACAGAGTTCAAGCCCTAGGTTGACAGTGGTTTTAATGTCAAAGAGTTTTATTTTCTTTCACATAAAATGAGGACAAGTAATAATTCCTCCCTGGTGGGTTATTGTAAGAACCAGATGGGGCAGTTGAATCCAATCCATTGTGCAATCTATAAATTACATCACCAGTGGACTTGCTTCTAATCCTTCTTATCTCCTTAACAAATGACCCAGAGTTCAGCCCATAGTAAGCACTCAATAAATACTTAAAAGTCTTTCCTTATAGCTCTTAGAGGCTTTGCATAATGCCCAAACTTACCAAATAAAATCAAATTAAATCCAACTCTTGGATTTTTTGTTAATGATTTATGCTCATTTCTCTCCCATCACCAACTCAAATGCTCTGTCAATATTTTTCTGATCAGAAAGTCTTATGACAAGCAAAAAGACCCATTAAAAACAGAGAAATATGTACAATTTTTAAGTATCTGTTGTGATAGAGTAGCATTTTCTATAAAATGTAGCTGAAATGCAGCATCAAAGGACTACAGATGATTCTGTCTACCTCGGTTCAGTCTATCATACGAATCCACGAATTGCTTTCACTTTGTAATTCCAAACTGAAACCCTACTGCTGCTTTCTATAGGGACAGAAGAGAGAAAAGCCATTTCTTTAATAAGCATTGGGTAGGAAGAGTTTCTCCCTCCACCTCATCGAATGGTTTCTAACATTCAGAGAATGCACACCCATAATTTGTCTGAATCGAGATATCTTGAGATGATAGGTAACCACAATGTATAATTTGCTTTTCAGAAATAGAGTTCTATCTCACAGGTTCTACAGAAGAAGCTGCTGAATTGGGTTCTGAGAAATGAAAAGCAGAAGAAAATTATTTGGTCTCCCAGTAGCACCCGAAAAGTAGCCACAAAACCTAAATAGAGAACAAAGGTCACAGTGAAGTCTTCTTTCACAGGTATTTTTTAAACTTATTTTAATTTGATTGCCTTTTATAAATGTTTAGCCATTTGTTTTGGGGCCCAGATATATTTACAGAAATTTTAGAAATTAACAAAAGAAACCACATATTGCAAACCCACTCCCTTCTTTTTCCTTTTTTTTTCAAGTTAAACGTTTTGTTTTCAGATTTTTTTATAGCCTTGTATACACTAGTAAGAAATACCAGTTATACCCCCCTTTTACTCAGTTACCTTCAGCAGAAATATCTTGCAAAAATTACAACATATGTTTACAATCAACATACCCATATTGATATGACCTTCTGAGTTTCTGTAGCTGGTCTTGGTGTGTTTAGTTCTACCATTAAATTCATACACCATCAACCCAAGAAGCCAGAGACTTCTGTCACAGTAACCCCCTTCCACAACTCCCTTTTAGAAGTTTCTTTTCCCTTCCCTTGTCTCAAAAAGCACTAACGATTCCTCCTTTTTTATCTAGCAAAAGCCTTTGAGATTTATCCAAGCCGTCATATATGATTTGCTTCTTTAGGTTAGCAGAGTAGCTCAATGAGAGAGCATGCTTTGAATGTACAAAGCCATGCTTTGATCCCAGAACTATAGTGATTGATGGTGATGATGATGATGATGATCTCCTGTTTTCTTAATAAGTATTTGACAATATAGGTAATATTATAATCTGTTTAGCCATTTACCATTTGTAAATCTTGGTTGTTCTCTTCTGGGAACTATTAAAAACAAAATCGCTCAGACTTTTTGGTAAGATCAGGACTTCTAGCTGCTTCCAGATGTTCTAGTTAAGGACAAGTGTCATTAGAAAAAAATCCATGGAGTCTCTTTAAAACAAAGAGAGGAAGGGTCTACAAAACTCATGAAGACAGTGATAGGACAGCATAACAGCCAAGAAAAAGAAAAGCCACAAACATGCACATATGAAAGTCATGTTGTTCTTTCCAGCTTCTGGCTATTACAAATAAGGCTGCTATGAATATAGTGGAGTATGTGTCTTTCTTACCAATTGGAACATCTTCTGGATATATGCCCAGGAGAGGTATTGCTGGATCCTCCAGTAGTACTATGTCCAATTTTCCGAGGAACCGCCAGGCTGACTTCCAGAGTGGTTGTATAAGCTTGCAATCCCACCAACAAAGGAGGGGTGTTCCTCTTTCTCCACATCCTATCACAAAAGAGCTCAAATGATATGTACTCACTGATAAGTGGATATTAGTCCAGAAACTTAGAATTCCCAAGATATAAGATACAATTTGAAAAACACATGAAACTCAAGAAGAATGAAGACCAAAGTGTGGAAACTTTGCCCCTTCTTAGAATTGGGAACAAAACACCCATGGGAGGAGTTATAGAGACAAAGTTTGGAGCTGTGATGAAAGGATGGACCATCTAGAGACTGCCATATCCAGGGATCCATCCCATAATCAGCCTCCAAACACTGACACCATTGCATACACTAGCAAGATTTTGCTGAAAAGACCCAGATATAGCTGTCTCTTGTGAGACTATGCAGGGGCCTAGCAAACACAGAAGTGGATGCTCACAGTCAGCTATTGGATGGATCACAGGGTCCCCAATGGGGGAGATAGAGAAAATACCCAAGGAGCTAATGGAATCTGCAACCCTATAGGTGGAACAACATTATGAACTAAGCAGTACACCAGGAGCTCGTGTCTCTAGCTGCATATGTATCAAAAGATGGCCTAGTCGGCCATCACTGGAAAGAGAGGCCCATTGGTCGTGCAAACTTTATCTGCCTCAGTACAGGGGAATGCCAGGGCCAAGAAGTGGGAGTGGGTGGGTAGGGGAGTGGGGGGGAGGGTATGGGGGACTTTTGGGATAGCATTGGAAATGTAAAGGAGGAAAATACCTAAAAAAAAAAGAAAACGAAAAAAGAAAGAAAGCCAGGTTGAACACATTTCTAATCATGCATCATCTTTCCTTCAAGGAAATGGTGGCAGAAGCCACATCTAAAAAGTCAGCCAGGTGAGCTACAGTGAAGAGACTGGTGGATCTACCTTTGAGACAATCCCAGACCTCTCAAAAGTCCCACGTTTAGCTTCAGGTTTCGGTGAGACACTAATTCCTTCAGTTGACACATCAGGCATGGAAAGTTGTCTCCTTCTGTCACTCTACATGACTCAGAGGGCAATGGCCATGCACTGAGAGGGACCACTGTAGAATTAAATATTAATAAATAGAACTCCATGCTGTGGTGTTCTACCCACCTCAATGGTTTGTGTTCCCACATGAAAGACACACATACAACCTTTATATTTTAATACACCTTAATGGACACAGTAGCTGGATCACTGCCTAACTCCACTACCTCCTGCCAATAGTTCAGAGATACTGCTGACTACATTCTGTGTTCCATCTTGACTGCTCTAGACCCAGTTGGCCAGTCCTCTGAACCACACTATCACGGCTCCTTCCCAGGGCAGTTATGCCTCTCTGTCCTTCTTTTTCTCAGGCTTGGTGTCTCTCCTTTCCTCCACACTCTCCTGGCACATAGGATCTCTCCTTCTTTCTCCACCCAGTCCCAAGCCCAGGAATCCTAAAGTCCTGCCTCTCTCTGTCCTCTCCAGCTATTAGTTTTTTGGCATCTTTATTTACCAATCAGAACCAACTGGGGCAGGTTCTCAGAAACTGCAGATATTCTTGTGCAAGAAATTTTAGGGGGAACATAATTAGCATTGGAATACAAGCAACTACAGAGCACATTGAGCAAGACCTTCCTATCCTGCACATTGAGCAAAACTCTCCTATCCTGGGGGTGGATAACCCCAAGACAAGAGACATCTCTAAGAAACAAATGTGAAGAACAGGAGAATGAGACAATGGCAAACTAGAAAGTGAAGGTATAGTTAAGCTAGACTCTAACAGTCAAATACATAACTGTTCCATCAATGACTCCGGCCACACTCGGGAGGCAGAGGCAGATGGATCTCTGAGTTCGAGGACAGTCTGGTCTACAAGGTGAGTTCCAGGACAGCCAGGGCTATACAGAGAAACCCTGTCTCGAAAAACCAAATTAAATAAATAAATAAATAAATAAATAAATAAATAAATAAATAAATAAATTGTTGTCCAAGTTGATGGTCAGGATACACCTAGTGACTTACAAAACAACATAGGCTACTGCTGTTGCCTTGGATCCCTCTCAGAGGCTGAAAGAAAGTTCCTATTGCTGAAGTCAGTGTACACTTAGGACACTGGAGTTTGAAGATTCAAGCTGGTTCTAACCTAAAAGAACCTCCTTCCTACAGTCTGCCTTCCATAGTTCCAGAAGCTTACTGTGGAAGTTTCCCAGTGAAAGATTCAATCCATGATCCTTTTATGAAAAAAACTCATTTTTAATATTTTAAAGCATGTGTAAGCCTGTGCATATGCTTGTATGTGTGCATGTGTGTGTGCATGTGTGTGTGTTCGTCTGTGTATGCATGTGTGTGCATGAGTGTGTGTGTCTGTAGATGTGTGTGTGCTTAATGCTGAAGTACAGGATTTGTAAGCCAACTGACATGGGTGCTAGGAACCAAGCTCAGGCACTTTACATGTGCTCTTTACCATAGAGTTATCTCTCCAATGCCGCTATTTCCTTCCTATCTTCTATTTTCAATCTTTAATCTTCCACATTCTCTCTTTCATAGTTTTCTTCTTGCTATGCTAGTAAATGTATCTTTTTTCTCCTGTTTATTTCCTTATCACTTGTTATATATGTATCTAATTTCACTTATGAATCATTTTTATTATGGGACCAGCTTTACCCTTCTCATTTTATTCTCCTTTCTTCTGTTTGTTCTACATTTGCCCTTTCTTCTTCAGTTTGTTCAGCAATATTTTCACTGTGTATTATTTTATTTTTCTGATTGACATATTTTTAGGTTTTATTCTGCTTCTTAAATTTGTATAATTTCCCATTGAACTTTTCTCATTGTTTTTTCTTTACTTTTAAAAGTTTAGATCTTTTGCCCTTTTCTCCTTCCTTCTCTAAAATTCTTCTCTACTCCTTTAACTTAAATTAACCTTAATTATTCAATTAACCTTCCTTCTCAACTTTCCCCCTTCTTTGCCTCCTTACTTTATCACACTCATTTACTGTGTTTATGTAGGCAAAATGTTTCTTGTGTACTGTGTAAATATTACCCTTGTATTATTGAAATGCTGATTTCTCTCCTCTCCTATCTTGTTGCAATTTGGACATGGCATTGTAATGCTTATTCTAAATATCTCCTATTTCAAGTTTGTGTAACCATTCATCCCCATTTATTCTCTCACCTCAAGTTTTTATCAATAAAAGCTGATCAGTCTCAGCCTCAAACTGTACTACAGAGCAATCGTGATAAAAACTGCACAGTACTGTAACAGCGACAGATAGATAGATCAATGGACTAGAATTGAAGACCCAGAAATGAACCCACACACCTAAGGTCACTTGATCTTTGACAAGGGAGCTAAAACCATCCAGTGGAAAAAAGACAGCATTTTCAACAAATGGCTGGCAGTTATCATGTAGAAGAATGCAAATTGATCCATTCTTATCTCCTTGTACAAAGGCTCAAGTCTAAGTGGATCAAAGAACTCCACATAAAACCAGAGACACTGAAATTTATACAGGAGAAAGTGTGGAAAAGCCTCGAAGACATGGACACTGGTGAAAAATTCCTAAACAGAGCAGCAGTGGCTTGTGCTGTAAGATCAAGAATTGACAAATGGGACCTCATGAAATTACAAAGCTTCTGTAAGGCAAAACACACTGTCAATAAGACAAAAAGGCCACTAAGAGATTGGGAAAGAATGTTTACCAATCCTAAATCTGATAGGGGACTAATATCCAATATATACAAGGAGCTCAAGAAGCTGGACTCCAAAAATTCAAATAACCCCATTAAAAAATGGGGTACAGAGCTAAACAAAGAATTCTCAACTGAGGAATACCAAATGGCTGAGAAGCACCTGAAAAAGTGTTCAACATCCTTATCATCAGGAAAATGCAAATCAAAACAACCTTGAGATTCCACCTCACTCCAGTCAGAATGGCTAAGATCAAAAATTCAGGTGAGAGCAGATACTGGTGAGGATATGGAGAAAGAGTAACACTCCTCCATTGCTGGTGGGATTGCAAGCTTGTACAAGCACTCTGGAAATCAGTCTGGCGGTTCCTCAGAAAATTGGACATAGTACTACCGGGAAATCCAGCAATACCTCTCCTGGGCATATACTCAGAAGATGTTCCAACTGGTAATAAGGACACATGCTCCACTATGTTTGTAGCAGGCTTATGTATAATAGCCAGAAGCTGGAAAGAACCCAGCTGTCCCTCAACAAAGGAATGGATACAGAAAATGTGGTACATTTACACAATGGAGAACTACTTAGCTATTAAAAAACAATGAATTTATGAAATTCCTGGGCAAATGGATGTATCTGGAGGATATCATACTTAGTGAGTCAACCCAATCACAAAAGAAGTCACTTGATATGCACTCACTGATAAGTGGATATTAGCCCAGAAACTTAGAATACCCAAGATACAATTTGCAAAACACAAGAAAATCAAGAAGAAGGAAGACCAAAGTGTGGATACTTCATTTCTCCTTAGAATAGGGAACAAAACACCCATGGAAGGAGTTACAGAGACAAAGTGTGGAGCTAAGACGAAAGGATGGACCATCCAGAGACTACCCCACTCAAGGTTCCATCCCATAATCAGCCACCAAACCCAGACACTATTGCATATGCCAGAAAGATTTTGCTGAAAAGACCCTGATATAGTTGTCTCATATGAGGCTATGCCAGTGTCTAGCAATTATAGAAGTGGATGATCACATTCATCTATAGGATTGAACACAGGGCCCCCAATGGAGGAGCTAGAGAAAGTACCCAAGGAGCTGAAGGGGTCTGCAACCCTATAGGTGGAACAACAATATGAACTAACCAGTACCCCCCAGACCTTGTGTCTCTAGCTGCATATGTAGCAGAAGATAACCTAGTCGGCCATCAATGGGAAGAGAGGCCCCTTGGTCTTGCAAACTTTATATGTCACAGTACAGGAGAATGCCAGGGACAAGAAGTAGGAGTGGGTGGGTAGGTGAGCAGGGCAGGGGAGGGTATAGGGAACTTTCGGGATAGCATTTGAAATGTAAATAAAGAAAATATCTAAGAAAAAGAAAAAGAAAAAAATGATCAGCCAATGGCTGGGCTGAAGAAAGAATAGTGTGGGACTTCCATGAGCCAAGGGAGAGAGGAAGGAGAAAATGAGAATTTAGTAACAAGAATAAGGGGAGACATCATGGGAGATCACACCTGAAGCCCAAAGAGCAGGATCAATGCTAAAATTCAAGTATCTCAGCAATTTTGGATTGGAGGTAGCCAGATTGGAATAGATCAATGACTGCCCATGTATTGTGCAGTAAACCTAAGATTCTCTGTACCACTCATTTGGGAGCTATCTAGGGACAAAAAGAAATACTGCCACATTTAAAATACAATTACATTTTTACATTTATACTATGTACTAATCAGAATTTTCTCTAGTAGAATAGAATCAAGAGAATGAATATATATTATGAAATGTGTTTCTTATACTGTCTTATGTGATTCTGACTGCATGTCCCAACAATGACTGTCTGTAGGGCAAGAGTCCAGTAGCTGTTCAATCCATGGGTCTGGATATCTCAGCACTCCCAGTGAAATGCTGAAGCACATGAGGATTCCTGAGGAGCTGATCATCCTCAGTCATCCCTGGAAGGTTGAAGAAGCTAGACTCCAATGGCAACAGCAGCAGCAACAGAAGAGTAGATGCACTCACCATGAAGAATGAAAGTAAGCAGGCAAATATATCACTGCTTTCCTTAACATCATTTTATATCTGGATCACAAACAAGATGGAAATAAAAATCACCAAATATCAAAAGTACAAAGCAAAGAAAGGATGGAAAAATCACCAACTCACCAATAAAGCAAAAATGGAGAAGTAGCGCCGAATCTTTCATCAGTACATAGACTTGATTTTATTTTTTATTTTTTTCTTTTTGTAAAATAACAGAATACTAAGTCACCATGGAAAAGTCAGTAATCATCCTATATACATATAATAATGCTAGGAGAAAAAATCCCATTTACAGGGGATTCAAAAATATCTAAAAGCAAACATACCAAGGAGTTGAAAAACTTCTACAATGAAAATATTGAAACACTTAAGACATTGAAGAAGACACTAGAAAATATAAAGACCTATCATAGTCATATATTGGCAGTTTTAACAGAGTAAAAAAAAAACACACCTACATTAACAAAATCAATGTATAGATTTAAAGATATTCCCATCAAAAGTTCAATGACATCCTTCACTGAACAAGAAAAAAATATCTTAAGTTTCACATAGAACTCATAGATCCTAAAAGTCCTGAACAATCCATAACAAAAATAGCAATACTAGAAATACATAAACAATAACTGATCTCAAATTGTATGACATAGTCTTAGTCACAAACAGAATATTACTGTCACAGTGGAGACTTGAAGACCACTAATATAGAACAGAGGACCTAGTAATAATCCTACACAGCCCCAGCTCTCTAACTTTGGACAAAACATACACAGAAAAAACCTATTTCACAAATGGTGTAAGAAAACTGATTTAACATGTAAAAAGTTAATTCTAGGTCTAGATCCCTCAACATAACAAAAATCAATTCAAAATAAACTAAAGCTCTAAGTGCATTGCCTGAAATTTGAATTTGCACAGGTCTGCATAAGTAAAATACTTCTGAAGATTTTGTGGAGAGGATTGAAATAGCTCAGGGAATTATTGGAAAACTTGGCATATGGGATTACCTGGAATGTAAAAGCATCCTCTAAGAAAAGAGACAATTGTCAAAATGGAGAAACAGCTACAGAACTGGAGACATATTCTTGTCAAATTAATTTCAGACAGGAGATTAATATTTGGGATATATAAAATACTGCACAAACTAAACACCAAAAAATCCAAATCTTGTAATCACTTAATAGGCAGATAGTCAAAATAAGAAAAACAAACAGCAAACAAATGCTTGTAAAAGAATTGTTCAGCACCAGTGAACATCAATGAAATTCAAATTAAAACTGCTTTGAGACTTTATCTCACCCCTGTCACAATTGTTGTTATGCAACAAATGCTGGCAAGAGAGTGAAGAGAGAGAAACTCTTCTTTGTTGCTACTGTAACTCTAAAGTTTTACAGTCACTATGGAAATCAGTATGGAGATTTGTCAAAGAACTAAAAATAGGACGACTATATGACCCAGCTGTGCTTTTCCTAGGTAAAGACTAGAAGAAATCTAGGTCAACATACCAAAGAGATATGCACATATCTCTATTTATTGCTGTACTGTTAAAATAAAAAGGAAATTTAACCATCCTCAATTTCTATAAACTGATAAGGAGGTTTTTTAATGCGACATGTACACAATGAAATTTTATGCAGCCAAGCAGGAAAAACTAGACACTTGCAGGGTGTAGTTGGAAATGGAAATCATTATGTCACTCAAAATAAGCCCAACATAGAATGAAAAATACTGAATGTCTCCTACATGCAGATTCTTGATTTAAATTTGCATGTATGGATATATATAGGTGTACATTTGTATGTGTATGTAGGCCATGATACTGCAATGAGAATCATGAGAAGGAAAATAACAATCATAATGAAGTAGGAAATAGAGGCTGTACTAGAATACTAATAAGGTAAATGGGGATTGGCAGAAAGAAGGTAGCAGCTAGAATGGGAAAGGGGGAGGATGGGGGAGGTCATGGGGAGACAATGGGTGAGATCAAAGTCATGGCATATGTGAATGAAGATACCATGATGAAACACATTACCTGGCATACAAATATAGAAAACAACTTTAAGAAGTCATCAATGAACTGCATTTCTAAAAGTTCACCTTAGCTCCTTTGTCACAAGTTTTGCATATGATAATATCTATAGCTTCACACAGTGCTCTGTGCTACAGCATGAATATATGCCTCATCATGGTGCATGAACACCAGTGTTTTGGAACTTGAAATAAAGTGGGAAACCTTGCTTTCTGTCTTAGTTAGGGTTTCCATTGCTGTGAAGAGACACCATGACAAAGGCAACTCTAATGAAAGAAAATATTTAATTGTGGTTTATAGTTTCAGAAGTTTAATCCATTATCATCATGGCTAAGATAAAAAAGTGCAGATGGATCTAGTGCTGGAGGAACCTAGAGTTCTACATCTTGATCAGAAGACAGTCAAGAGAGACTCTTCTTCTACACTGGATGGAGCTTGAGCATAGCACATCAAAGCACACACCCACCCTGACACACTTCCTCCAATAAGGCCACACTTACTAATAATAGTACCATTTTCCATAAGCCAAGCCTATTCAAACTACCACACTTTCCTTTAGGTTATTTTAATTAGCCTTACTTTTTATTTTTCAGTCCTTGGTGTTTAAGCACCAGACCTCACACATTCTAAGCAAGTGACTTAATATTGAGTTATACCCATAACTCAGGCCAGTATTCAGTATCATTATTTTAAGCGTTATAGCTATAATGCTAATATGAATAATTTTAAGTGATATGTCAACAACACAAACGTATTTATCTACACACACACACACACACACACACACACACACACACACACACCTTTCCATTCTTCTAGCTTCCATATGGATACTCTAAAATGCCTATTGCCATTTTCAGTGAGTTTTGCAAATGATTCTAACTGGCTCACCTCCTGGTATTGGGTTGGGACTGGACCTACCAGCCTACCTTTTTATAACAAGAGTTCTATCTTCATCACCTTCTGTTTCCTGGGCCTGTAGCTGTACCTATCAGAGGAAAAAATCAGAAGAATATATTTTCTGCTATCTCTTGGTCCTCTGCACCATGTTGAAGCCAAACCTTATATCAGTGCCACACAGCAGAGAGAGGGGCAACTTGCTTTCCCTACATGGGTTTTTATGTGACTAAAATGTATTTGTTTATGGATTAAAATTTATTTTAAAATTCAAAAGATTGTCATAAAACACTACATTTCTGGATTGCCTATGAAAATCAAATCTGCTTCCAGTTTCTATCTGTGCCCAGAGCTGACCGTGTGCCACAGCTCTCCATACCAAAGTTACTCCCAAAGACAACTGGTCTCCGAGGAGTGCTGATACACAGGCTTACAGAATGGACAAGCCACAGACAGAAGACCAACTAACACTAGAGATAACTAGATGGCAAGAGGCAAGTGCAAGAACATAAGCAACAGAAACGAAGGCTACTTGGCATCATGAGAACCCAGTTCTGCCACCATAGCAAGCTTTGGATAATCCAACACAACAAAAAAGCAAGACTCTGAAATAAAATCACATCTCATGATGATGACATAAATAACTCCCATAAAGAAATACAGGGGAACACAGGTAAACAGATAGAACCCCTTAAGGAGGAAACACAAAGTTCCTTTAAAGAATTATAGGAAAACACAACCAAACAGGTGATGGAATTGAACAAAATTATCCAGGATCTAAAAATGGAAATAGAAACAATAAAGAAATCACAGAGGGAGACAACTCTGGAGATAGAAAACCTAAGAAAGAGAACAAGAGTCGTAGACACAAGTATCACCAACAGAATACAAGAGATAGAAGAGAGACTTTCAGGAGCAGAAGATACCATAGAAAACATTGACACAACAGTCAAAGAAAATGCAAAAAGCAAAAAGTTCCAAGCACAAAACATCCAGGAAATCCAACACACAATGAGAAGTGCAAACCTAAAGATAATAGGAATAGATGAGAAGGAAGTCTTTCAACTTAAAGGGCCAGTAAATATCTTCAGCAAAATTATAGAAGATAACTTACCTAATCTAAAGAAAGAGCTGTCCATGAACATATAAGAAGCCTATAGAACTCCAAATAGACTGGACCAGAAAAGAAATCCCTCCCATCACATAATAATCAAAACACCAAATGCTTAAAACAAAGAAAGAATATTAAAAGCAGTAAGGAGGAAAAGTCAAGTAACATATAAAGGCAGACCCATCAGAATTATGCCAGACTTCTTCCCAGAGATTATAAAAGCCAAAAGATCCTGGACAAATGTCCTACAGACCCTAATAGAACACATATGCCAGCCCAGGCTACTATACCCAGCAAAACTCTCAATTACCATAGATGGATAAACCAAGATATTACATGACAAAAAAAATGTACATACTATCTTTCCATAAACTCAGCCCAACAAAGGATAATAGGTGGAGCTCTCTAATACAAAGAAGAACACTACACCCTAGAAAAAGCAAGAAAGTAATCTTCTTTCAACAAACCCAAAAGAAGATAGCCACACAAATATAATTCCATCTCTAACAACAAAAATGATAGGGAGCAATAATCACTATTCTTTAATATCTCTTAGCATCAATGGATTCAATTCCTCAAAAAAAAAAAAACATAGACTAACAGTCTACATACCAAATAACCCTATTAAATAATGGGGAACAGAGATAAACAGAGAATTCTCAGTTGAGGAAACTTGAATGGCCTAGAGGAACCTAAAGAAATGTTCAATATCCTTAATCATCAGGGAAATGCAAATAAAAATGACCCTGAGATTCCACCTCACACCAGTCAGGATGGCTAAGATCAAAAACGCAGGTGACAGAAGATATGGGTGAGGATATGGAGAAAGAGGAACACTGCTCCATTGCCTGTGGGATTGCAAGCTGGTACAACCACTCTAGAAATCAGTCTGGTGGTTCCTCAGAAAACTGGACATAGTACTACCTGTGGACCCAGCTATACCACTCCTGGGCATATACCCAGAAGATGCTCCAACATGTAACAAGCACACATGCTCCACTATTTCATAGCAGACATATTCATAATAGCCAGAAGCTGGAAAGAACCAGAACCCAGATGTCCCTCAACAGAGGAATGGATACAGAAAATGTGGTACATTTACACAATGGAGTACTACTCAGCTATTAAAAACAATGACTTCATGAAATTCACAGGCAAATGGGTGGATCTAGAAAATACCATCCTTAGTGAGGTAACCCAATCACAGAAGAACACACATGGTGTGTACTCACTGATAAGTGTATATTAGGCAAAGAGTGTGGAATACCCATGATACAACTTACAGACCACATGAAGCTCAAGAGGAAGGAAAACCAAAGAGTGGATGCTTCAGTCCTACTTAGAAGAGGGGACAAAATAATCAAGGGAAATAGAGGTTGGGAGAAACTTGGAAGGAAGAGAAGAGGGGGCGGGGGGAAAAGAAGGGCAGAATCAGGTATGGGAAAAGATGGAAGAGATGTACAGAGGGTCAGGAAATTGAACAGAGGTGTATAGTAGTGGAGTATGGGGAACTGGGGGTAGCAACCAGAAAGTCCAAGATACCAGCAAAGCAAGAGCCTCCCAGTACCACACAAGAATGACATTAGCTGAAATACCCAACAAAGGGAAGATAGAGTCTGTATAGACCATGTACAGAGGTTGCCACCCACCCATCTCCTAAATTTTAACTTAAAATTCCTCCTGATTAGAGGAAATATAGGGACAAAAAGTGGATCAGAGACTGAAGGAAAGACCATCTAGAGACTGTCCCACCTGAGGATCCATCCCACATGCATATACCAAACCCAGACACTATTGCTGATGCCAAGAAGTGCTTGCTGACAAAAGTCTGATATAGCTGTCTCCTGAGAGGCTCTGCCAGAACCTGAACAATATAGGTGAGAATGTTCATAGGCAACCATTGGACTGAGCACAGGGCCCCCAATGGAGAAGTTAGGGGAAGGACTGAAGTAGCTGAAGAGGCCTTATCTGGTATCGGTGGGAGAAGAGGCGTTTGGATCTGTGAAGGCTTGATGCCTCAGTGTAGAGGAATGCTAGGGTGATGAGGGAGGAGTGGATGGGTGGGTAGGGAGGAACCCTCATAGAAGCAGGTGAAAGGGGGAATGGGATAGAGGGTTTGCAAAAGGGAAACCAGGAAAGGGGATAGCATTTGAAATGTAAATAAATAAAATATCCAATTAAGAAAATGAAATAAAATATAAATATAAATATATTCCTACCAAACGAAAAAAGAAAATCATGTTCTAGAAAACATGGTGCTAGGCAGAACTTTCTTTCGTGAGTAAATCTCCTATCCCTGAGCTAGCTAAGGGTGGGCCATAGTCACAGCTATCATGTGGCTAATAGGACCAAGGAAAATTGTTTTAAATCGAAATTTAAGTTTACTTAAATTTGAACTACCATTTGGGATTGAAACGGTTGTACCGGTGAGTATGTCTTAGACTCTAGCTACTCAGCTACAAACCAAACACACAGCAGCATTTGGAATCTTTTGCAAAATGCAGACTTCCAGGTCAAACCCTGAGACAACTAGACCAGCATTCACATTTTGACCTAAGTCCTGTATGAACCTCATGCCAATAAAGTCACTATCCACTTCCTGGAATAAAAAAAGAAAAACAAAAAGGATATCAAATCTGTCACCCAGGACCTGACCTTAACTCAACCTTGACTGCTGTCATCTTAACAGAAACAACTCTGCCGTAACAACGAACATGCAACTCTCTACTTTTCTTCAGGGTCAGCTTCTCCAGCCATAGAGATTGTCGCTCTGTCTCCTTGAGTTAACAGACCTTGAGTTAGCTCAATAATGAGCAACCACCAACCTTATCACTGCACTGTACAAATACGTTCCCAAGAATTCATTTATTACATCCTCACCATTAAAAGCTGGCACCATTTAATCCTAATTCTACAGAACAGGTGTTCTTCTCCCTGTTTGAGAGCCCAGGAGACTAACTTTCTTAGAGGGAAGTTTTGAGATGACACCTGGCTTTTTGTTGCTAAGTCCAGTCCAGAGTACTTTACTCTCTGTTCCAGCAGATGAAGCAAGGAGACAACCTAGAATGCCTTGCTTTAACATGTGAAGGTCCTTTTATCAAAAGAATGCCATGGATTCCCCAGGCTGTCATTCATTGCCACCCACATGGAGTACTTATTTTATCAATCTAATCAAAAACAAAATCTAAATGAAGAAACAGATCATACTGAGAAAAATCTGGCTATGACCTTTCCAATTACTACCTATTAAGATTGAAGCAAATTGCTTTCCTGTCACTGAGGTGGTTTCATGTTTACCCACCTCTAAAATCTCTAAACATGGGCTAAAAGAAGGCACCATCACAATTTCAAACGACCAAGAATAAAATATAAAACAAACAAACAAACAAACAAACAAAAAATGTGTCATTATACGTGGCAAAAATCTTAGCGTGGTTATATATGGAGAAGAGCTACTAAAGTGTAATAAAAGTTGAGTTTAAGACTCCACAGTCCATTCTGTCATCTCTATTACCTCTAACAGTGTGACCTCTGACAACACTGCTGTGTGAAGAGACAGAACCAGAGCACCTCAGAAATGCCACGAATAAGCTTCTTTAGGCATGATCTTCCAAATGCTGTTACTACAAACCCAGCCAAATGCCAGGTTTTCTCAAGGGATAGATAATAAGTAACTCAATCCCAGCAAGCATACAGCAAGAACAAGAGAGGGGGGAGGAGGAGGGAGAGGGAAATGAGAGGGAGAGGGAGAGGGAGAGGGACAGGGAGAGGGACAGGGACAGGGACAGGGAGAAGGGGAAGGAGATATTCAGACCAACAAGAGAATGTACTGCTCATGGGGGAGGTAACTTCCTTACACTGAATGAGGAGAGAGGCAGCATAGGAAGGCAGAAGCAGCAGCATGAGCCAACTAGGACAGACAGTACTGCAGTAGCAAACCGCACTCACAGATTCAGGGATACTCAGCACAACCTTGTTTCCCTTGAAGATGACATGGCCAGGGACCACTTCATCTGGAACGTGGTGGCAGTAGTAGTGTGTTTGCCAGGGTCAGGCTCCAGCTCTCATTCCTACAATCTTCCCTTGCTATGTTGGACAGTCCTCAGGTGAGAATTCCAGATGAGAATTCCAAATATGCAAATGAAGGAGTTTGCAGGCATATCCAGATACAAGATAGTGATTATTCTAACCACCCTCAGCTCCTGAATTTCCCACTGAGAACTCAGACATCAGGGAATGAAGAGAATCCATTCAAATTTTAGCCTTCTGAACTTCCTGAATGATGGGATCTGTATTAGTTTTTTTTTTCTTGATGCTGAGACAAAATTCCTGAGAAAGTACAGTTTAGGAAAGGAGTGGTTACTTGTGGCTTATTCTTGGAGGGGCTACAGAATCCACAAGCACAGTGTTGCATTCTGGGACTCACGTGTGTACATGGGTAAGCAATTTTTGATAGTGGTTTTAATGATACCAATGGTAAATCATGTGCATTGTCTGATAGTCAAGGGGTCTATCATAACAGTGCCCTTATAAAATGAATATGGCAGCTCCTTAATAGCACACCAGTATCAAGTCTGACTCCAAAAAGTCCATGGCAGCAGGGCAAGTGATAAGAGCTAGATACAGTCAGACAATAGACAGGACCTGACAGAGGCTGTCCTTCTAGACAACATTCTGAGTCAGGAGATTCGTCCCCTCATATATGCCCATCTTGGTCAGTTATCAGATGTTTCTTTCATGAAAGGAACTAAGGCATTCTTATAAGGATGAAATGTGTTTCAAGGTATGAGAGTTGTCCCTATGCTTGAAGGGATCTCCTCTTGTGGAAGTCCCCAGTCCAAGTTTCACCATGTGGGAAAGTAACAGATAGTATTGGCCCTCAAATGCCTGAGTAGGCCATAGGTTATCGCCAGTCATAGAGCCATGGGACATCTCTGGTACTCTATTGTACTGTACTATACTATACTAGACAATGCTATACATACTTAAAACCCACCCTTTTAAGTTACATTTAATTATTTGTGGAGGGGTTATGTATATGTGTCCAGGTCAGAGGACAACTTGTAGGAAACAGTTCTCTCCTTCTACACATAGATTCTAGGGATTGAACCCAGGTCCTCAGCTTTAATAACAGATCCCTTTACTCTCTTTGCTGGAGAGTTTTATATCAGCTTGACACAAGCTGAGTCATCCCAGTTAAATAAGCCCTAAACTGAAAAACCATCTCCATCAAATTAGCCTGTAGGCAAGTCTGTGTGGCATTTTCTTGATTAATGATTGAAAATGGGGGCACTGCCACCTCTGGGCAGGTGATGATGGACTGTATAAGAGCCATCTGAGCAAGCCATCAAGAAGAGCAAGCTAGTAAACATCACCCTCCATAGATGTTAGTTCCTCCTTCAAGGTTCCTGCCTTGACTCCAATCCATGACTGACCATAAGCTATAAGCTGAAATTAACCTTTTCCTCATCATGGTTTCATCACAGCAATGGAAAGCAAACTGAAACACCCTTGGAGACATCTTGTGTTAGTCATTTTTTGCATCCCTAAGGTTGGGGTAGTTTATTGTACATCAGCTATCAGAGGATGAAAATATGAGACACATTCATCACAGAGCCTGCACAGGAAGGAGAATCAAGCATGACCCAAGAATGCAGCAAAAATATAAAAAATAAAATCAATGGAAAGAAACATTAGCTCTAAGAGCTATTAGTCTATGCTACAAAACCGATTCTCAGTGCCAGCAATACACACAAATGGCTAGAATCACATTAATCATTACAATCACATTAATCAGCATGGGATTATTCTCCAGAGAAATGCCAAATGGCCTTTTTATATTTTTTTTCTTCTAGGCAAGAGAGATAGTTTAATATTTTGCCAGACATGCCCTACCCAGCCCCCTGATGAGTGTGCTAAAAGGCACTAGCTTATCAGGAAGCCAGTAATCACTAGCCCTAGGAATATAAGGGACTGGTTTCTGATGAACCCCCATGGACCAGAACTGTTTCACCCCTTGAGTGTTGAGTCTATCTGATGCCTTGTCTAGTACTGCTGCTTGGGACATGTACCATTGTACCTCAGTGCTGTGCTTCGGTCTTTTACCTGCCTAATCAGAACTGTCCTACTAGGGCTCCTCGCTGTCATCCTCTGTGAAGAAGACATGCCTCCTGGATTAGATATCCACACAGGATCAAGCCCAAGAACTGCTACATTTTGGGCTGCCTATAGAAAAGACTACTAGCTCTCCTACACTGCAGAATTTTCCTGAGGCTCTATTTGGCCTATGGGCCCAAGTACCAGACTCTTCTGTTCCACAGTGGTCCCACTCACTCACTAGCAAAGCCTCCTGTGTTGTGATAACTTTTGCGGAAAGTTCAGCATCCCCCACCTGAATCCATTGTGAAGCCTCTTTCTTTTTCTAAGAACTTCCTCTCGTGATTTCCCAAACATCACTAAGGAAGGTCAGAGAAACATGCCAGCTCATTCTTCCTAGATTTACTCAGGCAAAAGTAAGCCTTGCTCTAAGGAGCTGTTTGTCTAAGTGGGGCATTTACCTTCAGCTTGTCAGTTAATACCTGTGGAGCAGAGTTCCAGCTTACTCAGCATTGCGGCTACAAGAAAGACTTAATGGACCTCAAGGTCTCACGGGGTTGGCAGTTTAAGCACAAATTTCCAAATTTGCAAAGGAACTGTCTTGTTGTTTCATTTGTTAGAGGGAAGGACAAAACAGGAGAGTGGTAGTCTATTGACTCCTCTTGCCAAAAAAAAAAAAAAAGAGGAAACCAGGCAGGGCTGCAAGGATTATGAACAGAATCAACAAGGGGCACAGGTGGCAAAAGGTACTATCTATCAGTCAAAGCTGAGCATCAGAGAAGCATCCAACAATAGACACCCTTCTTCTCCCAGGAAGAAAGAAGCAGCAGGTCTGAGCAATGGGAGGAGAGCCTTGGAGCCTTGATTGAGCCCCATTGTGGAGTTGACTGGGAAGATTGCACAGCTGGGCTAAGTGTTGTATTCAGCAAACCACATGATGGGCAGGGCTTTTGTGCCAGGGACACTCCAGTCAGCACGGAGCCTTAGGCACTTGAGAAAATTAAAACCTCTCCGAGCCCTTTCACAACACACCTGATTTCTGTATTAAATTTTGAGGGTGGATAGGCATTGTATTGGGTAATTGCCAGCCCTGAATGTCACTACAGGCAACAGGCTTGCTCTGATCTCTTCAGACAATGGGCAGAGGCTGGTTCTCCATAGATGGACAGACCAACCCTGGGAACCACTGATAGCCGCTGGATGCTGGGTTCTGGCCCCATTAATTTCCAGCTCCTGTCTCACCATGTATTGGAGGATAGAATTCATAGTTCCTGACCTTAAGTCAATGGACTGAACTGGCAGGTGATCCAACAGGTTTGACAACAGACCTGTCTTTAGCAGCAAGCATGCAGCTGCAGAGTGAGAAGGAGGGAGGGAATGCAACTGATCATATATGAAGGAAACCTCGAGGGTGAGCCTGCAGCCCTGCCGTACAGTTTCTCCTCAGGACTGTGGCTCTTTTTAATGGGAAACTAGAGACAGTCTTGGGGTCTGCAGGGTGAGGCAGTTGTATGACAGCTGTCTACCACTAGCAGTGCTAAGATAACAAGAAAGTCATCTGCTCTGTGCTAGGCATCGTACTAAGATTTATACACAAAAGACAGGCATGAGGGAGGTGGATAGGAGGAAAATCTCACTGCTGGAGATTAGATAAGGAGCCAGCCTGAATCTGCAGGCGCCTGCCATTTCTTTTCATTCAGAAACAATGTATACCAAAGTGAGGTAAGTATGCATTGCCAGCTGTTCCTGCCCACCTATAATAAAGTCTACAATAAAAGTTGTTTCAAGATGGGAGGTCTGCCTCTAAGAGAAGACCCTCCGCACACTGAGCCTTCTGAACACAGCCAAATTCTGCACTAAATCAACCTACTCACTTCTGCTTAAATGTTTTCTCAAGGGTGTGTTCTGCTCTCTCACCTTTGCCCCTACATTCTCTGGGCTAATAGTAATGGACACCAATGAAAACTAATAGCCCCATTCATTCATGGCTTCCTCCAAAATGAGACTGGCTGGATTCTTAATATTCCTCCTTCCTTCTTTCTTCTCTTTCTTCTTCTCCTTCTCTGTTTTAATTATCTTATCTAGTTCTCTCCTTTGACCAGTCATCTGTTATGCTGTGCTATACAGAAAGAATGCTGTATCTTCCTGTAAGCATATACTCAGCCCCAATGCTTATGACCAGCTTGAGGTTCTATTATTGTTGCACTTGGATTCATAGTCCATCAGATTCTGCGGAGTTGCCAGGTTTTGAATAGGCTGCCATGCCTCAGCATCCCAAATGGAATTTTTGGAAACATCAGGGGTTTAGCAATAAAGTCCTTAGCACCAAGTTCTGCACCAACAAGGAGTTCTCTGTACATGTTGGACTGTCAGCCTTGCAAATGATCAACATGTACTCTTTCATCTTCCATGTCTATTTTGTCTAGACCCTGGGTCAACCAGCTATCTCTTTTTTGCCCAGACCATAACTTCAATGTCACTTTTTCAGAGAAACCCATCCCAAGCTACCTGAAACACATCACCATCAGCTGCTCCATGAAATCATATTTTGGTTTTCTTCTCTTATCCAAACATTGCTTCCTTTATTTTCATACATCTAATTTATCTCTTCTTCTGGGACATCAGTTCTATGAAAGCAAAAGTTTACCTCTCTTACCCATGGCTACCTTTTTAGGACCAACAACACTATCTGCACAGATAGCTAATCTTCAATCAGTGTCTGGAGAATGGACTTAGAAGAGACAGAAATGTCATTGGCACTGTGGGACACTGTGTCAGATTCTGTCTTTGGTCAGAGATGTGGAAATGGGGCTACTTCAGAAGGTGCAGGGTCTGGTCATCGCTGTAAGCATAACAGTGGGTGAGCAGCAGAGCAGATGATCCATGTTTATGCACGGTGCTAGGTATAGTGGAGAGGCTCTGGGCTATGGTAGATAACCTTGGAGCCAAAATAGTGGGCATAGAAAAGGTCAGGACAAGTTGATCTTTGACCAAAAAGATCATACCTATAAAACATTAAATTCTTATGGTAGGTAAAGAATCATGTGATGGCCTTCTTCTTGCCTTGTAAATAGCCATATTTTCTCTATGGTCTTTCTTCATGTTGCATGTTGTGGAGAGAGAGCCCAGTCTCTCTTCCTATAGCAACACTGATCCTATTGGGTCAAGCCCCACATTATATCATCACTAAACCTTTAAACTGCCCATAAAGCATTGCTTCCAAATATGGACACAATGTGAATATTAAGGAGATAAAGTTTCTGCTACAAAGGTAGCTATAATAAGTAGGTGTTACTGTTACATATTGTACAACCAACAGCCTCCCAGAGGACTGGCCAGTACAGAAGATGAAGCCTGACTACGAAGAGATGACATAGACATAAAATTTTAGCATGTATTAGCATCAAAACAAATTTTTATTTTAATGAAATGATGCAATTTTTATTTTGGCATAAAGATTTAAATTCTGACTTAGTATTTGATGTTGTAGGAGGCAAAACACCTTCAGTGGTTTTTTTAGGGTTGATCAATACTTTGATTTTGTAATCATCAATGTTGAGAATGCCACTTGGCATAACTATACAGTACAAAATAACAAAATTGAGCATAGGGTCATTTTAGAAATTGTTGAAGAGTCTGTACTAATACCAGGCCAAAATTCACTTAATGATTTTTTTTATGAAGCTCAAGTCAGCAATTCAAGCAGCAAATTTTGAAAAAACCAAACATTCACACACACAATACAACCCCAAAATACCTGCATGCTGAAGAAGGATGAGAAGCTAAGTAAGGTTTTCCATTTTCCTTAATTAAGCCATTATGTTCTATGAGAGAAGAAATGTTGGTGTACACAGTACAAACCGTGCAGCTCCTGACGTAATAACAGTCTCAAATCTGAGCCTGTGAGCTGCTGTTCAGAGCTCTTGCATGCAGTCATGAGGACCATACCTAGAATTCTAGTATTTATGTAACAAGGTAAGCATTCTACAAAGACCTGTAACTGGAGCTCTTAGGGATTCTATACTCTTTTTTTGAACCCACATGCACAGGTGAGCAAACATCCTTATGTGCCAAGGTGCACATCAGGAGGCCAGAGGACAACGCTCAAGGGGTCAGTTCCGTCCTGACACCTTACGGGAGACAGTGATCGAACTCAGATCAGTAAGCCTGTGCCTAAGAACCTCTACCCACTGAGCAAGCTCACCAGACCACAGCCCAACACTTAATAAGCTGATACTTAAAACAAATAAAAGCAATCAGAAACAGGCTTTTGTCTTCTTAGGATGTTTGACCTTTTCTGCTATATCAAAACAATAAGCAATTACAATTTAATGTGGCACTTGCTACGAGGTGAGGCAATACACACTTTCGGAGCTCAGAAGGAATGCCCGAGCCAGGCTCTGGGTACCCAGGAAGGCTTTGTGGAAAGTAGCATCTGGGTAGACACCTGTAGTATAGGAAGCAGTTCGCAGATAGAAAGAGATAGAGGTGTCTGATCAGACAGACGTTAGAAACGTGAAGGCAATAAGTCAAAGAGAGAACAGTCCGCCGTTGTGAGCTGCTGCAGATGAAGTCAGAGATGGACAGGGAATGAAATCCATCTGGTGAAGACCCAGAATCTTATAGTCTCCTGAAGATGTTTGTGTGTTATCCAGAGGGACACAAACAGCTCTGGAGAATTTCAAGAATGAAGGCATGGTCAGGCAGGTGCTATAAGAAAGACCATTCTGATTGACATTTGGAAGTTCAAAGAGAGGCTGTGAGGCTAAAGGCAAATGGAGGAAAAAAAAAAAAAAAGAGGAAGTGTGCCAAAAGTAATACCAGCTACTCACGGAAGGAGGCCTACCAGACACAGCTACAGAAGTGCCACCCACACCAAGAGGTCATGTCCTAGCAGACCACCAAGAAATCCAGCTGCTGCAGCCAAGCAGAAGCAAGTGGGACAGGGACTTCCCCAACCTCTTCCCGAGGCTACACATCAGATGCAAATTAGAGTCCTCCTTGTATGTGTGTCAGGAGCAGACTCTTCTCCTGCATGGATTCCCCCTGAGGGCACCAGCACATCCGTGGGGAACTTGGCCACATTTTGAGCATTTGTAGCCATGGGCATTTGGTAAATCTGCTTTGTGTGCAAGCAAAATTCACATTTCATCTCAGGAGGCTGCTTAATCTACCGTGCTGTGTTGCTTGCTTAGCCGCTGCACAGCAGCCTCATTAGTGCATGCCTTTAGTCACAGGTGAAGAAGAGGCAGAACAGTGCCCCCTGCTGGCAAGGTTTGGGAAAATATGCTGGTTGGAGTAAGCGAGGCTGTGGATGGAGCAGGAGAGGATTGGAGTAAACTGCATTTATTCCCTCCCCAGAGTTCGCTGACCCTAAAGACATGAGTCTAGAACATTCAAAGGAGCCAAGCTTCCGGGAAGCTTTGGCCATCTCCTCAAGCAGAAGCAGCACAAGACACAGGAGGCATGGCATTCCAGCAGGAGCCTGAGTATGCCCTTCTGTCCCCACCTTGTCTGTGCAGCTGCTTCAGAAAGTGAGTAGGTCCGTCTCATAGAAAGGTATTGGCATAAGAACACATGCTCCACTATGTTCATAGTAGCCTTATTTCTAATAGCCAGAAGCTGGAAAGAAGCCAGATGTTCCTCAACAGAAGAATGGATACAGAAAATGTGGTACATTTACACTATGGAATTCTTGGACAAATGGATGTATCTGGAGGATATCATCCTGAGTGAGGTAACCCAGTCACAAAAGACTTCATTAGATATGCACTCACTGATAAGTGGATATTATCCCAGAAACAGAGAACACCCAAGATACAATTTGCAAAACACAAGAAAATCAAGAAGAGGGAAGACCAATGGGTGGATACTTCATTCCTCCTTAGAATAGGGAACAAAATACCCATGAAAGGAGTTACAGAGACAAAGTTTGGAGCTAAGACAAAAGGGATGGACTATCCAGAGACTACCCCAACCAGGGATCCATCCCATAATCACCTGCCAAACCCAGACACTATTGCATACACCAGAAAGATTTTGCTGAAGGAACCCTGTTATAGCTATCTCATATGAGGCTATGCCAGTGCATGGCAAATACAGAAGTGGATGCTCACAGTCATCTATTACATGGAACACAGGGCCCCCAATGGAGAAGCTAGAGAAAGCACCCAAGGAGCTGAAGGGATCTGCAACCCTATAGGTGGAACAACAGTATGAACTAACCAGTACTCCCAGAGCTTATATCTCTAGCTGCATATGTAGTAGAAGATGGCCTAGTCAGCCATCACTGGGAAGAGTGGTATTGCAAACTTTATATGCCCCAGTACAGGGGAATGCCAGGGCCAAGAAGCGGGAGTGGGTGGGTAGGGGAGCAGGGCGGAGGGAGGGTATAGGGAACTTTTGGGATAGCATTTGAAATGTATATAAAGAAAATATCTAATAAAAATTAATTAATTTTTATTAATTTATTTATTAATTAATTAATTTTTTAAAAAAGGAAGAAAAAGAAAGGTATTGGCAAGTTAAAGGCCGCATCTAGGATCAAACTTGTGCAGAAGCAGCCTGTCAGAAGCTTGAGGCTGGCTGGTGTTTCTCTGACTCTATCAGAATCCTACTTTAAGCTCTACTTTCTATCTCTTGACCCTAAAAGGAGACACCCATCCCTAACAGCTATTGCTTCATCTTCAGCCAATTCCTATGCAATGAGCATAGCTACTTTTGCCAAAGACTTCCTTGTTGAGGGCAGGTCAGGTGAAAAGAGTTTCTCACAACTGGGTTGCTCTTCTCTTCTCTCTATCACTTTCATCTCAAAGGAAGATGGGCACCCCTGTCCTGACCCTGCCCCTTCTCACTCTGGCAAGCATTATGTTCAAGAGCTTCTCATTCACAAATGGAATGAGAATTTTTTAAATGTTCTCATTTGTACCAAATTCTTCATTTTTAAAACATATAGTAATTGCAATTTTTTATTTCACCTTTCAGTGATCATTTATGAAAAAAATTTGTATGCCATTTGCTGTGGGATTTTTTTTTGAGTCATACTCCCTCCTCCCACCCCACTTCTATTGTATCCAGTCAGATACTGTGGCTTGTACCATTTATCCCCTTTGAAACACACTGAAATTTTTCTCTGCAGTTCACAATATCATCAGCTTTTGAATCCTTGATTTGATTTATCTTTTAGTCAACCAAAAACATCTTAGAGCACTTTCCAGGCATCATAAGAAAGAGGCAGACTTTCTAAACCATTGCATTTCTGAAAGTGCCTTTTTACAGCTTCACACATCAACAACAATCTCGCTGAACACAGAACTCTGGGGTCACAACCTTCTTTGTGGAAGTCTCTGGAGACAGAGGTTCTGGTTTTCTTTGGAATGAAATCTGAGGCTGTTGCCTGCTTTGTAGGTACTCTGTTCTGTTGAGATGCTTTCTGGCTTTTTGTTAGCTCTTCTGAATCACACCGAATTCTCTCTATCCTCTACTCGCTCCCAGCATCCCTCTACCACACTAAGTGCCACCCCGCCCTCAGTCTCTAGGAAGTTAGAACTCTGAGATGAGTCTGTGGTAGGATGAGGAAGGTCCTGGGCAAGGCTCACCCAGAAAGGGCTCCCCAGTGCATTCAGGAGGACCAAGCTTTCGAAGATAATTTCCCAAGCTACATGCAACATCAGCACCAAGCACAATTATGTAGCTGTGTGCTCTGTGCTCTCATTTGGTTTCATGGGGGACTTACTACAAATCCACAGGACTTCTATGGCAAGAACAAAAGTTACATTCATGAGACTGAGGAATAATAAATTGAATCATGAAAAAAAATGTTCCTAAGCTGTGTTATATGTTCTCAGAGTTCTGTGTTTCAGGAACAAATCTCGCAATTCCCACAGGTACCCACCCATGACAAAATGTGGCTTCTAGTCTCACCTGGATCCAGATGGTTCTGCAGCCTTCATTCAAACTGCTTGATAATGTAAGGCAATCCATCCATCCTAAGATTGTCTTAAACTGAAAAGGCCTAAGACAGTGCTCCAGGAAGAGGATCAGATGAGGGCAATATCACTCTAAAACTAAAGAAGGGTTTGCAAGTGTTTTGGCTGCTTTCTGTTATCTCTAGATTTCTCTATATTTAATGTCCACAGTCAGGGCAGACATCCAATGCAGAGTCAACTGCCCTATGGGGACACACTTAGGACTTCTTCAAGATCCCTAGTGTCAAAGATAACATTGCCTATTTCAGATAGCCAACATGACTCTGTCATAGGTCCCTGACACCTGGCACTTGATGCTGGTCTGGTGATCTCTCACCCCTCTTGGGTTGGCATCTTTGGTGAAGAATCTCACAGGAAGCCCAAAGTTTATCTCATTTTTAAGAGCCCCACATCAATTGCCCTATAGAACCACTGGGGGGCAGCCTCAACAAGCCGCCCACTATAGGTGCCATTGGACCACCCTCCATTCAGATCCCTATCAGCAAGCCCATGCCCTCTTTGCACAGGGAACCCCATCCCTCTCAACCCAGTAGTATCAAGAAAGACCTCTACTTAGCCATGAGGAGCAGATAATAGTCAGTTCACTCTCAACTTCTATGTGGGTTTAGTTTCCTGGAAACAGTCTCTGAAACAGAGATTTGAAAGAAGTTTATTAAACGGAGCAGTTCACAGGAACCACTGGGAAGAAAGGAGAGAGAAAGATTGGGCAGAGGGCAGAGTGGGGCTTCCATACAGCAGTGGCAGCAGCATCAGCAGAAGCAGCAGCTAATAAATAGACCATAAAATTCTCAAACTGGGTAGTTTCTTTCCAGTCCTAGTTGCAGGCCAACCCAGGAAGGACCATGACATGGTTGTCCTGCCTGCAAAGGGGAATTCCTGGAAAGGACAGGTACCAACAATAACCAGGACTTCAGCAACTAGGGAATTGAGTTTTGTTCTGCAAAGAAATCACAGGGGTGGAGCATAGTGCTTTACTGAGTATCAAAAATCAGGAAAGGCCCACTTAATACCATTCTCCAGAAATGGGCACATATGATGACATTGCTATTTTGTGTTGTTGTTTTGTTTCTTACCAAGATGAAGATGGGTGTTGGTTAAGCTGCTCTGCCAGCTGCAGTGCCTCCCTGGAGAGTCAGCAAGGTATCTCTGTTTTTCTGGTGTTTACCCTTCACAGTCAGCTTCGAACATTTCACATTACTCTCTACCAGCTAATCTCTCCAGCTATAAAACATAACAAAGTTACCCTATCAACTCTTTAGTCTGTGGTGACATCTGATAAATGCAAAGCAATGTCTTTAAAACCTACTAGAGCTGGGTCTTCTTCGAAGTACTAACACAGTGTTAATGGAATAGCCAACTCTCTATGTTATGGCAGTCTCCTCAAGCACATTATTGTAATTGCTTAATAAAATTACAATGCCAGAGTGACTGCTCTGGACCACACATGGCAGCAGGCAGCAATGTCCAATAGTGCCGTGGCCTAGGTATTGAGACTTCCTGTAAGTTATCGTCATCACATACAAGGACAGTACAGCCTGATAGACTTCCAACAACACATCAGAGGTTCTATCCCAGCTTTGACAAAGTGGGGGCATTGTGATTGATGTTTCCACAAGGATGTATTAGAGGTAAATTGCCATTGAAGAGAGAAGAGTCTTCACAGCAGATAGATCCACATACACAAGGCCAGAACTATGAGTAGACACTTTAAGGAGATGGGTGATGTTCAAACACTGTTGAGAAAACAACTGTGGATAGGGAAGGGTCCACAGAAATCAGCACTGCAGGTCATCAGTAAAATACTAAAATATCAAGGCTTTGTATGGGACACTACAAGGAAGCCATGGATGGATTTTTGAGTAGTTTAAGGATCACTAGTCTGGGTGACCTCCCAGTTCACTCTCAACAAATATGCTTGCAATAATAAATTTCATTAAGCTCAGCCAGTAAACCCTTGCACATTAATTGGACCAGTCAACAAATATTTGCTAAATATAATTAAAATGTGATTATTTAAATCACAAAGACTTAGCCGAACACCTCTTGGGGAAGCGAGATAAAGGTAGAAAATGTACTTTCTGTTTCTCAAAAGGCAGTATCAAATCTCCAGTGAAGGAGAAGAGGACAGGAGGGGATGCAAACAGGAGCTACAAAGCTCAAGAAGAGAGGCACTGCCTAAAATAGCACAGGTAAAAGCTGGAACACTATGGGGCTGAGAAACAAAGGTAAGAAATGAGAAAGGTGTCTGTGAAGCACTGGACAAGGTTAGGCTGGAAGGGTCAACTCCAGAGAGTTGAAGTGCAAATCTTCCCATTCCTTGCCCAGCCAGAGAACACTCTTGCCCCATTACCCCACCAAAGTCAGTCTGTGAATGACTAAGCTACATCTCTCAAAATATAGAGCAGAGCAGGTGAGTCCTAAGAAAGGTTAGACAGCACTTCAGATCAGCATCAAATATCAGGAAAATATCCAGAGCCTAAAGATGAACCATCAGCAAACGAGTTTTGTTAATTATTAGAACTTTCATCTCCAAAACATATTCCCCCAAACAACATGTGTTCCTGTGTGCACAGTATGATCTGGCCTGTTAACCTTCCTGATACAAGCATACACAGTCAGTCAAAAGACATCTGTCAAAACTTTCCATTATCCTGTCTCTAAACTCTCAGCCCAGTCTGTGCTCAAATTTACCAGACCTCAAAGCAAGAGCACATGTTCATGGCCACTCACCAGACATCCCTTCTTCTCTTCCTCACTGAAATAACACAGGTACCACTATCTTTGATCAGCACCAGGCTATGTGGGAGACAGCTTCATGCATCAAAACTACAGGTGAGGCATCTCACCAGCTCCGGTCACATGGGCCTGAATACTGTGTGATGACCCAAATCCTCAGCCAGAGCTCATGTCCCATGGCAGAACTAGCATAAACAGCATCCCACCTGTGCCCTAGCTCTGTGATCTCTAAGAGAAGCCAGCTGGGGATGACGAACTGTTTATAAGCATATATCTAGCAGGCATTATACTAGAGCTTCATATTAATACAAGTTTTGTTTAATGTTTCCGAATCCCATTGAATCCATCATGTGAGTCTATTCTTGCCTAGAATTCCAAAGATAGGGAATAAGAGTCAATGCAGACCAGGGCTTTTCCTGGGTGCAATCTGATCTCTGCCACCACGGATTTTTGTATTTTGCAGCTACTTGGAAAAAGTCGGCCTCTTACAAGGGCGGAGGCTCCTGAGTCATGAGGACAGAAGAGAGGATGAAAGCATGCTGACCTAGAGGCCCCAGGCTGAGGTCGGGGCTTCAGGGGCCATTCTGACTTGGTAAAGTGAAACACATAATAAAAATAAAAATAAGTCCAGACACTACAAAGGGCACCCTGGAAACAAGAGAAGCAACAAGACATGTTCTTAGACAGTCCGCAAGAGCTAATCAAAGGCTGGTGGACTTCTGAAAAGATCACTGTGCACCTGTTTCAAAAGCTGTCTTTGAAGAAGGTGTTTTAGAAGTCAAGGACACTTCCAGTGGAAGTCAACTGCAAAGTTACTCAGAGTGAAAACAGAACAGCCACAAAAAGGCCTCTTTGGCCTTCTCAGAGGTAAGCCGCAGGTGCTGCAAGAGACTTGCTGAGGAAAGAAGCCACCTTGTCATCCTGTTAACCTCCAGGGCAAGGGCCAACATTCCCTGAGGAACAATTCTAGGTCAAGGTTGAGCCCCTGGAATTTGTTCCATGACTTATGAACGTGTGGAAACAAAGATGGCTAAACAATAGAACCAATCCCAAGGTGCACCTGCTAAACCTCCTCATGCGAGTGTGTGCATGTGCACACGCACACAAGCACACACACACACACACAAATACCACACACACACACACACACACATCACACACACAAACACAAATACCACACACACACACACACACACACACCACACACACTCACACACACACACATACACACACACACCACACACACAAACACAAATACCACACACACACACACATCACACACACAAACACAAATACCACACACACACACACACACACACCACACACACTCACACACACACACATACACACACACACCACACACACAAACACAAATACCACACACACACACACATCACACACACAAACACAAATACCACACACACACACACACCACACACACACACACACACACACACACCACACACACACACACACACACACACATTGATCCTTTGAAGCAGGTGTTAGCAAACATGCCTCTGGGACATTTCTGTCCTTTCACTTTTCAAGAATAAACCAGTCCTGAGAAAGCCAGGCGTGGTGGTGCACGCCTTTAATCCCAGCACTTTTGAGGCAGAGGCAGGCGGATTTCTGAGTTCAAGGCCAGACTGGTCTACAAAGTGAGTTCCAGGACAGCCAAGGCTATACAGAGAAACCCTGTCTCAAAAAAAAAAACAAAAAAAAAAACAAAAAACAAAAACAGTCCTGAGGGAACACAGTCAGGATTAGCATCAAGAACACAGCCCATGTGTCCCAGAGGACCACACTGAAAAGGGCCCACAATACATGAATATGGTCTAATGTGTTGCTGGTGGCATTTTTTTTTAATACTGGTGTTGAATCCAGAGCCTCACACAGGTTCAGAGAGTGTTCTGTCTCTGAGCTATGTGATTCTCCTGGTTTCTTTGTTTTGTTTTGTTAACTTTTAAGTTTTAGATGAACTCTCACTAAATTGCCCAGACAGACCTTGGAGTTGCTCTGGAATCCGGACAGGCTTCGAACTCACAATCTTTCTGACAAGCTCTTGAGTACCTGGGATTTTAGGTCTGAGCTACCAGGTCAACCTCCAATTCTTAATCATAAAAGATATCCCATGTTCTCATTTTGTACTCTTTCAAACCTACCATTTAATCATACGTGGGTACTTGTACATTTATGTATCTATATAACTGCTTCCACAATGAGGTGTCTGAGCTGTGTATTAGTGACAGACTTTGTGGTCTGCAGAGCTAAAATGTTTACTGACAAGCTCTTTACAGAAAAATAAAGGCTAAGCATAGCCTTTTAACAAATTGTGTTATGACACTCACCACATCCAGAATGAAGATGGAAGGACTACTCCCTAGCAAAGAGACTTTATTCTTGGATTTAGTCCCTATTGCAAGCTCTGCTGTGCATTCATAAGCATATAAGTCCTACTTCACCTCCTTGATCACCTGAAATGTTTTCATTTACCATTAAAAGTTTGTCCTGTCTTGGGGTCAGAAATATGGCTTGGTGGTTAAGAGTATATACTGGTCTTTCTGAAATTCCAAACACCCATTTCAGGTGGCTCACAACTCCCTCTAACTCTAGCCCCAGGGCCTGACACCCACTTCTGATGTCTGTGAGGACTGCACTCACATGCACAAATATACACACAAACACACACAAACACATACACACACAGAGACACACACACACAATTTAAAAATAAAAGAAATCTTTCTTTTAAGTTTACCCTGTTTTACTCTTCGAGTTTGATCTCTGTTGCTTTGATGAAATTTTCTGACCAAATACAACTTAGGGCAGAAAAGGGATTCTTTCAGCTTATATTTCCAGGCAGTAGCCTATACTGCGAAAACTTGTATCACAGTGAATATCAGTGACACTGCTCATATCCAGAACCAAGCAGTAGAAGGAAATCAAGAAGAAGGAGTCAAGACTTCATATTCTTATTCAGGACTGACCAATGACTTAAAGGCCTCCTTCTAGTCCCCACCTATACCTCCTCACCACAAGACAACGCTGGGGCCAACTGTTTAACAATAAGCCTTTGTCAGACATTGCAGGTCAGCAATCATGTCCTGAAGAAGGCTGTAGAATCTTGGATCCTTCTTCTTGATTTCCTCTTACTCCTTTGTTCTGGATATCAGCGGTGTTGCTCTGATGTCCACTCCTGCCATGATGTGTGGTGCTTCATTATAGGCCTAGGGCCACAGGAGCAAGTTTTGATAGACTGGAGTCTCCAAAACTGTGAGCCAACAATTAACTTTTTTTTTCTTCATAAGCTGAGTATCTCAGATAACAGAAACCTGAAAAACTCCAAGAGTTATCTGAGATGCATTATCAATCCAGCTTATGATTTGTAGTTTTGCACTATATAAATATCCCTGCCACCAACAAGCACCTGACAGAATTTGCTATCACTAGCACCAGCCACCAGAAACCACGGAGCTTCTTAGGGATGTTGGCCACTCTCCTACCCTGGCATTTCTTGTTCTCTTGCTTTGTGGGGTCTCCCTAAGAACACAGTCAAGTAGTCTGCCCTCCAACCTTAATTTCCTGAGTCTTCCAGTTCCACTTTTAATAGAACAAGAAATTTCTTCAATTTAAGCTTCATTCTCCATAAACCATATTACATTCAAACTTCATCAAGATGTCCTGGAAAGTCATAGAACTGATGAGGACTCCATGCCAACACACTCTTCCCTGCTCAGAATAGTTCAAATCCCTTTCTCTGTCTCTTATGTGTAAAACCTGCTTTCATGAATATTTGCTTTCTTAGGCTATAATTGGTGCTGAGATTGGCTATACAGTTCCTTAAGGTACTATATACAGTTTCAACCATGATTTTTCAGGGTATGCCTTACTCTGGGAGACTCCATTTTGCAAGAAGATTTTGCCTCCATTTTGTGTGAATAAGATGACCACAGACCCTGGATGGATCCAGAAACCACACCATCTGTCTGGTATCACATATTGTGCACAGAATGATAAATGACTTATTCCTTGGAATGGAGGAGAGGAACCCTACAAGGTTATTGGGGTTAAATGAGTCTGTGGACATCCATAGCTGTATCATATCAGGGAAACCAGGCTTAAGAATATCTGACATGCCAGATGAAAGAAAGGATATAATTCCCTCACCTGGACCCTAGAATAGAATAGACACCATTACAGATGGAACACTAGTAATGGTATGACTGCACACTAACCTATCACCTAAGGCAGGTAAATTCATCAAGTGTTGTGATCCACTGACTGGTTTTGGAACTTTGGCTCACCTCAGTCCCACACTGTTGTTTCAGCCCGCTTGCTTGCCTGCCTATCTGTCCACCTGTTTGCTCATCTGGACCCAAATCTGACCTGCTTTTCTCTGCCCAGGCCCATTTCATGCTATCCAAACCTGGTTCAGCCTTTGCCTAGCTGCTGAACTCTACAGCTTCTTTCTCTAACCTAACTACAGAAGCTCCATCAGGGTCAAGTTCATTATCTTATCAATAAAGACTTTTTATTGGTCCACTTCTCAAATCCTTTGGACTCTGTCACAGCAGCCTCTTTACCTTATATCCATCCTATAACCCACATTTTTATATGTAGATACATAGATACATCTACATCTTGTGATTCAAAAGCTAATATCAGTAATTAAGACTAGAATATAAGAACCTGCTTTCACCTCACTACAGCCAAGCTACTAAGGTAGATGGGCAAATGACAAATTGCTGTGGATAAAACTGTTAACCTTGTGGATTTATTGTTATTCAATTCTGACGTTGCAGAAAGATACAAACTTGTACATCCATGTTTCTGCCCAGGGCATGCATGACAATCAGTAAAGTCACAGAATCCACTTGTTATGTGGCTCTCTCACTTGCTTCTAAAAGCCTGCACTTCTTTACTTTACTTAGTGCACTGGAAGTGCACTAAGACATGACCCTTGCTGCCATTCCATAGACCATGTGAGGAGGAAAGGCCAGACCTTGAGCAAAGAAGGCATCATCATATGAGATTCCTGCCTCAGCTGAGGGATGACAGAAAGCTCATCAGCCATGGGGAGACTACTCTTGTTTGGCAAAAGAGAAGAGGCTGCTCCTGCCAGCCATGATGCTTCTAAGCTTAGGTTCATTCAAACAAGTAAGCCTCATCTTCAAACATCCTATCTTTCACCTGTCACAACACTGATTTTATCACATCACACAGTCAATGTCCCTTGCAGCCTCTCTGCTGTCTGCCAGATCAGAGTATCCCCTGTAAAACACTGTGAAGACCCATTAGCTTTCCTAGTGTAGCTAAAAGCAGCCATTAACTGTCCTGTTTTAGTAAATGTTAAGCTTTCCTTAATTTTTCTACTATAACCAGTGAAGGGATAGGCAGATGTCTGTCGTCATCATCATTGTTCACACTGACCAAGCTCACTGGCCACTGTTTTCTTCTACACTGCTTCAATGTGCCACCACAGTCCAGTAGAGTGCTACCACAGTCCAGGTATTCTTAGGATGCAGCACTATGCTTCCAACACACTTTAGACAGCAAGGAACCCAGCCTCAAAGTCTCACCGGGCTGGTCTGCCACGAAGGACACCACTTATCTTACTCACAGAACACTGACCCCAAAACAATTTCTGTGCCTCTTCTTTTCCAGGACCAGCCATCTCTGCAAAGCTGGAGTGAGGGGAAAGAAAGATGAAGAAGTGAAGACATGAAACAAATACAGAGCTTGATACAGCTGAGTAAGAAATGCCAGCGTGCTCCTCATCATTCACTCTTCTCAAGAGAGCCTTTGATGACTCACTGGTCTATCAAACATCCCTCCTATTGCAGGAGAACAATCAACAATCCATCCTCTGCTCCTTGCCACCTCCTGTGCTATTGACTTGCACGTTAATGCTACCAGTGGGGGGTGCTAAGACTACAACTACTCTCAAGTCCACCTACCCATGTGCATCTGAGTGGATGCTAGGAAAGTGGAAATCTCAGTTCTTGTCAAGTTGACCCAGACATTGGGGCACCTAGGGCAATGGAGAAATGCTGACAGACAGCCTTGTCCTCCAGGAAAAGCTGAAACAGCCTAGAGTATTAAGAAATAGGCTTTCTAGGATGTCGTCCTAGACCAGGAGACAGGCAAGCAAGCTTTCCTGATCAGGGAGAGGCATAAACTGCATCCAGCAGGGAGTAATTAAGTTGTGATTTAGCTTCTCATTATCTCGATCCTCTAGCAGTTTAGGTTTGAAAACATCCATCCAGCTTTAAAAATAAGTCCCTCAGATGACGATGACAGCTAATTCTGCTACTCACACTCAAAACAAAATGAAATGTTTGATATAATTCTCCTTTAAGTGTTAGAGTGAAAGGGGTTTTAAATTTTATTAACCTATCCACTAACCAATTAATACACTCACTTATTAGTAATTTCCCAACTTATTAATGTGAAGGATAATGTTTGAAGTATTGTAGGCATTACAATATTTCACATTATCTGTGATGGATGTATTCTAAGATATACCCCCACACATACCACCAATAGATTTCTGAAACCATAGATCTTCTATGCAAGATCTTCTGTGTCCCATGTTTTTCCTATACATATGTACCTCTGTTAAAATTTTCCTGGGAAAGCAAACAGATGTATATGCACTCCACTTAGGGTACCAATGACAGACCAAAAAATAAAAATGCATTCAAGTCTGGCTTGGTGAATCAACAAGTTTAATTGGGGTTATTTATAGGAATGTGGAATACCTATGGGTGGCTGTACAACTGAAGGAAAGACTTTCTTCCCAGCAACTATTAGCTGCCTTCATGTCCTTGAGGAAGTCAGTGGCCTTATGAGCCATGATAGAAAGTTAATGAGTAAAATCTTGAGTAGGGTTCCTTTCACTAATCACTGGTGCTGATAGTTCAAGGAACCAATGTCATCCCAGGAGGACATGTTTCACAATAATAACTATAAAGTTTAATTTATAAATTGTACATAGTACAAGATCACTGGGATGGCTAATCTTGCTTGTCAACTTGATCACATCTGGAAACAACAAAAAACAATGCATCTGGGCATGATTGTGTGGGATTTTTCTCGATTGCATAATTTTTCTTCTATATCTAAATAGTGCAGTGCAAACTAGGCATGCACTGTGTAGACATAGAAGCTGGCATTTATTTATTCTTGTTATTAATAATTATTACTAATACAATACAGCATAAACAGTGTATTATAGAGGAATGAATCACATCCAAGGGGTAATGGAGAAAAATACCTTAAAGTTTGATCACCTTACAATAGTACATAATTTAAACGACATGAACTACTTTTGTACTTCTTTGTGAAAGGTTTTATGGAAACAAAATTGGGGGGTGGGGGTATTACCACTACCATTTACACATTAACACATAAAGTTACTATTGCTAAATTTGATTTACAACTTAGGAAAGAGGTAGCTAATTCAATGACCTTATCTATAAACAGGTGATTAGGTTCCTATGCCAGCCATGAAGATAGGAACCAAAATTTATCTTAACTCAAAAAACTCTTATTTCTCAATTCAATGCAGTTATATGATTGTTTGTGGTAATGAGGGATGATCTAGACCTTACAGAGGTAACCTAAACAGATTACTTACATTATCTTTTAAGTAATAAGACTGTGTTTAGCTCAATTGACTTTGCTTTGACTTTGTCTCTAGCACTGATTGTTGCACATGGGACTGAGTCTGAGATGTATCATAATGTAATTACTGGCCTTTAACTACCCAGTGCTGAAGCCCAATCTGAAACTCCTCAAGCCATGATTGAAAGGTTGGTTTCTACTCTTAATTGCCTTGCAGCCTGGCAATGACATATTGAAGGCGTTTGAGACTCCAGAGTCATCTGGGTGAAATATTGAGCATAATTCCTGCCAGCCACAACCTCATCTGGGACATCTTCACACCATCTCCTGCTTTCCCTAAAGCACAGCCCCATGAAGGGAGATGACAAGACATCCTGCATGTATTCTAGAGCTTGATTCATAATGCTCTGTTCAAAGAGGTGGAAACATCTGTCAGAGAATTGTTAATATCATCGTTGAATTGCAACAAATAAAACCATAATGGCGTAACAACCCTGAATTTGGGGTTATTAAAGTTTCAAAGCATTTTTCTAAACTTCATCTTCTATATTAAACAGAACAATTTTCAAAAAGAGTTTTACTGTTCCCTTTAGTGTATGCTCCTTCTCTACTAAAAATATCCAATGTTTCTTGAAGACTGAGTGGGAAATTAGGGTCCTATCAATACAAACTATCTGCACTTAAAAGCTACATCTATCAGATAGCTGACCCCTGGTCTTAGGACCCTAGTAACCATACAATAATTCAGAAAAGGTGCACCTCCAAATTCACCAGTTCTCTCAAGTCCTTTAGTCCATTATACTGGTATAAGAAGATACTATAAAATAAGTCATTCATAAACAAATAAAATTTGTTGCCTATAGTTCTCAAGTTCAAAATCAAGGTTCAGGCAAATCCAGGATTCAGTATGGGCTCATTCCTCCATGTCTTCTTATTTCTGCCTCACATGGTAGAAGAAGTGGTGCAGGTCTCTTGTGTATGAACACTAACCTCCTTCACTTTCCAGAGGGTCCTGCCTCCTTAGAGATTAGAATTTTACTTTCAACATAGGAGAGTGAGGGAAAAAGAAACATTAATACCATAGCAACTGATGATGCTGGGTAGTTTCGGGGCCCCTCTAACCCACTGTGAGTGTGGTGCCCCAAGGCCCCAAATATGACACTTATATTATAAATGTGGTACCTTAAACAAGAAAGTGTGAGTTCTAGCAGACTTAGCAAGATCGTGAAATGGTGCTGACAGTATGCACTTCTTGGCATCCACAATAGTATCTAGGTTTGGTGTTTGTATATGAAATGCATACCCAAATGGGACAGTTTTTGGATGGCCTTTCCTTCAGTCTCTGTACCACACTTTGTCTCTGTATTTCCTCCAATGAGTATTTTCTTTCCCCTTCTAAGAAGGACCGAAGCATCCCCACTTTGATCTTGTGAATTGTATCTTGTGTATTCCAAGCTTTTTGGTTAATATCCACGTATCAGTGAGTGCATACTGAGTGTTATTTTGTGATTGGGTTACCTTACTTGGGACATTTTTTAGTTCCATCCATTTGCCTAAGAATTTCATGGAGTCGTGGTTTTTTATAGCTGAGTAGTACTCCATTGCATAAATGTACCACATTCCTCTGTTGAAGGACACCTGGGTTCTTTCCAGAATCTGGCTATTATAAATAAGGCTGCTGTGAATTAGTGGAGTATGTGTCCTAGTTATATATTGTGGATGCCAAGAAGTGCATGCTGACAGAAGCCTGATATAGCTGTCTCCTGATAGGCCATGCCAGAGCCTGACAAATACAGAGGTGGATGCTCTCTGCCAACCATTGGACTGAGCACAGGGTCCCCAATGAGGAGTTAGTGAAAGGACTGAAGGAACTGAAGGGGTTTGTAACCTACAGGAAGAACAATAATATCAACCACCCAGACCCCCAGAGCTCTCAGGGACTAAACCATTAACCAAAGAATACAATGGAGGGACTCATGGCTTCAGCCACATATGTAGCAGAGGGTGGCCTTGTCGGACATCAACGGGAGGAGAATCCCTTGGTCCTGTGAAAGCTTGATGCCCCAGTGTAGGAAAATGCCAGGGCAGGGAGACAGGAATGGGTGGGTGTATGGAAGAACACTGTCATAGAAGCAGGGGGAAGAGGATAGGATGGGTGATTCTGAGGGGTAGGACTAGGAAAGGGGATAACATTTGTAATGTAAATAAAGAAAATATCTAATAAAAACAATGGTACTGAGCAGTCACTGGGTATGGGAAGGGATGTTGAACATACAAAATATCTCTAGGCTGCATGATTACCATAGAATCAAGTTCTGAGGTGGTTTGGTGTTTGACTAAGAAAGTTGGTTTGTTAGAAGGGTAGAACTCTTTGTGTTTCATGAATGCTGTCAGGTCAATTTCTGGTGAAGTTATGGAGTTAGTTATAAGAGGCAAAGTCTGCAACACAGTGGGATGTGGTTTCATCAGCAAAACCAATCATGATTGAAACCATCAACCTCATTCCCTGTGATACTTAAAACTGAGAAATAAAGAGGAATATGAGGAGCCAGCAATGTTTCTCCATGAAAGATGGTAAGTAAATTAGCCATGGAAGGATACCTGATCTCTGTTAGAACCAGTATGAGTACTGATCAGATGTCCACGAGAGGGCTATGAACCCATAAGACTTTATTTACTCAAATAAGGTGCTGCCAAGATTTTGCACACAGACAGTGGTTTGTATGCCTGTGATATAAGGTGAGTGAGAAGCCTCACAAATCTCAGAGCTGCCCTCAGAGAGAATTAGGATGCCACACTCCTGATTGAGAATATGGTGACAAGTCTCATCCCAGTTTCTTTGGACTTAGTCTACTTCTTTCCCACACTACACAAATTCTTCACGCTACTAATCTGCTGAACCCGTCAAGCAACAAGAGTTATCAGGAGGCTAATAGATTCAGTTCTGAAGGAAGTCAAGTGCATTCTGGTCTATCAGTACCTCTACTGTTCCCAGAAATAACAGATATTAAGAGGGAACTTTCCTGTACACATAGAGAGCTGGCTTAGCAGGCTTGGGAAAAAATTATTCTCTCCTTCAGTGGAAAAAGAAGTTTAAAAACATCAATGCTATGTTTGTACTCTGTTTATTCTATTAATTCTGACCTTGAAAATGAAGAATCAACTACCATATAATCAGGGCATAATTGCCTAGTAGAGCCTGTCCTTGAAACTAGAACACTAAAATCAGCTCTGAGCTGGGATTCACATAATAATTAGTCTTAGCCTCGTAAAAAGGCTCAACACAGCAAATCTATGTTCCTTAGTCAATTTAGAATGAATATGTTGTACACTGCAAAGGTAGCTGATGTATTTGGGCCGAAAAAGTTTTTCAGTGAAGGAAAGCAAAGGGTTTAGATGCATCTGTTACAGGCAACATTTCCTGACAAGCATAAAACTGCTAAGGTGGAAGTTAGAAAGGGACTCTTTTTGTTGTTGTTTTTTTGAAGTGTAAGAACCAAATTAATGCAATAAGTTCAGTCAGCCCTATATATTCCCAGGTTCTGTGTCCACACAGTCAATTGGTTATAAATTGAAGACCCTTAGAATAAAGTGTACCTGTACTAAAATACAAGCTGGATTTCCTTATACCTATCCCCTAAACAATATACAATCGCTATTTACATGGCATTCACATTGTATTGGCTATTCTGGGGTGCCTAGAAATAACATAAAGCACACTGGAGGATGGACATAGGTTATATGAAAATCTGATATCATTGTATTTGGGAATCTTGAGGTGTAAAGTTTGGTATCCTTAGGGCATCGGAGTATTAGCACCACCCTCAGAGGGATTGGAGGATGGTGACAGTGTACAGGAGTCAATCCTATAATTATTCATGTGTAAAATTTCTAAGGGGGCTTTTGAGACAACACATGGCATCAGTTGCCTAAGATTTGAATAGCATACTGTGGACATGAGTAGCATGGCATACAGGAGTCACACAATAGTATCATCTTTCCAAGGATCCGTCTGTTTGAAGCAAGAGCTCAAACTGTATATTGCAGGAAGTAGAAGAAAAGTGAAGGGATTCAGATAACCAGCAGGCAAAGCAGTACAGCAAAGAATGTGGAAGCTGATAGAGCTAAACAAGAGCATTGGGTACAAAACAGAGGAGTTAGTAAGTCTGAGAAGACAAATGTTGATATATGTTGTAATGTTTTGTACATACTTGGGCCAGAGAGTGGCACTATTAGGAGGTGTGGCCTTTGTGAGGTAGGTGTGTCACTTTGGGTGTCACTTTAGTACCCTAGTCCTAGCTTCCTGGAAATGAGTATTCCTTTAGATGCCTTCAGATGAAGATTTAGAACTCTCAACCCCTCCTGCACCATGCCTGCCTGAATGCTGCCATGTTCCTGCCTTCCTGATAATGGAATGAACTTCTGAAAGCATAAGCCAACCCCAATTAAATGTTGTCCTTATAAGAGTTGCCTTGGTCATGGTTTCGGTTCACAGCAGTAACTCCCTAAAACACATGTGAACCACCTGGGACCTTGTTGACAAGATTCTAATTCAGGAATCTAGGATAGAGGCTGAAATACTGTACTTGCAAGTATCAAAGGATTGGAGATGCTTGCTAAATGGTCACACCTAAGTATCTGAATATGAAGGCTGTGTGTCCTTAGTCATTACAATTAAGTAATGATGGGTTCAACATAGAATCCAGCCCCAACTCAGAATTCGCTGCAACTCTGTCATGACACAGATAAGACAAGGGAGGTTGGGGGGGGGGTGTTTACAAGGCTGTGTTAGTGAGAAAACCTCCTGACTCACCTTCCAGTGTACATTATCTCTCTGAAAAAGAAAGAAGGAAGGAAGGAAGGAAGGAAGGAAGGAAGGAAGGAAGGAAGGAAGGAAGGAAGGAAGGAAGGAAGAGAAAACTTATTTAAAAATTAATAGCAGGACAGGGCCATTTGATTGATTAATTTTCATTTGGGGGTAATCTAAAAGTTTTATCATACATTCTAAATGTGAGGTAAAATTCCCAAACCAAGGACCTCTATTTTATATTAATAATAATTGCAAAGTATTCCCAAAACACTTCCCTTCTAGATCTAGGTCTGCCAAGAAGCTATAGAGAAGAACTCAATAGGTCATCAAATTTCCTATATTTCCAAAGATTTTTAATAGAGAGCTTTCTTGACGTTGAATGATCTCAAAAGCCACAGTGACAGGACCATGTTGTCAAACAAATGAAACTTCTTAGCCCTGTAAGGTGGAATAACTCAGGAGCTCTTAACTTATAGAAGGCAGAGCAGCTGGGACAGGGCCATACTGGCTTACATATGCACTCAGGAGGTGGGGCTCTTCTGCAGCCCTCTATGTACCTTCCCTGCCAGGGGAGAGCTTGCCTCCAGGGAGAACTCTGACACTGGGACTCAGAAGAGACTGCCATTTTCTCTCTGGTGACTCTGTAAGGCAGGTCCAGCCAGAAGTGCAAAGGCTGCAGAAGCTGCAGAGCAGCTAGTTAGGACAGGATCCTACCTGCCTCCATCTGCACCCAAGAGGTGGGTCTGTTCCACAGTCCTCTGTGTACTGATCTTGACAGGAGAGAGCTGGTCTCTCCAGGAGTGCTGACACAGGCTTACAGACACACAAGCTCCAGTCAGAGACAGCTAACATCTAACACCAGAGATTACCAGATGGCAAAAGACAAATGCAAGAATCTTACCAACAGAAACCAAGACTACTTAGCATAATCAGAACCTAGTACTCCCACCACAGCAAGTCCTGGATACCCCAACACACCAGAAAAACAAGATTTATATTTAAAAATCATATCCTAAGATGCTGACAGAGGATTTTAAGAAGGGCATAAATAACTCAATTAAAGAAATACAGGAGAATACAGCTAAACAGGTAAATACTCTTAAAGAGGAAACACAGAAATCCCTTAAAGAATTACAGTAGAGCACAGGTAAACAGGTAGAAGCCCTTAAAGAGGAAACACAAAAATCCCTTAAAGAATTATAGGAACACAACCAATGAGATGAAGGAATTGAACAAAAACATCCAGGATCTAAAAATGGAAGTAAAAATAATAAGGAAATCATAAGGGGAGACAAATCTAGAGATAGAAAACCTAAGAAAGAAATCAGGAGCCATAAATGCAAACATCACAAACATAATATAAGAGAGAGAAGACAGAATCTCCATTCTCTATCTTACAGCACAAGCCAATGCTATTCTGTTCAGGAATTTTTCCCCTGTGCCCATATCTTTGAGGCTTTCCCTCACTTCCTCCTCTATAATTTTCAGTGTTTGCAAAGCTTCTGTAAGGAAAAAGACACTGTCAATAAAACAAAAAGGCCACCAACAGATTGGGAAAGGATCTTTACCTATCCTAAATCAGATAGGAGACTAATATCCAATATATATATATATATATATATATATATATATATATATATATATATAAAGAACTCAAGAATATGGACACCAGAAAATCAAATAACCCTATTAAAAAATGGGATACAGAGCTAAACAAAGAATTCTCAACTGAGGAATACTGAATGGCTGAAAAGCACTTGAAAAAATGTTCAATATCCTTAATCATCAGGGAAATGCAAATCAAAACAACCCTGAGATTCCACCTCACACCAGTCAGAATGGCTAAGATCAAAAATTCAGCTGACAGCAGATGCTGGTGAGGATATGGAGAAAGAAGGACACTCTTCCATTGTTGGTGGGATTGCAAGCTGGAACATCCACTCTGGAAATCAATCTGGCGTGGCGGTTCCTCAAAAAATTAGATGTAGTACTACCTGAAGATCCAGCAATACCTCTCCTGGGCATATAGTCAGAAGATGTTCCCACATATAATAAGGACACATGCTCCACTATGTTCATAGCAGCCTTATTTATAATAGCCAGAAGCTGGAAAGAACCCGGATGTCCCTCAACAGAGGAATGGATACAGAAAATGTGGTACTTTTTCACAATGGAGTACTACTCAGCAATTAAAAACAATGAATTCATGAAATTCTTAGGCAAATGGGTGCATCTGGAGGATATCATCCTGAGTGAAGTAACCCAATCACAAAAGAACACACATGATATGCACTCACTGATAAGTGGATATTTGGCAGAATATGATATGCTCAATTCTCATGAAAAGAGAGAGTAAACAGAAGCTACTTAAGGAGTAGTGCAGAGAGAGGAAGAAGGCAGTTTTGCCAGAACAGCTTTACAGAGACAGGTTGCAGAGAGAACAAAGTAGACACAAGTGAAGACAGAAGTGCCCAGAGAATGAGAAGGATCCAGAATATTAGAGCATATTACCAAAGTTAGTATGAGGCCAGGCAGATCAATTCAGGAGAGGCAGAGAGAGAGAGAGAGAGAGAGAGAGAGAGAGAGAGAGAGAGAGAGAGAGAGAGAGAGAGAGAGAGAGAGAGAGAGAGAGACCAGGTTAAATCAGTCAGCGTGGTGAGGAGTTTGAACCAGAAGAGTTGAGATCAATCAGCTTTCAGGGAGCAGAAAGAATTAGGAAGGAGTGAGCTTATTCAGCAGTGAGCCTTAGAGACTGAAAACCTTCTAGACCTGGATAAGATTGCATGGAGACTAGAAGCTTCCAGGACAAGACCTAGGTTAGGAGACTGAAGCTGAAAGCTTTGGAGATGAAAATTATGTCAGGTGAATATTAGTTACTTTTTCATATAGCTATGTGAGCCCTGCACCAGAAAATGGCCTTAAAGGGTTTTAGAAAGGAGTAGTGTTGCATTTTTGAGACTACTCTGTCCTATCTTTCCATGACTTTCAAGATGAATAATCTAACCTTTCAGAAACTACCCACACAATCAAGATAGCTAGACTCCAGGTTCAGGTGATATACATATGTTTACTATAGTGTTTTTCTGGACAAACTTAAGTGCATATTAAGTGCATGATAAATGCTTTATCCTACATTCCAGAATTCTGTCTCTCCAAACAGTGTCTATGTGGGGGGCAATACCACAGTCTTCATAAAGATATTCCATAACCATATCCTGACAGCCCTGAGAATTTGTACTTAGATATCTGCTTAGCATCCACTGCTGAAATTTTTGTTGGGGGTTCTGCTGCTGGGTCCCATCCAATTGGGCAGACCTGGGAATTTGTAGCCATACATTTAAATAGCTTATTTAGCTGTGCATGTTCCACATTAATTGCTTCTGCATTCGATTGGATTTGTGCTTGGTAATTTTCTCCTTACAAAGAGAATACAGATAAAATTTGATGGGCCATGTTGGCTGTGGGCCGGACGACTGCAAAGCCCTCTGCCTTGATGACGATGAGCATAGAAGATGTCACAAGCCAGGGGAGCTCATTGGGCTCTATGTTCCAAAGAGTGCTAACGATACTTCTCTAATTTATCGTTTCTGCTTTCCTTTTAGCTTTTTTCGTAGATCTTGTTGACAGGGACTGCAAGGCCTTGCAATTAAAGGACGCATCTCTGCAAGTTTGCTTAATGATTTCTGATGAGGATACAAGATAACTACTTCCGATTATATTCCCTAACCCCAAACAAATGGCTAGAGAGACCATCACCAACCCTAGGACTTTGCCTTCTGTTTATGCCCTAAACAAACTTAGAGATATTGCCCAGCAAGATTGTGTTACATTAGGATCAATTACATGAAACAGGAGTTAGTTGTTACCAGAAAATGGCTTTTTCTTCTCACTGTGTTTCTAGTTCAACAAAGCTTTACAGTTTCTTATCTATTGACCATACTTGGCTGGGAAGTTGTGTATCTATTTGCCACACTCACCCATCTATTCACACATGCAAGTACAGAGAGACTGCCTAAGAGAACATTTTAGCCTCAACATTGTCAATATTGCAATCACCAGGGGCAATCCCAGACACTGAAGAATGTAGATTGGTATCATCGAGAGCCTCCATAATGGCCCTGGGAATTCGGTGTGAACATCTATGCTGCTTTTAGTAACTTTTTTGAACACTGAGTGATTGTGACTTAGGGACAATGCTGAAATTTATTAATGGTAGCTTTGGTCTGATGCCAGTGTCACACTGTGTTAGAAAACACTCTGGCTTGTTTTGGCCATTCAGCCAGAGCTTCAGACACCTAGTTGCTGCTTTGTAGAGATCTAGGAGACTGTTTCCACTGAGAGGAAGAATATAGAACACTATGGTTTTCCATATGTCAGTGGACAGATGACCCTGGAATCTAAGCAAGAATTCTGTGAGAATCACCCTAGAACAATTTGGTTCTTCATAAAACATTACCAGAGATTTTTAAAAAGTGTCTCAAATCCAGATGTTCTCTTTCTGTCAAATTCTCAAGACACATACTTCTTTCCCTCTATGCTGCACTAATGGATCTCAGCACCCATTCAGCTGTGCAAGATAAACTGGACGTTCCTATTCCATTCTTCTCTTTTGTAACCCCCAACCCCTACTATAACAAGTCCATCGAGTCTTTCAGTGACACTGGGCTTAATCTCACCCAGTTATCTAACTAGATAGCTAAACTAAATAGCTTACTAGCTAAACCACTTAGCTAAACTAAGTAGAGCAGACTGAGCTGTGGTCTCCTGACCTCAGCCCCTGCCTAGACACCCAGTCTATCAGCCAGTCCACCCATAACACATGCTGTGGTTTTGCTATGAATGCTTTGTTCCAACTAAAATACATGTTGAAGTTTAATCTCTATTGATGTGAGATGCTTTAAAAGTGTTTCAGGACACAATGTGCCATGCTTGTAATTTTTATAAGGTGAACCAACCCCTGCACCTTAGGTTTTCTTGACTATGTGCTCCTTCTAAAAGGCTGGCATCTGTTTGCGCTGCTCTTTATGACAGGATTTAGGACAAGGATCTCACTGGGAGCTAACCAGATGCAACCCCTAATTGTAACTAGAAACATTAAATATAACCATCTTTTTTTTTTCAAAGTACTCAGAGTTCGACTAGCACAAGAGTATAAAAACAGAACATTAGACTAGGTTAATCCTAAAACATAAATCTACCATGTTAGTCCTCTAGTTGTTCATTGACTCCTATCTCTACAACACAACCTTCAGTTTCTTCCCATGCCATCTGAGTTGTGTGGAGTTGGTAACATATCTCAGTCTTGTGCTTCTACTCTCTGCTGTTCTACTCCATTGGGTAATATTTGACAACCACACCAAGGCCTCTCATGCCCTATTCTACCTGTGTTGTGCCATGAAATGAACCCCCAAAAGACCACCAAGGAGCCAATTTCAGTGCAATCACATTAGGGTCTCTTTATTAAAGCTTTACCCACCAACCCTGACACAGCAGAAAGGTGGATCCCTGAGACTAGTTTTAGGCAAGCATTTATACAGACAATAAGGGGTATCTAGTCTGGTAAACATCTGACTGGGAGGCCATTATGGCCTTTAACATAACTGACTGATGCTGGGACCCAAACCGTAAACTTAACTTCTGTTTTCCACTTGATTGGTGGTTGTTAGGAAGTGAAGTGTCAGGGGTAGGCTTGTAACCTGGGGGTACAGATTTGTTGGGGAATAACCAGAAAACTGGTGTTTGATATAGGTCTTTTTCAGAGGTAGCCTGGAAAATGGTGCTAGGTACCGACCTGTTAGCTAACTTGAGTTCAACCTTAGGTCAGGTTCTCTAAGATGGAGTCTGACCCCAAAAGATTCAGTATCTCTCCTGACACACCCTTTATCTTTCTCATAATGGAAAAATTATTCCCAGTCATTTTATTTTTACCCAAAGATCATTTGTAAGACTCCTAAGAATATTTTCTATATACAATATTTTTTATAGTCAGTGTTTGATGTGCCAGTTACCTAAGGTCCCATTGGCTTCTCCTGGTCAACATTTCTAGTCCATGTGTATAGTATTATCTTAGTACTATTTAGGAAGGAAAGGAATAAGGAAAGAGTTTACTGTATACTTTAGAAAGATGGGGCCTATAAAAAAAAGCACAGGATTTGTACATTAGATCCATTCAGAGAGTACAGATTATATATTTCTTTGTTGGTTTTGGTTGGTTAGTTGGTTGGGTGGGTGGGTGGTTGGTTGGTTGGCTGGCTGGCTGATTGGTTCCATTGGTTTGCGTTGACTTTTTGAGACAGAGTTTCTCTGTGGAGAACTTTGGATATCCTGGAACTCGTTTCATAGACCAGGCTCTCCTCTAATGTAGAAATCTGTCTGTTCTGCCTTCCAAGTGATGGAATTAAAGATGTATGTCATCAAGCAAGTTTGGAGTTTTCTCAACATGCACATACATAAATACAAACATGTATACATTCACATGTAGATCCGTCCAAGAGTGAAGATACTGCTTAAAGCATCAGGGCATGTACAGGAACTAACCTGGGAGTTATATGAGAGAAGATGATCAGAGTGAGCTATACAACATGACTTCTTTGTATACAACAAGTATTCCTCATACTAGTGTCTGAGTGTGCCCCTCATCTCAAACAGCCAGATGTCTTTCTACTAACTGTCTGTTTCCATGTCCAATTTCACTGTGCAATTAGATTTTTATAGCCCTACATATCAGAATCCAGAATACAATTGATGTGAGCTGGAAACAAAACTAGTCTGTGCTTTATTTCTTGGGCTGCTTCAGCTGTGTCCATGACTTATAACACCAGACCAATATCTTTAATCTCTCTGTTTCGGTTTTGTTGTATAAGAAATGGGAAATGACTCACATGGGGTTGTCCTTCCATCTGCTCAGATGACAAATGAAAGTAGCAAGCTGACAGCTCAAGCCCAGTAAATGGGTAATAAATTGCAGTGACCCAGACACACACTCTCTTCTGATAGTAGGCTCATTTGTTTAATATGTTGTTGGCTTCGTTATTAAGCATATCTACTCTCTGATTAAATGAACAGAAAGCTCTGGTATTTGGCTGAGCTGATGACATTCAAAAGCCCCCACATATCTTCCTCTTCACATATATAACTGTCATGGGCAAGGCAGGCTACATTGTGTGTCAGAAAGCAAAAAGAATTTGATTTTCATCCTCCTTAAGTGAGATAAAATGTGAAAAATGAACAAGATAAATGGGTCATTTCCCTGGCAGGTTTTGCTTATTAAGAACTCATTTTGAATGCATGGAAACTAATCTTTGTTATGTTGAGGGATTTTTCCCTTACACACTTAATGTGAAACACAGCATTAAGTTTATACTGCTGTTTGAACATATTCATGGTCAATAGAGGCAACAGGTCACAAAGAAATGAAAGAAAACAACTAATTTCTTTTCAGATGGAAGTGACTTGGTATCACTAGATCAGTTTCTACATGGTCAACCCTGAATTGATTTGCCTGTAACCAATTGTTTTTCTTTGTATTAATAGTTGGTAGCAATTAGTACTGGAAACTTACTACAATTGCATTATAAACCTAGCCATTGGCTTTGTCTAATTATGCAAACATCTCTTAGAGCACAAAGGGTTTAAAAAACAAAGATTTGTGTCCCAATCCCTTAAAGAGTCCAGAAAACATATGTTAAGAATGAGAAAAAAAATTGTTATCTTATGATAGCAATCTGAACATATATGACTAAATTTCTCCTTCTTTGTTGCACCCCAATTATTATTAACTGTCCAAAAACCTATAAAATTGGAGATGAACCTATTATCAGTGGTGAAATAAAGACATAATAGTATTCTCATGGCAAGAATATAGGACTTTTATTTGTTTTTTTTTTTAAGTTGGTGTACAACGTTTAACGTAATGAGTTTCAAAACATTTCATACTTAATTTTTCCCTGTGTTCCCCATTCCATATCTCTACTCCACCAGCCCCCTTCCCCCTCCCCCCTCTTGTCAGTCCCACCCCGACTCTTCATAGACTTCCTCAGCAACTTTTAAAAGACATCCTATTTAATATCCTTTTTTTTTCAGTACCGCTATGTCCTGTTCCTTCCTATCAACTACTGACGATGTTATGATAAGGGGCCTGAGGAGAATCTCTCAATATCACATCTGGAAGATGCATGGGAGAAAAATAAGGCTGACTCTCAGAAAAACCAGTTGGCCCATGAAGTGTGCATGGATGCTGTGGGGAAGCAAACAGATATCTGTTAAAGCCTAAGCATTGGCCAGTATGGGGACAGAATTGTCCTCTTAGGCATCTTTATACCTGACCCCCTACCAAAACACCTACATGAAACCTGGGATTAAAAGAAAAAATAGAATGATCCTTATCCAAATAGTACTAAGCATTTTGAGATTGCAACAGAGGAGAATTAAACCAACACTATGGCCCCCCTGATCCTGAAGTGCTATATAATTACACAAATCAAACATGGATAAAAGCGGTCCTGTATCTTCCCATCTGTTTGCATCAGGGATTATTTGGAGTTGCACTTTCTTCAGCATCCAAAGACAACCTGCTCATCACGCCTATACTGGTTTGGTTTTATTTTCAACTTGTCAAAATCTTGAGTCACTGGAAAGGAAGAATGTTAATTGAATTATCCAAATCAATTGGCCTGAGGACCACATCTGTAAGTTGTCCTGATATATGATTGACATTGGGACACCATCCTTAAGGAGTTAGGCTGTGTACAGGATGTAGCTGAACATGAGCCAGTGGGCAAGCCAATACCGTGATGGTTTCTGCTTCAGTTCCTGCTTAACTTACTTAAATGATGAACTATGACATAAAAGTAAAAGCCAAATAAACACTTTCCTTCCTAGGTTTCTTTTGCTCATGGTGTTCATCACAGCAACATAAAAGCAAACCAAAAGAAGCTTCACATTAAAATTTGTATTCACTTTCTATTTCCCTCTACCTTGACTTGTATCCTCTGAAGAACATGGCCCACAGGCAGGAAACTTTCCCATCTCCTGAACTTCCTTATCCTTTTCTTCTTTAACCTGGCTCTTCTCAGAGACACTAAATGCCATGAAGCCTTCCCAGCTGATGGCTGTTCCAAAGACCTTTCCCAGTGAGGTGGTAATGGAGCAAGTGTCCTCTTTCACCTAGCCAGTGTGCTTTCCAACAGTCTCTCCCACATCCCACTAAAAGGACATTCTAGACAGCTATCTTTCCCTATCAAACTTGAGGTCTATTGATCTCCTACTCATGCCCTGAAATCCTTCTATGCTAGGAGAATCATGGTTTACTTTCCACTTCTAGGCCCACAATCACCTTGAAAAACCTGAACTTTAAGTAGATAAACTGGTGATCATATTGTCCAGCCATTCTTAATGGTGTCTGTTGTTAAGTGGTCATGTTGTATCTGTACCTAGCTGGTTCTACTATAATAGTGACCAAATTACATGCAATTCCACAGAGACCCCTGGAATTTATGGTTATAAAGCAAGTGGTCAGACAAACAAGAAGCCAATAATATGGCTGTCTTTTGGCTATTGGTTGTAGCATTGATAGAATGCATCATCTCTAAGGAATTGAAACAAATCTTTGGTTTGGGGATAAAAATGAAGTTGACATTTTCTATTCTTAGTATTTGAGGCAATTATAATCATTCTACTTCACATAACAACAAATTATTTGTAACTGAAGTAAAGCGGCTCTGAAGGGGATGGAATCTGTACAAACATAACAGCTACGTTAAAATTAGCAAATGACATTTTTAAAAAGACAGAAGAGGGAAGACCATCAATTCTAGGTCAGTCTTGGCTACACAGCAAAACATTGTCTAAACAAATGATACATCACATGCACTGAATAATACCCATTACCCATGACTTCTCCTATGCTACAGCACTCTGCTGAGTCCATTTATATTCCATATTTAGTTATTATGTTTACTCCTCATCAGAAAACACATTTATTTCTGTCTCTCCTTAAATTCATGTGTGGAACCTGCACTGCCTGCCAGATTCAGTACAACTTGAGTCAGGAAGTCAAAAGGGTTCCCCAAGTGAAGAGTGAACAAACAATGCCCATACCCACTTACTCTAATGGTTTTATTTTGTTTAACTTTTTTAACTTCAATGTCAATGAAAAGAAATTGTGACCATCCCATAACAGTAAGTATACCACCTCAAATTAACAAAACCAGAATATATGATTTCTTAAAATCTCATGTCAAGTAATTAGTTCTACGTGGGTTTTTTTTTTTGTTGTTGTTGTTTTGCTTTGTTTTTTGTTTTGGAGTAAATATTGTGACCTTAGAACTCTGTTCCTAATAAGCTTCAGCCCTTAGATGAGAATCTCAGGGCTGCTACAACTCTGCCTGCCATACGTGTGGTGCTTTGTAAAAACATACACATTCCACATTGCAAAACACGGGGGGAAAAATGAGAATTAGGAAATCATAGGATATAGAAAAATTAAAATTAGTAAAATACATTTCCCAAAGAATTGTTGTCACCGTTGTTATGAAAATTATGTAAATGTTAACAGTAAAGCATTGAGCTAAAGTTTGCATATAAAATGTTTACACAAACAAAGGGCTTAATAAGCTTAACATAAACTCCCAATCCATGTGTTTTATTTACCTATTGATTGCTGTGGTAAAATACTATGACCAAGGCAATTTATAAGAGAAAGTGTTTAATCTGGGGCTTATGGCTCCAGACAATTCACATATGTGACTATCAAGGCAGGGAGTATGGAACAGGCTGGAACAGTAGCTCAGAGCTTACATGCTGATCCACAAGCATGAGACAGGAAGATCTAACTTTGAATGGCAGACTCTCTTGAAACATCAAAATTTGCCACTAGTGACACACATCATCTAACAAGGCCACACCTCCTAATCTTTCCCAAAGAGTACCACATACTTCCCAAGCAGTCAAACATGAGCTGTTGGGGGGGGGGGGGCATTCTCACTAAAACCTCCAATGGAATGGATTTAAGGCAATATGGTGCACAGTAAAAGGAAGCAATGCAAAATATAGAAAAAGACAAATTATAATTGAATTAAAATTTTAGCTTATAACAGGATTATGAAAAAATCACTTTATTCTTGAAGTTAATAATAGATGCAACATCTGTGTGCATATGACTGGAATGTGAAATAGCCCCCACAGGGTCCTGTGTCTGATCATCAGCTCTCCATCTGGAATCCATGGGACTTATACACCAGCTCCACTTTAAGCTCAGGCTCTTTGAGGAAATGACAAAGGGAACTTTTTTTTTCTGTAACCTTGTCCAGTAGCAGAGTTGGCAAAGCTAGTCCAGGGCTGGAACCAGGGTCTTTTAGAATTCAAGGCTGTGGCTTTCTCTGCTGGTTAACAGTCCTTACGCAGCTATGTCTGAGATATCCTCTGTTCTGTATGCCAACCTTGTCTGATGTAGCTCTCTGCTGACTTTGACCACTTTTCCCCTAAAAAAATATATATAGTAGTATATATGATTCTGTACTTCTTAATAAATGTGCTTGGCATAAGTTGTCAGTTTATTCAAGACACCCTGGTCCCAGCTATTGCTTTTGTCTTCTCTAGTTCTCATCCCTTCTCCTCTCACTTAACACCTTAGCATCTAGGACCCTTATTTTTTTCAGGTTCAGGCTACTCAGGTATTGTGTCAGAGCTATAGCAACCAATATGCCATGTGTGCACACACGTATATCTTGTTTCCTTTAAGGTATGGTCCTTATTCTAGAAGTGTGTACTAGTTAGACTTTGCTTGATGCAAAATTTATCTGATAAAATCCGAAAGAAGGAAAGACTCATTTTGACTCATGTTTTCAAAAGTCCCAGTTGATGGTTGCTTGGATTCATGCACTTGGCAGTCCATCACAGTGGGGATAGCACATGACAGAGGAGCTTCCTTACGTCAAGTCTTACAACTAACCAGGAGTGGGGGTGGGGGGAGTTACGACAATAACCCCAACTACCCACCCTCAGTGATCTCCTTTTCCAGCTAGGTCCAGCTTCTTAGAGTTCTGAGAACCTGGCACAAGTGGACCAGCACCTGTAGACCCAGAGTTTAGTACCAGAAGCCTGTGAAGATATTTTAGATTCGAAGGACAGCACTGTGTGCATCCAATTAACCCAAGAAATTCTTGTCTTGTTTGATTTGTTTTTCTAACGACATGGGTCCACCATGAAGTGTTGCAAGGAGGCAGCCCATGGACAGGCACATCTATATAGATGCCCACCTACACAACAAATAGAAATTGAGTTTGTAATTCTAGAGTACTTATCCCAAAATAGAGCAGACTCCCACACCTAAAGAGAGCTGACCACCATACCTAAAACCCGTATGTCCTTCTCCTAAGGCAGCAGGTCAGACAAGAGTCAATACAAACAGACACGTCCTATCTTCTACTAAAGCTGCTCAGACTCAGTTCACCCAAAAGAAGCCTCAGCAACAGCCCTGGGAAGGTCTCATGGTTTCCTCTTCCTGAGCCCAATATGCAAATGCAGAATGGCAAAGCTCATCTTTGCTGCCCTGAATCCAATCTGCCCTCACTCTGTTGTGAGGGAAGAGGCCTTTCAGCATAATAATATTGCAGTGCCATATTCAGAACCCTTATAACAATGGCATCTGTTTGAAACGATAGTTGAAATTTTCGAGGAACCAAATGAAAAACAGGAAGCACATCAAAGGTCATACATCCACGACTAGATAAAAGATGTACTAAAGAAATAACAAAGTAAAACAAGGAAGAGTATGAGAACCAACTATTTTATGGTTGTTTTATTTTTAGCTCTCATCATTTCATGCACAGATTAATACCTATCTCAAGGGTGTGTTTTTCAATCCTTACATAAATGAGGAAGACTCATATTCCACAGTCGTATGATTAAATTCCATAAGGTGAAGTCTGTTCTCATTCCCCTTAAGTATTTGTTTTATAGTGTTCAAAACTGTTATTCTAACTGAACTTGCTTGGAGGAGGGGGTGTAGATGAGGCTACCCACCTTATATAACATATGAAACTATCTACCTCACATACCATTATTAACAGATATCATATTTTTAATTCAAAGCAAGAATATTGCTTGGTCCGGAGGACTGCTCAGCATGGAACAGGAAGATGTACCCAGAGGTATGACTCTCCCTGGCCACAGCCAGGTCAGCCAGCTAAATGGAACCCATAAACACCTGCCTGTACACTCTGCCTGCAGCACAGGATAATTAATACCATGTTCATAAGCCCTCTACTTTCCATTTACTTTGCCTATGCTGCAGTTACATACCACTGACTTTCTCAAATTGGATATTAATGATTTACTCACTGAAATCTAAGAGTGCTTGCAAAGCGTGATAGCGTAAGTAGCTTAAAAAATGATGAAAGGAGAAAAGGCTGCCTTCTTCCCAAGTGGGTGTGGCCAGGCCAGTGATTTATGGCACTGAGTCTCCTTCCATTCTTGACTAGGAAGGCTGGGGCGGGGAGAAGAAGTGAAGCTGGCTGTGTGTCTGCTTCAAACATCTCAGTTGCCTGCTGACAGCATTGAATTGATCGTTCAGGAAGGGCTCTTTCTGCATAGCTGAACTAATAGAACTCATTCATATTCTCACATAAAAAGCAAGAGGAGTCACTGTCATCCCAGAAGAGTCCATGGATTGCATGCCTGGCCTCTTCCACCAGCTTACCAGGTCCTACCTCCAGCTCACTGAGCACATTGCATGCTCAGTTCTGCAAGTGCCTATAGATTACCAACTGGAGTCCCAGCCAAAGCCATCCTCAAAGGAACTGTCCACTCAGCCTTTGCTAATAACTTTCACCCTTCTTTACCTTATCAATCTGAAGATCAAGTTAGAAAGGTTGGAAGATCGTACAGTAGCCACACATGGCATATTCCTCCATCAGAATCACTCAACACATGTTCAGCAACATCCTTTACAGTTTTCCTTCATCTCATCCTCATATAATTGCAGCACCTCCAATGACTTTGTTTCAATGGGTAAATATGTATAAATGTTTTAGACATAAATTAGTAGTATCCAGACGTTCTCATTATTTTTTATTGTGGAAAAACATTTGCCATGGGAACTACCCTCTCACATACTTCTAAGTCCACAATATTCTGTTGTCTGCTATGGACCCTGTGTGTTACAGAATATCTTTAGGATTTAGTCATCTTCCATATGTAAAACTTCTCATTAATTGAATAACTATATACTTAACTCTCTTCCATTGCCTAGAAGCCATCATTCTACTCTGTTCCTGAGTTAAACTATTGTAGACTTCTTTTCGATGATATTATAAGAGAGAGAGAATAGAGTAGAGGTACCTGTGGAGGTCAGAAGGAGATATATAGATGGAATTATAGGCAGTACTGAGTACCTGGATGAGATGCTGAGAACCAAACACTCTAAGAGAAATTCCCATTCTTTGCTGGATAGCTGTATCAAACCCCCAGGCAAGTTCTGTTAGAATAACAATTTTGGACACTATCAAACACACACTTAAGGTAAAATGAGAACAGACCTCACTTTATGGAATTTATGCATATGACTCTGGGATATGAGTCTCCCTCATTTATGTGCAGATCAAAAAACGTACCTTTGAGATAAGTATTAATCTGTACATAAAATGATATGTTAAAAAAAACACAAGGTAGTTGGTATTTTCATACGCTTCCTTTTGTTTTCATTTTACTTTATTATTTTTATTTTATTTTCTCTAACCCTAATTACTGTAGATGCTTTGCATGAGTGGAAACATAGAGTATTTGCCCTGTGGTTATAATGCATTGCACTTAATGTAATGTTCTTCGGGCGCGCACATGTTGATGCAAATGACGAGCTTTCCTCATTCTTAAGGATTTGTAATGTCCCATTATGTGTATAGACATTTGCATTCTCCATTCATGTGCCAGTGGGCACTTGGGCTATTAGAAACACACGGCAATAACAGAAGAAAAACTACCTCTGTGATGCCCTGGTTTTACTTTCTTTGGAATTCTCAGAAGGAGGATAGCTAGAACATGTGGTAGTTAAAGGTTTTGAAGAGTATCCTTACTATTTTCATATGGGCTCTCCCAATTTACATCCCCCTCATCTGTGTATCATGGTCCCCTTTTCTCTTCAACATTTAGTTTTTGTGTATAACAACCACCCTAAGAGATCTGAAGTGAAGTGACAAACTCCTCACTGTGCCTTCCATTTCCATTTCTCTGACAACTAATGTGACAACTAATGTCCTCTATACATTGATCACTTATTTAATAAAACTATCTATTCAAGATCTTTTCCACTTGAGTTATTTGGAAATCTGGCATTGAGTTGTAGGAGTTTTCTCCTTCTGTATTTTATATCCTAGCCCTTTATGAGTTAGTGTGTCAATATTTTATTCACTCGCTAACTTCCTTTTTACTCTTTTAATGACATACTTTGCATTGCTTTGGCAATGACTTCTTTGCTATGATACCAAGCATACAAATACGGGAAGTGAAATCAGAAAATCAGGTGAGTGGAACCACATTAAATTAAGTGAAACGTTGCTACAAAGATTTGTTTAATTATCAAATTGTGTCAACTGTGTAAACACAAGCATTTTCTTTCTTTTGTCATTTATTTATTTATATCCCAAATGCTGTCCCTCTTCCCTGGTCCCAAACTCACAGAGTTCCTCCCCCAGCGCCCTTCCCTTCTCCTCTGAGAGGGCAGCACTCTGTATATTCCACTACTCAAACACATCAATTCTCTGCAGGGTTAGGCACATCCTCTTCCACTGAAGCCAGACACGGCAGCCCTAATGAACAAGAGATTCCACAGTCAGTCTACAGCTTCAGGATATCCCCTGCTCCAGTTAGTGGGGGACCAACATAGAGAGTGAGCTGCACATCTGTGCTACATATGTACCTGAGTCTTACTCCATAGGCTAATACCTATACTTTCCAACACCTTCCCAGAAACACACATACAAATCTAAGACAGGATGAATGATGAGAAGAAGTGATAAAAAACATACTTTGTAACACCAAAGAGAAATATTACATTTTGACCAAGTCAAAGGACGTTTTTCAAACCTCCTTGTCCAAGAAATCTGTGCAATATTTTATCCCAGACACAATAGATGAAGAAACAAAAGCTCAATACACAAAGCAATTTGACCAGGTTCTTGCAGCTGCCAATGGTGGTGCTGTGCTTGACCAAGTACCTTTTATTTAATATCTGAATTCCTACAACAAAGAGAGAGATGCATCCTGCTGCATAGAAATCATGTGACTCTGCATATTGTGGGTGCAAGGGATAGCACATATGCACATACTGACAACCATGCCCTGTCCAGGGCTCTCCAGAACATCATGCCATTGCTACTCCCCAAGACTTCAGGCAGGCTTTATTACAATATCCATTGCTCAAAGGAAGAATCTTGGTCCAAGGCAAAAAAAAAAAAAAAACAAAAAAACAAAACAAAACAAAAAAAAAAACAAGAGGGAAACACTGTGTTAAACTCTGGTTGATGGTTGATGTTACAGTCAGTTTGTTTGTCCTCCAAACATGGCAAACTTTAATTCTGACTTCTCATGTCTCTTTAACTTAATTCTTTCCACACTTACCCTCCTAGCACTGCCTGGATAGGGTGGATACCATTTCTCCAGGAAACTTCGGGGCACACTGGCTAAGTAGTTCTGTGAGGAAGCTAGGGTGGGACAACACAGCTCTCCATATTGTCAACCAGCAAAGCAGTGGGGAGAGGGGAAGACAGGAGGGATAAAAATGGTGTGTTTTCTGTCTTCCATGGCTTTGTCATTAGAAATTTCCTTCCAAGACACATAAAGCAAGAAAAGTATAAAGAAAGAGGAGGAGAAAGTAGATAAAGAAAATAATAGAGAGAGAAAGAACAGAGAAGCTGAGAACAGAAGAGAGAGTAAAGTCAAATGAACTTTTTCAGCAATTATGGTCGAAATGTTCAAAGTTACCATTTTCCCCAAAGGACAAATATAAAGAAGGGACCCATACACCGTTAAGATGGAATATGGACTGCAGCTAAGATGTGAATTGTTTGTCCAAGATCCAAATCACCTGGAAAGTAATTGCTCCAAGCTTTAGTTTCTGCACTTCTGCAACAGGATGATCTTAATTCCTGGTGCAGTGTTCTAGTGATAATTAAAGAAGATAAAAACCCCACACATACTTACCCCAATGGCTGATTCATACCAAATACTTAGTCGATGTTAGCTCCTCTTATTTCTGTTTTTCTTAAATAAAGCTTAATGAAAAGTAAACAGGGAACACCCAGACAGGAAAAAAAAAGGACAAAGCAAGTTGGCTATGTATACTAATTAGGTTGCTGTAACAGAGTTTGAAATCAGCAATCAAAGCCTCGTGGGAGAGAATAGATTTTTATCCTCTTATTTCCATGGAGCCACAGACACTGGAAAGGGAAACCAGAGGATGTTTTCCTTAACTCTGAAGAAAGTCCCTTAGAGGACACAATACCCTGAGTTCTGGTGCTAGGAAGAAGTGTGTGCCTTTTATGGGGATGGGAGAATGGTGCCTCTCTTACACAAAGCTGAAGATGTAAGAGTGGATAAAATAATAAGACAATTTTCAGCATAAGTGTATGTAAACTTCCCAGATTGGTAGTCAGAAATACTTAGAATAATTTAGAGTAGTTGGTGGTTCTGACTCTGCCCTTTATGCAGAGCAGGAGCTATGCATTGAGTGTGCACCATCCATATGATATCAACTTAAAAAGGCCACTCTGCTGCTACAAAAAAAGGAAAACAAGACATATAGAAACTAAGGTGCTACCCTCAACTTACAGAGCTGGTAATTATAGAGTAAAGATGCAGTCTTTAAAACCTTGGCTACAAAGCCCAGTCTCTTAATCATCATGCAGAATAAGCTAAACAAAGTATGATGACTGAGAGATCTTAACGTTCTTGAAGACCAGATGTCTGCAGATATGGATGTTTATAATCATTTTACTATATCCCAGTGTCCCACTGTGGAAAGAACTAGAAAACTTCGTTCCGGGACAAATGCGTGATTGACTCCTCTCCTTGAATCAGAACTGGAATTTCTCAATCAGCCACCCCTGGTTGGAGACATCAACTAACTTCTCTGGTGTGCTCTCTGATGTTCTGCCATCTAAATTCAATCAGGAAATTAGATCCAAAAACAAAAGTAGAAAGCCCTTGCCCCAGAATTTGCCAGTAACTTCCAGGCCATGAAAAGGCAAAAGGTTGAGAAAGTAATTTTCTCTAAGAAAATTCTTCCTTAATGAAAAATAGCAGCAATTATGTCTTAACGGCAGAAGAGACAGGCAGATACAGAGAAATGCCTGTCTAGGTCTATCTAGACAGCAGCATGGAGTCTCTAAAAGGTTGATTAAGGCTTAAAGTGCTGTTGCTCTAGCAAGGGGCCAAACACATCTTGTTTTCACAGTTCCACTATTTCTGGGAACTAGTTTCCATCAGTTCAGAGCCTATCCCAAATGCTTACCCCTCAATGACATGATTAATTACTCACACCTAACTGAAGAATGGATTGAAAGCAGCAAGGGAAACAGGAGATTTAGAAACACTGTGAAAGAAGGGAGCAATATCCTTATTACAGACTCTAGTGCTTCTCTCGCTCTTACCGCTTCTGTCCATGGTGGATTCCTACAGCCCAGTCAGCCAGCAACCCCAAACAAAAAGGGTCCATTCATTGGCTAACTTGGTTAGTTAATAACTACATACCTTTCCATTAATTTCAAATTAACCCCTTAGGATAAGGCTGTGTGAGACCCACAAAGGATGTAGTCCCACTGGACCTTACACTGTAAAATAAACCCAGGACACTTACCAGGAGCAGCATGTCCAATATCCAACAGTAGAAACAGGTGGGGAGGGTGGCATGTGACAGACACAAAGAAGAGGTCATTGCTTGGTTGTACATTCAGGCTGCTTCTCAAAACTTTACAATAACCCAGCCCAAATGGTCCTGAGTCAATCATATTAGCATTATCAGGAATGATTAACACTAACCACCCTTAATCTTAGATCTGGTATTATCATAAAATTCTCACATTGAGGTCTCTTTATTTCCTTGTATTATTCCCAAAGTACTATTGTGATTCACGCTTTTCTGTTAAGGAAACTGAGGCTCTGAACTTCCTGTTGAAAAAGCAGGAATGCAAAAGTGGGTTGTCCAGAGTCCAGAGTCTGTGCCCAGCCCCCAGCTGCACATTAGGCTTCTTCTTGACTTTATGTCAAAAATCTTCAAACTATGGAATATCACCTTGCCCTGATAAAGGTCAACTGCTCAGTTCTCATTTATGAAGATATTATCGTGAAGCTGGAGAAACTGTGAGCATCAGTGAGTGCAGAGTTGGGGTTGGCTTATACATGAAACAACCCTCACTTTCTCCAACTGTGAAACATCCATTCACACATGGAAGAGTGACCAGCCTCAAGGTTTCAAACAGGTTCAGGGGCAAGGTGATTAAAAAAAAAAGTATCTCAAAGCTAAGCAACCAGCAGATTCCAGCCTATATTGGTACCACTGTTCCTCATGACAAAATGGTGTAGAAAATTAAGGAGTGGTGGGCACCAACTACAGAAAAGGGCGCAGTATCCTGTGAATGCACAGTGTGTCCCTTTCTGGTCTCTACCCTACTACTTCTATGAATTCTAGCAGTCAGCTTGATAACTTAGATGAGATAGATCACTTTTCAGCAGCTTTTATATGGAGCCACTGTTCCCAAGTCAAAGTGTGTTTGGTTTGGTTTGGTTTGGTTTGGTTTGGTTTGGTTTGGTTTGGTTTGGTTTGGTTTGGTTTGGTTTGGTTTGGCTTGGCTTGGTTTTGTTCTTTCCTTAAAGTGTGTGTACTTCACGGAAACTAAGAGGATTGTCTGTGAAAGCAGGAAACACCAGTTCGTTTTTGTGTAGAGTTGTCATATATTGAAAAATGTTGCTGTAGGTTAATGAATTCCTACAAAAGAATGAAGTACAGTGAGAAAAGAGAGAACGAGAAGATGAGCCAGGGTGAGTTCCTACATGGCTAGTACATGCTTTAGTAGCATTACCCACGTCTGACAATGGCGCATAAATCTTAGTTGGACAGAATCTGGAGAAGAATTCTTCCCACAGGTGTGAAAAGTGTTTCTGTTCAGGAAATTTTTCCCTGTGCCCATGTGCTTGAGGCTCTTTCCACTTTCTTTTCAATTAGTTTCTTGTTTTATGTGGACGTCCTTGATCCACTTGGACTTGAGTTTTGTGCAAGGGCTGTCTCCTGAGAGGCAATGCCAGTGCCTGACAATACAGAAGTGGATGCTCACAGCCATTCATTGGACTGAGCACAGGGTCCCCAATGGAAGAGCTAGAGAAAGGAGTCAAGGAGCAGAAGGGGTTTGCAGTCCCATAGGAGGAAGAACAATATGAATCAACCAGTAACCCCAGAGCTCCCAGCCACTAAACCACCAACCAAAGAATACACAAGGAGGAACTCAAGGCTTCAGCCACATATGTCGAAGAGGATGGCCTTGTCAGACATAAATGAGAGGAGAAGCTCTTGGTCTTGTGAAGGCTCGATGCCCCAGTGTAAGGGAATGCTAGCACAGGGAAGCAGGAGTGGGTGCGTTAGCGAACAGGGGGGAAGGGATGGGGATTTTTCGGAGGGGAAATGAGGAAAGGGGATAAAATTTGAAATGTAAATAAAGAAAATATCTAATAAAAATAAAAAAATTTTTTTAAAGAAAAAAAAAGTGGTTTTGCTCAGCTACCTTCTGTCATGGAAGATACAGCTGCAGGGCTTCTATGGGTGATTACCAGAGTTCATCCTTCCCCAGACAAAACTAGGACTTGGGAAATTGCTTAATTCTTTTCCAATGAAAATGTCACTCACCCCTGCCAAATAAATTTGGAAAACAAAAATGAGGACTCCACCCCACCACCTGATACACATGGCAGAATCTAATTTCATGCAGCAAGAAGTTTCAGGTTGTTTGTTTGTTTGTTTGTTTGTTTGTTTGTTTGTTTGTTTGTTTTTACTGTATCTTCTTCATTCTTGCTATTCATGCTAAGTGTGATTTGTGGACTACCACCATTCATATCACTTTAGAAGTTAATGGAAACTGGAAAATTTTCAAGTCCGTCTCAGGCCTTCACAATCAGAATCAGCACAGAGATTTGTCAAGTCAGGGGTGTTACATTTTCAACAAGCTCGCTAGTTGACATTGGTGCAGTAGGGCCATAGGGTGCACTTTTAACAGCCAGGCTCGACTTTTCTGGTTAGCACCCCCACCTGCCTCTTGGAGTACCAGCCTGGCTAGAATGAACTCAGTTCCAGAGAACACTGTAGCAGAGCCAGCTAGCTGCCTTCCAAAAATGTGATCACCCTCTTCAACCCTCTGCCATTGTTTCACGGAGAACATTCCCATTCGATCATCATCTTACCCAGCTACCTTCCCCTCATCCATCTCCTGGAGTGGCCAAGCAACTGGTCCTCGTCTATGTGGGCACACATCCAGATCAGGACTTTTTGGAGCAGGGTATCTTCACTTTTCCCTCTGCTGGCTGCAGACTCTGAGATCCCAGCGGATGGCAGAACAGATGGAAAGAACGTGGGTTTCTCGGGCAGCATATGGGAGAAAATCACCCTGAGACCTCCCACCCTGCATTAGATGATTACATGTGCAAGAACAGACTCCCATTGTTCACTGCAACTGAAACTCTGGGCTTTCATTGCTCTGATACTTCCAGTCGATTACATTACTCAATTCCAGCACAAGCACTATAGTCTCCCTAAAATTATAATAACTACATTTTAGTTAGCCACAACTACTCCTTGCCGGGCACTGTGCAAACTATTTTGTATGCATTGTTTCTAAACTCCCACAGCTATCAAGACCCTCATTATGCAGATGTAGAAAACTAAAACCGCAGGAAGATTAAATATATTCAGCCATCCATAGCAGTAATGGCCAAATCCTCAGATTCAGAACACCACAGATTTAACCAGTGACAGATGTAAATATGTCAAAAGTTGTATCTGTACTGAATGCATATAGACTTCTTATCATTATTCTCTAAACATTGTACTGTAACAGCCACTGGTATAGCCTTCAAATTGCTTTGGGGATTCTAAATAATCATGAGATTATTTAATGTACATGGAAGAATGTGGAGAGATTATATGCTAATGCAATGCCATTTGTCAAACTGATGCATCCATAGATTGGATATCCACTAAGTTCTTGAAACCAGTCTCCCCTCCCTGACCATGAACTCAAGATCACAGCCCAGTAAGTGTAGCTAGACCTCTGCTTTGAATAAGAAAAAAGTTGATGGAGATTTATATGCACAAAAAAGTGGAGGTTCATAATCCCACACCGTACTGTTTTAGAAGTTCTTGTTCCACCTGCCTCTATCCTTGGTACTTGAGTTCAAAAAATCCTGACAGTTTTCACACATCTCCATCCATCTAGCCCAGTAGTTCTTAACCTTCCTAATGATGCAACCTTTTAATACAGTTTCCCATGATGTATGGAACCACATAATTATTTTTGTTGCTACTTCATAATTACAAATTTGCTACTGTTATGAATTTTAATGGAAATATCTAATATGTAGGATACCTGATATGCAACTGCTCAAAGTGGTCATGACACACAGGTTGTGAACGTCTGACCTAGCGCCAGGCTTCTCCTGAAGGTGCCTTCACTCCAGGGTAGCCCTGGATTTTAAAGTACAAAATAATCACCATTGAGATGGCTTAATGCTACCTGGACGTCAAAGTATTGGTTTCTTTCAAGATGCTATTATTGCTTATCTGGCTGTTTCTAGCTTTGTGAGGAACTAAGGGACTTTGCCCTCTTCTCCTCACACAAGCAAGTGCATTCAGAATGGAAGAGCAGCTGCACAGGCAAGGCATGAATATGGTGGGATAGGGTTGTGGGTGGGGTGTCAGCCATATGCTTCCTGCTTACACCTACCAGTCCAGAAAGACTCAGTTCAGAGACCTTGCTCTGCCAGCTTTCTGAGTCATAGATGGGTGACTGTCTTCCCACTCATTTACTTAAGACCTCTTCTGCCTTCCTTGCATGAATTTAGTGGTGGTCACTCTTGTTGCAGGGAAAAATACAGGGCTATGGTATGAGTGCTCAGATTTGAGATGTTGTAGAAATTAAATGTTCCTTCAAGCTAAGACTGATAAGGACCAAAAAGTGGTAAGAAAATAAAGGCAATCAAATCCTTCTACTATCAGTGTCCCTCATGCTTTGTCATCATGCTTTAGATGGAATAGGTGCTCATTTAGTACTGCTTGCATGGAGAATAAAATTAAGAAACAAACAAATGACCAAAGTAGAAATGTAACCTGTCTAAGAAATTTAAGAGAATAAAACATCTAGGTTAGGGCTTTGAAAGAAAAATAGCATCTTTCTATGACTGGAAGGGCAGCAGAACTTATGCTATGTACACTTCTACCTTTTAGTTGTACCTATAAAGAACTGAAACTTGGCATGACTTTACCTCAAGTGTACTCAGCAATAAGGAATATCTTGTTCTTCTCCTGCTGTTTATCCACGTCTAATTGGATCCTCATGGGCCTCTAATCACCATGGCAAAGTAGCTGATGAAGAGAGTCTGGAAGACAGGTTTTCCAGCATAGGTGACTGCTCAAAAGGGGAGTCCAGGCAGTACTCTATATTAACACAATTCTAAGAGCTGAGCTCCCACTCCAACACTGTGCTATTGTGACAAGAGTTTTCTTACTGAGTCCTTGTAACAGTTTTGAAAAGAAATAGACATGGAGAGCCAGATTTTCATGTTTGGGCATCTCATCTCCCAAAAAAGCTATGGGCTAAAAGCTTGGTTTTGGGGAGCCATTGTCAGGAGGCACTGTAAACCTTTTGGAGGCAGTAACACAGGGGGAGATCTTTGGGTCATTGGTGGAATACCACTGAAAGTTTTGGGTCACAGGAAGCTGCTGTCTTCCTCCTTTTGCCTTGCGGTATAAAGCAGCAGTTCTTAACCCATGGGCTGAGAGCACGTTGGGGATCTAATGATCCTTTCACAGGGGTCACATATCATATATCACGCATATAGGATATTTATAATACAATTCAGAACAGTTGGAAACTATATTTATGAAGTAGCAATGGAATAATTTGATGGTTGGGGGTCACTACAACATAACGAGCTGTATTAAAGGGTTGCAGCAGCAATGGTCAAAACCCACTGAAGTGTAAATGGATTTCTTTGGCCCTCATTCCTGATCTCTATTCAGAGGTCCAAACCAATGGGACCTCCTTATCTTGTACTGAAACTTCCAGAACTAGTAGCCAAAATAACCTTTTTTATCTTTCCAAGTTAATTGCTTCAGGTCTTTTGATACAACAAACTGAAATTGATTAATACTAGAAGCTTATTCCTGTTACAAGGCTTTAAGGGAGAAAAACCAAAGTTCACACCTAGGTAGTCTAGGGACATAACACATGCTTCCCTCTGTGTGGCCCACAAGCCTGTTCAGTAGTGTGTGACCACTGCTCAATCAAAGGCAGTGATCATCTTCTGAGGCTGCACATGGAACCTGAGCACACAGGCTACACAATGAATGAAGGCTCAAGCAGAAATGATTATTTCATCCTCTGGGCCTGAGCAAGGATGCTCTGCTCTAATCAGGCTTGGTCCATTGATGTTTAGGTCCTTGGACTGGGCTTGGAACTTGTACCTTTTTTTCTAATTTCTTGCCCAAGGATGACAACCCCAACCCCAACCCCAACCCCAACCCCAACCCCCAACCCTTAGCCTGCTCAAAGACACTGTAGTGTGTTTTTCAACTCCTCCATGAGACACTAAAGTAGACAACTTGGAGAGGTTTGGGGTTAAACAGGTTGAGGCTCAGATCCCTGATATGCCATTCACAGACTTAAAACACTGTATGTCTGGAACAAATTGTTCAACATCTCTGCTACAAATATCCTCATTCATAAATTTGGGATAATATTATAGGTCTTAGGGAAAAACTCTGAAACTTGAGTTAAAAGTGAAATTGCCTCTGTAAACACAATGTATGAGCTTAGGTGCTTAGCAGATTATTAAATTCCTAGAATTAATCCTGATTAGGAAGCAAGCAAAGTTCTGAGAGAAAAATAAAGTCTTTCCCAGAACAAAACGGTTTGCACAAAATGATGAGGTACTGCCTAAAACTGACATCTTCCCATGCATGAGTGGACACAAAGTCTCCTAGCCAAAGTCATCAACCTGCCTTCCCTGTCTGGAAGACATTGGGATCCATCTACTTCAGTAACCAGTGACCAAGTTCATGTTCAGAGGCCAAGAACACTCCAGAGAAGGTTGTAAACAGCCTAGGCAACAGCCTGGTACTACCAGTAGAGAGGTCTATGCTGAAGGCCACTCTGTCCCTCCTCTGACACTGATCCATGTGTCACTGATAGAGTAATATTTTCTTTTTCTTATTTAAGACTCAAGTCTAGAATAAGCTGGGAGAATATCACTTACCATAGGTCACTGCCCAAGATAATTGCATATTCATATTAGTGAAACTTAATACAAACACACAAAAGAGAGGTTTTTCTTCTTAATTTTATTTAGTTACATATCCCTCATTTAAATTTCTTTTGTTATAAGAATCAGCTCTGAAATCGTGGCACAGAACTGAACCCCAATATGTGAGAACTGAGACAGAAAAAAAAAAATGTGACTCTGGAGATGGCCTGGCTAATACACCTGCACCTTATCAAACAAGAACTTGTTAACCTAGAGCATACAGATGTAGCTTTGTGGTAGAGCCATAGGAGACAGTTCATCCCCTACACTGATAAAAGCAAACTAACAAAAAGCAACCAAACATAACCACTTACTTGCAAATGGCTGTTCTATGCCTGTTCCCTCATCTATGAAGTAAGGACCATATTGCTTATCTTCCCAGGGTTGGTACAGAATCAAATTAAGGAAAGGATGGGAAACTGGTTGGAAGCTGCTTCACTCCACAAGAGGCATCATTTTTATTTCTGTTAACAGGATAGAAACTAGCAGGGAACTGCTTTGAGGGAAGGACTTTTCTTTACAGACTTCCAAGGAAGTTATTTACATGGTCCTCCCGGGCTTCCTCCTAATAATTTGTACAAAACTATGGGATATAAAATCCTCATCAACAAATTTACCAATAGTTCCCAGTTATCAACAAATAAAAATGCCCTTCAGTTTACCCCCACTCACTCTCTCAGCTCCTGGAATCCACAATAGAAGAACTGCTGAGGATACAGCATACCACACTCATCCTTGGGAACAGTTCTACCTGGAGCCATCATCACCAGAGCCTTTCTGGAGCTCTAGGGATAGCTCATGCTCCTGGTGGAGAAGGTTTGGAAAGAAAGGGCTCAAAAAACTTAGGGCTTATATCTTCTCTATCTCTCCTTCTTCTTTCTTTCTTTCTTTTTCTTCTTCTTCTTCTGTTCTGGCATTTGAATCAAGAATCTCACAAATAAGACCTGGTTTAATTTACAGCTTGTATCTACACAGCAGAGAATTCTGGCACAAGGAAAAGACCAGCAAACAAACAGGAAGAGGCAGGGTGGTCAGGTTAGGACAGGTGGTGACATTTGCTGCTGTCTGTCCAGAAGCCTTCATCTGGGGTTCACAAGAAACTCAACTCTTTCTGGTTGATTGTATAGCTTTTGAATAGGTCAAGGCTGCTTGGACATGTGTCATCTCCTTGTGACTCTGTTGAAGTGGAATTTTGGGAAAGAAATGTCAAGATGTCAGAAGGAAAGATCTGGAAATAAAGATGCTGACTTGCTCTAACAGTTGAAGGACCTAGACATAAGGCTCTAACAATCATCCCAGAGGCATTGACTACTGGGCTTTTTGTTCACATGAGACATCATCTCTGAAAGCTATGGACCTCCTCAGACTGCAGAGGCCTCCACACAGCAGTTCTCTCCTTATCCTACCTCACACTCTTGGTTTTAAGGGGCTTAGACTACAACTGTTTGCTCTCAAATCTGTTGAAGTAATTAAAATGGGTAGATCACACTGAGGAGCAGAAAAAAAATTCTGCCTAGACTTTTTCCTTTGGGAATGATAAGTGGAAGCCACTTAAATGGAAGCTGATAAGTGTTTCTGATCAAAGGAGGCATAACAGGAGGAGGAGGAGGTGTCCTGACCACCTTCCTAGTGGTGTGTCATCAGAATGAGCAGTTTGGAGCTGGGAAGCTAAGGATTCTGGGAAATGAAGATAGGATGAAACTATCAGAGAAAGCAGAATTCTGGTTATTCTAAAGGCTGAACATTCTTCAGGTAAGACATGGGTCTAAACGTAGGAAAGAGCAAACTATGGTACCAAGACTGGCAGGAAAAAGACCCCTTTGTGAAATAGAGTCAAAGACAGATGTTACACCAAACTAGATTAAACAAGCCTCATGGGGGCACAAGATATTTTGCATTCAGAATCCCTAGAACATAGAGCATGCTTAAATAAGGATTTTTGTTTCTAGAAGAAGTATGTGGAGGCAATCACTCAGATTTTTTACTCCAAAGCATAGGACGATGGTGAATGACAACGGATAGAAGCATCCAAGAAAAGTCACAGCCAGGGACATGCTGGACTCAGGCTTGCATTTGGAGGCATAGTGTACCTGGCTTAGCAATAATCTATATTCCCTTCCTACTACACCACATCAAGGACCACATCTTTGTTTACACAATAAGTGTCCTGCAAGTGCCCCATAAATTAATGCTTTAGGGCATAAGAGAGGTCACCTAAAACGTTCTGGATGATAAGGAGGAAGTTTGATTAAAAAAAATATCGAGAGCTGATTCATGCCCTAATGCCCTTATATTAATTCTTACGACATTCCAGGAAGTGATATGCTTTTTCCCATTGTGTAGAAGAGACTCCAGACACAAGCAAGGTAACTCCTTTTGTCCCATGGCTTCTTGATGACACTCCCATAATTCACACTCCTCTTAGTTTGAGAAGCAATGGCTAAGAGTTATAGATATAGAATCAGATGAAGCCAATTAAATTCTGACCATTGTGAATAATTTGTGTGGTTTGGGGGAAGCTATTTAGCAGTGCTGTGTAGTTCCCTTAACTATAAACTACAAACATATATAGCAATACCTCCTACAGTGGCTTTAGAATGGATTGGGGATGTTATAGGTAGCTGTGAAGCTCAGATACTTGTAGACAGTAGAAGCTCAGTAAATGTCAACTCCCACTGCCTGCCAAGTTCCTCTCCTGCCTCTCCACACAGTGCTGTCAGAGGGAGTGAAGAAAAAGGTCAGTTCTCCACTGACAAATAACCAGCTCCAGAGTTACAGGTCATCTCATGGTATTTTGTCCTTTTCCTTGAGAAGTGTCTTACATGAAGATAAGGAAAACGCCAGGACCTTCTCCACAGTGTGTGAAATTGTGTTGACTCTTCTGCAATGCACTTTCTCTTGAACAGAATTTATGAGCTTATTTTCAGTGTGTTATTATTCACACTCAATTCTTTTGAAACACTTTCACTTTTGCTTTGAAACCTTAGGCAGAGGATCTCAGAGCAAGGTCACAGAATCAACTGTATCAGGGAACCTGAGATTTTCTTGGAGCAAATAAATGAATTCTCAAATAATCAAAGAGGAGAAATGTATTGTGGCTCATCAGAAGTAAATGGCCATCTGGCTCCATTGTTTCTGGGTCATGATGAACAGAAATATCACTGTGGGGCAATAGAGAAGCTGCCTGACTCAGGGGAGCTGGAAAGAAATGAGAGGGGCAGGAAGGGACCACAGACAAGGTGTAACCTCCAAAGGCATTGCCTCCAGCCAGTCTCTAGCTCCTAATGGTTCTTTAACTTATAAAGTCACCCACAGCTGCTGATCCAATTGTCATAGCACAGCATCCGAGGCCAAGCCTCCAATACATGAGCCTTTGGGGCCATTTAATATCCAAGCATTTAATATCCATAACCCTGGGCAAAGGTGAAGGAAGAGGCCCAGGGTATGATTAGTTTGCTGGGGTGAGAGTCAGAAAGGGTCACTAGGGTCAGTCTCCATCCCATCCCCTAACAATGGAGTCAAAGATTCTATGTCCCTAAAATTCTTTCTCCATAGTCCCAACTATAGCTACCTTGGAGAGCTCCCAGGCTCTTCCCTTGGGCTAAGAGCAGAAGCTGAAGACCTTTTATACAGAATCAGTTTCCTGCTGGGTGTCTTTCCAAGTACCCAAGCCTCTGGATACTCACAAAAAATGGCCTGTCCTTCAGTGCACACTTTGCCTCCAAGAAACAGAGTTCAAAAATATAACTGCCAAGAGAGACTAATCAGTCTGCTACCATGAGTGGGTGACATAAGCTGGTTGAAGAGCAGCACAGAAAATGCTGAGAAGAAAGTTCCTAAGAAGAGTCACATGTGTGACTCCAGATGTGGTTATGGTAAATATAAGTTCAACATATTCTCATATTACAGGTTAAACAAGAAATCCAGATGTTGACATAAAATCCCCCACAAAGCAAGAGTTACTTCCGTTGCTTTTTAAGCACAGCAGTGGGACAGACTCAGAAGTACACTGCTTGTAGCCTCCACCTTATTGCCATGTGCGTGTTGCCTGAACATGTATCCAGGGCCTTGTGCATGCTACAAAAGCACTGTACTTCCCAGCAACACTGAGCCAGAAACAGAAATCTAAGAATATTTTTTTGCCACAGTTGAATGTCTTCTTGATTGTCTTATAACTTTAGATAATTCCCGTTAGTAGTGACACTTCAACTCTCCAAGACCAGTGAATTCTGTAGGTGGCACTAGTCATCTTCTCCCTGACCACTGGTTTTAAAAACCCTATCATTCTTCCAAATTTTATGACAAATACTAGCACAGGGAGAGACAACATGGACTGCTGTCTTTGCATTCCTCCTGAAATTCCACTGCCTTCTCTAAGGACCCTCCTTGAGTAAACAGTGACATCCACTGGTTAAACTTCAGACCCTGTGCCAGTATTACTAAAGAAAAGAAGGTTCACAAGACTTATTTGATCCAGGCAAGGGATTCTCAGTCTCTAACAAACATCTGGAAGAAAGGAATCTGGAGCCAAGAAAAGGCAGGACACAGATGTTAATCAGACAGGAAAGAAACAGAATCCCCAGGACATGTTGGCCTGGGTTTCAGAATGGCAGTGGTCCACTCTCAGTATGCAGCTGTCTGAAGTCATCACCAAAAGGGGGCTATGATTTGCACCATGTGGTGTAGGTCCCTAGCCACACATGGATTCTGAGCTCCTATAATGGGGCCAGCCCAGATTGCAGGGTTTGTAAATGTAAGCTACATAGTGATTTAAAAATCATTGATTTGAAGCTTGGCATTGTGCCACATGCCTCTAATCCTAGCTTTTGGGATGCAGATACAGAATCCTGAGGCTTATCTAGGATATAGAGTAGGACCTTATCTTACAAAAACAATCAGAAACAAACAACAACAACAAGACTTACATTTTTTTTAACTTTTGTAATAGTTCTACTGTAGCAGGTTATAGGAAGTAAACAATAAAATAATTTCCCCTGTTGCTTTTATATTTTCATTTAAAGCATTAGAAAGTAAAATTACACTGTAGCTGGTGTTGCAGTTGAGTTGATATAAACTTACAGTTTGTCTAACTCTAACATTCTCAGCCCTGAGCCTTGGAAGCTCCTGGGATGTCTATAAAATACATGAATATAGGGTCTGGTTCAGTTGCTGGAGTAATCTAACTAGCAGAAATATCATGAATTGCTCTCTTCTTTGCTTCCTTTTGCTATCATTTCTACATCTGGGCTGCCCTTGATCCTCAAATGTGATTGATCTCAGAGTCCTTCTTAAGCACCTCTCTTTCATTTCATACTTCCCTGCTTACAAATATATAATGCCTTTACTCTCTTACAGACATCACCGCACACATCCCAGGAGCACAAGGCCTGTTGGATGAAGGAGATGATTTTCTTCCTACTCCGCACTTATCTCTGGAGTAGAGCTAGAGAGATCAATCAGATCAATCAGAGGAAATGTCAGCAGAGAGTGTGAGAAAGAGGTTTCATGTCTACTTTAGGTGAGATGGCATTGGAAGGCCTCTATGAGACAGCTCAATTGAAGTCTGAGTGACACTAGGCAGGAGGACATGAGCTAAAGCCCCCAGGTCAGGCGAAACAGCTAACAAAAGTCAATCACAGTAAAATAGCAGGTATGTTTGAGGAGACAAAGGCACCACAGTGACTAGCACATGAGAAAGTCAACCAGGATCAAGGAATAGGAGGAAAGATGAAGCTTCCCTGGGAATACAGTTATGAAGGGGGCACTATGGTTTGAATGATACCTCTCCCCAAGGTTTGTATATTGAATTCTTTACCCTCAAGGCCGTGCTATGCAGAGGTGGACATTGAGGCGCATAAGTAAGTCATCTAGGTAAAGTCTTCATGTACTAGTACTCAAGTAAAGAACATTAAAAGGAACCCCATCAATCTCTCTGGCCTTCTTCCTGCACCTGATAGGGCAAGAAGTTGGCAATCTGCACCGTGGAAAAAGATGTCCAGCAGAACCTATGAGGCTAGCTTTCTCATGACACACAAAAAAAAAATTTAAAAGAGCAAATGGTTCCTTTTGCTTTTAGTGTCAAATGTTTTCATTTGTCTAGTGAGTAATGCACTGTAGAGAAGAAAAACTGGCATCATGCTGAACATGGAATAAAGGAGCCATAAAGAATCCAAGGTAAGATATACCCTTCAAAAAGATGCCACATATGAGCCACCTTCTCTACCAAGCCCCAGGTTCCACCACTGTCTAAAATGTATTCAAGATTTGTATTCATCAGTGAGTTAAAGTGCTGATTAGGTCAGAGTCCTCATGATCTATTTCTGCAAATGTCCCCATAGACACACCCGATGCTGAGATTTGCTGAGAACCTAGATATTTCTCAATCTAAGTATATCTACAGACAAGATTAAACATCACACTGACAATGTTAGCACCTTCATTTCAGACTTCCAGCCTCAAGGCTATCAGAAATAACTGCTTTGTTTTAAAGTCATGCAGCCTATAGAGATTTCTTACAAGTGACTCAAGCAGATTTAGACAGGGGAAGTCAGGTGTTCTCTGCCTAAACTCTGTAGCAAAAAAATGGAACAAGGAAAGGAACATTCTAGACTAGCACATTCTAGAATATCTAGAATATTCTATTCTATGTTCTAGAATAGAACATTCTCGAAGGAAGACTAAAGTTATTGCAGCAGAAGAAAGTATGCTAATAACTAAAAGGAAGAGGGGAGGTCATGTGCATAAAACACAGTATACAACAGGCACTGAAGTCTTAGACAAAGCAGAAACAAAGGACAAAGGGCATCACTCTACACTCAATGCTTCGAAAGGAAAAGTGGTTGGTTGGTTGGTTGGTTGGTTGGTTGGTTGGTTGGTTGGTTGGTTGGTTTGGTTTGGTTTGGTTTGGTTTTGTGATTGTTTGTGATACTTGAACCCAAAACTTTCCATATACTAGGCAAGTACTTCCAATGAGTTGTATATCCAGCTAGTCTAAGTATTCTTACATGAAAAGTATTCTTAGAAGTAAAGATGTAGACACAGCACTTACCCAGCATGTCTATTTTTCTAGATTCAACCCATAACACTGAAAAGTTAAATAATAAGTAGAAGTATTTGGTAATTAGTTTCTGTCAATTTGAGACAAGTTAGGATCCTTTGAGAAGATAGAGTACCAACTGAGGAAATGTCTCAATTTGATTGGCCTGATTAGTGATTGGTGTAGGAGGGCCCAGCTTATTGTGGGCTGTGCATCCCTTGGGCAAGTGGTCCTATGTCGTATAGGAAAACACAGACGCAGTAAGTCATGATAGCAAGCTAATCCATAGTGTTCCGCTATGGCTTCTGCTCCAATTTCTACCTCAGAGTCTCTGCCTCAAGGTTCCTGCCCTGTCTTTCCTTCATAGACAAATGTAAGTTGAAATAAATCCTTCCCTTCCCAGGTTGCTTTGGTCATAGAGTTTGTCACAGCAACAGAAATCTAAAACAAAATATTTTTAGAAGTACATTTCTACTTTTTTTGAGAGCCATATACAACTTTTCAAGTGCTGAATGATCATCTTTGGGAGTAAATATAAGAAACTGTAATTCTAAGAGAAATATCAAGTTTTTCACTGTATACCTCATGCATGATGGCTTTTCAGAAGATAAATATATTCTAAAATATATGTGATAGGTCAGACAGTAAAAGTACTGTGTGGGATGCTGTGATAATGAAGACTTCTCATTACACATTTAGTCACACCATATAACATACAGAACTATGTATGAGTGCACCCTCACAAGACAATGGCTCTGGTGATACTGATATATCAGTGAAGGTTTACCAGTTGTATCAAATGCACCGTTCTGGTAAGTGTACTGATCACTAAGGAAATTGTGCATGAGTAAGAAAGTATATGGTCAATCTATACCTTGTGTACACTTTTTCTGTAAACATAAAATCATCAGGGAAGTATCTTAAATGATTAATGATGATATTGTCCTCAAAATAAAAATTAAGTTGATAGGTGAGAGAGATCTACAGAGAGTGCCATTGTGTTTGCTATTTCAATAGCTGGGCTGATCCTATTTCTGGACATCTTTGTAGTTTAGGACCTCATATCCATCCTTTTTTGCTCAAATACTAACTTATTAGGAAGGTCTTTATCATTGTTCTGTATGAGACAGCAACATATGACTATTTGCTTGGCTTAATTTTCTGCATCTCACATTTCAGAATAGATTTTGTATCTAGGACTGTATACATCTGTGTGCATGTTTTGCTCACAGGAAATTCTTAGTGCTCTGTATCTTGTTTTTAATACCTGCAACACAGCAGATATTCTGTAGATTTCTGTTGAGTTAGGTGCAGGCAATATTGCTTGGGTATAATATGGAAGGAAAAAGGTATTGCTGTAGAACCAATAGTGTAAATGGAAAATGTGGTTAGAAGGATGTTCCAGGAGAGAAAAAATTGGTGTGTAATATGTCTATAGAAAAGATAAGGCCAAGTTTTCAAGTGAGAAGAAGAACTTAGTAATAAATAGGGAGAAGGTCTTGGAAGGGGTTGTTTGGGGACAGCTGTAGGGAGATATGGTAATTACATTTCCTGAACCAGAGAATTCTAGAAGAGGATGGGTTCTAAGTTTTCTTAATTCTAGAAATTAAAAGAGTGTTCCATTTGTTTTAAATAAATTGATCTTGAGATACTTTTATGAAGCCAAAGAAAACTACCTAGAAGGCATTTCTATGAAGGATTTGTAAATGAAGGGCTATGAAGTCGTGGATTTACTTATTAAAAAGTGAGTCTTGGGTGGGTGTGTAGCAGGAAGATATATGACACAAAATGACAAAGTTATTGGTTACTAAAACTAAAATAAGTATTGGTGTTTCGTTAAATTATGCTCCTGGCTTTCAGCGTTTAAAATTGTAAAAAAAAAAAAAAAAGATGTTCGTGAGTCTAGAAGATGCTATGCAGTCTCCTAAGAAAAAGAAGTCTTCAGTGTTCCCAACCAGCTGTGGACCATGTGTGCTACAATAAAAAGTTGTCAAGCATTATACACCTAATAGTGCAATTGTGGTATGACCATATTGTCATTGATCAATTACATTCTGATTGGATTTGGACACACTCAAGAAGAAAAAAAAAAAAGATGCCTGGTATAAACCTAGTCAAAAGCTGTGAAGGTCACAGGGACTAGGGAGAAAGCTATGACTGTTTTTGGTTGATTGGTTGGTTGGGTGGCTGGCTGGCTGACTGGCTGCTTGCTTGCTTGCTTGCTTGCTTGCTTGCTTGCTTGCTTGCTTGCTTGCTTGCTTGCTTGCTTGCTAAATGGACAGAAAGGCAAAACAGGAAAAAGAAAAGTGTTCTAACAAATATGCATATAAACTTGGCAAGAGAGCTCAGCAAGAAAATTCACTTGCCATGGATCCTGATGACCTGAATTTAATCTCTCCAACTTACATGGTAGAAGGAGAGAACCAATTTCAACAAATTGTCCTCTGGTTTCTACATGTTCCGTAATTGTGGGTATACATATACATACACATGTGTACACACACAAGAAAATAAATAATTGTAAAGAATACATTTTAAAAGAGTATGTTCAATGCACTTCTGCATATGTGGTACACCACACACACACACACACACACACACACACACAAGTAATGGTTCCAGATAGAGGCATAAATTTGAATGCTACATATTCAAAACTGTCAGTAGAACCACAGACCCAAATGAAGTCTGCCAGGCAAAAAGGATAGAATAAGTATCAAAAGTGGCATCACACCTCATCTTGGTGAAATCTGTCATTCTGTGGCTGATCAGAATATCAAACAAGCCAGGAGAAGAGACCAGATGGCATGGCCAAAGAAGAGAGCAAGTTGGAAAGAGGACTGGGCTCCACAGATGCTTTCAAATCACACTGCATGAGAAGGAAGGTCTTTGGGCTCTAGATTAGCCAACAGGATGTGTTTCTTACATTTCTGAAGACATGCCAAGTGAAAGGTGCTGAATAATGTGTTTAGTTTTGCAGTTAGGGCAGAGGTCACACTAAAAGTGGATTTCCCATCTGGCAAGTTTTATAAAAACACAATAACTTTTCATGAAGAAAAATTATGGACATTCATAAGGAATGTCCATAAAGTGTACTTATTAAGAAATGTTCCTGGCATGAGGCATTATATCAAGTATTGAAAAATACAGAATTCTGCTGGGGAGATGAGTTATAAGTGGAGCATAGCATGAGCTGGGGTTTAAAAGAAACTAGTGAGGATCTAACATTCAGGAAACTGAAGCAAGAGGACCAGGAGTTTGAAGTCAGTCTGCAATTCCAAGTGAGACACTTCCTTACCACCCCTGTGCCCCACTGAAAGGTGAACATAGAAGAACTCATGTGTGTGAAGGGCTGAGGGAGTGCTTCCTCCAAGCCTCTCTGGCTACCAATGAGATTCTTCCTTATGTCATCGCTGCTCTAGAAAATCTTTTCTTCTCTACTGCTTTTAATTTATTTTCCTTTGTACAAACTCTGCCCATGAGATTGGACAATGATCAGTGGGTTAATAATGGGTAGCTGATAGCAGGAGTAACTCCCATGATCAGTTCAGGAGAGATTCACACACCAGTGTGTGCTGCCTTTTCCTGGGTCTTTTCCTGCACAGAGTGAAGGAGACTTAGCAGCCAACATACCTCTGGGCATCACAAATGGCTTCCTCTCTCCCTAACAGAGTTACCTAAAATAATAAGATATCTCCCTACCTGTGTGTCTCTGGGTGTGCAAAGGAAAAATAGTACCTATGAGGCCTCAAGGAACCAGTCTATGAAAAAAAATATGGGATTAGAAGTATTGAGTAGCTCTTACTCTTCTTCATGAATTCTGAATTCCAAACCCATCAAACTCACTTTTGGTCCAGCTCCATGCCTCCATAACCTATAGATTTTTCTCTGAAACTTCCAATACCTTTCTGGGGATCAACATGGTTACCTGGCAGATATCCATGGTCTTTAAATTTTTAGCTTCCTACAAACCCAGACCCCACAAAATAATGCTCCTCTGAATTTGGGGATTATTTTTCTCTAGTCTAGAAACTGAGACCAGAAATGTCTTTTTACATTTATGCCCAGTATGGTCTACAATGAGAGACTTGAACACTGATCTTGAAATTATATAAGCCAGCTGAGATACGTTGAATATGAAATGTCCCTATGGGTTATGGTTTCAATACTTGGTACCCAGATCACACACTTATTTAGGTCTTAGAAACTTTAGGAGGTGTAGTCTAGCTGGAGGAAGTGAGTCCCAGAGGACAAGCATTTGAAGTTTAGGCCTTGTGATGGCATTCATGGTTGTGAACTTGACTACATCTGCAATTAATAAAAATCCAAGCATGCTTGCCCTAGCCTTGTTAGCAAGTTCATTCCTTCACTGGCATTAGAGCCTACTTCTTCTGGATTCCAGTATATATTAAAAACAAGTTGAAATATCTAACCTTGTGAACTGAGTAACTTCTATATTCTGGAACTTCCCATTCACAGCCAACCATTGTTGGTTATTCACTGCTTCCTATCCACCATGGGGAAACAGCCTCCTCCTTCTCCTCCTCCTCCTCCACATGTTTCTACTGTGAAGATGTTCTATCTTACCATAGCACCAGACTCAACCTAGCCAAGCACTATGGATTGAAACCTCTGAAATTCTAAACTAAAACAAATCTCTCCCTCCAGGCTTATATGTGGTATGTCATAGTGATATAAAGTCTAACTACCATGCTGACCTTGGAGGGCTGGCTCTGAAGTGACATTTCTAAAAGCAGCTTGCTCTAAACTTTGGATTTGGGTTTAAGAGCTGATATTTCTATCTTAAGCTAAGGCTAGGATGATGAAAACAGCCAAAGGAAGAGAATATAGAAATTCTACAACTTCTGAATTTTGTAAAGGCAAATCCTTCCCTGCACATAGCCCTCCCCTCACTAGACTAAGTGTTCTTCTCTGTGTGTCAGCCTGTTCTTCCTCTGCTGCTAAGAGTCCAGCCCCTCCACCCAGCTGTTAAGGCACTGAGCCCTGGAATTTTCCTTCTGTCTCTTCCAATAAGAGCAAGTGCAGCTTCCTTTAATGGGCTGTCAATGGACAGTAAGGACCTGGACTGCACAATTAAATGAAACAAATGCTTGGCCATGTCTGCTAACAACTGTGAAGATAGCAAAGCCTGAGAAGTTACAATTCTAGAATCTGTACAGTCAGAGCACAACCCATTCCTTTTCTATGCAGCGTCATTCTGGGCTTTTAGCCTTTTTTTCTCTTTAACTGGGAGTTTACACATGAGGATATAATAGCAAACAGTGGAAGGCAATAAAACCTGCTCTCTAGGAAAGTAATTAACCCGTAAATGTTTGCTGCAACTGATGGAAAATCTTTCCTACTTGACACCCAGATCCCTTCTATATCTGAGACCTTTTCCTCTCTCTGCTTTCAACAGAGCAGCCCAAACAGCCCTTCACTTAGCCTTGGTGAGGCAGGTTCATGTGAGCAAATTCCTACATGCCTGTTCATGAGGAAACACAGGCAGAAGCAGAAAGTACTCCCAGATTCCCCAGAACAGGGGGAATAAGGATTCCTGCTACCTAAAACTCACATTGGAAGAAAACTATACATATTCCTCAGGTCTCAGAACAATGAACATACTGGGCAACAGGGAATGTTAGCCCAGACTAACCTTGAACTTGTGAACCCGCTCCCTTAGCCTCCCAGTATTTGGATCACAGGTGTAAGTCATTTTGATGAGTAAAGAATGTACTACTTTTATGGTCTGATCAAGAAAAAAATTACTTCAATTTTTGAGTAAACAGGGAAAGCCCAGGGATGCTGAGATTCTCCAGTGCCCTTAAATGCTGTTGACAAGATGTAGAACCTCCTGCTGAACTATGGCCACTGAATTTTCACCTCCACATCATCTTGTAATGGATGTAAAATGGAAGCAGATCCAGACTTGCTTAGATGAGCTGAAGAGTGATGAGGCAGAACCTTGGGGTATTATGGTCTCTCTGAGCTTTACTACATGTGACACTAGTTCATCTTCTACATGCTGGGAAAACTATGGAAACTGTGCTTTTCATCACAGAGCCAGTGACAGTTACACTCGGGAGAAGTTGTCGAATTTGGGGCTGAAAAATCTATCCTCAGGTACTGATGGGCATCCCAAGATGTACTGAGACCCAGTCAGAATCACTTTGTAAGGCAGTCCCCAGGACCTTGGCCATGAGTGTCAAGAACCCATCAACAGCTCTGCAAGAGACATCGAAGGCCCTCAACTAGCCACTTCTTGATGGATTGCCTCCAGGACTGAATTGGTTTTAGATGCAGAATTTTTCTACTAAGCAGGCAGCCTTTAATAAATTATGTAAACTCTCTGGGCTCTATTTCTTCCTCTATAAGAGAGAAACAGGACAAAACCCTATCTCATTGTTTTAATAACTGACCCTTGACCTCTCCTTCCATCAGCTTAGAGTCAACCCTTCACTTCGACCCCTCCAGATCTGTAGGTGTTTGATTTTACCAAGCAAAACATTACATCTCCCACTAAATCTCTCTTTTATCTTTACCCAAGTCACTGATAATATTGAAAATGTAAAACATTCCCTAGGGTAGGAAATGGGAACAAACATTTTCAGGGTACTGCAACTATTGCAAGCTGTTACATTTATTAGCAAGCAGTAAAGTTCAAGTACTTTTCTGTTCATTTTCCATTTTATTGTATAGATGCTGCACATGTGGGAGTTCGTGTTTGCATGTATGCAAGCACATGTGTGTGAGTAGACATGTATGCTCCTGTGTTTGGAGCTCTGTAGCTAATGTCATGTCTCATCCTTAATTACTCCTCTACTTTATTTGTGAAGGCAGAGTCTCTCAGTCAAACCTACAACTTGCTACTACCACTATGGCTAGTCCCAATATCCAGCTTGCTTTACGGCTCACCTGTCTGCCTTTGGAGGTTAGAATTACAGGTGTGTTCCTGTACCAACCTGGCATTTTACAAGTATTCTGGGGATCTTAAGTACAAACCTGCACTTATACAGCATGTGAGTGAGCCACTGAACCATCTCCAGAGTCCATGTTCAAATTCTTAAGCTGTTTCCCCAACTCAGAAACTACTCAGCATCTCTTAACCTTCATCTTTTTTTCAGCTGTAAAATGAGAAGGATGTGGTAAGACCTACTTCCAGAGATACGCTGAGCTACTAACTGAGCTGATGCAAATTCCTGACATTTCACCATGCTGGATTAAAAGAAGAATTTCTTATGCCTAATTCAAAATCCTGCCTATGTTTCTTATTTTTCCCACAAACAAAACAAAACAAAACAAAACAAAACAAAACAAAACAAAACAAAACAAAACAAAACAAAACAACTTGAGACTTATGGTATTTAGGCAACCTGGAACCATTGTGAAGCAAATTAGAACTAGGGACGTATTCCACATAACCAGTCCCCAAAGACTCAGCTAGGTAGCACCAGTGGGCTACCCAGAGGGTTTGCTTTCTGGAGAATGTGTTGACTCTTTTTTTTTTTTTAAGATTTCTCTTTTTATGTGTATAAATAAGTGCTTTGCCTACATGTCCATCTGTTCACCACATGCATGCCTGATGAGAAAGGAAGCTAGAAAAGGATATTAAACCCCATAGAACTGGAGTTACGCATGATTGGGAGCCACCAAGTAGGTGCTTGGAAAGAGCAACTAGATCCTCTGAAAGAGCAACTAGAACTCTTAAGAGCTGAACCACACCCATGTAAGGAGTTACAGAGACATAGTTTGGAGCTGAGACGAAAGGATGGACCATCTAGAGATTGCCATACCTGAGGATCCATCCCATAATCAGCCTCCAAATGCTGACACCATTGCATACACTAGCAAGATTTTGCTGAAAGGACCCTGATATACCTGTCTCTTATGAGACTATGCAGGGGCCTAGCAAACACAGAAGTGGATGCTTACAGTCAGCTATTGGATGGATCACAGGGCTCCCAATGGAGGAGCTAGAGAAAGTACCCAAGGAGCTGGGGGGGATCTGCAACCCTATAGGTGGAACAACATTATGAACTAACCAGTACCCCCCAGAGCTCGTGTCTCTAGCTGCATACGTATCAGAAGATAGCCTAGTAGGCCATCAGTGGAAAGAGAGGCCCATTGGTCGTGCAAACTTTATATGCCTCAATACAGGGGAATGCCAGGGCCAAGAAGTGGGAGTGGATGGGTGGGGGACTTTTGGGATAGTATTGGAAATGTAAATGAAATAAATACCTAATTTAAAAAAAAAAAAAAAGAGCTGAACCACGTCTCCAGCACCTGGATGCTGTTCCATTCTGTTCCATCCACAGTTCCAACCTTTGTGGATCAATTCCTGCTTTCTTATAAAACCAGGTAAAAGAAAACAAAAGAGGCATCAGGCAATAAGCAGAAATAGATGTGCTAAGAGTTAACCACCATTCTTGGCTCTTTATTTTCCAAAGTTCAGAGCCTATTTAACAAAGATGAATCATTTGGGGCAGGTCCTACTTAAGGTCCCAAGTTTTTTTGGTCCACATTGACAACATGGCCCAACAAATAGAAAAAATATTTTGTTTTACATAGGAATACCTTTGCGCGCTCTCTCTCTCTCTCTCTCTCTCTCTCTCTCTCTCTCTCTCTCTCTCTCTCTCTCTCTCTCTCTCTCTCCTCTCTCTCTCTCCCATTGCTCAGCTAAGATGAAGGCTAAGAACAGACACCTTCTGCAAGTTTCACTGGGTAAGATGCAGGCTATCAAGGATTCTCTATCTCCAAGTACCATTGAGTGTGAACTACAGACAATCATTGCACCGCTATCCTAGCTGGTTAAGTGTGAAAAGAATAAAGGATGCTCTTAGCAAGTGTTTGGAGAAGGGAAGGGAGCCGAAACAAGGCAGAAGCTTCCCATCAGTGATCAACAGCTCAAGGTGGAATTCTGAGAGATTAAAACAAACAGTGCTTCTGCATGCAAAGCAGCCCTCGACAGCATGATGGATGGGAGCTGAATACATTCCAGCCTCAAAATTCTTTCTGTTCTTTCTCATTGGAGGATCGGAGCCAGCTCAAAGCTGGTCTCTCTGCATGACGAGTGAAGGCTGGAGCCTCCTTTCCCTTCTCAGAACCAGGTGTCTGGTCAGTCATGGGCAGCACTTATTATTAGATTTGGCAGCTTCTAGAAAGCTGAGAGAGAGACACAAGCTCTCTCCAGAGTTTGAACTTAGCCTGCTCATTGCCAAAGTTGCTTGCCCAGTAGGATCTCCTAGGGAAGCTTTTAAGCATCCCTAGCCCCAGCTGTCTTCTGGGTCAAAGAAGCCACAGTCTGCCCAGTAGGGCATATGTACCTGGGGTTTGAAAACTCTCTGGGTGATTACCATGTGGAAGCAAATTTGAAAATCCCCATTTTGGAGCCATGATTCTTAGCAGGGGTTGATTTTTGTCCCCCTGGGAAACATTTGGCAATATCAAAGGATATTTTTGTTGTTAGAAGAGGGATGGTGCTACTGACATCTAGTGGGAAGAAGCCAGGGAAGCTGCTAAACATCCCTATGACAAAGAAATAACTGGATAAAATTGTGTTGTACAAGTAGGGAAGCTTGACATGTGTACTTGCGATCCACAACATCAGCCTGTTCAAATTGCAGAGCCTCAGGCTCTTCTCCCAGAATCACTGGATCCAAATCTGCACCTTCATAAGATTCCAAGATGACTGCTAAATACATTTAAAAAGCAGTAGTTCCGATTCTTCAAATGCTTCATTGAATGAGGGAGAGTGCCACCAATCTTAACTGAAAATGGATTCTTCGCAGCATCAACCTTTTTTGTTGGTTTGTTTTACATTCAAAACTCACCCCTAAAGACCAGACAGGGACAGGTCTCAGATTTCAGAATTAGCAGATCATATTTGGGTTCCAGCATTGGCTGGGACTACTTAAATAGCTTTGCTTTGTCTCATCTGTCTAATCTGCAAATGAGAAGGAAATATAGAGACAAACTATGCAACGTGATAGATGACACCAGAGCAGTATGAGCTGGCATCTGAGCTTCACTAACCTACTAGAGCTATCTTTTGAGCAATTCATCTTCCCTATTTGAATATTGATTTTTCTTATCTGGAAAAAAACAATTTGTATTCATTGGCTGCTCATGGAAAATACCACTCAGGTGTTGAAGTTTAAGGTACTAACATGGGGTAGACACTCAAGAACAGGCATTTGTCTGGTTCCTGAAACATAGCAGGGAAGAGTTTTTTATTCAAATTGTACACAAAATACCATAAGCCCTAACCCTATATCAATCTGGCAGGGTATTCATTCATAGTCATAGACCCCCTTCACCTATCCAAGGCCAACACATAGGGTGATGTCATCTGCTGTTCAGTCATAGACACTCCTTTGCCCATCTAAGGCCAACACATAAGGAGGATGCCATCTGCTATTCAGTCTTGTCACTTCTGTTTAGACTGCCTCTTAAAAGTAGGTTGCTAGCTTTGCAACTTCCAAAAGATTCTCAACAAATGAGTGCTACTAGTGATTCAGAATTCACAGCCACACAACTTGTGTCAGGGAGGTGCTGGAATTCACGCCTAACCCCTTCCAACTCAAAAACAAACTAATATTGTGTTTCTACACTACTTCCCTTGGGGCAGCTGTTTCTACCCACCTCATCAAACACACACACACACACACACACACACACACACACGACAGAGACAGAAAGAGGGAGGAAGAACATAGAAACTAATCATCTAATCATCTGATATGGAGGAATGACCACCTTGTTTCTTTTCTTTTTCTTCTTTTTTTTATTGGATATTTTATTTATTTACATTTCAAATGTTATCCCCTTTCCTGATTTCCCATCTGGAAATCCCCTATCCCATCGTCCCTCCCCCTGCTTCTATAAGGGTCCTCACCCACCCACCCACCCACCCACTTCTACCTCCCCACATTGGTATTCCCCTACACTGGGGCATGGAGCCTTCCCAGGACCAAGGGTCTTTCCTCCCATTGATGTCCAACAATGCCATCCTCTGCTACATATGTAGCTGGAGCCATGGGACCCTCCATGTGTACTCTTTGGTTTGTGATTTAGTTCCTGGGAGCTTTGGGGGGTGGGGGCGTCTAGTTGGTTGATATTGTTGTTCTTCCTATGGGTTGCAAACCCCTTCAGGTCCATCAGTCCTTTCTCTAACTCCTCCATTGGGGACCTCATACTCTAATGTTTGGCTGTGAGCATCTGCCTCTGTATTTGACAGGCTCTAAAAGAGCCTCTCAGGATACAGCTCTATCAGGCTCCTGTCAACAAGCACTTCTTGGCATCTGCAGTAGTGTCTGGGTTTGGTATCTGTATACAGGATAGATCCCCAGGTGGGGCAGTCTCTGGATGGCCTTTCCTTCAGTCTCTGCTCCAAAATTTGTCTCTGTATTTCCTCCCATAAGTATTTTGTTCCCCCTTCTGAGAAGGACAGAAAAGAAGGCCCATTCACAAAAGAACACACTTGGTATGCACTCTTTGATAAGTGCATATTAGCCTAAAAGCTTAGAATATCCAAGGTGCAATTCACAGACCACATGAAACTCAAGAATAAGGAAGACCAAAGTATGGATGCTTCAGACCACCTTGTTTCTTAACCAGTTTATAAATGACCTTAAAGCAGAAGTCATACATTTCTCTTGCTACCTGTTCTTTGGGGTCCTTAATACATGAATGTGCCCACAACAAAATCTCAACAAGTCTGCTAACCAAGTGATTGACTGGTGAGCCCATTGATTGATTAGATCCTGGCTGACTGGAGAAGTGCAAGCTAAGGACTAGTATGCACGTTGCAATTGCCCAATCTCCTGTGCCTGGAAATATCCGTGGCTTCTTAAAGAGTTTACTACAATCTGGATAGATACTTAATGTCCTCATTCTGTCCACCTTCCCTAGAAATTTCCAGAAATCAAATAAAACACTTATTGAAGTCTTATATTAAAGGCTTACTTTGATTCTTGCCTCTGCAAAAATAGCCTGGCACACACTGGAACAAAAATTACACTGAGCATGGAGAGGGGAGAGGAGGAATAAGATACAGAGAGCCTGGGAAAAGGGAGCCAAGAGGGACATCTTTTACAGCAGAGAGGAGTACACAGTCGTAGAGCAGAATGTCCTCCCAGTCAGAGAATGGGATAGCCTAAGACCTGCATCCAAGCCCTGTGAAAACTAAAATTAGCACTAATGGGAGCATGAGAACCACACAAGATAAGCTAGGGCGGGGAAGGCTCCAGCTTTTGGACCATTGGGTCCAAATGCCATGGCTAGAACCCAAACCCCTGGAGCAGAAGTGTGGGCAGGCTTCAGTACCAGTGATAAAGAATGGACCGGAGCCAGTGGAATGGAAGGTGGGGATTTCTTAGTTCTACTTTTTGCAACAAAGAGACTAAGCAACTCTTGTGTGTGAACCATGACACAACACACAACTTCCACAAAGGGAGCATTGATTTCACTCCAGGTAGAGGAGTGCATTCAATGCTGGCATCTCCTTTTTTAAGAAAATAAAAGGCAAGCCCTCCACTTCAGACAGGCCAGAGTCTAAGAAGACAGATCTTCTATCACGAAATGCAATAAAGGTCTTCTGGTCTTTCTGCAGGGCTTGATCTGTAATTCTTCTGGGTATTCAAGGAGCTGTTATCTCACTAGGACCAAACAAAACCCCTGGACCATAGACAACAGGGAGAAATAGGCTAGAGACCTGAGCATAAAACCAAATGAGAGTAAGGAGAGGGAAGAAAAACAGGGAAAACCAAACCAAATCAGGGCATGAGAGGGCTCCAATGCCTAAGAAACAATGAGAAACCAGGCTTAGGAGAAAAAGACCCTCTCCCTTAGGGGTATATCGTAGTTGCTTTAAATATTGCTATGGTAAAAATACCCTAACAAGCAACCTAAGAGAGAAAGGGTTTCTTTGTCTAATAGTTCGAGGTTGCAATCTCTCATGGCAAGGAAGCCACAGACTGAGGATGGTTGTCACAGAATCCACAATCACGCAACAGAGAGTCACAAATACGTGCGAAGGTTCAGTTCACTCTCTCCATCTTACACAGTCAGGATGCCCTGTTGAACATTCTACCTACAGTTGAGATGAGACCTCCCACATCAGTAAACTTAATCAAAACAGTCCCTAGCAGGCAATCCCAGAAGCCCCTGTTCATGCACAGGTCATGTTCATCTGATAACAGAGCATCACAGGAGATTTTGTTCAAAACGGAGAAGGTTATCTTTTCCTAGGGGTCTCAGTTTATCCTAGTGATACCAAAGCTGTCCTTCCATTCCCAGAAGACTTTGAAAAGTTTCAGGTCTGCTCAGGAAGTGCTCATGTAGTACATAAAAGGTGCCATGGGCCCAAACATGAACAACAAACAGCCCGGATCACATTATACAAATCCTTGTGATAACGTGCTTTTCTTCTACTGAGAAGACAATTTATGATCTCTATTTCTCCATCATTTAAAACTAAAATTTAGGGGGTTCCCCAGTGTTACAAATTGAACCCAAAGCCTTATACGTACTCACATATAGATCCCCACCTCCACCCCCCAATTGCTATTAAGGTAACAAAGGGAGGCAGTACAGTGAGAAAAAAGCCTGGCTCTAAATGAAGAGGAAACCTCATTGAAGAAAATAAAAGGGAAAATGGGCACTGTAAAAGATGCTTGAATTTATACACATAAGCATATTTCCTCAAAGTCAAGTTTTGCTATGAATCAAAATAGTATTCAGTAATGCAATCAAAGGATCTGCCTTCCCACACAAAAACTTTGCAAAGAAAATGTTTTTCACAAAGGAAATACAATATTGTCTTTGTCTGATAGACAAAAAGAACATAGTGGGTTCTTTTGTAAACATTTCACATTCCTTTATAGTGTGTGTGTGTGTGTGTGTGTGTGTGTGTGTGTGTGTGTGTGTACAATTACGTGAATGTGGAGAGCAGAGGACAACTTGAAGCAATCAGTTCTCTCTTTTCAACCACATAGATCAAACTCAGGTCTTTAGGCTTCGCATCAGGTATATTACCCACTGAACCATCTCTGTGACCCACAAAAATGAACAATTTCCTTTTACCACCTATCCAGTGCTGTATATAATTTATCTTACTCAGCACTAGGAACAGCCCAACCAGATAATTTTATCTCTCACTGACTGATAACAAAATATATATTTAGGAAGGTGTAAAAATGTTCTCTAGGAGCAAATCAGAAATTTCATCAAACACTTGCAATGTAGCAACTAGATACAGACTTCCCTCCTCTCCCTAGAACCATCACACGGTTGTGGAGGAGTGAGACATCTCCCTTAAACATCATTCTAAAGGGATACAGGTTCTTGGTCAATTCACCAAGTGACCAATTAGCATCCTCCCTTGTATAGGCATCCCCAGTCCTTAAAGAGAGGGAAAAGCTGCACTATCCTCCCAGAGCACATTGATATTCATCCCAATCCCCTTCCTTCTCCATTCTAGCAGCACATAAATTACTAGCTCTGTTGTCAAATGCTGCATGTAATTGTGTTCAGCAAAACATCCCCAGGGAAAAAGAAAAGTCATCCAGTCTGCAATGGACCAAGACAGGCCAGGGGCTCAGCAGAGGGCTGAGTTCTGGTGTCCACCCTCTCCTCCTACCTCCTTCACAAACTCAGACAAGCCAGGACCTGTCAGAAACCACAAACAACATCAGACTGTGAGTTGGGGAACAATTCTAATTAAAAACCAGTGAATCCTGTGCTTGTCAAACCATGCAAAGCTATACAAGGGAAAAAGAGACTCATGTACACTTAGATTACTAAAAACCTGTTTTAATAAATCAGTAGAAATAAATACCATTTAGATAATTACAATGATCCGGATCATGTAATAATTATTTCATTTAATCCCCACTGCAGTCTTTGGGGGATGTCAAAGCCTGTACTCAAAACTGCCTGCTATTAGACATGTTCAAGTCAGCCCATAAATAGAGAGTTGGGGATGCTTTTCTGGACCCAGTCCACAGACATCATCCCTATAAGCACAGCTCTTGGGTCTTTGTATTATAGCCTGTTTCCTCTGGCCTAGCTGATTGGTCCAAGTGGAGATCCACCCACTGCATGATAACTCTTTGAAAATTTCTGCAAATTAATACAGGCTTCTTGCAAAATACCTCACATAATTTCCCATTTAAAAACATAGTTCTGTGCGTAAAGTAGAATGGCCAGAGGCTGGGTAGATCCTCATTGGATAAAATGTACATACCACAAGCATGAGGAATGAACTTGAGAGACCTACCACCCATGATTTTAAAAGCTAGGCAAGCATGGAAATCTGCCTGTCATCTTAACACTGAGGAAGAGACAGGGCATGCCCAAGACAAGCTCACTAGATAGACAAGTCAAATCTGAAAGTACTAGATTCAGGGAGAGACCCTGCCTCATGAGATACAGCAATAAGCAACTGAAGGAAACACATCAAATCTGGTCTTCACATAGACATGCATACACATGGTCACATACCCGTGACAATGAATATATATATATGCTATATACATACATATATATACACACACACACATATATATATGTGTGTGAGTGTATGTATGTATATATATACATATATGTGTGTATGCATGTATATGTGTATATATATATGTGTGTGTGTATGTATATGTGTGTGTATATATATATATATATATATATATTCCAAATTAACTAATAATTTTTTAAACTCATTTTTTAATCCCATAGCCAGATGAAGGAACACATGCCCATAGTCCCAACTATTCCAGAACCTAGGTCAGTTTACTACCAGCCTAGGCAAGATATTTCTTTCACTTTCAAGAAATGCTGATAAAGCACTGTAGCATGAAGACTTGAGCTTCTACTCATTATCTAGCTATATGCTCTCCTACTCTATCTAGCTACACTGCCTACTCTTGTTTTCTATTTTTTCTGTTTATTTCTCTTTATTTGGTTGTTTTTTTCTTGTTGTTTGCAGGGAGGTGGTTGGTTTTTGTTTTGTTTTGTTTTTCTTGAGAGATGGTTCTCTTATGTGGTTCTCACTGTCATGGCACTTGCTAAGTACACCAGGCTGGCCTTGAACTCACAGAGATCTACCTGCCTCTATCTCCTGAGTGTTGGCTCTAAAGGTATGCACTACCATGCGCAACTACCCTTCTGTTCTGCCATCCTGAAACTGTGCCTTCCATTTGCAAAGTCACATGATGGCTCAAATGACTGCCAATATGTTTATCATGACCCCTGAGTGTCAGGCAACAGGAAAACAGAAGCAAAGAAGTTCTTGTGAGATAGACCTCCCTTATTGTATGAAAAAAATATAAATAAAAAAGCATTTCTAAATTGTCTACCTATCAACTTCAGCTCAACATGTAGCCACAGATACCAAAATGCTCAAGCTAGATGCAAAAGAGACTGGCAACGTTGTATGTGTTAAAGATGCTGTCACCCTGATCTGTACCAGGGCAATAACTATATAAAAATATAGTCCAATATATAAAAATACACTTGGAAGACCTGTTCGGATTGCCACCATTCTGTATTTGGGTCCTATGGAACACTGTTTTATTCAATAGATCCCACAATAACCCGAGGGAAGGTGTCAGTTTATTTATTTTATGGATTGGGAAGTGAGGACACACAAAGTCTAAGTCATTTACGCACATTCACAAACTGAAATGTGAACCAATAAAGTAGATAGCTCATGAATAACATTTGCCATGACATCAAACCCTTTATGTTTCCGCTTGACAAAAACATCACATGTGACATGTTAATCTCCCTAAAACTTGAAGGCATCACTAATCCCCCTTTCTGGCTCCACTGTCCAGGATTCTAACCACTGTGTGATAATTTTACCACCTCATGGTAGTTTCATTTACTAAATCACGGTAGAAAATTAACAGACTCAGGGAAGCCTTCACATTGGCTGGTGAAAAAACTTTCGGGTATATTGGAGTAGGAACAAACTATGGACCCTCAAAGCTTCAGCATAGACAGGGATGCACTGACCCCAGCGTTGCTAAGACGGACATCAGAAAGGCTAACCGTGATTGCACACTGACACCTTCTGAACCCTTTGCTTTTCAATCAATTTATAAGTGTCATTCCACTGAGTACACAGCCTTGCCCTTCCTTTTCCTCCACTTCCGGCTAGGGATTCATTTCCCTCCTTTGTTTACTCCACTGGGCCCTCAAAAATTCTTCATGGTTAGCTTACTTGGGAGTTCTTTTTCATGACTATTTTAAGAGAAAGGCTGACCTGGTTATAACCTGACTCCTTGGTCCACACATCTTCAGGCCTAATTCCCAAATGAGGTGAAAAGGTTAGCTGCAGCTGAGAAGAAGAAGGCTTCCCAGCTGCTACCAAGAGAAGTAAACATTCTTATTAGAATAATAGGCAAACTGTGAAGCCATGGAAAGCCTTAGCAACAGCATCCTGGCATTAGATGGCTTAGGCAAGGAGACCTGACAGCTGCATAGTGTGGTTCCATTAAATACTCCGCACTCTAAGTGTTTATTCATCACACCAGTACCCACAGCAAATGCACCTAAAGATGATGCATGGGGAACTCAACTTAACTAATCCTGATTTAACAGGCACCAGTTCTAAGCCTAGCATTTGTCAATACTGAAGCTTAGGAACAAAAGAGCTTAAGACTTTCCCTTTGACTAACTCATGGACTAACAGATGCATACCTCAATAAACCCAGATACAAACTTAGTTTACTGTCATCTAATGAGCTAAATACTCCAATAAAGGATCACCAAGCTCAATGCAGAGGCATATGACTTTTATCCTAGGACCTGGGAGGCAGAGGCAGCCAGACCTCTGTGAGTCTGAGACCAACCTGGTCTACATTGTGAGTTCTGGACAGGACCACCAGGCCTACAATTGTGAGAATTTGTCTCAATAAAATAAAGGAAAGGGTTGTCAGTTCTCTGGGACTCTCAGGGAACTTTCCAGAAGAATTAAAAATGGAAGATAGACCTGGTGACTCCTGGTGAACATGACTTCTGCTGTCATTCGGAGATGGGGAGCCTTCCAATGAGAACCACCATTATTACTTTTAGGTCTATACTAAGTACCTATGCCTCTGGCCTAATAGATACTCCTACACATGCATACTAGTAAGCATTGATTTTCACTTAAGATTTTGGGAAATTTAGACAGCATGAAATTAAACACTAAAGATAGAACACATTTTAAATCCCCACGAAGTAATCCGTTTTCTTGCTCATTTTCCCAGGTTCTCCTCTTCCCCTTCACACCTCTCAAATTTCACCTAAATGTCCAACTTGGCCTGAATAAGAGGTCACTAAGATGACAGGAAATTGAACGTTCCAGCTCTCATCCTAATCCTGATGGCCATAGGCATATGAGAATACTTCATAGAGCCCTGGATTTTACCCAAGAGGTTCCAGTGTCCACCAAAAACAACAAAAAAAAATTTAAGTTAAATGCAGTTAGGAAGGCAAGAATCACTTTACTTTGCTCCTATAGCAGCACAGCCCTGTGCCATAGCCTCTCTCTTGAAGAAAAGGGATGAAGATAAAGAGAGAGTCTACATACCCACCGTGTGGGACACTGACCTAGAGGCTTGCTCTACATTCCCCAACCTGGAACCATGAGGAAGTCTGGAGAGATGCATCTTCTGGGGTCTTATAGAGAGAGCAGTGCACAGAACAAGCACAAACTTGACAGCATCCACTCATAGTTCCTAACCAGCTTTTGGACTCTAAGGTTTCTGCCCACAGAATCCACAGATAAAATGCTTTAACAACCTCTCAGCTGCTTCTGTAAGCAAAGGCATAGTGAAGTCACTGAACTGGACCACTCAGTGTATGGGTGAGAGTTTATTTGGGAATCAAACTGCTAGGAGAAAAGCTGACAGTGGGAAGAGCATTGTTAGTTTTATGGGGACAGGTAGTAGGAGAAGTAGAGGGGAAGACCAGAATTGCCTGGAAGTTGTGTGGGGAGCTTTGGTATATTGTAGGGGGCTTGAATTAATCAGGAAGTAGGTATTGTTTGCCCAAGGTATGAGTGGGTATGGGAAATAATGACTTTTCCTAAAGAATAGAAACCCACTTCACACTGAGGAAGGCTAGGTTTTGGTTTTGGTTTACCCAGTAGCAATGCTTTTGTGTACCTGGTAGAGACCAGTCTGAGCTGAGCCCAGGTTGTCACTTAGGACATTTTCAGTGGCACTGCCATCTGGGATCCCAACTTGGACCTAACAGCCACCATAATCTAACACATTCCCAACACAGACAGAACCCTACACATTTTTGTGTGTGGAGTACAGACACTCCACAAACATAAGAATTGGAACAGACAGTGAAGACCATAGTTACTCGGTCTCAAGGCACTACCCAGAGGGTGGGGGACAGAAAGGTCTCAGAGAGCATCCTAGCAGCAAGTCACAGAAATTTAAGGCTTCCCCATGGAAAGGGAACGAGAGTAGAATAATCAGGACAATAAAAAAATCTGTGTGTAGCCGAGCGTGGTGGCACACACCTTTAATTGCAGCACTCAGGAGGCAGAGGGAGGCGAATTTCTGAGTTTGAGGCCAGCCTGGTCTACAAAGTGAGTTCCAGAACAGCCAGGGAAACCCTGTCTCAAAAAAAAAAAATCTGTGTGAAATGTCTAAAGGACCCACAGAACGTCCAGCTGTGCGTCTTAATGATGGCTTTCCTCTCTGAGGCCAGTGGGTTAAAACCAGAAAAAAAATGACTAATTCTTTAAATGTAAAGACAATAAATCATAGCTTCAAGGAAAATGAAAAATCAAGGAAATATTACATGGTCAGAGAAAGACAGTGTCTGACCTCAAAAATATAGCAATGGAAGAACTCCTTGAAAAGAACTCATCACAGCTGTGTTATTGAAGCTGAGCAGGCTCCAAAGAAACGTATGTGGACAACGAAACAAAATCAACCAAAAGGTGCAAGGGTAAAATGAGAAGTTCAACAAAGACAGACACCAAGGAACTATATCAAAACAAATCCAGGCTGAAATAAAATATTGACCGGACTGAGAAACCAAGAAACTGGCAAATAGGAGGCCAGACTTCTCTCCAGTTAGAATATCAAAGGGAAAAAGAAGGAAAGAGCAAAATGATCCTGCAGAACACCTGAAAATCCAGATTCACAAATCTAAAATGCCAAAATGATAAGAGTCAAGTGACCAAGACAATCAAATTGTCAGAAGTCACAGATGGCAGATCTCAAAACCATCAAGGTAAAAGGAAACACTTTGTGTGCCAGGGAATTCCTGGCAGCCTCTCCTTGGAGTCTTAGCAGAAGTTTTGGGAGCCAAGAAAGAGCAAAATGATAGATTCAATGCACCAAGATCAAAACAGCCACCCCAAAAATCCTATTCAAGGTACAGCTGCCCTTCATACCAGCAAGAAATCTAAAATCTTTGTGAAAAAAAAAAAAAACACTCAGGAAATTTGATCATCACTGGACTATGAAAGAAGGCAAACATATCCAAAAGTAAGTAAATAAAGCATGCTGTTAGATTTAACCAAGGCCAGAGTAAATACCCCTGACAGGCCTGACCTGCAAAGGCTACGTGTGCTAGCTTGTGGTGCTACCGGGTGGAGGACAGGGATCAACTCTCTGAAGTCAATTCTCATCTTTCCACCCATTCAGAGTTCTGGGAAAGGAACTTGGATCCTCAGGTTTACACCATCAGGCAAATGCCTTTACCCAGCAAGTCATCTTGCTGGCTCCTGGGATATGCTCTTGGAAGAACTGTTCTTATTATTAAAGAAAAATAGTACCCTCAGACCTACATCTTAGCATATTAAAACACACCTCCTTTTACTCATTCTGTTGCCTTTATTGAATCAAAAACTCTAGCTCAATCTTTTCTTTGTTCTGACCCTACATCCCCCTTAAATTGCATTTTGAAAACAGAAGCACACAGGGATTCCAATTGGTATTTTCCCCCATTATATTTATGTGATAGACATGGTTGACCCACAGGTTTACAGCTAATGTAAGACTGGAGTGTCATGATGTGATCTCCTCACTGCAGAACACTGTTCTGGGTTAGTAGATGTCACCACAAACAAAGGAAAACATTGAAGATTATTGCCTCTCAGTCCTTGTTAGCATGAAAATATAATTATGTGTTTTATGCATTTGGGAAGCAGAGATCGTGCCTTTCAGAACACCTATTGGTTTGCAATATTGTTGTCCCCATCAGTCAAAAGGAAAGCTTCAATTTCCTTGAATGGCCTTTGTCAGTGTTGGTCTGAGAACATGACATAATGATTAGTGGTAAATTAGTGGTGATAATAATAGTTTGCCTCCTAAGTGCAAGCACATTGCATACAGTGTGTTATTTAATACTTAGAACACTCCTGTATCTGATCTCTGTTTTATTAATGAGAACAAAGTTGAAAGAGGCTCAATTATTTCCTTAATTCAAGCTAGTTGACAGACAAAATTCAAAGCTACACAAATCTCATTCCATGAAGACTGTAGAACATGACAAATGGTTTGCTCAGGAGAACCACTAATCATCACTAAGATTTGCACACAGTACAGCAATGGAAACCATTCCTCCAGTGCCCTGGCAATGAACCCTTATTTTATAAAACTGATTCTTGAGAGTTGAAGGAGGGGAAAGAATATGATATTGAGATATATATATATATATATATATATATATATATATATATATATTATGAAATTCTCAAAGAATTAGTGAAAATGTTGCTTTAAAGCAACAGCAGAGGTTAGAAAGATGGTTCAGTGGTTAAGAACACTGACTATTCTTGCAGAGGACCTGAGTTTGATTCCTAGTACCAACAATTTTCTATAGCTCTAGTTCCAGGGAACTGAACACTCTCAGATGACTCCTATAGGGATCAGGTATATATGTATGTGGTACACAGGCATACATGCAAGTAAAACACTCATACATGTAAAATAATTAGATTAGAATAATAAAATTGAAGTGTTTTAAAAAGCAAAACTATGTAGTACCTAAGAGAATTCATCTAAAGAACTTCCTATGAGACCTGCTCCTGTATGATACTCTCCACTCACATGGAAACAGCCAAGGCTCCTAACCGTTTTGTCTGAGACGATGAAGACTCCTCATTTTATTTTTCAGTGTGACTGGGTCATGGATGCCCCAACGTATCTGATTAAACATAACTTGTAGGTGTGCTGGTAAAGTTGTCTTTAGAGTTGTCGTCTCTGTTAGTAGACGGAGTAAAGCAGTAGCCTTCCTTAATGACCTTAGCCAGTCAATTGAAGACTTGAACACACAGCAGGCCATGGAGAATGAACTGTCTCTCCCTGCCTCTCTCCTATGACCTGATTGGTCACCTGCCAGTGAACTGGACTTGATGCCAACAGCTCTTCTGGTTCTCTAGGTTTCTGGCATGGGCTAAAGCTATGCTGCCAGCTTGCCTGGAACTCCTCCTAGCTGAACTTCCTGGATTTTGGGCCCTTTTGTTCTGTTTCTCTGGAGAATGTTAATACTCCCCAGTTCTAGACTGTTGGTCCATGAGTGACCCAAGATAAACAAATCACACATTCCTACCCAGAAACTTTCAAGCTGAGATTAAAGGAAGTCCCTTCTAGCCTTATCTGCAGAAAAGAATAGAGTAAAATTTAGGGGTGGGCTGTGGACTTCCCATAATTTTCACCATGTGGCCTGGAACAGATAAAGCCTGTCTACAAAGGCAATAAAATAAGGTGCCCTGGGAAAGAGCATTGGAGGGTGGGAAAACCCGTGGCTATCAGCTTCTGCTTCCCTATCTGCTCCTGGAGTCTGCATATCTCTCTTCCTGTGATCTCTGAAACAGGTCTGTGTACCTTTCTGAAAGCCTTTCTTGTGGTTTAGAGAATTTTGCCTATTTCTTCGCTGTGAAACCAAGATAGCCCTAACTACTCACAGAAATCTGATTAAAGCAAGCAGAGCCCCCTAGTGGTCTCATGTGAGAAGCAGGACAGGAACCTGGAACCACTGAAGGCTGAAAATGAAGCACAGGCATCTCATAATTTGTCTCCTCAGGTGTCACCTCCCCAGCATCAGTAATAGCTGTAATCAGTCTGAAAGAAACTAGGATACTATTGTAAACTGTCTACAACAAGACTCTGAAGGCCAGTTTGATCATAATATGTCCCCCACGTGCTCATGTGCTAAACATTTTATTCCCCACCTCAGATGCTGTTGTTAGAGGTGGTAGAAACCTTGGGAGGAAGGCCTATGTCGAGAAAGTACCTATTACTGGCCTGCCTTCTGAATATTATACCTAGTCTATGGTGCATTTCCCCACTTCCAGTCCATCATGAGATGTGTAGCTTCTGCTACCAGGGTGTTTCACTTCACCATAGGCCCAGCATCGGTATAACAAAGGACTGTGGATCAAAACATCCAAACCCACTGACTGAAAATAATTAATTCCTACCTTTCACTGGTTTTTCTCACATAATTGTCCCAGAGACAAAAGGTCTGACTGGCACAGTTGGCATTCTGTGCTCCAGGCTGAAGAATATTCTTGCCCTGGAGCTGCCAGCCATCAAGAGGTTGGAGAGCATGTTTTTGATGTGATGATTAAAGGTGGCCTAACACTGCAAGAGCCTTCATGCGAGGTGATCCCTCAGCATGTGCATTAAGACCTAATAGTAAAATTCAATATTAACTGCTTCCCAGGAAACTAGGAAAACTTTGAAGGCCTAAACATAAGGCCCCCCTCTCTCTCCTCATGGGTCAGGAACCATGGGCAAATAACCTTCTTTACCAAGGAGCCCTAGTCAAGTCTCTCTTTATTCCTAGTCAGGGTCTCAATTCTGTACTCTGCCATGGCTCTTTTACATAATGTGTAAAAACAAGGACTATCCTATTCTCTTGATACTACAAAGCCTAGTTTGTAGTATGAAGCCCAGTATCCCACCATCACTAGATGTTATTTCTGATCCCAAGTTCAACCCTGCTTATCCCTGTTTGCCACTGTGTCTTTCTCCTTTGATCTCATAGAACGTATGATTAATAATAAATGACTTTGCATCCGATCTCTAGTGCTTGGTGTCACATGATCACCCTTTCCCTTAACTCTCCTGCAGTAAACAGGAAGCCTTTCAAACATGGTGTGGACGTATCTGCCAACAGGGACTGGGCTCACTAGTGCTGTATCTATGCAGATGTGAACAGAATCCCCTAAAAGCCTTCTCAATAAGGGGATGCTCCCTCCAGACCCCCGGTGGGGCCAAGTGAAATTTCATTTCAAGAGCAGCAAGGCATTGCTGAACCTGCTTCCCAGTTTTAACACCACCTGCTGGGGCTTTATTCAAAATAATTCACTGAGAATGACAGGGTCTAGCCAGCAAATGGTTTATAGACCATTAACTTCAGAATAAACCATGTAGAAGAAAGGAAAACCAATCCACATTGAGATTCTGTTAACTTTCCATCTTTATTCAAAACAATTCTTCAAGGCTGAGCCTGGTGACATTCTATAATTTCATTGCTTAGGAGACAGAAGCAACAAGCTAAGAAGTTCAAAGTCACCCTTGACTGTACAGTGAATGTAGACTCAGTCTTGGTGTCTTCATTAGGAATACTAATGCTATGATGAAACATCATGGCCAAAAGCAAGTTGGGGAGGGAAGGGTATATGCAGCTTACACTTCCACGCTGTAGTCCACCACTGAAGAAAGTCAGAACAGGAACTCAAAAAAAAAAAAAAAAAAACCTAGAACCTGCTACTGGGAGGAGCTGATGCAGAGGCCATGGACGAATGCTGCCTACTAGCTTGCTTATAATAGCTTGGTCTGCCTGCTTTCTTACAAAAACCAGGACCACCAGTCAGGGATGTCACAATAGGGTGGGTGGGTCCGGATGGGTCCCTCCCTTCCCCCCCCCCATAAATCACTAATTAAGAACATGCTCTATATCTGGATATCTTGGAGGCATTTTATCACTTGAGATTTTCTCCTTTCTGATGACTCTAGCCTGTATCAAGTTGACATAAAACTAGCCATTACACTGGGCTACACATGACCTTGTTTCATGAATATACATCTTATACATCCATACCTACATCTGCATCATCTATATCCTCTACACTTGCATCTACAGCTATGTATACATCATATACATTTATATTTACATATACATCATATACATTCATATCATATACAATGTACATAAATATACGTAGATATACATACAAACACACACATATACATATAAGAGAGAGAATCTTTAAAAGGGAGTTTAGGGCAGGTAAAATAGTTCAGAAGGTAGCAGGGATAAATATGCCTGGCAACAAGGCTGAGGAACCAAGTGCCATGCCCATGTGTTAGAAAGGAGAAACTGTTCATGCCTGCAAGATGTCTTCTGACCTCTAAAGTCATGCTGAAGCACATGTACATGTACATCCATACACACATACACAGTCACATTAAATAAATACATAAATAAATAAACAAACAAACAAACAAAGGGGGGTTCAGCCCAATGACACCAGGACTGTTGACTCCACTCCAGCCAGCTGCTGCTATAAAACTTTCTTCTTTTATCACTTCCCCAGCTCTTCAGTGGGCTTTTATCTCATGAATGCTAAGTATATTCACATGTAGAATGGGAATAATCCTATTGTCCATGCTTACAATAATATCTCCAGAAGATAGAACAGCTCCATTATGTACAAGTTATGCAAAAGTGCTGAGTAAGTTTAAAGTAAGAACATAGTCTGGAGCTGGAGAGGTGGTTCAGTGGATAAGAGCACTTGCTGCTCTTCCAGAGGACCTGGGTTCGATGCCAGCACTGATATGGCAGCTCACAACCACCTATAACTCTAGTTCCAGAGAATAACATGCTTTCTTCTGTCCTATGTGGCACTTCACACATTTAACACACAGACACACATGTGGTAAATCACCCACATACATAAATGTTTTTAAAGTCATGGAACCCGGCCCTCTTGTGAACTCAGAAAGCATCCACTCAGTGAAACGTTCAGAGTAACCCTCAATCCAGGCAGATATACATAACAGAAACACATCAATCTCAGGAGAAGCCCACATGATGTGTGACGGAAAATGTGCAAGACTGACAGGCTCTCTGAACAGCATAAAGGGAGAAGACAAATAGCTGGGCTGGGCCTGCCAGCCAAGTGTTCAAGAAGGAGAACTTTATCTTGGCAGTAACAATGCGTAAAATTGTTTGAAAGAGGAGAACAGCATTACACGTAAAATAAATCTCTTGTAATTTCTCAGTAAGCATCAGTTTATTGTCCTGGAAAATTCTGTAATTGGAAAAAAGGACTTGCAAGATCATGTGTTAAAAATGGAAATATCATTAACCATATGTCTTTACTATAACATATAAAACAAACATTTCTCTATCATCTTCTAGCTCAAGTCTAGAAGATGAAAACCTTGACTGAGAATTTGTCACTTGTCATTCCCATATGACCCTCACAGGAAATCTATCAATGTCCCAACCTTGAGTCTCAATCCAAAACTTAGGTGTCAAATGAATATAACTATCTATATTAATTACTTTTCTAACTGTTAAATATACCTTTCAAAAACAGCTTATAGGAGGGAGGACTGATTTCCCCTTGACGTTTTAGATGATACAGTCCATCATAATGGAGATGGAATGGCAAAGTGAGTTCTTCTGCTGGAGCAGGGCCACATGGTAGGTGGAGCACTTAGCAGCACTTGTTCACATGACACAAACCAGGAAGCAGTGTATAGTCAAAATCAGAATACCTCACTCTGGAAACTTGTTTTTATCAAATAGGCCCACATTTCCAAAGCAACACTACCAGTTAGGATGTCCCATGATCTTGTGGGCAGAACTCAGTATTTAAGCTGAAATGCTTTAGCTTTTTTTATGACTCAATCTAAGTTAAATATAGAGAGCATGATCTCCAAGGGACTTCGGTTGTATCAAAGCAGCAACAGAAGTTGAATTTCAGGTTCTCGATGTCATCTAAGTAAGTGGAGGTGCCCAACATGCTGACTGGTTCATGTGAATGAGCCTTGGGTCACCCTTGTTCCATGATCTTCAGTCAGTCTCAAGACTTATTTCTTCTACTTGCCAGCTCTAATAATCTTCTGCTATTGCAATGTCTGCCATTTCTTCTCTAGAGTCTGTCCACCATTCCAGGGCCATATCTAGCACAGGTTTCCTGCTATTCTTTTATGGGTTCCACTAGTATCAAACTACCCTTTCTCTCTCTCTCTCCCTCCATCCCTCCTTCCCTCTCTTTCCTAATCCACAGTACTCCTTACCTAGTCTAAATGATGAGACAGTTGGTAGGCAGTTGTTTATTTTGCCTCTGGTATGTTCTCTCAACCATGAATCCTTCAGTGTTTACAAATCGGCTCCATCTGTGCCTTCTCTAAATTCCACTGGTGTCTTGCTCTCCACATCTTCACACTCACCCATGTACTCATGAGGTTTGAGATGTGTTCCTGTCATGTTTTAAGAGAACAATAAACACATTGGCTTTCAACAATTTACAAAGACTAGGAGAAAAGATAAATTGTGTGCGTGTGCCCATAACCCAGAGTGATGCTGGCAAGCATCAGTCTTGGAAGTCCATGTTATAAATGAAAATCCTCAAGCTCACCCAATACATCGGAAAGCCTGTGGGTAGTAAACAGTTGCCTATGACTCAGCAGGAGTTCCTAGTGATTCTGATACACACTCAAGTTTGAGAGACACTGACTTGCGCACTAGAAAGTTATGGAAGACAGTGAGCTTCAAAAATGAATAGAAAAGTTAGGTCAGCTCATGGGGCAATGAGGGCTTTCTCTCACATACTGTGTTTGCTTTGGGACGTGTCATTTATCCTCCTTATGGCTTTAATTTTTCCAGCATACAAAGCACCGGTTAATGATAGTCCATGCCTTACATGGGCTCTGATAAGAATAAAACACAGGCATATGTACAGAAGGCCCTCATATAACTGTTTAAATGTCACAGGACCACAAGTCAGACAGGCAGCTTTTAGAATGCCAGCAGCCGTCGCAGAACAGCTTGATCAGAAAGTCCAGCACATTCTGAATAGCCCTCTGAAGGCCTGAACAGCTGCTGGGATCAGCCCACATCTCAGCAAATTCAACAGCCATTTGTCTGCCCTTGCCAGCACTCAAGAGAGTGTCTTTTCTCCTTCGCCTGCAGCCTCCTGGGACTGAGTGCCGAGAGCAGGCAGAAGCATGTGCCCTGTGTCCTCCCTGCATTGTGACTACAGATGGTGATAATTTACAAAGGGCAAGCTTTAAAGATGTCTAGCTTGGCTGTTTCTCTCTGCACTACTTTTTCAAGTGCTCTGGTTTAGGAAGAGGAATGAGGGGAAAGGAGAGAAATAAGGAGAAGACTGGCTCATTTACCAAGACCCACAGGCTTCCTCTCTGTGCCTTGACTTGGCTTCCTCTGTGGCTTATCACTGCTGGTTAGGAAAGGCACAGTGAAGTCACAGAGCACTGTACACTGTCCAAGGCAGAGGCTTTATTCAGATGCAGGTAAGCAGTTTGCTCATGGCTCTTGCTTGTTTGCAGAGCAAAAGTGTGCAGCACATCCAAGCATCTCAGAGTCCCACTGGGAAGGGCTGTCAGCGGTCTCTGCAGAGAGGGAGGGCCACAGCACATGAATATAAAAGAGTGTTCCCTCTGCGGATGGACTCTGACAGTGTGGTCTCATCTCCTGGACTTCCAATTGCCCTTTGAAGCTGAATGCTACCGACATTGATGAGCATGAAACATGTAAGACAGTGCAGCTGGGATGGACACAGCAGGTTTCCCTAGCATTTTTTAAGCATCCTGGATAAAAGCAGATTTGCAGATCTCCTTGACTACTTTTATTAGGCTGCTAACATTTTTCTGGAAAGAAAAATTCCTTGTTGTGACTTTGGCTTTCCAAGCCAAAAAGTTGGTGAAAAGATCTGGAGTTCAGCTCAAAAGCAGAGTCGTTGCCTCGAATGCACTAAGCCCTGGGTGTGAACCTCAATATTATATAATAAACCAATAAACAAATGCAAAAATAACACTGTTGGAAATTATAACCGTTAATCAAAGATATATTTGACTAAGATGACCTCTAAGTCTCTCCAATCTCTGAGATTCAAAGTCACCAGCAGTCTGGTTTGCCAGAAATGAAAAAGGACAGACTTTAGACAGAGATGTAACTCCAGGCAAAAAAAAATTCCAGAAGATATTTTTACTTATGTCTAAAATTATTTTGTGGGTCTTTAAGTCTTTCACCCAAATAGCTTGGGCGGCTCCATGTTACACATGCATGTACTAAAAAGGCATTATACATTAGGCAAATTTCCCAAAAAGAGGAAAGAGCAGATGTAACTGTCAGCCAAAGGATAAACAATGAGTGGCCACCTTTCTTGTAGCTGAGGACACATTGTGTACATTAGCTTAAAGCTGGTAATGTAATGGTACCAAGAAAGGAGGGCAGGAGAGGATGGATTCCTGGTCTCATAGTTCCATGAAGATGGTGTAAAAATGGCATTGGCTGCAGGCTCTGCAGTCAGGAAAGACTGAGAAATGGGAGAACAATCATAAGAAAAGAATCATAGCTCAATCCTGTGGGTTTTATAACACAATTTCAACCTCTCCTCTCAGCACTCACCTAAGCCCGCAGCTATGGTTTTGCACAATTTTTATTTGTACTGATGCCAATTTAGCTCAGGGAACAAAATAAGCCACAGCTCTCAATTAAATATACTGTGAAAACAGGAAGTTCATGTTTGGCCTGGGGTTTATCCACATTGCACTGAGGTCTGCAGCCAGGAAATCCGAGGCTGTCTTTGTATTTTATCTTCACTATAAGAGGATCAGTCTGTCACATTATATCCAATTGGAAGAGTTTGGGGATCTGTGTACACAGGGGTACAATGAGAAGCTGTAGATGTTCATGCAGCTGTGGTGTTGCAAATAAAGAGAAGATATGATGCTTCTCGGAATCTCAAAGCAGACCCACGGTGGATATAAGAAGAGCCAGTCGTCTCTGATGCTTTTTTAGCCTCTGTAAATATTCACTGGAGTCCTTCCTTTGGATATTCTGTAATCAGTCTTAATAAGAACCAAGAACTTAATTTCTGTCTAACAAACACTACCCAGTCACCTCAGCCAGAAATTCAGGGTTTACTATAAGAGGTTAGAGTGGTGGACAAACTAAGAGACTAGGTCAAATACCTAAATTCATGCCTTTCTGTGGTCGAACATTTTTACCTACTAGCGTATCTTCAACACCACTGAAAGCTGTTCCAACAGCCTTTCTGGCTAATTCAGGACAGGCAGTCATGACTACCACCCTGCACAGCATGCCTCCAGGGTGAACTCCTTCTCCAACTAAGCAGTTGATCCTTTTACAAGTGTTTTCCTCTCGTATCCCGTATCCCACGTTGTAAGACCTCTATGCTCTCTCTTAAACTCCCTTGCTTCCCCAGCATGGAGTTCCTAAGAGAGAGACAAGCATACACCTATTGTCTTTGTTTTTGTTTTTGTTTTTTTTTTTTTTCTGTTGCTGTAAGAAAGTAGCTGTCAAAACAAATTAAGGAGAGAAAGGTTTATTCTGGCACACCGTTTATGGGTGGAGTCAATCACTCTAGGAGGAGCTTGAAGACGATCACTTTGTATATGCAATCAGGAAGTGATGAATGGTCACTTTCTTCATATACAGTCCAGGTTCGCAATCCAAAGAATGATGCCAGTCACAGTGGGCAAGTCTTCCCACCTTGACAAATCTAGTCATGATCATCCCCCGGAAGCATGCCTAGATAACAGTTTCCCAGTGTGATTCTAGATCTCAAGTTGACATCTGAGATTTACTGTCACTCATACATGCACACACTCCTCATATACTGCCTTGCCTTTCTATCAGGCTAGAAGAATTATCCCTCCAGTGCACCCTGCATTACTCTGGAAGGATCTGAGAGTGGCTGAGATCTTTTTTTTTTATTAATATTTTTATTAGATATTGTCTTTATTTACATTTCAAATGTTAGCCCCTTTCCTAGTTTCCCCTCTGAAAATCCCCTATCCTCTCCCCCCTCTCCCTGCTCCCCAACCCAGCCACTCCTGCTTCCTGGCCCTGGCATTCCCCTATACTGGGGCATAGAGACTTCACAGGACCAAGGGCCTCTTCTCCCATTGATGACCGACTAGGCCATCCTCTGCTACATATGCAGCTAGAGCCATGAGTCCCACCATGTGTTTTCTTTGATTGGTGGTTTAGTCCCAGGAAGTTCTAGGGCACTGCTTAGTTCATATTGTTGTTCCTCCTAGGGGGCTGCAAACTCCTTCAGCTCCTTGGGTACTTTCTCTAGCTCCTTTATTGGGGACCCTGTGCTGTGTCCCATAGATGGCCGTGAGCATCCACTTCTATATTTGTCAGGCACTGGCATAACCTCTCAGGAGACAGCTTTATCAGGCTCCTGTCAGCAAGCTCTTGGTGGCATCCTCAATAGTGTCTGGGTCTGGGTTTGGTGGTTGTTTATGGGATGGATCCCCAGTTGGGGCAGTCTCTGGATGGTCATTCCTTCAGTCTAAGCTCCAAAGTTTGTCTTGACAATTCTTTCCATGGGTATTTTGTTCTGCCTTCTAAGAAGGACCAAAGTATCCACACTTTGGTCTTCCTTCTTGAGTTTCATGTGTTTTGCAAATTGTATCATGGGTATTCTGAAACAACATAAAGAGCTAAAGTAGTTAAAACGTTTTAGAGCACTTGCAACACGTTGCCAGCATGCAACATCATGAATCTCACAACCATCTATAACTCTGGTTTCAGGGAATTTGATCCCACTTCTGGCCTCTTTAGGTACCAGTCATGTACATGGTATGTAAGTAAAGGCACAGAAATTATTTGGGAATAATTTTAACCTTCATACAAAAACTGGAGATAGCATGGGCAAAGGAGTGAAGGATGGAAGAGCAGTGAGAAGCAGCCAGATGCAGTATTGAGAGCATTTGCTGCTGGACTACATATCGACCAAAAGAGAAGTAGAATGACAACGCCCACATTTCTGTTTTAAACAACTGAGTGGGTGCCAGTGCCATTTGCTGAGATGGAGAAGGTAGGAAGACAATAGGAGAAGAAGCAATGGCCAGGTCTGAACATCAAAGAGTGTCTACATGCCCACTGCATATCTAGGCAGAAATGATTCAGCTTGAATCCATGTCGCTACATGGAATCCAGCACACAGATCAAAGAATAATCAGAATTATAATAATCATGTCTCATAATATTTTGTCCCTCAAGCTGGTGAATATGGTCTAATATATGCCAGGAAGAATAGAAAAGAAAATACTTGGGGAGTCCAGGGAAATGGTCTCAATTCGGTAAGACAAGTACATATCTAATTTAAAAAGGGATTGTATATCCTTTTTTTTTAAGACATATATTTATTTTATGTATATGAATATACACTGTAGCTGTACAGATGGTTGTGAGCCATCATGTGGTTGCTGGGAATTGAACTCAGGACCTCTGCTTGCTCCAGTCCCAAGATTTATTTATTATTATATGTAAGTACACTGTAGCTGTCTTCAGAGGCACCAGAAGAGGGCGTCAGATCTCATTACGGATGGTTGTGAGCCACCATGTGGTTGCTGGGATTTGAATTCAGGACCTTCAGTAGAGCAGTCAATGCTCTTAAAACTGAGCCATCTCTCCAGCCCAAATTGTCTATTCTTGCTGAAAGGATTTTTTAAATCTGATATATGTGCTGGATTTTGTGAGAGCTAAAAGATAGCAATGTTAATGCTGTAACTAGAAAAGGATAAATGCTGTAAATACCATTTGTAATATTTTGATTAATATTTGAGTGATAATAGGTGATGTTCATTATCTAGTACAAGAGATAAACACATAAAATATGTATGGAAAACTTTAGAAAGGTAGGTTTGGAAAGCATACAGGACATTAAAATTGTGGCAAAAAAAAAAAAAAAGCTTTCTGGATTCAACAAAAGGATTTCTGTGTCCCACACCATGATACTACTAACCCTTTTATACTATAATTAGATCAAGGACAACTAGGTCTGTGACTGAGATGATGCTGTAGCTGCATCATGCGGGCTTTGGTACAGCAATGACTGTTCCACCTGGCCTTCACCTTTGCAGGAACAGTGAAAACCTAGGCAACCCCATGGTCATTTCAATGACAAGGTTTTCTGTTTAGCAATTTGGTATGTAATTCCCAATGTATGGTAATACATATATAGCTGAAACTTAATGGTGAAAAAGCCCATGGTTTAATTCTACCAAATTATAGCAATCAGGGTGGGACATGACTATAAGAGTTCCAGAACCAATTAAATGTTGTCCTTATAAGAGTTGCCTTTGTCATGGTGTCTATTCACAGCAGTAAAACCCAAAAGCATGCCTCAACTAGCCCTTTGGTCATGGTATTTCATTTCTGCAATGGAAATCCTAAATAATACAGTAGTTTTGAGTTCCTTTGTACGTAAGCACTTACATCCTACACAGCATTCACTCAAAAAGAGAACCCCCCATACCAACTGCTAAAAGTCCACCTACTCCCCTTTCAATGCTCTGAAAATTCTCCCTCTCAAGCTGCCCCAAAATTATATCATCATTTTGTGTTCCTCTGCGTAGACCTGACTCACACTCTCCAGCACCCCACATTAAACAACGTATTCTTCGGAGACACCAGAGTCCCTTTTCAGTTTGTTTTCAGTTTTTAGCTGTTAAACTGCCCACCAATCTGCTGATAAAGTACAATGATGTGATTTATCTCTGAGCACAGCAGAAGCATCTGAACAAATTGGATTTGCTTTATCTTCTTTAAAAAGTGTTGTTCAGGGTTTTCTTCAAAGATGTCCTTTTCACAACATTGTCCTCAGGATAACTTGAGATGACTTTGAGGGGGAGGAGAAAGAGAAAACTTAATTTACATTCCTGCTCTCATCTGATGCTGAGAAAGATTTGTCTGCCCCAGCCTCTCCCTGAAAACCTTGTGGACCACTCTCTGCCACTCTCCCCTTTCTATACTAAATACAGATTTACATTCTGGCAGGGGAGTTCTGATTCAAGTGATTAGGAATCTCCCTCCTTCATCCTGTCCTGTATTTATCACCCATAAGGCCATGAAGACAGTAATGACCTGTATGTTCCATCACATATCCTGTCTTCCCCACTTCACTCTTTCCTCTTCTCAGAACCCCACCCATCCACCCTCATTCTTTCTCTGAATGGCTCCTAAGCTTTTCTGGCTAAAATTCTTGGTTGATTCCATATGATCCAGATACATCTTCATGAAATCACGTTCTTCTCACAGCTTTACTCTATGTTTTAGAGTAAACTACATGGTGTATTTGTAGGCCAAAGGGTAAAGGGCCATTTTACGGTCTACATACTGCTTTACCTACTCTCAGAAAAATGTCCCTTTCCCTCCTCTGGGTTCTTCATTCAATCTTCCCTGGCCTTTCTCTAGCCCATGGATATTGTGAGTTGATTATTATGCTATATTTTAGCTGATTTTTTGAAGTTTGGTTTTCTGTGTTCCCTCTTATCCCAACCTAAGTCAGTGTTATCCCAACCAGTGTTCTGGACAACTAGACTATCCACGCTAGTGGTTGGGTTTCTTCCACTCATACAATCTACAAGAAGAACATAATCACAGGAGTTCTTTCCTTCTATAAGAAGAGCTTCTATTCTTTTTCATTACTACAAAACTCTTGCCCACAGCAACATCATGGGTTCTTTTCATCCAATTCTGATGTCTAAATTCCAATGGTGTATCCTTCTTACTGACTCAGTCATTGTTCTTCAGCAAGCATCTTTCTTCTTTCCCAGACCTTCTTTCTACCATTACTTTCTGGCTCTCTGAAGATCACTCCTTTGCATTCCTTCACATCTTGTTATCAAAGGCCATGAATCATAGGCCAATTATCTCAGAAGAATCATTCTCATCTTCTCCTGTTCTTCCACTTCATTCTGAAAGCCAAATGCTTCACTTTGAGAAATTTTAGCAAGAGTTGGGGTATAGTACTAGAGGAGAAGAAAGTGGATAAGTTGAACTTGTATCAATTTCAGTGTATATTCATTGTCAGAAGTCAAAACCTTGCTTTCTTGTAAAGAAATGGCCACATTTACAATATTATCTACAGAGCTAGAAAATCAAGTCGTTTGATAAAGATGCTGCACAAGTTTGAAAATGTACATTCAAATCCCCAGCACCCATATTAAAAAAAATCTAGGCATGGCCATATGTGCCTGGAAGTTCAGCACCCCAACATTGAAGAACAAGCAGACACTGAGCACTAGTGATCAGTCTAGGTAAGATGACAGACTTTAGTCCTTTTCTCAAGGAAATAATGAAGAACACAATATAGGCAGAGACCTAGCATCCTCCTCTGATTGTCACCTGAGTGCACACACACACAATACATACACAGACACACAGACACAATACATACACAGACACACACACACACACACAATACATACACAGACACACACACACACACACACACACACACACACACACACACATCCCATTTGTAATTTCTGGAAATGCAGCCACTAACTTACCTTTTCCTCCCAACTCCCAATCATGGTTTACTGCAGTAAGTTGGGCCCTAATCCAATACAGATAAACTCATAGTCAATAAATTCTAGGAGACCAGCATTCAGCAGGTGACTTTCAGCATAGCTCAAACCAAAAGAATAACTTGATTTTGTTTAGGGAAAATTTAGTTTTTAGATATAGAAAACCCCTATAGTTCATAATGGTGAGAATAAATTTCGGATTATTATCAAAGTAGACCTGTGTTCCTGAGGAACCATGAGAAGACAAACTGGAAAAAAGAGAGTCATGATTTAAAAACAGACACCCTCACTCAAGATGATGCCCTCCAGGTCCATACATTTGGCTAGGAATTTCATAAATGCATTCTTTTTAATAGCTGAGTAGTACTCCATTGTGTAAATGTACCACCATTTCTGTATCCATTCCTCTGTTGAGGGGCATCTGGGTTCTTTCCAGCTTCTGGCTATTATAAATAAGGCTACTATGAACATAGTGGAGCATGTGTCCTTCTTACCGATTGGGACATCTGGATATATGCCCAGGAGAGGTATTGCTGGATCCTCCAGTAGTACTATGTCCAATTTTCTGAGGAACCACCAGACTGATTTCCAGAGTGGTTGTACAAGCTTGCAGTCCCACCAACAATGGAGGAATGTTCCTCTTTCTCCACATCCTCGCCAGCATCTGCTGTCACCTGAATTTTTGATCTTAGCCATTCTGACTGGTGTGAGGTGGAATCTCAGGGTTGTTTTGATTTGCATTTCCCTGATGGTTAAGGATGTTGAACATTTTTTCAGGTGCTTCTCTGCCTTTCAGTATTCCTCAGGTGAGAATTCTTTGTTCAGTTCTGAGCCCCATTTTTTAATGGGGTTATTTGATTTTCTGGAGTCCACCTTCTTGAGTTCTTTATATATATTGGATATTAGTCCCTTATCTGATTTAGGATAGGTAAAGATCCTTTCCCAATCTGATGGTGTTTTTTTTTTTTTTTGTCTTATTGATGGTGTCTTTAGCTTTGCAGAAGCTTTGCAGTTTCATGAGGTCCCACTTGTCAATTCTCGATCTTACAGCACAAGCCATTGCTGTTCTATTCAAGAATTTTTCCCCTGTGCCCATATCTTCAAGGCTTTTCCCCACTTTCTCCTCTATAAGTTTCAGTGTCTCTGGTTTTATGTGAAGTTCCTTGATCCACTTAGACTTGACCTTAGTACAAGGAGATAGGAATGGATCGATTCGCATTCTTCTACATGTAAACAACCAGTTGTGCCAGCACCATTTGTTGAAAATGCTGTCTTTCTTCCACTGGATGTTTTTAGCTCCCTTGTCAAAGATCAAGTGACCATAGGTGTGTGGGTTCATTTCTGGGTCTTCAATTCTATTCCATTGGTCTACTTGTCTGTCACTATACCAGTACCACGCAGTTTTTATCACAATTGCTCTGTAGTAAAGCTTTAGGTCCGGCATGGTGATTCCACCAGAGGTTCTTTTGTCCTTGAGAAGAGTTTTTGCTATCCTAGGTTTTTTGTTATTCCAGATGAATTTGCAGATTGCACTTTCTAATTCGTTGAAGAATTGAGTTGGAATTTTGATGGGGATTGCATTGAATCTGTAGATTGCTTTTGGCAAGATAGCCATTTTTACAATGTTGATCCTGCCAATCCATGAGCATGGGAGATCTTTCCATCTTCTGAGATCTTCTATAATTTCTTTCTTCAGAGACTTGAAGTTTTTATTATACAGATCTTTCACTTCCTTAGTTAGAGTCACGCCAAGATATTTTATATTATTTGTGACTATTGAGAAGGGTGTTGTTTCCCTAATTTCTTTCTCAGCCTGTTTATTCTTTGTGTAGAGAAAGGCCATTGATTTGTTTGAGTTAATTTTATATCCAGCTACTTCACCGAAGCTGTTTATCAGGTTTAAAAGTTATATGGTGGAATATTTGGGGTCACTTATATATACTACCATATCATCTGCAAAAAGTGGATATTAGCCCAAAACTTAGGATACCCAAGATATAAGATACAATTTGCTAAACGCATGAAACTCAGGAAGAATGAAGACCAAAGTGTGGACACTATGCCCATTCTTAGAATTGGGAACAAAATACCCATGGAAGGAGTTACAGAGACAAAGTTTGGAGCTGTGATGAAAGGATGGACCATCTAGAGACTGCCATATCCAGGGATCCATCCCATAATCAGCTTCCAAAGGCTGACACCATTGCATACACTAGCAAGATTTTGCTGAAAGGACCCAGATATAGCTGTCTCTTGTGAGAGTATGCCGGGGCCTAGCAAACACAGAAGTGGATGCTCACAGTCAGCTATTGGATGGATCACAGGGCTCCCAATGGAGAAGCTAGAGAAAGTACCCAAGGATCTAAAGGGATCTGCAACCCTATAGTTGGAACAACATGATGAACTAACCAGTACCCCGGAGCTCTTGTCTCTAGCTGCATATGTATCGAAAGATGGCCTAGTCGGCCATCACTGGAAAGAGAGGCCCATTGGACTTGCAAACTTTATATGCCCCAATACAGGGGAATGCCAGGGCCAAAAGAATGGGAATGGGTGGGTAGGGAATTGGGGGGGGGGAGTATGGGGGACTTTTGGGATAGCATTGGAAATGTAATTGAGGAAAATATGTAATAAAAAAAAATAAAAAAAAAACAGACACCCTAAGGAATCCATGAATTCTTCACACTAGATAATTCAAACTTATTTTTGACCCTTCTCACACCCTTATGCTTCACACCTAATTTGACCACTTGGTGACCAAGTTCATTCACCACTGTCTTTTCTGTCATCTGCAGCTACTTGGTCAAAGGTACTTTGCTTTCTTCCAGAGAGAATGTTTGTGAGTCTTCTAGTTGGTCCTGTTAGACATTCATCTCCCTTCCGTTCTTTCTACATTGCCAACAGGGCTGTTTCTGTAATTATTAGTATACAGTGCTCACTGCCAAGCCTGACAACCTAAGTTTAATCCCCAGGACCCACAGGTAAAGAAGAGAACCAACTCCAAAAAGTTGTCTCCTCTCTCTTTCTCTCTCTCTCTCTCTCTCTCTCTCTCTCTCTCTCTCTCTCTCTCTCTCTCTCTCTCTCTCTCTCTCTCTCTCTCCCACACACACACACACACACACACACACACGCACACACACATACACACACACACACTTAAATAAATAAATGAGTAATCTTTTTAGTTAAAAAAAAAATTGCAGTGGCTTTTGCCACATCAAGCCCTACAACCTGAGTTTAGTTTATGGAATCCATATAAAATTGAAAGAAAATCAATTTCATAATTGTCCTCTGACCTCTATAAGCACAATGTAGCATGCACACTCCCATACACATCACACCCATACACACAAACAATTAACTAGTTAATTAATTAGAAGTAAAAATTCTTAATTGGGGGGCTGGAGAGATGGCTCAGCAGTTAAGAGCACTGACTGCTCTTCTGAAGGTACTGAGTTCAAATCCCAGCAACCACATGGTGGCTCACAACCATCCTTAATGAGATCTGGCACCCTCTTCTGGAGTGTCTGAAGACAGCTACAGTGTACTTACATATAATAAATAAATCTTAAAAAAAAAAAAGAAATAGCAATCATTACTGAAAATATAATTATAAAAAAAATTCTGAATTGTCCCTTCTGTCCTTAAATACCCCATTTATCTTACTACTCACTGCCTTCAGAATGGTGTCTACCCTTCCTTCCTGTGGTCTTCACGTTGAAAGGGTGAAGTATATGTTAAATGCACAAATCACCCACTGCCTGTCCATTTAATACTCTATGATCTACACTCCAAGACAGCAAAGCTAAAGACTCAAGTCTCTGTGTGCTGGAAATTCCATATACAGTCCTCTTTCTCAGCAGGGTGGATTAACAGAATCAAAGGAACACTGTAATTAGAAATACCTACTTTGAGTTCCATATGTTTAGTGGAGTACATCTTGTATCAGAAGACCTGATTTTAAGTCCTGACACACATGAAAAATTTCACAGAATACCTGTGCCCTGGAGGCTTAGAGAAGGACCTAACAAATTTTTCTTTAAATGGCAGATAATAAATACTTTCGACTTTGCAGGTCATAGTGAATACAAACCTATGCCCTCATAGCCATAAGACAGCACACAGAAGACACCATAGGCAATATATAACAGATGGATATGGCTACACTGCAAATAAAACTTTATCTACAAACACGAACCGCAGCAGTTTGAGCCCTGAGGCTGTGGCTGCCAACCATTCACCTTCACTATTACTTAGAGAAAATAAACCACCCATGGTATGTCTGGGCATTGAATGAATAAAGGTGTGGTGATACTTTAAGCAAAAAGGCACACAAGCAAGACAGGAGTGGATAGAGGGTACAGAGCACTAAAGGTAATCCCCACCCCAATCCCATCATTTGCTGAAGACCCACTTTGGTTTATTGTAGCCCATGGTGTATAAAGAACCATTGAACACAAGCAACTAATCCATATTCCTCATAGCATCTCACCTTGAAATGGTATTTTTTTTTTTGCAACTTACGTTTTAAAGGTTTAATTTAATGCTTTCCAAAGCAAACAGACTGGATGCAATTTTTAAGACTCGATTACCACCTTACCCAATCGAAAAGGCCAACTTTTAAAGAGAGAACTCTCACAGCTCTGTTCCTTCAGTGATCATTAAAAGAAGATTGAGCTGCCAGGCACTGACAAGGGAAGGCCATGGATATAGAATGGTGACGGTATAATTTTAACAGAAATTCATGACCTAAGAAGAAAGCACACATGTGCAGACGGTTGCAACCCTTGAAGCTTTGACTTAGACTGTCCTGAGTTATACTGGTGCAGAAATGATAAAAATTCTGCAAAAACCATGCTTCAAATCATCCCTGTGTGGTTGATATATTGTGTAACATCATAAGGCTGGACAGTGGCAGCTAACAGCCAGGCAATGAGGCAGCTGAACATCCATGTTCCACTGTACTATGCTGCTAAAGAACATGAGCAACATTTTCAATGTAGCACCTAAGCTTGTCGGGATGAGCTCCATCATAACTGTAGAAAGATAAAAAAAGAAAGACTCAATAATTTTGAACAGAGAGTCTTAGGGGAGCTGTCGTCAATCATGATACCTCATGTTTTAAAAATCTTCACATTTTGATAGATGTCCACACTTTGAATGCTGTTGTCTCAACACAGAATCAAAATGGGAAATGGTCCCACCACCCCTACCACTTGCTTTTAGAATATAGACCCATAGTTTTGTCTCTACCAATCAGATGCATCCATACATAACCTAGATTAACAAGTGAGTTACATGTAGGGAATTTGTACCCATTCAGCAGAGATGAATGACAGCAGAGATGGGACAAAAAAAAAACAAAAACAAAAACAAAAACAAAACAAACGTTTGTCTTTCTGTTTTTTGCAAGATAAACCATAGAGTGGTCCTGGGAATAGCTGCTGGAAAATGAATTTGGAGTCTCTTTTCTCATACCCTCTCCAATAACTCATGTGTGTAAATAACTCTTACATATAAAGACTACTCAGGGTTACATGGGGGAAAGTTTTAAGTTCCTCAGAGGCAGTGATTAAAACTGAATGCTCAGCTGGGCGTGGTGGCACACGCCTTTAATCCCAGCACTCAGAAGGCAGAGGCAGGCAGATTTCTGAGTTCGAGGCCAGCCTGGTCTACAAAGTGAGTTCCAGGACAGCCAGGGCTATACAGAGAAACCCTGTCTCGTAAAGAAAAAAAAAAAAAAAACTGAATGCTCTGAGAAAGACTTTCTAACCTCCACAAAGACCCAGAAGCATGAGAGCAGACTCTGTTCAAGGAGAGATGGGGAATGTGATTGAAATACTAACTGCACAGAAAAAAGTAACTCATGATGACACTTAAAAGATGTAGCCAGAGATCCCAAAGGTTTCTCTGTGCCCTGATCAGACAGTTTGGTTATGAACAGATAGGAAACAACTAAAAGGCTTGAAGCAAGAGCTGGTATGTAACATATCCACAGTTCAGGGAGATGCTGTGGAAGCAGATGGAGACCTACATGCAGAGTAGGACAGAGAAGGGCAGAGGGAACTACAGGAGGCTGCTATAGTCGGCCAGAGGGAGAGAGGTAGGCGATCTGTCGGTGCAGCACTGATGTGAGTTGTGAACAAAATCAGGGGTGATTTGTTCTGTTGAGATTTTAGTTTAAGCTGGGGGAAAAAAAGCACAGCAGATTTGTCTGTGCACCTCCCTTCCAGGAAAGGTAACATTCCCCTAAAATTCATTCAAAGAGTACCCCTGGATTTCTATGTCCTCAAAGCTACCCGGCACAGAGCCCACATGGACAAACCCCTGTGGATGCTCCTGACCTTCATGTTGATGAGTCTCCAGAAACTAAAAGGATACAGGGAGAGAAAAAATTCTCACTTTATGATGATTGCCCAGAGCTTTCTCCTTTAGGAGGAGCAGTGACTCTGGGACATGCACGCAATAAATCTCTGAAAGGTGGCATGGTTATTCATTTCCTGAGAGTCCCATAATTCACTGGATTCCTGCATCCACCTTCTATCTCTTGAAGGGCAACTAACCAAGAAATTTCCCTACCTAAGGAAATCAAGATGGCTAGCCAGCTGAGGGTTGTAGAACAAAGGGCTTTAGGTTTTGGAACACTTCTGATTCCAAGCAGAAGGAGGCACGGATACTCAAGATTGTTGAAACACGAGCACTAAGAAAAAAAAGAAATCAAGAAACAGATGATCTGCAATGGCCACAGTTCTCTTCAATGTCCTCTCCCTTCTGCCAGTAAATACATATAATGCTTATCTTTTCATTGAATTGATTAGCTTATTTTTAGATTTAAAAGGCTGAGGTTGGGAAAGTAGCTCTGCTAGGAGAGTGCTTGTTGCATAAACATGAAGACCTGACTCTGGTCCCCAAGTGAAAATCTGGGCAAGTTCATGCACTATCATAATCACCACACTAGGGGACAGAAACAGGTCTAGCCAAGTTAGGGAACTCCATGTTCCAGTAAGATATGCCCATTTAAACAAACACATTTGTTCTACCTGGATGCTGCCATGCTTCCTGCCATGATGTTAATGAACTGAACCTCTGAACCAGTAAACCACCACTAATTAAATGTTGTCCCTTATAAGAAAAAAAAAAACACATTTGAAAAGGCAGTAGGTCACATACAATTACATCAAATTAGCGCCAGTGGCTTCTATTTTTCCATCATTCCTTCTAGTTCTTGTCCTCTCTTGGGTTACCAATGCCCTGACTCTTATCAGAATATATTTCTTAGTTCAAGCTCCCCAGCAAAACAAAGTCTGGGTCACAACTTCACTCTGGAGGCCTAGGAGAGACCTCTTGGGTCTAGAGAGCACTCTCTGTAAAGAGAGGGTGAAGCAAAACTGGCCAGAAGAAAAGGCTAAGCTTCAATGAGTAGTCATGAAGACCTTCACCCACCCTGGGGCAGTTCAAAAGCTGGCAAAGCTCATTGGTTGACCAAGATTGAGACAGGGGCCTACATTTTATCAAACCTGTGAAGAAATTTAAGCTGCCTCTGGAAAAGTAGAAACCCCCCCCCTCAGAAAAGGATGGTCCTTTCTGCCCAGGGCAATGACCCAAAAACTCAGCTATAAGCCAGCATTGTGGCAACAAATGAAGGTAATATATTCCCCAGCCTTAAAATTCAATTTAAGCCATGCACCCCAGAATTTGTAGCTTCTGGAGTCACAGAGTTGCAATCTATAAGCAATCTTCAGCTGTGCTACAGCTGTCCAGTCAGTCTTCAGGGTCACAATGCTTAACACAAGGCCTTCTTCCATGCACGAGCATTTTAGCCTTGGCAAAGAACACTTGTGAGCCTGAGTTTCTTTAAGATAGGAAAATATTCATAATGGCAACACAAAGGTTTAGGGTAGATGAAAGAGCACAGTGTGTGTCCAGAGCACAGCAGATGGTGAGCACTAAGCAAATCAAAGCCACTATGATTGTTAGCATTCTATTCATCTTCGGTCTGTTAACACACTGCATCTGGCCAGGATAGTTAATGGCCACACACCATAGGTCAGGTGCCTTTTGATTCTGACTTTAATCTAGCCAGTAGGCCAAGAAACAATAGGTGAGCTTGTTTATTCATCAAATTTCTTCATTTGACAAATTTATACATGCATACAATGTCTTCTGATTGCTCTCACCCCTCACACAAAGCAGTTGAATTGTTTCTACACCTCCCACCTGGGTCAACATCCACCTCCCTACAAATCCCTTTCCCTGCTTTATATATACCTACCAGTCTCCAATAGATGGGTACCTTTTTATATGAAATACTTAGAACCCAAATTACTTCCAATCTGAGACACTTTGGAAAATTCAGAATATTGGCATATATAAAATGAGACATTTGGGAGATGGTATGTAACTCTAAACAAAAAGTCTGAAAGTCTGATTTTATATATATATATATATATATATATATATATATATATATATATATATGAATGAAAGGCATTCATATATGACATGGTTTTGCTTTGTTCTTTCTCTGAGACAGAGTCTTGTAGTATAGACTCTAAGAACTGTAGATCCTTCTGCCACTGCTCCCAAGTTCAGGATTATAGGCTAATATTATGTCTGGTTGTGCATGAAGGAAAGAATGTGCATGTTGAGGTGTCATAAAGTACCACTTATCAATGCTCAGAAAGACTCACATTCTGGACACCTGGGTTTCAGGTTTCAAGATCAAGAATGTTCAGCCTATATTACAGCAAAATGAGCAGCAGTATTATTTCATTTATCAGTCTGCTTAACTTACTAAAATTTGTTGACAACAAATCATTATTGGAGCTAACAAAAGAAATAAGCATCTTTGCCATATAACATGACTTTTCTGTGAGTTATTTTCTTAATTTTTAGATTAAAACCCACAAAAAATGTATTTCTATTTCAAATGATTTGATCATTTGACTTGTACCAAATGCTGACTTTCAAAATCACTCTCTGAAAGAACATTGTGGTTCTCTCCTCTCACTGAGAGCTTCTGTGGAGCATAATTTCTCACGAATATTAAGCCACTTTTCCTAAACCCCACGACTACAAAATCTCTTGCTCAGAATGTAAACATCTGAAGCATCAAATAAGATGAAGCAGTGTTTTCTTTTGTGGTCAACTGTGTTGCACATAGTTTCTGAATTGAAATTCAGAAGACTTTTTGGCTCCAAATTGAGTTTGTTCTATGGTTTTATGTGCTATATGTACTATTATGTCTTAAGATGCCAATACTTTAGTAATACTACACAGAGAAGGAAGTTGTTTTAAAAATATTAACAACGAAGAAAATCTAACAAAATCAAAAATCATTACAAGTGAGGAATAATTAAGACTGTTTGATAGTTGAGATTTCACCTTTCCTCTCACTGTTTGCAAAGTTTAACACATTTTCCAAAGTAAGCATTCTTTGACATCATGCCCACAGTCATCTTAGAGAAAATAGATGGGATCAAAAAATATGTGGATATTTGTCAACTGATGTGGATACAAAACTTTCCTAACCACTTACTGACTCCATGTTCCCTTCAACAGGCCTTGCAAGCTCATAAAATTCCTGCTAGTATTAACGTTTTCTAAAGCAAATATAGCAGTTTGTAGTAAGTAGGCAAGACAGGAATGTGAACCCACCTGACTCCCCTTTCTCTTCTTCTCCCCATCATAATGAGGTAAGCAAGTTGTCACACAATGGTCACTCCAGCTATAAGCCTTTTCCCATCTGGCCATGTGAATATTTTCCCATTCAAAGGATTAAGAACAAATAGCAATTATAGAACTGATTCTGGTTAATCAGTTAATTAGCATTCCAGAGCTCAAATCCCACCATTTAAATGAATAGAAATCTGTGTCTAATGCAAGCTGCCCAGAGGAGCAATGCTCAGAGCCTAGTCTCTCGATTTCTCTTTTCCTGCTGAGTCTTCTCATGTTCTCTCTCCTCTTCCCTCTTGTAAGTCTGTTCTCTGCCTTATCATTGTCACCCACATTCTTCTTCCCCAAATGTTCTCCTCATTTCTTTATATTTCTTTTCCTTGATTAATACTTTGATGTTTGTGTTTTTTAACTTCACTGGAGTGGAACCTTTGTTTCTTGTGCTCATTACATTTTTAGTGAGGGCTTTGTGTATTTAAAAAAAAAAAAAGTCTATAACATAAAAGAAGTCTTTTACTCGAGCCTGTGTGAAGACAAAAAATGGGATCTCCCTATCTTTAGTGCTGACTCTGGATATTTGAGGCTTCTCTTCAGCCCAAAAGAAAACCAAATCTGAGAGCATATTATCAGGATTTCCCAAGGAAGTAGCCTAGAAAACCTGAAAAAAAAAAAACTATCAAATCTCTTCTCTCTTAATTCCTAGACAAGTCTAGTAAAATTTCTATTTCAGGGTGCAAACTTTTGTTCATCTAAGAAGCAGAAATTCAGTGGAACAAGGCTGGGGAACAGGGCCATGGGGGGTTGATGAGATCAGACACCTTCTTTTCTTGCTTGAGGCTCCAGTGGGCAGCATAGGACACGGTACAGCTAACAGCCACTACTGTCCTCAAATGTCCTATTACCTTCTCATCAGGCCTAATCAAGAATTTCAGTTGGAAGTTCACGAATGCCTAGATTTGAGGCAGCAGGGATAACATGGGTCAGCAGCCATGATTAATCAGTTCCAGTAAAACAATACCTGAGACCAAGTAGGTTTACTTTATTAAATGGTCTAGATGCTGTGGTGCAGGTACTTAATGGAGGCCTTCTTGCTGCTTTAGAACATGGCAGAGGGTATCACAAGGTAAGAAGAGCTTAAATCTACACCTGTTCCTATAAAAGGCCACTATAGGAGCCTCATTTTCATGATCTTATCAAACGCTACTTACCTCCCAAAACAATCCCCACCTTTGAACACCATAGCTATGTTAATTTGAGGGGTGTAAATTCTAGGTAGTAGGTACTAAAACCACAGCAGATGAGAAAGGACATAACAGCACAGAGGTGAGTTTTCTGGACCCTTTTCTTCCCAAGACATCGTCCAAATCGTCTTTGGACAGAGTTTTATTTTTCCTTTCCTGATTATGGTTAGCCATAACAAATGCAGAGAGAGAGATGCCACTCTACATGTTTAGAATAGGAAGTGCAACATTTTGTATGCATGCCTGTGGATATTTCTATGCCAAGCATCAGAAAAGGTCACTAGAACCCTAGTCTTTCAAAAGAATACAACATCAAAGAGCTGAAGGTCTCAAAAGCCACACTATCTTGCTGAACATTCACAATGTAATGCCCTGTGCCTAATCTTCGCCTTGCTACAAACAGCTTGCATGACACAGATTTATTTCTCTCACCTCTACTAACAGAACAATCCACTGAAATTCAGACTGGCCATTTTTAGCCTAATTCAGGCAAAGAAAAAATCCAGGAATCAGTTTAACAAAACTCAGGAAAAGCTGAGCCTCTATGTCACCAGAAACAGAACCATGGGTTTGGGTTCAACCACCATCCTCTGAAAGACTTCCTCAAAGCAGTTTCAACAGAAAAATCCCAGTGCCCAAAGGGAAAACTGTCCTGCCCCTCGTGGACATCGTCTTAACTGGTCACAACAAAACTCTCATGACTCTAGACTCATTCCACAGGAGCTCAGCTATGCTCTAAGGCTCTTTTTACCTTCTTGTCTCTAGAACTCTACAAAGATATTGACTTTAAAAATGGGTGAAGATTCTCTATTGTCATAGGACTAATTGCTTATTGCTACCCATAACACAGTGACCTGCTGCTGTCTCTGAGAGCTTAAACTAGGGAATAAGTCAATCTCTTAGTTAATGGGAAACTTGATTGAAATGGAAATCTTAGGGACCTTTCCTCTTATCTAATCATTGAACAATGTGGTGAGAGTTCTGAGGCTGTTTCAGCTGCTTTCTACCTTCTGTCTCTTTTGTGTGCAAGGAAAGCTCACATTAAAAACACATGCACATTGAAGCTAAATAAGGCTTGTGATAGGCATAGCAAAATCCAAACAGAAAATCTACAAACCAAATAAAAAAAAGGTTGAACAGCAATATGATCAGCTCCACTCTAAATTAAACTGTCGCTCAATATCCATGGTGGGTTCGTTCCAGAGCCCCCTGGGACACCAAAATTTAAGAATGCACAGTTGCTCATGTACTATGGCACAATATTTGCAGCCTTGGTAGATTTTAAACTCCCTCTTGATTATTTATGATGCATTTATTTATATTTTCAATGACATGTGGCTAATTGTTATGCTATATTGTTTGGGAGGCAATGACAAGAGCATATATGTATGACTTTAGTACATTTAAATATCTATGGACTATGTTTGGTTGAATCTGAAGAAGTAGGAACCTCAGATATCAAGGGCTAACCTCTAAAGAAAGGAGAAACCGCAATAGTTCATGCAAATTGTTCTCGACTTTGGGTGTGCTAACTTATTCAGGTTCTCTTTTCTACTTCTCAGTGGGGCATGAAGAAAGGAGTTTCCCTTAACCAAACAGTTGTATGCAGCAAGGAAGGATGAGTTATGATCAGCAGTATTCTTATCAATTAACTGGGCAAGAGCAAAGTTAGAGATCTATAGACCTCTTCTCAGTAACTCCAGCACAGTTAATTTCTTCAGCCTTGGGGTGGATAGGTTTCATCCTTAGAATATGAAGGTGAGCTGGCTTGGCTACATGGAAGAGCCCCACAGTGGCTACACAGTGAAAACATTTGTAGTTTCAAGGCCAAGATGACACTCAGCACTTGAGTGTCAGCAGCTGAGTCTACAATGGTTACCGTGGCTCTTTTCTTCATTGAATAGTCACTATGTTCAATGTCTGCAGAGCAGAACAGCTGATTGCATACACAGTTCTGCTTATAGTTTTCTTTCTTTCCATCCCCTTCCTCCTGCCCTCTGTCTGTCAGAAAGAAGTTGGTTTTTTTAGAATTCCACTATTCTGCTCTATCTATCTATCTATCTATCTATCTATCTATCTATCTATCTATCTATCTATCTTATGTGTATACTTCCAACTTTTAGATGTCCTGTGAAGGGCATTCAGCCATCTCTCTTATTAACCTATTAAGTAAAAGGAGCAGCTGTAGAATTGCTGTTATTGGTTAAACTTGGGTTTCACTAGCTAGTTTTAGCACAGCCAAACCACAGGCCATACCTAGATTTGATGATAGGCAAGAGAGACATATGCTGTTGTCCCAAGGACTCAACACCAAGTTTAGTGGCAAGTCTCCCCTGCTGACCCTGTACCACCCCCGTGCCTCCTGCCTCGGGTCTCAGACACCCATCTTCAGGTACTAACCTCCACGGTACACTCTGAGCCCTTATTCAAACCCTGATTTCAGGCTTTCTACACAAGAAAGTCTGCCTGTGCTTCCTGTCTCCATTGAAACCTTTGCCTTCTCATTTGGTTCTCACAGTCTCCTTTTAAAGCCAAACCTAGCTTTCCCGCTCCCCCACCCTCCCCATTTCTCTTATCACTGAATTTAAGTATACTTATCTCAGCAAAATTACTCATAATCACCCATTCCTGGCCTTACAAACAGCCAGCTCCCAATATTTCCAACTCCACAAGATAACAGTAAACAAATAACAGCGACTGAGACCACAACTACTGTTCTTAACCTGCACACAAAAGCTCTCATTTTTCATCCTCACAATCACAGTAATATCGTCTTCCTTTTGCTGATAATGTGCCTGGAGCACAGAAAAGACCCATTCCTGGGAGAGGCTAATTCTCCCTCCCTCTCTCAGCAGTCATTAGTTGTCCTTAGTTCTTTGTCTAGGGGTGGGGCCCCAGGACGTTTTCCTCCTTTGTGTTAGCATGCCTATTGATATTGTCCTTTTTCCAGTCTTGTTTATTTAACCACTTCTAGAAGAAACGGTTTCACAGCATATTTCCTGGTATTCTGGCTCTTATCCCCTCTTCCTAGATGTTTCCTGAGCCATAGATATAGCACCTGTGCTGTAGATGTATTCATTGAGGCTGCACTCCTCAGGATCCATTGATCTCTGCATTGCTTCCAGCTCTGGTTTTCTGTGATGGTTTCCATTTCTTATTAAGGGAATCTTCTTCGATGAGGGACCGTAGCTACATTTACATATGAAGAGTTGGACCTATGAACCTCATATAAGAGAAGACATTCAGTGTTTGTCTTCCAGGGTCTGAGGTGTGTCACCCAATAGAGTCTTTTCTAGGTGGACCCATTTATCTGGCAAGGTAGCTTGATACCAAGGCTTAGGTACCAGCTAGTCATTCCTATAACTGAGTTTGCTAAAAGTGAGTGATGGTATTTCCACATGCAAAGAACATCAAAATTATACATTCATAATAATGATAATAATAATAACAATTATAATAATAGGAATGGCCCCCATACGTTTATATATTTGAATGCTTAGTTTTTAGAGAGTGTCATGTATTACTTGACAGTGATTAGGAGGTGTGTATTTGTTGGCATAAGCATAGCCTTGTTGTGAGGGAAAAACATGTAAATTAAGGTTGTGTACAGTCTACCATGACTGAATAGCTCTTCTGAGCTAAGCATAAAATGGAGAGCTCCCTTTACCAGCAAGGCTTCACTTTCTCTGACCTTGTCTGAGGAGCCTGACCTCCAACACCGTCTACCTGGAGAAGATCAAGTAGTGCTTGTCCAACCTTCAAGTTCAACTTCCTCTTTTTAATGGGAACTGCCCAGCAAGTACCTGGGATCCCCAGAATGCATCTCCATGTAAAAAATATTCCCAGTACTTTAAGCTCTAGTCAATGATTTAACATTTACACTGAAAACTCCTTGCCACTCTTTAAAGTCCATATATAACCCTGATTCACCCTGAATAATGTATATGTGTACAAGCCCTCGCTGAATAAATGTATGCTCACAGCTAAGGTCATCTAGGAGAATTATTTTACTGAAGATTGTTGGAGAAGGCCTTTGTCTAAAAGAGCTCTACGATACTGGGAGACGGCCTTCTCTTCCCCCCACCTCCACATGAGGGACTCACTCCCAGCTGGACCAAGATCCTGGAACTCCACCTGTTCCAGACTGTGCTTCATTTCTTCTATCACTGAGTGGGAGGAATCCAAGCACATGGGACTACAGCTAGACCCCCAGTATGCAAACCACATTGTTGGAGGAAATGTATCACTGGATGTGGACTTTGGGATTTCAAATGCATCTTGCTAATCCGGCACCATTTCATGCTTGCTAACATGAACATAATGAACTAAACTTATAAAACTGTAAGCCATCCCCAATTAAATGTTTTCCTACGTAAGAGCTGTCATGGTTGTGGTGTCTATTCACAAATAAAACATTGGCTAAGACACCCATTTTAAAAAAGGTTCAACAGAGACATAAGTTCATTCACTTTATATCAAGTACTATATAAAAAATATTTACAATAAACACTCAAAAAGTACTTACCATGTGTACATTAATATATCCTGTGGCTAGGACTCACTTTCAATTCTAAAGTAGGCAAATATTCAGTGCATGCCTTAAAGATGAGGTACAATATTATCATCTCTTTCCCAGGGCTGGCTAGTCATTCCATACTGTGAAGAATCTAATCCAAAATTGATTCTCAGCATCCAGTGGCCATCAAGCAAACTAATATAAAAGCTGTCATCAGGATGATAAATAATTTGGAAAGCATCAAAATGTATCGAAAGTGTACACTTTCTATGGGGGAGAGGGGAGATAAATACATGTTTCCAGTTGACTGGATCTGCAGGAATCACAGAGGTTTAGACAAAGGTGCCAGGCTCTAGCTCAGCTCAGCAAACATTCATAACAGTAGCAGAAAAGCATTCCAATTAGAAACGTCTTCCCAGAATGGGCATACTGCCATTTAGTCCTTGGACAACACCATGATATCAGTATCAGTATCTCTATTTTCTGGCTCAAAGGACAGAGGTTATAAGTCATAAGATATCCTTGTGTTATATATGGGATTCACTCATTCATTTAAAAATCATTTATTAGAAAATATCCAGGTGCCAGACCTGAGGATACATACTAGGGACCTACAGGTGAATAAAATATTTTCTTCTCTGAATCACAGTGTACAATATCAAGCTATGGGATTTATTTCCCCTCTCATGCTTTCTCTTTGCCTGGCCTCTCTCCTCCTGTTTTATGCATGCTATTTGCCAGCTCTGAACTCATAACCTCAGGGGAAACATTTGACCCAGTAGAAACAAAAGTAGCTCATATATCTTTCTGGCTATGATAGTCCAGAAGCCCAATTTCTTCAGAAAACCTTGAACATTACAGGAAAACAATAGTCTATCACTGAGAAACTTGATGGAAGAATTTGTTCTAACCTAAACTAAGGAAGCTCCACTCAGAGAAAGACATGAGAAGAAATAGATCTGGAGTTCCTAAGAGAGGGGCCCATGCCCCCTTCTCCCTAGTACCACCAGTCCCTTGAGACCTTGGAAAGGAAATAGCAGCTTTTCTGTCTCAGCACCTGGGAGCTAGATTGCCATATTAACTCAGTTAGAACCAGCAGAAAGCCAAATGATTTTATAGAGCCACATACACAGGGACAAGAGATGACTCCATAATGGCTCATTTGGATCAATGTTTATGGTATGTCACATGACCCTGGACTGCAAAACAAGCCGGAGGTTGGAAGCACCATGTAGAAATAAAATTGAATTATAGGAGATAGATGCTCGGGTTCCCAGCCAGCTGCTTTTATGGACTGAGATTCATACCCTTTACCCACAAAATGAAAAGTAGTGGGTAAGAGAGTCTGCCTCTGAAAGGGAGACATAATTTCCCTTCAGACTGAACCTCTAGAAAACAACTAATATAAACCTTGCCCATATTAAAATTCTAACTGAAGTCTCTACAGAGAGAACAGAAAGTACCAGAATTTACAAGGAAGCTGAAATTTGCGCATGGGATTGGTACCAGGGAAGTTCTCTACCTTTGTTGCTCTGTCCATGGTATCTAGTGACTAGTAAGAGAAAAATTTGTCATTTCTCCTTTCAAAGTGCAAAAGGAACTAATACCTTCAAATCCACTATAGATTAAAGGAGCAATCAAAAAAAACAAACAAACAAAAAAAAAAAAACGAAAAGAGAGAGACTCACCTTACTGTGAAGCTCTGTCCACTCACTGATGCTTTGGGGCCACAAATAGTAAGACCAACTGTGAATATTTTACTTTGAAGGAAAGGGGTGGAATTTGGACTGAGATTGGGACTTGAGGCCTGCTGTTGTAGCTACACTCAAATGCTGGGGATTGGTCTGGTGCTACTATGTATTCAAATGCTAAATACTGGCCTCCAAGATCTGGTTGCAATCTAGACAAGCACATTGTCACATACATCAAATGATATTGTATAAACTTGCTCACCAATCTTCTCTGACTGGTTAAATAAACATAGCTGAACAGCTAATTACCAGGGAGCGTAGAGGTAGGTGGGGCTTCAGTTACTGGGATGGGGGTCACAGGTAGGGACCAAGAAACAGGGAGAGAAGGAGAAAAAACTGATAAAGCAGGTCTCCACTAGACTGGATGGATCAGGAGCACATGGCTGAGCGAGAGAAGTGCATCCTGAGGACAGACTGATGGAGCAGAAATAACCCAGACGTGACTCAAACAACAAGTAACTTGGGAGCTCACCTATAAGACACTGACTCAACTATTGGAGGGCTGGTCAGGTCATAATAAGAACTAATAAAGTTATCAAATGAAGTGAAGGGAATGGTCTCCAAATGAAAGAATAGAAAACACAGAAAGAACCATATAGAAATGTTAGAAATGAAAACTAATATGTATCCGTAAGTGACTAATATTTTAGATGAGCTTAATATCAAAATAAATCAATAAGAGTCAATGACCATAAAGAAAAAGGAAGTTCCCAATTCGAAGATGTTAGGACAACAGTATTGTTGACATAAAAGATGAAGAAATGATATAAACAGAGCCTTGTGAGACAATCTCAGTCTAGTTTAGAAACAGAGCAGAGGAGATAACATGGACATATGTAAGTCGTGGTGGCTGGCATCACTTCCAATGAGCATTCTTCCCATTTCTGTCCCACTTCTAGAGGGGACTGGGGACTGGGAACTGGGGTTCCTTGAAAGATGAAAATCCACACATTCAAGAAGCTCAGCAAATGTTAAACATTACAAATACAATAAACTAAACAAACAAGTCTGGCATGGAAGCTGCTGGCTGACCAGGGTGGCCAGGAGATTACTCAGAGCTGGAGGCTAGGGTGATAAGAGGTGGTAGTACCTGGCCTGCCTCTGTGGTTCAGCTGTGTTATAGAAAATACTTAATCTCAATCCAGGATTTCTTCCCCCACTTTGATCATTCAGTTCCCAGATAAAAAATACATAATTTATATATTTATAACAAGCCTTAATGCACTAGAGCTGAAAAGATATCTACCCCCTAAAATACTCACATCTACTTCCCTATCAATATCCCTGAGTTATTAATTGCTATGTTCCATCTGGATGTTACGTAGCCCATGGCATCATCTTCTCTCTCCTTTTTCTCTCTCCTCTCTCTCACCACCTGCAACCCTCTCACTTGATCCTCTAGCCCCAGCTTTCTCCCTCCACTTCCCAATCACAGGCTCTAGACTTTGATTCACCAGTTAAATTTGGGAGAAGATTCAAGTGGCATCACTCTGAGTATGAGAGGATCTGCTCGTCAGGAGCAACCGGCATTAGAATACAAGCAGCATCAGACCAACCAGCCACAAGGCTTAGAGAAATGATGGTTTCTCATGTACATGACTTTTTCTGAAGTCTTTTTCCAGTCACTGAGGAAGCAGAAAAATGGGGATTTAATATAAGAATTAGATCATGTTGGCTTTCACACCACATAAGTCATTACTACTATTGTTACTATTTGATTTAATGGGGAGATAGATGGTGATGTATAAAAGTCTTAAGTCTAACTTGGGACTTAGGAGGATAGACAAGCATCGGGATACCCTAAAGATGTTTTAACTCAAACCCTGATGCATTGTCTGTATAGATGAGAGCCATAACCAAGACACAATCAGCACTTCCAGTCAAAGTCTGATGCCACGGAGAGGGCTGAAAGAAACATTTTCATGGTATTTACAAATAAGGCATGGAGCTGGCCATGGGACCCTCCAAAATGGCAAGTGCATTCAATAAGCCATAATGAACCCAAAATAACAAATATTCAAAAATCAGCAACCAAAAGTACTGACTTTATTGAGACAGTAGAACGGTTAACTGAAATATTTAAAGAGTCAGTAAATCCATAACTCTGGCTCCTGTGAACCAAATACCATGTCACATTTTTCTTTGGAAATAGATATGTATCATGTGACTAAATGTTTAGAACAGTATGATCACTAACATATGCAGAACTGACTTCAACATTTAAATAGTCATAAAAAATAAATATTGTGCCAGAGAAGTAAATTGATTGAATCTTCCAAGTGGTCTATGCACCATAAAATATTTCTTCTTTGCTTTCCTAAGTTAAGGTATATATTGTATTTGTATAGAATTCTTTCTCAAATACAGGTCTATTAATGAATGCACACACTTCTTAGGAGAAAAACCCTTCAATTTTTAAAAACTGCTGAGGAAAATACAATTGTGTGGTACATAATAAAACTATTAAAAACATTTATTTATTCATTCATTCATTCATCCAGTCATTTTGTGTGCACATGTATTAATGTGTGTGCACTTGCATGGAAGTGAGGACAACTTGTGGCAGTCGGTCTTCTCCTTCTACCCTTAGGTCTAATGGATTTAATTCAGGTTATCATGCTTGGTGGAAAGCACCTTTACCAGCTGAGCCATCTCATCAACCCTCAAATGGCTTAAAATCTCCTGTCCAAAATCCACAGGCCACCCCAACCCAGAGTTCTGTACCAAATAAAAATATCCCTCAAGGATGAAGGCAGTATTGAGACAAGGTACAGACAGAAAATAAACATCTAGGGGTATGGGAAATAAAACATACCTACGTGCTAAGATATGTGAAGCAGCTCTCTGTAGGCTTCAAGGAAGTGGGGCTGGAGAAAACTGAGGCATGAAGAGACTCCAGGAAATGTATAAATATATGCGAAGTGCTCCTTCAATTACCTAGATACAAAGTTTCCTTCTTAGGATGAAGGCAACACACGTGACAAAAGGTTATACACTCTGCAAATAGGACATTTCCTATAAACAGCTCTAGTTATCTAAACAGAGAAATGTAATTTTAAAAGTTAATAATTAGTAAAATGTGTTTTGTCTTTGTAAATGCCTAGAGGTGGACTTTAAGGCATAGAAAACTCAGGAAGTCGTGATTGTCTCTAAGGCAGAGAGAGATCACACAAGAAATTGGTAAGAACTCAAAAAAAAAAAAAAAAAAAAAAAAAAAAAAAAAAAAAAAAGCCCTTCTCCTTCTGAGGCTGAGATTAAGACTTCATTAGAGGCACTGTGGCCACCATGGGAAGATACAGCCTTCCAGAAGCAAAGAAATTTGTGGGCATATGTGCAGTACAGTGGTCCGTGGAGAAAGATATTGCAAGGCTAAGAAACTCACCAAGGTATGCAAGCTAGCTACAGCTGGTGCACAGGATGTGGCCTACTCAAACACCAGAGGGCCTGATCTGGCAGCAGGAAAAGACTCTTGGCAGAAACATTCTCCAGACTGAGGGCCTCAGAACCTTCTGCATGCTGTTAAGCTGGCAGCCACACAGTGGGAAGATCCCAAGAGACAGAAAAAGAGGCCCTTGCCTTGGCCACAGATTGCAACCCTCTACTGCCCTCTATTGGCCAAGCCTACCTGAGCCAACCGAAAGACTGCTTCCTGGTTCCAGGTACCAGGATAACAGAAATCACAGAAGCACAAAACAAAACAGAAGAAAACAATGGGAGCTTTGGAAGTGAGAGGCAGCAAACTGATAGTGTGCCCAGAGGTAGAATCTAGTAGCTAGGGGTATTACCAAAATTAACATAGATATAATGTGTAAAATCCAGGAGAGAAATAAAAACAGAATTCTGAATAATGCATTCAAATGACCTCAAGGCAGGAGAGGAGGAATATAAGAAAGAATATATATGCTATCCCTTCATTATCCTACATGAGAGAATCCATATACAGAAGAATGCACACTAGGTGGTCCTACTCGTATACATTTCTAGAAAATGCTAATTAACTTGTAAAGACAGAAAGGAGACCAGTTCGTCAGAGACTAGAGGTGGAGGTAGCTGCTGGGCTGCAATGTATCATGCAGAAATCTTTAGGGTTAAGAACAGTGTTTTGTGTGCTGGTTGAAGCAGTGTTTCATGTGTATATGTGTTTGTCAAAAAGAAAAGCATCATTGAATGCTACTGTACATTCTAAGTGGAAACAGTTGATTATAGGTGCATTTTACCTCAGTTGATCATCTATTAGTTAAATTTGATTTTTGACAATTTAATATACACAGAGAACACATTCTGATTACCCTTGCCCCCATGATCTCTTAACTCCCTCCCACCCGTAGGAATCCCTGTACCTCCCTACTAATGCCTTGCCCATTGCAATATCTTCTTGTGTTGCATTATGGTTCACTTAATTTAACCAGGGTTGTCCGGGTGGCTAGGATTTTCTTTTTACTATGCATTGGAGTGTAGTGTTCATGATTGCAACATCCTTGTCATGCCCAAGATGCTGTTTCATAGCCCTGTTCTCTGCCTGCAAACTTGTATTCCTCCCTCTTCTTCGGTGATGTTTTGTGAGCCTTGGAGCCGTGTTTGAAGCTGCTGTTCAATTGCCATTCATTCTTAGCACCTTGGGCAGCCATAAGTCTGTCTTTCACTACAAAGCGGGGTTTCTCCAGTCAAGGCTGCAAACAGGATTTGTCTTCAGTTAGTTCTGGCCAGCAGCATGCTCATACGGCCTTCACCATGTACTCTGGATACTCTGGGAGCATTTAGCTGAGCGTTTTGAAGGAATAGACACAATGTTGCAGCAGGAAAAGAGACTCTAGAGAGCCTGACAGTTGTAGGCAGGGCTGGCTTCTTAGACCTGTGCTGAGCTGTGTATCACTTGCCACATCAGTAATGGAACCAGTGTCCTGTGAATATAATATTATCTAGAGTGAAGCAGCGGGAAGATTCGGCTTTCAGTTCCACAGTGCTAAGGGCCGGTGCTGTTTCACTATCTGAAGTACATGCTCTAGTGGAGCAGGTACCCATGGCAGAATGAATCATCTGCTAAAGAATTCCTAAATAGAGACATCTTCTGGACAGCTCAGGGCTCAGGCTCTGGCTCTTGCCTTCTGATTTGATGGGCAGATAGTTCAAGGAGCCAAACAGCACCCTGTGGAGATGCGCTGAGAAGCGGGTAAAGGTTCAGCCAGCAAGGAGAGAAGGCTGAAGTAGAAAGTATGTCAGGCCTGTAATAAATAACCAAACATTCGCTTTCCTTGGATGGTGTTTAAAACCAAAGCAAATAACTGTGTCCCCATATAATTCACCAATATGATTAAGACCTTGCACTCGCATGTCAACTTTGAATAAGTGGAATTGGATGCCATGAGAAGGAAATGCAAAAGGTTTGCTGAGTCCCATTAAATAGAGTGTGAGAAGGTTTTTTAGGGAAAATATTTAAATAAAAAGACTCATTTGAAGTAACTGTCATATGCCCTTACTTTGCAGACATCCTTGAACTAATTTCTCAGTAGAAAGGGAAGTGATGGTGATCAGTGGATAATACTATAAATGGAAGGTTGTGAAATAAAGCCTAAAGATGTTTTCTTTTTAATATATAAAAAATAAAAATAAAAAATTGGCACCCTTCCCTTCAAAGGTGCCATCTTGAAAGCAATAAATGAATTCTCAGGCCTGCCCCAGGACTCTATTTGGAACTAAATCATCCTCCCATAGAGAATGCTGCTAACATTCACATGGTCTCTACATGCCCCAAAGTGAATACAGCCATCCCAGGGTAAACAGCACCCACCAATGTCATTGCTTGGCATGATAGAAACTGTATAGGTTTTAAGTCACATGCCCTGCTTCTCTGGCCGTCAGCATCCTCATCTATGTGAACAGAACTAAGAATACCTACATCATAACGTAGCATGTTTTTAAGTCCATGAAGGAGCTGGGGAGATGATTTCCCAGCACCCACATAAAGACTACATGCAGTAACATTAGCCCAGTAACCTTAATGCTGATGGAGTGGAGACAGGTAGATCCTAGGATCTTGCTAATCAGCTACTATAGCTGAAATGTCGATGATAGTGATGATGATGGTGATGATGATGAAAGCACACTCATAAACACAAACACACAGGGGGAGAGAAAGAAAGAGACTCGTTTTCAGTTATATGTAATTAATAAATCTTGAAGTCCATTATTTTCTCAGTAAATAAACTTTCTTTACTCTTTTTATAAGATTTCACTTTGGTGACACCAACTTTTAAGTATACTCACTCACTTGTGAGCACGTTCTTGAGCTCACCCTAGTCCAGGCACCATGCTGTTCTGCCAGTGGGCTGTTCTAGAATGTTCCTTTTGGTGGGATAAGTTCCTAAAGCTTCTAGGTCTCCGTTTCTTTCTTTTCCAGAGGAATTAAGAACAGTGATGACCCTTGGGAGGCTTCACATTTATTCCAGAACGAGGCTCTGAAATAACAAGGTCCCCTGACTCCTCCTGCCCAGATTTTCTCCTTCTCACAACTCTGCTGGGTCCCTAATTTTGTTCCAGCTCCAGAAATCTGTTCTTTATGGCCTATAGAGCCACACCCACATGGTGTTGTCAGGGAAAGAAAAATATCTTTCTCACAATCTTTTTTTTTCCTGAAAATTTCTTTTATTTTTATGCTTTATTGAAACTTTTACTCCTCGGAAACAAACTTCCACTGTGGCTCTTGAGGGCTGGTGATTCTCACAGCCATGCCTCCTACCACAGGGCCTAGAAATGGGGTAGATATTATCCTTGCTGTCTGGTGGATATCCAAACTCATTTACTCTTCCCTGAGTACTGCAACAAGAACACCCACAGCACTGGACAGCCCATCATCGCACCCAGGGGGCTCATTGGTGTCAACCAAAATGTCTGCTTTTCACTCTCTCTAATCCTATGCTTACATTCCAGCTTTTTTTAGCTGTGATGAATTACCCGAGGGAAAAAAAAGGTTTACAGAAGGATTTGTTCCGGCTCACAGTTTTAAAGATTTCAGGCCTTGGTCACTTGACTCAGTTGTTTCTGGGCTTGAGTTGGGTGTAGCAGAGTCTCATGGTAGGGAACAGGTGATAGAGCAAGGTGGCTTGTCTTGTGGCAAGCAGGAAGCAGAGAGGAAGGAAGGGATTTGCCCAGGGATAGGTCTAACCTTTAAAGGCTCACATGAACTACATCTTCACTCTTTAAACAGATCATTATATGCCAGGCATTATGCACCATACAGAAGTTCTTAAAACAGTTTTCAAAATACGGAATTTTGTTAATAGATTAAAATTATTTGTATTCCTATTTATTAAGGTCAGTGTTAACAAGTACAACTTAACATAAATGGTATGTATTTATATGCCACCTACAGTTAATAGTTATTTTAATATCTTATCTTTTTAATGTCTTGGGATCTGAGCTATGTTGCTTTTAAGCAGTGTCCAAGAGATATTTTTATACTCTTAGTGTTAAAATTAGAGTATATGATCTGCTCATACTTCATGTAGTCAAGGTATGAGAAGTGCTTATGGGGAAAATAAAATCAGCAAGGGAGCCGGGCATGGTGGCGCACACCTTTAATCCCAGCACTCAGGAGGCAGAGGCAGGCGGATTTCTGAGTTCGAGTCTACAAAGTGAGTTCCAGGACAGCCAGGGCTATACAGAGAAACCCTGACTCGAAATAAATAAATAAATAAATAAATAAATAAATAAATAAATAATCAGCAAGGGGCTTAGGAAGTATTGGGAGGGTCATTTGCTTTTAATAATGGTGTCCAGGCACAGAAAGTACCTGAGCAAAAACCTTAGGAGCACAACACTGAGCAAGGCTAATGTGTAAAAGAAGGTCATGCCCAAAAGAGCAAGCTGAAAATGCAAAGGCTTGCGGATATGAGCTTGTCTGGGTTGCTCAAGGGGAGCCAGTGGCCCAGCAGAGCAGAGAGGACTAATGGTAAGCACTGGAAATCAGAGCTGGAAATCTGGGGCTGCAGTGAAAAAGCAGACGTGGTAGGGAAATGCAGTAGGCTACGGCAAGTAGCATCCCTGTCCTCAGAGGCATCAAAACTGGAAACACTAGAAAAAAAAAAAAGAGAGAGGTGTGACCTATGCATAATACCACAGTACCTCAAGTCTCAGAATCCCTGAAACTGCTAAGAATTTCCATCCCGTGTTTTACCCTTCCCACTGTGCCTAGCCCCATATGACTTCGCTTACTTACTTACTCACTCAGATTAAATTTATATTCCTTCCTTTTCTCCCTCCCTTGCATAGTCCATCTTCACATCTCTCAATCTACTAGTCACCTGGCAAAAACAATCCTAAATTAAATCTGGTTCTGCACTTACTCTGAGCCTTCACTCGTACAGATAACCAGTGCTGGAGAAAAACACACAATCAAACTGACTTGAATTCAGCTTCTTATCTAAAGTGAACATACCACATTCCTCTACCCCATCATCCCAGGAGGCCATTTTATACCTTCTCTTACCTTAGCAAACCTGCACATCCTCCACCTCCCATTAGCTTACTTTTATTCTCTGACAAGAGAGAGAGAGAGAGAGAGAAAGAGAGAGAGAGAGAGAGAGAGAGAGAGAGAGAGAGAGAGAGAGTTTCCAGAGTACTCTCCCCTGCTTTTACCAACCTGCCCCACCTGTTACTATGGCTACATTGCCCTCATGCACCTCTCAACCTCATGCTTCTACTTAACCACAGTCTTGTTGACTCCGGAACGTCTTACAAGCAATTATTCCTTCTGTGGTCTGAATTGCTGATTTCTGTTCCTAATTTTTATCAATTCACATAAGTTATAGAAGATTATATAAAGCTAATTGTTTTTCTAGTTCTGATTCTAGCATGGATTTCTGGTTTGGGTGGTGGATAAGTGCATAGAATACAGTCAACACTGAAAGCATAAAATTTAACGTGAAGCTTCTGTCCCAAGTGTTTATTCTAACTATATAGAAGTTCATTGAGATGGACAGACTTTTCATCTGTGCAGTTTTGATGTGTGGTATACGTATTTATTTGCAAGTTCTTTCATAATAAAGTTTATAAAATTTAAAAAAAACATACAAATGTTTTTTATTATCCCTTTTTTGAAATACATATTTTTGCATCTTATATCTCCTTCTGGGATTTCCTATGCCTACATCTTCTGTAAAGATTCCCATGGATGTAGTTGTATCTGAAATACCCCCTATGTGATTATTGGGAAGTGATGGAACATTTAAGAGGTGAGATCAGTGGAGAATGTTAAATCCTTGTGGGTATGGCCCCTAAAGATAACAGTCAAGCTCCGGCTTCTTCTTCCTCTTCTTTCTTTCTGCTTCCTGGCCTCCATGAGGTAAGCAGGCTTCCTCACCATGCCCTCATATGGTACCACCACAGGTCTAATCACCAAGCCCAAATGATGATAGATGACTTATCTTTAACTATAAGCCTTCGTCTTCATGGTGAACCATCTTTTTAAGGTTTTAATGCTAACAAATTGGCTATGTTCTTTTTTATTTTTAACTTTTTTATTGGTTCTATGTGAATTTCACATCATACACCCCAATCCCACTCATGTCCCCCTCCCCTCATACCAAACCTCCTCCCTTGCAAGCCTCCCTCCTCCCCACCAAAGAGAGAAATAAAAGAATATTGTTGTGGAAGCTGGAGTGTGTCACGGTGTATCCTACAGTATACCCTTCGTCCACAATTCTTTGTTTGCAAATGTTCACTGCACTGAGCAGTTGGCTTGATTGAGGCCTCTGGCTTCTGCTACTCTGTCAATACTGGAACTTTATTAGGAGCCCTGTGTCACAAAGATCCTGTTGTTTTGGATCAGTAGGATCAGCCCCTTCATATATTCTAGCAGTTCGTCAATTGGGTAGATGTTGGGGTGGGCCAGTTCAAAGCCATGGATCACACCCAATGACTGGCTCACCAGCAAACTGCCTTCCCCTCTCCACCTAACTACAACCAGGACCAGCACTTCATTGTACATACATCCTTTTGTTTCTCTTTCTCTTCATTTTTCCACCACTTGCTTGCTTCTCTTAGTGGTGCCTGGGTTCTCTGAGTGTTTAGGGTTGTCTCAGAAGTGCTACTTGCAGCTTGTGTATTATGTTGTCAGACAAGTGGTCATCTCAGGCTGGCTCCCTGCCCAGGCCCATGCATCAGTCTGGTGGTCATCTCTGACTCACTCCTTACCCAGACTGCCGTAGTGGCCTCTTGTAAGGGTCATCTGTCTCAGGCTCACTCTTGCTAGGGTCTCACATTCCCAGCTAGGGTTCTTCTAGTTTCTAGCTTGTTCCCTGTCCTGAGAGCCTGTTCAGGCCTGCCTGGAACCAGATTGGTAGTCATTTAACACTTTTTTCGGGGAATGTTAGCCTACCAGTCATTCAGATCTTCATAGGTCAGAACACTAAAGCATAGACACAGCCTCTCACCTCTCTGCCATATACTCATATACATGTGACACAGCAGCCACACCCACAACACCTCTATGGGAAAGAGAGGTGCTCTGTTTTACTATATAACTTACCTAGTGTTTGCACTGTTTGAGTAGAACGATGCCTTGGTTATTTTCTGTTGCTATACTTGAATGCTATATACTGGATGATTTATAAAGAATAGATTTCATTTATGAAGACTAAGAAGTCAAGGGAATGGTCAGCAGATAATTAACCCCAGATGAGGGAAGAGGGCATCACCAAACCAGAAGAGCAACTGCACTAGCTCAGACCTCCTTTCTCTTCTCAGAAAACATCCATGCAGTCATAGGGCCCTATCCGAACAACCCTACCTAACCCTAATTACCTCCTAAAGACCCCCATCTTCAAATACCATTAACATGGATTTGAGAACTGAGTTTCCACACCATGAACTTTTGAGGGATACATTCAAATAGGAGCAATGTGTTTGTGGACTTTAAAAACCTGACTTAAGGGGAAAACAATCACTTCTTCACTCTAATAGACCAGCTCTCCAGGTTCAACTGGTTCTTTTCATTGCTTTAATCTGTAGTCATTATTTATTTTTATTACTATTATTTTTATTTTTAATTAATTTATTTACTTTACATCTCGATCAGTTTCCCTTTCTTCCTCTCCTCCCAGTTGCTCCCTCTCCCTCCCCTCCCCCCAACCCACCTCTCCTTCCTTTGTTCTCTGAAAAAGAGAGGCCTCCCACAGATATCAATCTGCCTTGGCATATCAACTTGCAGTAAGATTAGGGGCATCTTCTCCTATTGAGGCCAGACAAGACAGAGCAGTTAGGGGAAAGGGAACTAAAGCCAGGAAATGGAGTCAGAGACAGGCCCTGCTCCTGCTGTTAGGAGTCCCACATGAAGTCCGAGCTGCCTACATGTGCAGAAGGCCTACGTCCATCCCATGCATGCTCTCTAGTTGGCAGTTTAGTCTCTGTGGGCCCCTATGGGCCCAGGTTAGTTGACCCTGTAGGTTTTCTGGTTATGTCCTTGACCCCTCTGGATCCTTCAATTCTTCCTCTGCCTCTTCTACAGGATTCCCCAAGCTCTACCTAATGTTTGACTGTGGGTAACTGCATCTATTTTCATCAGGTGCTGGGTGAAGCCTTTCTGATGACAGCTATGTACTCATTATTTAAATGATCTTCTTCTGGTTCTACATGATGACATATATACATAAGAAAACTCTCCTTGGAACTCAATATGCGTGCATGCACATGTGTTATATATGTGTCTGCTTAAGTTCATGCTCCTCATTTTTATTTGGATGTCTAATAGCACGCTCAAACCTGTCCCCTACCATGCCTGCCATAACTCTTTATCTCGAATGTCCACTCTGCTCTGATGGTTTTACAATCTACCACATTGTCTCTTATTTCTAGACCTTTCCACACTCCCTCCTTCCTGTTTACATAAGTCCTAATTGCTCTGTTTAAAATTCAGGTGAGGAACCACTACCTCTGTTGCGTCTGTCTGGGTTGAGTGCTTACATTGCGTTCTAGCAGAATGTTGTGCAAACATTCTGATCAAGCTCATAGTCACAGCATCTGATTTGCTTGTCTGTGGTCCCCCAGATTAAGTAAAGTCTTAATGAAGCTAAATCAACTCATTCACTCATTATTTTCTAAGTTCTTTCAAAGTACTCACTACGTAACAAGTATTTAACATATTCATTAAAATGAATGAATAGTGCTTATAAACCATTTTAAAACCCACTTGACGAAGATGTTTCAAGCCAGCTGTGGAGATAGACATCTGTAATCCCAGCACTGGGGAGGATGAGGCAGAAAGATCTCCTCTTTGAAAGCAGCCTGAGTTGCACCATGAGATCCTGTCTCAAAATAATAGTGATACTACTACTACTACTAATAATAATAATAATGTTTTAAACTTTTCAATCTGGTAATTCTATTTTAGTAGGCTTAATCACTCTAGGATGTTCCTTTAAAGGAATAAAAAACACACTTACTTGATGATGTCTCCAAGTATATGTCTTTTCATAGTTTCCCCCTCTCCCATGACAATCATCTCTAAGGTTTAATCTATAGAGGAAAGAAGAAAAAATAAATACCTAACAGACAGCATGGATTGTTAATAATTTGGTGATACCTGGGCAGCAGGGAAGGGTTATTTGTAGCATCCACTCTGCCATATCTTATTCAAAGACTAGCAACCAGATTACCAAGTAGAATAACTGCTGTGCTTCCTCTGGCCCTTGGGGTAACTGAGAGGGCAATGCACAGGTTTTCAGACACAGTTGATCCATTTCTATGTGGACTCTGCTGTTCTCCAGATGACAGTTCAATGGGCACTGTAGATTATTCGCCTTTGAGCACTCACCTCAACACTAGCAAGTACCCCAAACTTTGGTGAAGGGCATTCTTTACAGGAAAGCATCTACCCTTGATAACTCAAGTGCAGAACCTCTGAGTGTATTTTTAACTCACAGAAAAGGCTGGGTGAGCATATAGAGAGTTGCGATTTTTTACTTGAAGCAATATTGAAGAGACAGAAACAGAAATCACATCTGTGTGAAGGAGGAAGTGGAAACTGGTTCTTTCCTGTGTTCTTTCTCCAAATCTCGATCGTCTTGTGTCCAGATACCACACTGCCTGGGCCTCCAGAGTCACTGCTTCCTGAGAAAAGACTACATACAAAAGAAACAATAAAGAAATCCCAAACCAAATTTATTCTTTGTAAACAAAGGCTCTCAGGTTATCCAAGAGCATATTGGAAAATATTCTTTCCTACATATTTGTATATGCCTCAGAAGGTGTAGAAATGTGATTCTATTGAATTACTTAGTGGATGAGTTGAAAGGTATTCACAATAGCAAAGCCAATTTTAGTGGCTGTATCAGTCAGAATAACAAGAGCGCTAGTCCCCTAGCTCAGTGTTGAATGCAAGCATGCATTTCTCACTAGCTCCCTATGTCTAGTATAGGGGTGGGGAAAGGAATGGTGTGGAAAGTTTGCTTTTCACTGTGCTAAAGACTGATACTGAATTCTCTATACCTCTTCTCAACAGGGATTATCTCAGGGATAATCAAACATGGAGTATCATACCTGACTACTCAAGCTTTTGCAGGTGGTGTCACACACAACTTCCTACTGGCTTCTCATTGACCTATGTCAAATGGACTCACCTGATCTCAAGCAGGAAGGTATAGGTCAATAGCACTATTGCCACCACAGTGGGCCTTTCCAGATTTTCAGATATTCTGTCCTAAGTCCTTTAGAGGGAAATATTGGCTTGTCAGCAACAGAAGGAGACCCAAATGGTGATGGTAAAATAGAGGATTCAAGCATCAAAGTGAATGATTCTGGCAAGTTCTTCCCCAGTCAGATTCCAGGTTACACAGTGGTGCTAACTATGGCAACTGGCCAATTTACATTAAAAATCTGTCCATTTGGGGGATAAAGACAAAACAAGTAAATTCAAAGTGTAGACTTAGGGGGATTAAATTGTCCAAAGAAATTTTCGTGTTGCTCATTAATTCATTCAATAATATGGCAATAAAGAGGAATAATGTGAAAGGTATTATCCTGATAAGAGAAAGGTTTCTTTGGAGGACACTTGCAAACTCTGAGTTCCAAGAATAGTGGGTAACAAGGAGGATCTTTGATTTTGCTGAATGAATATTAAAAGTGGGGTGTCCAAAGGTAGAAGAGGAAAAGAGAGACTGAAATAGCAACAAAAAGATGTGGAAAGGAGTCCACAAATGTGAATACAAATGTAATGTGTGTGGCTAAGAAGGTGCTAGAAAGGGAGGAGAGAAGAGAGATGTCAGGGATGGGAGAGAGAGAGAGAGAGAGAGAGAGAGAGAGAGAGAGAGAGAGAGAGAGAGTAGAAGGTATAGTTATCACCGCTGCTTCCAAGCATATGATGACTGGACTGGAGCTTAGGAATCAAAAGAGAAGTGAACAACTTCCTGTATGCAGAACGAACGGAATAGACTCCTCCCCTTGCAAAGCTCCCTCTGTAGTCTATCAGTGCACTTCAATATGTGTGAGTTTAGAGTGAAGTCAGAATATGCCAAAGCTGTCCTCATGAGTGGTTAGGGAAATCCAGGTCTGTCTGTACATATTTGTTTGTGAGTTATCACCTATGGCTTGAAGTTTGGAACCCACTTTGTTCAGGTAGAGACATACATAGGTGGAGACTTAAAGATGATATATAATGTGATTTTAGGAATCATGAGATGGAATCAATTTATACCAGAATTTATACCAGCCCCCTTTTATTCATGTGGAATACACTGAAGATTTCTAATAGCCATTAGGACACAATAGAGATGCATGCTGGTTCTCAATTTCCAGGACTCCAGTCCTTGAAATGTGGCTATCCACAGTTTGGATGGGTCTTTCCACCTCAATGAACTCAATCTTGAAAGCTCTCTCAAAAACATGCCCAGAGATTTATCTTTAAGATGATTATAGAGTCTATCAACTTAACAATCAACATTAGCAGTGACAGAGATGCTTCCTTTTACGTATTTTGTCAAAGCTATGAAAAGATGATTGACATATTGAAGTAAAGCACCACAAAGCTTTCAGTAAAAAGAATAGTTTGGTGCAGAAGCACACTGATTCCAAGCAGGATCTCCAGTGCTGGCTTTTTGTTCACAAGTAGAGCAAAAGAAGTGGGAAGGAGATGGGTGAGGAACAAAAAAATACTTTTGAGCACTGCCAGAGGTGGCAGTTTAAGGATTTAAGGGAAGCAGAATCGAAAGGTTCTCAGTTATCATGGCAAGAGGAGTAGAGAATGACTGAGACCAGAAAACAGGAGGGGAACTATCTGTGGTGGCACACACTCATCAAGAGGGGAGCTAAGGCAGGGAGATTATAAATTCAAACTTAGGTGGAACTACACAGCAAGATTCTGTCTCAAAAATAAATAAATAAATAAATAAATAAATAAATAAATAAATAAATAAATAAATAAATGAAAAAGAAAGAGAGAGAGGGAGGGAGAGAGGGAGGGAGGGAGAGAGAGAGAGAGAGAGAGAGAGAGAGAGAGAGAGAGAGAGAGAGAGAGAGAGAAAGAAAGAAAGAAAGAAAGAAAGAAAGAAAGAAAGAAAGAAAGAAAGAAAGAAAGAAAGAAAGTAAGTTCAGGAGGGCAATCTGATATCAGAAAAAAATCCAAATTGATTATAAGTAATATGAATTAAAATGAGATCATTAAATGAAGTATGTTCCATTAAACATACCTTTATGTTCTGCATTTTTCTGATCTTTTTTTTTTAATTTTTAATATTTTTATTACATATTTTCCTCAATTACATTTCCAATGTTATCCCAAAAGTCCCCCATAGCGCCCCCCAATTCCCTACCCACCCATTCCCATTCTTTTGGCCCTGGCATTCCCCTATATTGGGGCATATAAAGTTTGCAAGTCCAATGGGCCTCTCTTTCCATTGATGGCCGACTAGGCCATCTTTCGATACATATGCAGCTAGAGACAAGAGCTCCGGGGTTCTGGTTAGTACATCATGTTGTTCCAACTATAGGGTTGCAGATCCCTTTAGCTCCTTGGGTACTTTCTCTAGCTTCTCCATAGGGAGCCCTGTGATACATCCAATAGCTGACTGTGAACATCCACTCCTGTGTTTGCTAGGCCCCGGCATCGTCTCACAAGAGACAGCTATATCTGGGTCCTTTCAGCAAAATCTTGCTAGTGTATGCAATGGTGTCAGCTTTTAGAAGCTGCTTATGGGATGGATCCCTGGATACGGCAGTCTCTAAATGGTCCATCCTTTCATCACAGCTATGAACTTTGTCTCTGTAACTCCTTCCCTGGGTGTTTTGTTCCCAATTCTAAGAAGGGGCACAGTGTCCACACTTTGGTCTTCATTCTTCTTGAGTTTCATGCGTTTAGCAAATTGTATCTCATATCTTGGGTATCCTAAGTTTTGGGCTAATATCCACTTATCAGTGAATACATATTGTGTGAGTTCTTTTGTGATTGTGTTACTTCACTCAAGATGATGCCCTCCAGGTCCATCCATTTGGCTAGGAATTTCATAAATTCATTCTTTTTAATAGCTGAGTAGTACTCCATTGTGTAAATGTACCATAATTTCTGTATCCATTCCTCTGTTGAGGGACATCTGGGTTCTTTCCAGCTTCTGGCTATTATAAATAGGGCTGCTATGAACATAGTGGAGCATGTGTCCTTTTTACCGGTTGGGACATCTTCTGGATATATGCCCAGGAGAGGTATTGCTGGATCCTCCGGTAGTACTATGTCCAATTTTCTGAGGAACCGCCAAACTGATTTCCAGAGTGGTTGTACAAGCTTGCAATCCCACCAACAATGGAGGAGTGTTCCTCTTTCTCCACATCCTCGCCAGCATCTGCTGTCACCTGAATTTTTGATCTTAGCCATTCTGACTGGTGTGAGGTGGAATCTCAGGGTTGTTTTGATTTGCATTTCCCTGATGATTAAGGATGTTGAACATTTTTTCAGGTGCTTCTCTGCCATTCGGTATTCCTCAGGTGAGAATTCTTTGTTCAGTTCTGAGCCCCATTTTTTAATGGGGTTATTTGACTTTCTGGAGTCCACCTTCTTGAGTTCTTTATATATATTGGATATTAGTCCCTTATCTGATTTAGGATAGGTGAAGATCCTTTCCCAATCTGTTGGTGGTTTTTTTGTCTTATTGATGGTGTCTTTAGCCTTGCAGAAGCTTTGTAGTTTCATGAGGTCCCACTTGTCAATTCTCGATCTTACAGCACAAGCCATTACTGTTCTATTCAGGAATTTTTCCCCTGTGCCCATATCTTCAAGGCTTTTCCCCACTTTCTCCTCTATAAGTTTCAGTGTCTCTGGTTTCATTTTTCTGATCTTAATTCATCGAGTTTTGTAACATGATGGTAATAGACCTATAAGCTGCTTTAAAACTTTCCTCTTATTTTGTGGGTAGGGACTCTGCAAACTAAAATGCCAATAGACAGATTCATAGGAGAAAATGGCCTTTCATATACATATGGGTAACCTCACAGAAGTGAAATAAAAACACCAAACAAGTGAGCAGGACAAGAGGGTTAGAGACAATTTTAACCAAGGTGATACATATGGGAAATGATGAAGCACAGGAAGTTTGTCTAGGAGTGGTAAACTGGAGAAGGCAAGGAGCATGAAGAGTCATGGAGGAGAAAGATTATTAAGTAAACTTACTTCTGCAAGCCTGTTTTGATAGTGAATTTCCATCTTCTTCCTAGCCATTGTCTTAGTCATGTTCTCTCGAGGAACAGAACTTATATAGTGAACATATTTATTAGAATGTGGCTTATTTTATATTTATTTATGAGATTTATTTTTATTAGATTGGCTTTATTTATTTATTAATTTATTAGAATGGCTTAAAAGCTGTAGTTCAGCATATCCAACAATGTCTGTCTATCAACAGAAAGTCCTAGAATCTAGTAGTTGTTCAGTCCATGAGTCTAGATGTCTTAGCTGGTCTTCCTTATATTTTGGAATCCCTTAGAAGTAGATTCTAATGCCAGTGAAGGAATGGATGTGCCAGCAAGAGTCTGGGCAAGCAGCAAAGAGCAAAACTTTTGTTACTCCATGTCTTTTATATAGGGGGCCACCCTAAGGTGTAGCCCAGATTAAAGGTGGCTCATCCCACTTCAAATGATTTAATTAAGAAAAATCTCTCAAAGGTGTGGTCAGCCACTTGGGTTCTAGTTAATTTAAGACTTAGTCAAGTTGGAAACCAAGAATAGCCTACATAGCCATAAAACTCCCTCTGGAGTGGGGATTTATTGCAGTACTTGTTGATTCTCATCAGCTTTTAGCAGCATATTTTGGGGTAGCATGTCCTAATCCCCTTCACCAGCTATGATGATTAATATCACCTCACATTTCTCTATAGATAGACACTCTAACAAGCACTGTCTCCATGAATATAATTGCTTTTTCATTCTGAAGTCAATCTTACCCAATATTAAAAGTATTATAAACACTAATTCCTACCTAAAATAAAAAAAATCAACCCAGAAATTAACCACAATTGCAAATTAACATGAAAAATTATTATCCTCATACTAAATGATTTATGCCCCAGCTACACCACAGATATTATGCTTTATGACACATTTGCATATTCTTTCAGCAAACATGTATTCATTGCCACTCAGCTACTCCAATACTAACCCAGGCAAAGGAAAAAATAGATAATGCCAGCTGTCTGCAGTGTGCTAGTCTTGTAGTCCTGTCTTTTTGAAAGAAGTCACACAGCATTACAAGCTTGGAAACTGAAGCCAGAAGCAAAGATAACAGGTAAGTGCAACATGTTGAAAACCTAGTTGGGGTGGAGATCACATGCAAACTTTGAAATCACACAAATCTTTATACAAATGCCACCTGCCCCTCTAGTTAACGGTACGATCTCAGGCAAATAACTGAGCTTTCTCAGTCTCAACCACCTGTTCGATAAAATGGTGGTGGTGGTGGGGGGTGCCAGCAGCCCAACTGTTCATGAGGATATTTTGTGGCATGTTATACCATAAAAGAAATTTTACAATTGAATTGGCTGGACTGGATTGTGTTGCATAGGCAGTCAAGTGAATCCATTCAGGGTGGATCTTACAAGCATGAATTCTGTTAATTACTGTATCTATTGCCTAATACACACTTAAATTGCTGCTTCAAGAGACTCCTCATTGTAAACTACACAAAGAAAAGAAAAACCTTTGTTGAGTCTGTCAGCAACAATAAAAAGTTTGCATTTAGAGAGTGCTTATTCCATAACTGGTACTTAATATTAATCCTTTAATGTATAGCTTCATTTGATCCTTAGAAAATTCAAGGAAGTGTCCTCTGCAAAATGTATCGCCTGCTCCTGTAACAGTAGACCCTGAGACCATAGCACAACTGACTCCATGATAGATAGTGTTCAATCTCTAAAACTCAGCATATAGACAACACCATCTGCCAAAATTAAACAAAGGCCTAATCCATTAAAATCCATAGTTATGAGAAGTCTCTAAACCTTGCTTTTTGGCTTTTTGGTTTCTGTAGTTCAGCTTCTGGCTGTTCTTGTTAATTGAAGTATGTTACCCAAAGACATGATTTTTGTGCAAGAGTTTACCCTGAAAAAGGCTCAGGACTACACTGGTATCCCAAACACCCAGTGCAGTCGCTTGACAGCTAATAAAGACTTTCTATTGGCTTAAGCCCATGTTCCAGCAGTCTTCAACTGGAGTCCCCAGTCTCCAGTTGACTCCATCTCATTGTGACTATTGTTGATGGCCATCATATGGCACTGGCATCTCCAAAACTTCTGGGATAGCTTATTCCAACTGGGTGGCATTTTCTTCAATAGCCTCTCCCTGAGTTCCCTTTGGGGACTCCAGTCCTGCCATACAGTGCCAAGATACAGCTGTTCTCCATGACCCCTCCTTTAAAATAACACCACCTGGTGACTGATAAAGTTTGGCTGCCAGAATGAAGTACATTATTGTAGATAAACACATGGAGGTGCAGTTTTTGCATTTGATTCACAAGCATTATTTAATCTGGACAGATGTAACTAAATTAGTTTGTTGAACAATTACAGGCATTTGGTGTTATGCCAGTCCTTGGAAGTTGGTTCCTGCCCATACCCCCAAGGAAACATTGTTCTATAGTCCAACTATAATTTTTGACTGATGACAGGACTTTCAGTTAAGAGATATTCTTGTAACAAGGGATAACAGAATTAGTTGATTCACCTGACATAGAACAGAGATTTGTAAACAAACATACTTGAGTTTAGAGTGGCAGAGGCCATATCCAACTCCAGAGTCAATATCTTAATAAAATAGAATAGCATAATGTAATTTCAATATTGTCCATACCTAAAACCTCAATCCAGTGACCCATCCTGAGGAACTAATCACATTTCTTAGAGGACCTCCCACTTCAGCACTGGGGAGTTAAACTTCACCATGCATCTTTGTGAGATGTAACTGCACTCTGAGAGGTACAGTGAGAGGTATGGTCTTGTGCATTTGGCATTGGATTTTAGACTTTAATTCAGCCCCTTCCTAAAATACACATATGGGATAGAAGGTGGGACTTTCAATTAGTCTTTTAAGGGTCAGTTTTTAGCTTGATTGAAGCCTCCTTTTTCTATTTCATAAACTTTAAGCACCTCTTATTTTCCTAGAGGTTATTTTAGTGTTGATGCCTTGTTCCAACATTGAAATTTAACCATTTCTGGTCATTTTCATGTGTAAAGCATCTACAAATGATATATTTTCTTCTTGGCAAATCTTTGGCTGAATCAATGAGTCCTTGTTTGTTCTTTTTTATGTTATTTAGAAATATTTTCTAATGCTTTTCTCTTTGAATAAAAGGTAATTTGGGAAAGTGTGGGGTTTTCCACACCTTACAGAACACATGGGTAGTAGTGGCAATCATTTTGGTGACCAAAATAAGAACTGAGGTTATGAACACGTATAGCATTAAGTGTAAGAGTGCTTCCAGGAATTAAAAAAGAAGTGTGTGTGGCCAACTGTGGTTGCAGTTCTATTCAATCCAATTGTACTTTTTCCTTTCTCCTAGCTGTGGTTTCCCAGGCAAATCACCCCACTGAAGTGCTGGGTTTTCTTATTTATTATAGCTGGGTCTGAGAGGTGGATTGCTAATAGTAATGACTGCTGCAATCCCATTGAGTGATTACAGTACTCTACAGAAGAAAGGAGCACACTTTGCCAACAGTAGTTTGGCTTCACTTGGCCATATAAATGTTTCCGTAGCAAATTAGCCCTCAAGATGTACAGGAGAATGTGAGAGGCTTTTATTCCCATTCTCCCAGCACTGTTGACAGGCAGATAGCATCCTGGAGATTCCTGGGTAGAACGGACGACATTCCTGTGGAACCCCACAGGTGTTGATGCACATAAAAAGTCAAAAGCTAAGACACAATGGACGGTGAATAATACTGTTATCTGGGTGATGACACCAGACATACTTACATCACACAGTGACAAAAGTCTGTCTTTGAACCTTGATCCACTACTTCCTGTGAGTATGAACATACAAAGCACCCACAGTCCTAGACTGATATTCTCACCCGTATGATGTGAGTGACCTGAATGTAGCCTTTAGAATAGTTGGAACATTTATATGCTTACTATATGTACAAAAACTTATTATTAGCCAACTATTTATAAGATTACCTCTCCACCCTGGTCTTCCTCCCTAAACAAGATGCATATTTGAAATAGCCCTTGAATTTCTTTTTTTAACTATTTGCTTCAGTAAAAGGCAACCAACCAGCACCAATTTAAAATGAATCTACATAAATAGACCTTAAAAGTTTAAGAAAGAGAAAATTGATTTTCCGGGCAGCAGAGACAAAAAAAAAAGTCCCATCCTGTTTATGGAAGTGTTGCCAAAGACAGAAAGGGCAGGAAGAAAGCAGAGGGAAATGGGAAAGAGAGGTAAATACGGATTTTGCACTCTGAGATCCAGCTCTGAGATCTGCAAGGCCAAGTTAGTCACTTAGAAAACGGGAAGGTATGGTTGGTGTCTGAACTTAGGAAGTGTTGGGTGTGGTTTTAAAAATCACTCTTCCTCCTCTACGTGGGCCATGGCCCATACTTCCCCTCTTAGCTCCTGGCTTAGCTTTGGATCAACCGCGACTAACCCCCAACCCAGGAAAGCTCTCTGCAGTCCATCTCTCTTTCTGTGTTCACCTTAGCTTCGCAAAATGAAAACACTGGACCGCTTTATTATTTTAGAATGCATCAGGTAGCACAATTGCTGGGAGCAGAATCTCCTGTCCTAAACGTATCCACTAATCTATATCAGCTAGTCTATATCAACCAGCCTCCACCAGTGGTGGGGGCTGCCTGTTCAAATTTCTCCAAGGTCGTACATGACTGTCGCTTTCTTTTTGTTAGAGTGTATAGCTACAAAAGCCTCTTTCTTTTTTTCCTCATGTCCTCTTTTTCCTCCTGGGACCCAGAATTCTTACCTTGACTCTTTGCCCAGTAATTGGCTTCCTCCTTCTTCACTGACCAAATCAAGAACCAATTAGGGAACCAGATTTTAGTATCAGCTCCTCCCCTTACAGGGAAGAACGCACTCTTGAAAGCACCATAAGGGGAATGACAGCTCCCAAAGACTACGAGGGTATGTCCTCAGAGATGCCCACTGGTTTTTGCCAGAAGTAAGGAGGGGAGAAGGCTGAGCTCCTGGCTCCGCCTTAATTCAACAGAACTCCTGTTCTTTATGGTAATCGCTCAAAAAAAAAAAAAAAAAAAAAAACTGTGACATGCCACGAGTCACAGCAGCAAATGAGCTAAAGCTTTGGGGTCAGGAGCGTCCCAATTGCTGGTGGATCTCTACCTTCGCTCAGTTTTGTGTCCCCCTCACCTCTGCATGCTTTATGTGTCTGTCCCCATACACTTGCCTTCATTCATATTGTCATAGCACACACCAGCACAGTCACATAAACTCGTACACTCCTTGTTTGCACACTTAGTTTACAGATACCAATCTACATTCATTCTCAGGGGTGCCTAATAGCCATGGGCATAGGAGGCATCAAGGGAGGCTGATACTCTGGAAGAATGATTACTGATACTGGCCAGAGAAGGACAGCAGAAATGATTAGAGTTCTGGACACTAGGGACTTCCAGAAAGCCAATGGTGACGGTGTACACCTTTAATGCCAGTATTTGAGAGGGAGAGGCATCCTGATCTTTGAGGCCACTCTGGCCTACAGAGTGAGTTCCAGGTAGGCCAGGGCTAAACAGAGAAATCTGTCTCAAAAAGAAAAGGTTAAGAGAGAGAAATAGAGAGACAGACAGACAGACAGACAGAGTCTGGCATGACCTTATTTTAGTCTTTGTGAGCTCTTTCTATATAAGGTCTCACTCTGTGGCAGAGACCATGCGCACAGAGAAAAACACATGACCAGTCTTTAATGTTCCTGTCATCACAAAAGAAATGCTACTGTGTGAATCATGCCATTCAGTGTCTGAGCCAGGCACGGTCCTGGCATACACAGCCACACAAATGATTGTGAAACAGCAGGAGCTATCATTGCTTTGCCCTGCTCAGATTCTGCAATACTGACATTAAGGACTAAGTTTGGAGTAGTTTGTTACATAGCAATAGATATCTGATATAAAATGCCTTATAGAACCAATGAGTGTCTTTCAAAGAACCCCAGACCTCTGTTCTACAGCATGTACTACCGTGACACTTGATATCATATGCTCTTTATAAATGGGGTGGACATTTTAGGACATTTACACAGGTACCTATACATATCCCTTCTGAAATCTCTACAAAATGGGACTAGATGCCTTTATTTGAGGCTGATGCTTCAAAACCAATCTTAGGTCACAAAGCAGGATACAACAGACTTAGCTACCCAACAATCTACGTCTATAAGCCAAAGCCCATGTTCCTTCAGTGTACCTTGCACTTAGCTGTGACCCAATTCTTTGGCACTCTGAGGTCTCATGACATTACAAATTTCTAACATAGGTTAAATGACCCTTCTGGACAAAAGAAACTGTCATGCAAATAAACAACCATCCTTCCCCATTCTCGGAAGCCCTCTCCAGGGTTTTCCTACTGTTTTGCTGCAGAGCCCTGGTACTGCTTTGAACAAGGATCATGCACAAGTATGTGCTTCTGTCTATAACTCCCATGCTTTACCAGCTATTACATGGGAATGTATCTGGGGTTTTCCTGGTTTCTTTCTGATGAAGTCCAACCTGGATTTCAGCAGAATAAAGTTCACTAAAACTTTTTGCCATCACCTCTCTATTGAAACAGTATAAAAGGACAAGTCTCACAAAAATATATTGAAGAATAGAGCAAAGCGACTGTGGATATCAAAGCCAGGGACTAGAAGGTTAATTATTTTAAATCAGAACAAAAACAAAATCCTCTGTCATTGCATTTTAAAGATCCCTTATTGTTTTGGCCCTCTGGGTCCTAGGATGAGGTGAAAGTCTGACTCCTGAAACTGACCCATGGGCTGGATCCAGGCCTGACCTGTCAGGAGCCAGATAAGTCCATGGCATAGACAATCAGCATCATTCCTTATAAAAAGCAATCCACATGGCAAACACATACAGACTCTGGATGGCCTCACAGCTGTGTGGCCAGTAAGGGACTTCCCTGCCAACCCTTCCGATCAGCCCACACTAACAGCTTGCTAGTAGAGGACAGTGGAAAAGAATTGCTTTGCTGTGAGTCAGAGCGAGCCACTTTCCAGTCCTTACTCCCTGACTGTGTGATCTCAGAGCAGGTGTTTCATGTCTCTAAACTTCAAGTTTGTATAAAGGTAACGTTGCCTCTGACTATTGTAAAACACAGACAACTATCCTCTGTCACTGTCTGACAATACTCCTCAGATCTGTGGTCCCATGGAGCACACTGTATCTGCTACAGAACAAGGGAAGAGACAGATGAGAAGAGCAGCACCTGTTCCTCTTCTCCTTAGTTAAGAAGTTCCCTCTTGCACAGCAGAGCATGGAACACAGTGAGACAACTTGCCTCGGGTGTGCAAAGCCACAGGTTCCAAACCCAGGAGGGTTTTTTTTGTTTTGTTTTTGTTTTTGTTTTTGGTATTTTGTTTTTTGTTTTATCTTTTGTCTTTATTTTGTTTTTCATCTTCTGTTTTTAACTGTGCCATCTAAAATATTGGATTTTTTTCCAGCCACATGGGCTTCTCAGTGCAGACACGTGACAAAGTTCAAAGTAATGAGTTTAAGACCAAGTATATGTGAGGCCTCTGGGAAGACACTTCTTTTCTTCTTTCTTCTCTTTTCTTTTCTTTCTTTTCCTAATTTCTGCTTTCTGGAATGTGAACATAAAGGCTGGAGCCTAGATGCCACCAAAACCCTTGGGACGGTGGAGCCACAAGGTAGAAGCAGCATGAGTTACCAATACTCACCAAGTTGCTGACATGCCATGTTCCTCTTGTATGAGCCACATGAGACATGCAGACATAATCTCTTTAAGCCGCAGCCAAATGATGCTTTTCTCTTACCTATAGTGGAATCTATTCTTTACTAGTACTTCAAACTAGGATGCTTTGTGGTTAATCATCTCTCAATATATGTCCTCAAATACACTTTCCAGGATTATTTATTTCTAACTCAAGCTTTTGCTGAAACCTGTGGGTCTTACCGTTCATGAAATACCCCAAAAATCATGACAGCCTTGAAACTGAAAAGCTAAGTAGCAAAAGAAAGATACAACTTTGAAAAATTGGCCAGATCAGACCCCATTATATTCATTCCCAAATAAGGAAAAGAATATTTCATAGGTTCCAAAGTTTGCTATGTGTTCAGACCTGTAGTCTTGGGCAGGAGTCCTGCTCATAATCTTTCTAACAAATGTGTGCTATCTACATTCAACTGTCCTGAACTTTATTCAAGACTTTTAGACACCCTACTAGCTGTTTCCCGAAGCACATCACTGATGAACCCGGGAAACAGTCACTGATGAACTGCTCAGCCGGGACCTGACAGCACCATGCTGCTGTTACCCTAGCTGCTTGAAAGAAAACCTTTCCGTGGTCCTGCAATGTGGACATGGGCATGAACATTGGCAGACTTGCTTCCTAAGTGCCAGCTCCCAAGCCTAAGCACAAGTCTGCTTTGCCCTGAGAAGAAGGTTGGAAGATTTTTGGGGTTTGGTTTGGTTTGGTTTGGTTTGGTTTGGTTTGGTTTGGTTTGGTTTGGTTTGGTTTGGTTTTTATTTGCTGTTGGCCTCTTGCTGTAACTGCTCACGCAAGACCTTTCCAGCCTGAGCCAGGATTTACATAACTATCTGATCACACTTGATTTATGACATCTCACTTCCAACAGCATCGATCCTTCCAGCTTCTGAACTTGGTGCTGACTTCGGAGATGAGCTGGATTCATGTATTCAAGCCCTAGATCATGTTTAAAGGCCTAATTGCAGAGATGGAATGAAGCCCATGTATTTCTCCAATTCATCACCAATTTAATTTGGAATTTGTCCTTGTCTCCCTTTGAGTTTTTGGACTCTTGGTTAGATGCTAAAGTCCAATTATCTGACTCATGTTAAGGTTCTTTGAGTCTCATTTTTTAAAATTCTAGATGCATAAAAATATCAGATAAAAGATGTTTCTAAAATGATTTGGTAGTATACAACATTGATACCTATATAGACCTTCATCCCAAAATAAAATAAGTTATCCCAAAGTATAAATCTTACAAAAATAGTACTAACAAATAAAATACCTGGAGTGAGTGCATTCCTGTTACACTGAAGCCTCAGCACCTATTGAGAATGTGATCGTCCCTAAAGTAGCTAAGGAGTGAAGACCTGACTATCCCAGCTGAACATTTTGGTGAGAGCACATGAGTTGAATCTTCCATAAACATCTATACTGCACTTGTCATATCTTTTCAACAATGGTCACAGGCATCTTCCCTTGCAATAAAATATGCCCAGTGAGCTTGGGCACAGTGCAGCGGCTGGGCTTTGCCATTACCCTTGAAAAAAATGAGCAATTGGAAACCTTGTGTTGCTGCCCAGCCATACTAAAAGATGCTCTGTCCCGTAGTTCCAAAGCTGGCATGATTTTCATAAGAGAATGTGTGAGCTGCTCTGGATATGCATATTTACAAGCCTAGATGAGGGACATGATCCACACAGCCCAGCTTCACCAAAGCTTCAAATGTCCACCTTTCCTTGTGGTCCCTCCATTCCTCAACTTACCAAAGCAAGTCAACATAATGAGCAAAACACGGTACTGGCTTCAGCTGAAAGTATTGCCTTCATAAAGCCTGTGCTCTAGTGTGGGGACACAGACACTAAAAAATATGGCATATGCATGGCACCCACGTCCCTAGGTCACAGATCATACAGTATGAGCAAAAGGCTTTTCCTCAGAGATGATAGCCAGCAGAGTATGACCAGCCTTTGGAAACCAGCCTCCCCTTTACATTGTTCTCTTGAGTATTTTGGTCACATTTACAGAAAGTTGAGTAACAAGGGGTGTTTTTCTGAACCACTGCCTCACAAGGACATCTGGTACCCAAACCATGAGGAGAGGGAAAAACAAGTGTAGCTGGACAGGACAAGGGTACCCACAGCATCTCTTCCAGCACCAATAAATTTAAATTGTTTAGAAAAGATCCATACAAGTCCTTTTAGAAGAGAAAAGCACCTGGATTGAAGATGTAGTGAGGGATGGTGTGTGTGTGTGTGTGTGTGTGTGTGTGTGTGTGTGTATGTGTGTGTGTATGTGTATACTCTGAGGAGGTGTGATTGTGGTTCTGATCATCTACCAGTGGTAGTTGAAAGGCCAGAACTGAAGGGGTCATGAAGAGAAGTTGAGGGTTAGCTCCATGGAAAGAACCTATGACACAAGTTGGAATTATCACAGAGAAAGGAGCCTCCCTTGAAGAAACGCCTCCATGAGATACAGCTGTAAGACATTTCCTCATTTCCATTGTAGGTGGTGCCATCCCTGGGCTTGTAGTCCTGGGTTCTATAAGAGAGCAAGCTGAGCAAGCCAAGGGAAGGAATCCAGTAAGCAGCACCCCTCTGTGGCCTCTGCATCATCTCCTGCCTCCAAGTTCATGTCTTGTGTGAGTTCCTGTCCTGACTTCCCTTGATGATGAACAGCAATGTGGAAGTGTAAGCTAAATAAACCCTTTCCTCCCCAACTTGCTTCTTGGTCATGATGTTTTGTGGAGGAATAAAAACCCTGACTAAGACAGAGGACAACAGTCCTGCACCCTCAGAGGAGAATGGGAGGACAGGAGGGAACTCTGGCTCCTATCTGTTGACCTGAGGTCAGGCTAAGAGGGACTTCTCATAAGTCTGTCAGCAAAATACCAGAGACACTGATGCCCCCACAAGGCTGAGAGCAGAGTCTTGAATCCTCCTGAGGAAACTACTTGGCTGTGCTTCCTGTCTCTACCTTTCAAATGCCAGACTTGTAGGCATGTGCCATCATACCCATCTCCTATTATCAAAACAAAGCATTCAGTCTTTATCTATTTAAAACCATCTCCCATGACAAGTCTCTGTGCAGCATCCTTAGGGAAACATGATCATGCTAACTGTGGAAAGTTCTTTCATATCTGGTCACTGTGAATGATTTGCAGAGCTCACTAGGAAATGCCAAGAGTCTAAGATAGATTCTGAGAGCCATCATACACTGCTGCTGAAGAAGATGCTCTGCTCTCTTTTAAACCTCCTCCTTCAAACAAATGTGCACCACTAGAGACATTTGGAAATAACAAGAACATAGAAGGAAGCTGCTAGTGTCTCCCATTTCCCTCTGGAATGGCAACCTTCCAAGTGATGTCAGCTTGTACAGACTTAGAGTTTCAGCTTCTGTATTCTCCAAACAGATAGAAGTGTGAGAATAATTAAAGCAATGACAGCATGTAGACAGTTTAGAAAAATCAAAGCATGTGATCACTTGTAGTTCAGTAAAAATGAGACTAGAGACAAACAGGTCCCAGACCCTTCTCTCACCTTTGTGATCTACTGACTGTCCTGGGAAACTTCAGCTAAACTGAACTAAATTCTATGCTTACAGCCTTTGGCTAGACCATGCTTCTTATGGTAACAATATTGGACATGTATCATTACATACTAAAAACTCAGTACAGGAGGCAGAGGCAGGCAGATTTCTGAGTTCGAGGCCAGCCTGGTCTACAAAGTGGGTTCCAGGACAGCCAGGACTATACAGAAAAACCCTGTCTTGAAAAACCACACACACACACACAAAAAAAAAAAAAAAAACACTAAGAAATACAAAATATGCAATATCAGGCATCAAGTTTGTTTTTAATTGTGTTAATGAGGGGAAAATGCAGCAACCAGTAGACAAGGCAGTCTTGAGCCAGCATCCTATCCTTCTTTCCTCAGGGAGGCGAAACAGGAGGGGTCAGGAGCTGTTGAAGTCAGTCTGTTCTTGCTCTTTCTCCTAGTGTGAGAAAATAAATCCCTTGTTGATGTCTATAGGTGAGAAGGAAGAATTGAAGCTGTGTAATAAAAATGGGGGATTCTGTGGTTGCTTGCACTTTTAAAACCAGCACTTGGTGGGCAGAGGCAGGCATATCTTTGAGGCTAGTGGGATCTACAAAGCAAGATCCAAGACACCCAGGACTACACAGAGAGACCCTGTCTCAGAAAACTAGAGAAGGGGGAAGAAAAGGAGAAGGAATAGAAATGAGAGGAGAAGGAGCAGAGGAAGAGGTGTATTGTAGGGGGGAGAAAGAAGCAGAAGAAGAACAACAACAAAAATGAAGGGTGAATATTTGTTTCAAAACAAGAAAACAAAAATAAATTATGTATCCCACTTCACACAAGAAAGTGTGTGTTACATAAGCATCACAGCAGATAGAACAAAGAGTCTCTGGTAGTGTGGTGGTTTGAATAAATGTGTTCCCATAGACTCCTGTGTTTGAATGCTTGGCCCATAGGGAGTGGCACTATTTGGAGGCGTGGCCTTGTTGGAGAAAGTGTGTCACAGAGGAAGGGCTTTGATATCTCATATGCTCAAGCCATGCCCAATGTGCTACAAAGACTCTTGCTGCCTGTGGATCAAGATGTAAAATTCTCAGCTCCTCTCCAGCACCACATCTGCCTGGATGCTGCCATGCTTCCTACTAGGATGATAATGGACTAAAATCTGGAACTGTAAGCCAGCCCCAGTTAAATGTTTTCCTTTACAAGAGTTGCCATGTTCATGGTATCTCTTCTCAGTAATAAAATCCTAATACAGTCTTACGGCCATCGTACTGTTGGGGATTCTTCTGGCATAATATAAAGATACTCACTGATAACATTTCTTAAAAAGCTTAATAGGGCAAATTATTATTTTAATATTCTTTCCCTATCCCTACCACCTTCCAGTGATATTGGTGGATGCCTTAAAATATGTAAAGATATTCAATGCCTCGTTTATCTTCTGGGAATTTTAACTGTTGTTTTCATGTACATTAATAATTTTGTGGTGTAATTTTTCCCAAGAGAATGTATCAAAAGAAAGTGTGCATAGATTTACATATGTAATTGCTAACAAGCCTCCCAAGAAGGAAATAGCCCTCCATACAGGTAGAAATAATATCACTTTAAATCAAAGCTTAATGACTAGCAAGGTATTTTTATAAACTTATAAAAGAATGCTAGAGTATAAATCAAAGGCAATTAGGAACTATAAATGACAATTTTGACAAGTGGCTACTCATTTGATGGTTGTGTGAGGACATTGCAATTCTTCCTGCTTTATCTTCTATTTTGTCTACCTAGATATATGTACCTTTCATATTTTGAAAGTCACTTCAAGATAATGGAGAAGCAAAGCCCTGTTTCCTACACACACACACACACACACACACACACACACACCAAAGGAACAGAGTTCTCTCCCAGTTCCCTGGCTCCCTGGTGGTGGCAAGGGAAATGGTTATGGGCACTGAGAAAGCAACAACAACAACAACAAAAATGGAGAATGAGTATGATAATCACACAGCTGTAATTCCCTGCATAGGAGCTAAAATAAATGTAAGGCCCACAAGAGCTGCACAGAGAGATCCTTTGTTGAAATAACAGATATGACTGAGGGGTTGGAGAAATGTGTCAGCCATTGAAGTGCTTTCCTAGCACCTATGTCATAAACACTCAGGTACTATGGTGCACACCTACAATGCCATTACTAGGTGTGTGGAAACAAGATGAGCTCTGATGTTTATTGACTACCCAGTCTAATCCAACTAGTCAGTTCTGGGTTCAGTGAGAGACCCTGCTTCAAAACCTAAGATAACCCAGCACTTGGGAGGCAGAGGCAGGCGGATTTCTGAGTTTGAGGCCAGCCTGGTCTACAAAGTGAGTTCCAGGACAGCCAGGGCTATACAGAGAAACCCTGTCTCGAAAAACAAAAAAACAAACAAACAAACAAACAAAAAAAAAACCTAAGATAAGAGTGCAAGAGGAAGATGTCAACCTTTGGTTTAAATATACACATGCACACAATTGCACATACATATACACAAACATGTGTGCATGAGCATACATACACACATTCAAAATGTAGAGGAACAGAAGATACTAGGACTGGCTAATGACTAGAACACCACCAAAATTTAGTTAATAGAAAACAGCATCTAAAATTGGGATAATAGGTATTGGATATTGGCAGGGGGGATAGGTGGATGCATGTGAGCATGTCATCAGATATAGATCGCAGGTGTTTCCCCACAGCTCTCCATATCTTTTATCTTTCATTTATTCTTTGAAAATTCCATGCACTTATTCAATGTGTTTTGATCACTTCTGACCATCAGCACCTCGATCCAACTCTACCTACCATTTCCTACCCCATCTCCCTCCAAACTTTAGGCCCTCCTTTTCTATTATTGTTGACAAGCCCCTGTCAACTCAAGTACCTGTGGATGTGAGGTCATCCCCTAGAGTATGAGCAATATATCAGTGGCCACAAACACAGCATAGTGACCTTTCTTTCTCAGCAGCTATCAACTGCTAAGGGTGGAGCCTCAAGGTCCCCTCACCTACCCATGCTGGAATTTTCGCTGTCTTGCTCTAATGCAGATATTACATAGGTAGTTACAGGTGCTGTCAGTTGATGTATGTAACAGCCGTATCATGTCTGGAAGCTTTAGAGTCTCACGACACTCCTCCTCATCTGCCAGCTCTTACAATCTGCCCACCCACTTTTCTGATGTTCCCCAAGCATCATATGGGGAGAAGTTCACACAGGTGATTCACCCACAGCTGAGTACTCACAGCTACTTAGACTACACGCTTTGATTGGTTGTTAGACTGCACTAAGCACTATCCATTGCAAAATAATACTTCTGATCAAAGTTAAGAACAATGCAAATATATTGGTGTTATATATACCTATTTAGAAGACAGCTTCACAGCATGATGATTATTTTACAAAACAACTGTAGATTTCCCCATGTAGGACCTGTAATCTCTCCACCCATAACCAGGTTTACAGTACCAAGCCTGAAATCCCTTCTAGGGAGCAGGCCTCATATCCAATTAGAAAGTGATTGATTACTCCCATATTGTTAGTTCACCAATGGGCATATCTTGCCAGACCACTATTGTAGCATGAAGGTACTGATGTCTTTTCTCACCCCAGTAGCCTCCATAGCATCTTCCTGGCACTACAAAAGATAGCCATCACTGAGAGTTTCCTAGTCAGTCAAGATTTCTTTCTCTATGTCTTACACCAAAAATGAATGGTGCCTTTATCAATCTGATCTTACCACAAAGCTATGGTGGGCAACCAAGAGCAATAGACCATGTTGAGTCTCTCTGAGGCTTGCCTGACTAGCAGCTTATAGGGAGGCATTCCATGCCTGGCACTAAGATTTTTTTACTTAATGATGAGGTTGGATCAGTACTGTCTACCATTCTACTCAAACTACTTTCTTTATATATTATATTTTTCATAAGCCTACAATCTTGTGGAGATATTTTTTAAATCCTTACTTTTGCTTAACTAGCTCCCATCCCTCTCTTCTCTTGAATTCCCTTCCCTCTCTTCTTGTGAATTCCTCTATTTCTACTTCATCCTTTAGTCCTGAGAAGTCTCACCCCATCTTTTCAAACCACCTGTGTTTTACCATCTTCTCTAATTAAGAAAAAAATAATGAGGGATTGGAAGATCATAAATTTCCATATAGCATCTTCATAAATCTTGTGGTGATTTGAAGAAACATGGCTCCAATAGGCCCATAGGGAGTGGCACTATCAGGAGGTGTAGTCCTGATGGAGTAGGCATGGCTTTGTTTGAAGTGAGTCACATTCACTTCCAGCTGCCTGTGGATCCAGATGTAGAATTCTCAGCTCCTCCATGTCTGCCTACACAACTGCCATGCATCCTACCATGACATTGACTAAACCTCTGAAACTGTAAGCTAGCCCCATTTAAATGTTTTCTTACAAGAGTTGCTATGGTCACAATGTCTCTTTACAGAAATAGAACACTGACTTTTAAAAAAAAAATCTTTTATTCGACTATGCCTTCTGCCACCTCATTCCCCCATACCCCCTTCATGTGTGTGTGGTATTGTCTTTATCCCTTGTAGCCATCTTCATTCTGTGGTTTTAGTGTCTTAACTGTAATATATCATGTGGAGTTTCTTTTCTACTTCTGTCTATTTTGGATTCTGTAGGCCTCTTGTATTTTGATATGTATCTCTCTAGTTTTGGGAAATGTTCTTCTATGAGTTTATTTAAGATATTATTTACATACCTTATCATGGTATTTTTCTCTTTCCTCTATGCACATAATTCAAAGGTTAGGCCTTTTCATTGTATACAAAAGCTCTACCATGTTCTGCTAATATTTGCTTTAGTTTCACATTGGTTTTTTAATGAGTAATTGAATTTCTTTACTTTGTCTTCCAGCCTTGACATTCTGTTTTCCACATGATCCATTCTGTTGGTGAGGTTTTTTTTTTGGCTTAATGACTTTTTCATTTCAGTCTTTATTGAATTCTATTTTCATATCATTTCATTCAGCTCTTTTTTTCAGCTCTTTTTTTTTCTCTTGAAATACATTCTTATTTTTAAGCCCCTCTGGGAGACCCTGAGGCTACACACAATTAATTCTGGGACCAGAACTACATACAACTCTTTGAAAGTAATGGTTGACCACTCTGGCGATGGTGCCATGACCCTCTCTGAACCTCCTTCAATGAGAAAAAGTCGGGATTCTGAGCTAGGTTAATATTTTGCAAGTAGGCACAGCTGAACCCATGGATAGTCTTGTACAACAGCCAACTAAAAGAAGAATGCATTTCTAGGTAGATTATAAGTGAATACATCTATCGTTGACTACAATTGTTTATTTCAAAATACTGATAGAGAAACAAAGAAATGACAAAAGTTCAAGATGCTGGATATGCAGACTACTTTAATCACTACTCATTGCATGTATGTACTGCTGTGTTACACAGCATCCCCATAAAGGCATACAGTTTTGTGTCCGTATTTAAAAACAAATACAAACAAATGAGTTCAAGATTGTATGTATGTCTTCTCCTTCTTCATCTTCCCTTTACCACTGTAAAGATACAAATGACATACACATTTTATTTACCATGAAATGATAATTCCAGAGACTCATCTAAAATAAGTAAATACGACTTCTCTGTGAGGGATTCATTGGTCCAAGACACTTGAAAATACTCTTTTCCCTTTTGAACAGCCTTACCCTGTACCCACTGGGCTTTTCACCACACCATAACCCACATATCTGCATATACATCATTTATACAGCTTTCACACTCACTTTGGTCTTTTTTCTTTCTCTTCCAGTGCTGGGATTTGAACCCAGAACCCTGTACATGTTAGAAAAGTGCTGTATTACATAGTTACATCCCACTGGTGGGTATTTTTATTATTACATTATTTATTTATTTATTTATTTATTTAGGAGAAGGAACACCCACAATATAGAGGTCAGAGGATAATTTGAAGCAGGCAGAAAACTTATAGAAGTCAGTTATGGTGCTCTACCATATGGATTCTGAGGGTCCAACTCAAACAATTAGGCTTAGTGGCAATGCTATTATCCACCAAGCCATCTTACTGGACTCCAATAGTGGGAAAGTATGAAGCATTCCCAAGGAGTAGAGAAGAGCCCATAAACTAGCATTCCCCAGCACTAAGAAAGATGTAAAATTATATAATATAAAATCTGTCTTCCAGATTCTTTGCAATATAGTAACCAAAAGTAGTAAATAGGTCAAGCCTTATATTCCCCTAACTGTAGGCACAAGTAGTGAAACTCATAGAAGCTGTCACAAGCAGAAACTTCCTCATGATTGTTTTCCAGATTGCCTGAATTTTATATTCTTTTTCATTAAGAATCATATTTTTTAAATACAGAAACAACATTTTTCCTTCAAAAATTGGTATGTCAAGAAGGAACACCAGCTTCCCCTCAGATTCACTAACCCTCAAGACAGAAACAAAGATGAGAGGGGGCAGAGCTGAGCTTCCAGTTCTTCTATGAACAAATGCTGCTGACATCATTGGTTTCTGCAGAACTCTCATTATGTTCTCTGTGCCCCCTTCAATTTTATGTTGCTTTAACACAAGTCTACCAGCTACGTAATTTATAAAGAATGGAGGTGTGCTTGACTCCCAGTGCTGGAGATGGAGAGGTCAAGGAACAGTGCACCAGCATCTAACCAGGGCTTCCTGTGCATCGTAACAGGACAAAGACAGCACACGGCAAGAAGGAGCAGACACACCAGAGAACTTGATTTCAAAATAAGGTTGCCTTGGGAAAACCATAAATCTACAGATTCATTACTGTATAAGATAGTCACTCCATTCATGAAGGCAGAACACTTGCAACTCAACCATCCCAAAGGTTTCACCTCCCCACTCATTTGCATAGAAAACCATGTTTCTAAAGCGTTCAAATCACTGCTATCCTTTTCTCTTATGATAGAATTTTACAAAAAGACAAAAGTATGAGGGACTTTGTGGAAGAATTATCTTTTATTTCTGTAACTGGATTTCAAACCGATGGCTAAACTAACATCAAACAGCACCAAAACCGCTGAATCAGAAGGTCAAAGTCCAGAACCAGTAACCAACTTGGGATTTGCTGAAAGAGGCTATTTGAGCCTCAACTGCCTTCCATGATCACCAACCTCTTCCAATAAATGTCCCACCAGGAAAGTAAGAAAAGGATCCAATGTGGGGAAGGCTCAGTAGCTTTTAGAGAAAGCTAACTTTTCCCTGAATCAACCAGTCTCTTTTTTCTGAAACTGAATAGAGAGGTTCCCAAGACAGTCCTGCATAAAGTATGCAGGGTGAATGAGTCTCTGGACTGGGACCAGCAAAATGGCTCAGTGGTAAAAGGCACTTCCTGTAAAGCCTGATGATCTGAGTCCTGTCCCCAAACACACATGATAGAAAACTAACCCCTACCCACTGTCCTGTGACTTCCACATTCATGCTGTGACATTGAGACACACACAGTAAAAAAAAAGTAAATAATTTTTAAAAATAGGTCTCCGGAGGAGATTTACACCACATATGTTGGTCTCTGCCTGAACACTGTGGCTCCTAGTAGGATAACGAGCTCAGGAAGGAGCTTGGAGTGGCCTCTATCCAGTTCCTGAGTCATGGGAGAATGTAAAGGAATTTCAATTCAGCAACATCACTCCTCTGGCAAGGGATTACACCCAAAGGTATGATCTAGTCAGAATGTAGACATAGCCTGAATTATAGTATGATCTGGCTGGGATATAGACAAACCTTTAGTACAGACCTTTAACCCCTAACAATGAAGGTAAGTTTAGTTTGTAGAAGGAAGCAGCCATGTTTGAAAGTGATGTCTAATTGAGGAGCAAAGTGACAAATCAGAGAAAGATTTAACTGAGTAAGTCATAGATAAGATACTCCCAAGTCACACAAAAACAGCAGAAGAGAGGCTGCATAAGAGAGGCAGAAAGAAGGGCGGGGGCTCAGAACTGAACAAAGAATTCTCACCTGAGGAATACCGAATGGCAGAGAAGCACCTGAAAAAATGTTCAACATCCTTAATCATCAGGGAAATGCAAATCAAAACAACCCTGAGATTCCACCTCACACCAGTCAGAATGGCTAAGATCAAAAACTCAGGTGACAGCAGATGCTGGCGAGGATGTGGAGAAAGAGGAACACTCCTCCATTGTTGGTGGGATTGCAAGCTTGTACAACCACTCTGGAAATCAGTCTGGCAGTTCCTCAGAAAATTGGACATAGTACTACCGGAGGATCCAGCAATACCTCTCCTGGGCATATATCCAGAAGATGTCCCAACCGGTAAAAAGGACACATGCTCCACTATGTTCATAGCAGCCCTATTTATAATAGCCAGAAGCTGGAAAGAACCCAGATGTCCCTCAACAGAGGAATGGATACAGAAATTATGGTACATTTACACAATGGAGTACTACTCAGCTATTAAAAAGAATGAATTTATGAAATTCCTACCCAAATGGATGGACCTGGAGGGCATCATCTTGAGTGAAGTAACACAATCACAAAAGAACTCACACAATATGTATTCACTGATAAGTGGATATTAGCCCAAAACTTAGGATACCCAAGATATAAGATACAATTTGCTAAACGCATGAAACTCAAGAAGAATGAAGACCAAAGTGTGGACACTGTGTACCTTCTTAGAATTGGGAACAAAACACCCAGGGAAGGAGTTACAGAGACAAAGTTCGTAGCTGTGATGAAAGGATGGACCATTAGAGACTGCCATATCCAGGGATCCATCCCATAATCAGCTTCTAAACGCTGACACCATTGCATACACTAGCAAGATTTTGCTGAAAGGACCCAGATATAGCTGTCTCTTGTGAGAGTATGCCGGGGCCTAGCAAACACAGGAGTGGATGTTCACAGTCAGATATTGGATGTATCACAGGGCTCCCAATGGAGAAGCTAGAGAAAGTACCCAAGGAGCTAAAGGGATCTGCAACCCTATTGTTGGAACAACATGATGTACTAACCAGAACCCCGGAGCTCTTGTCTCTAGCTGCATATGTATCGAAAGATGACCTAGTCGGCCATCAATGGAAAGAGAGGCCCATTGGACTTGCAAACTTTATATGCCCCAATATAGGGGAATGCCAGGGCCAAAAGAATGGGAATGGGTGGGTAGAGAAGTGGGGGGCGCTCTGGGGGACTTTTGGGATAGCATTGGAAATGTAATTGAGGAAAATATGTAATAAAAATATTAAAAATTAAAAAATAAAAAATAAAAAAAAAGAAGGGCGGGGGTGTGTTTGGGAAATGGTATGTGTGTATGGCGGTTTTACAGAGATCAGTTACAGAGAGAACAAACTAGACATAGGTGAAGACAGAAAAAGTCAGAGAATGAGATGGAGCCAAAAGATTAGAACCTGTTGCCAAAGTTAGTATGAGGCCCAGCAGAGCAATTCAGTCAGAAGCCAAGAGAAGCTGGATTGAATCAGTCAGCTTAGAAGATTAGATTGTATGGAGGCTAGAAGCTTCTAGGCCTAGGAATAGAACAGAGAAGGAGACATTCTGGACTCAGCCAGCTCTCATCTCAACACTTCATCTGAGGAAATAAAAGTTGCATTTGTGTGAGAGGAATAGAGAATAGGCTTGGCAGTGTCCACAGACCACAGAATTCAGGGGCACTGAAATGAGATGTCATTAGAACTAACAGCAAGATTATCAAAGAACTTCTGGTCCACAGTTTAGCACAGGCACATATTCTAGGGGTGATGTTGGATATCACTGGTCCTGTTGGATGGTTCCTGTCCCCTCTGAATTTGGAAACAAGGAAGACCAATGATAGTAAGTAAGTAGTATAGAAGAAAGAAACAGGCTTCAGTATTAGAGGCAAAGGAAGGATAGGAAACACATGAGGTAACATACTGGAGAATAGGCAGGTCCAGCTGCTCCAGACACTCAATTCTGGCTACACATTAAAGTTACCTGGATGGCTGGACACACTAGTACATGCCCTTAATCCCAGCACTCAAGAGACAGGGATCTCTGTGATTAGGAGGCCAGCCTGGTCTACATAGTTCCAGGTCAGCCAGGGCTCTGTAGAGAGATCCTGTGTCAATAAATAAATAAAGTAAATAAGTAAGAACTTTAGCTATCATCCTGAGGTGTGGTTGCTTAATCACAAGCAGTTGCAAAAAATAAAAAGTAAAAATAAAAATAAAACTTATTTAGCTGGGCATGGTGGTGTCCACCTTTAGTACCAGAATTCAGGAAACAGAGGCAAGTGGATCTCTGTGAGTTCAAAACCATTCTGGTCTATATAGAGCTCACTATATAGAAAGACCAAGTAGATAGATTGGATAGATAGATAGATGATTGATAGATAGATAGATAGATAGATAGATAGATAGATGTATTAAGTATGTGCCTATCATCTATGTGCAGGTACCTACAGAGAACAATTCCCCCTGAAGTTAGAGTTATAGGCAGTTGGGAATTGCCAAACTGATTTGGGTGTTAGTAACTAACCTTGGGTCCTCTGGAAGAGCTTTGAGTGCTCTTATCCACTAAGCCATCTTTGCAGCCTCCTAAAATTTTATAAAATTGAAAATAAATGTAAAGGAGACACTCCTTGCCACAGGAAAAGTTAGCAGTGTTTAGGAGAAGGGGGGGGGGGATATGTTTTACGTTTAAATTTCTGAAGACCTGAGACTCCTCAAGCACATTGGCTTTCCCTGAAATGAATGTAAAAATAGCATGTACACAGGAAGTTATGGTAAAGATTAGATGAGATGTGTGGAGGATTCATAATGTTAGAGATTCTGTATATCCTATTCAATATCTAAAATCCTGGCCTAGCACATGGGAAGCTATTCAAGCTATTTATTCAATAGTCACAGACAAGTGTTAATCAACTGTGAGCTTGTGTTAAGGATCAACCTGTATAACCCAGCAAACAAACAATCAGTTTGTCTTCGCTTGAGCTTCTCCCAAGAAGGGACTAACACAAGCCATGGGTTCAAGCAGCTAGTTCAAAAGTGATCCCAGGAAGCCCATAACAACAGTGAATGAGGCTGGAGATGAGCTAGAAACAACAGGGGGGAATGTATAATTCCCATGACTGAGCTCATGGGAATTATACATGATTAAACTTACTCTGGTAGAAGAAAGAATTATTTCAGTTTTAATTGCTGCAAGGAAATGCCTGAGGCTTGGTAATGTTATTAGAAATAAGGATATTTCTATCTCAGTTCTAGATGATGAATGACAAAGATCAGATAGTCATAATGATTAGCACCAAAGTAAAGACTTGGTATGTGGCAACACACATGAAAACAATTGCATGCTGAGACAGGAAGCCAGAGAGCCATTCAGGAACTGTGCTTGCTCTTGTAACTTGTTCTCATGAGAACCCAAGCTCAAGGTCTCAAAAACACTACCACTTGGTAGACCATCTTTACCAGGGACCACTTCTTAAAAGTTTGCTACCTTTCAACCACACTCCTGGGGTTGAAGGTCCAAGCACATGAACTCTTAGGAGACATCCTTAAATAATATCCAAACTACAGAATAGACTCATGCAGAAGTAAAGAATCCTCACTAACTCCCTGCCCCAGCTAGTTGTTCACTGCCGTGAAGCTACTGATGCTGTTACATTTCTCATTTGATGCCTATGGGTGAGCTCCTGGCACTTGCAGAAATAGCTAAGGCAGAAAAGCCTGACCCTTAAGACCTTAAAGTTGGGGTGGGGGACCCTGCATAAGCACTCACCCCACACAGCCCTGGAAACAGGTGGGCTAAGACTGTAGCAAGAGCCACCAGAGGCAGCTGCTCCCTGTGTCCTGAATAAATCAAGCATTAACAGGCGTTAACAATTTATGAAGTTCCCTGCATACCTCGGGAGACAGGCATGATATCTAATCACAGAACAATTTTATAATTTAAAAGGGATTTGATTCTCTTCTCTGTCTAGACAGAAAATAAGCTGAGAGAATGAACTCAGACCCTGTATATTTAAACAGAACATTCTGTGTGCACCTTAAGTTAAGATATGTTAGTCCCTAGTGTAGGAAGTCAGAGTAATACACATTACTTTGCACAAAAACTAATTAAATTTTTCTATCTTCTTCGTTGGCCTCTATCAATTAACTGTAATTTAAACTTTACCTGGGTCTTTCCACAGAGGAAATAAAAGTACACGGCCCAAATCCTAAAGAGCAAATACAGTGTTCTTAGGGGGAAACTTGTAAAGTCTCAGAGAAAAGATGATAACCGTGGTAGTCTGGAGTTCAACTGATTACAAGCTCTATTATCAAGAAAGGTGAATATGGGAGGTAGAGAGAACATAGCAAATACACTGACCCCAGTGATCTACTTCAAGGAGATACTAATGAATTTCATGTTTTCAAAAATCAAGGAAATCATAAAGAGAAATAGATAACTGGCTATGTGTACAGAGGGAGGCAGGCCCATGTTCTACACTGTCATTGTTTCCTGGCTTTTAGAGCTTTGTTTGTATGGTGATGGAGAAGCATCCCAGGGCCTTGCATGTACTATGCTACCCACCCCCCAGACTTTTAAGAAGAACCATTCTAAATTCTTATCTAGGATAACCAAAGATTAAAAAACAATAATCAATAATAGAACCCAAAGCTGTTCTTGAAAGAGACTCGTAACTTCCCTGCCCTTTACAGGTAGGAGCCAATAGGGCACCTGAGCTGAAATAATACTTTTTCAGAGCTAGAGAAATGGACCAGCAGTTTAAAGGTGCTTGCTGTTTTATCAAGAGGACTGAGATGGTAACCCAGCAATGAAAATGGATGGCTCGCTAACATCTGTAACTAACTCAAGGGATTCGAACCCTCTTCTGGCTTCTGTGGAAACATACACAGAATATAAACACAATCTCAAAGACACACATAAATAAAAATAAAATATGTGTGTATTTTTTTCATTTTCCACTGGGACCTCGCACTGGACACTCGCCCACTCGTTGAGTTCCCAGTTATAGCCTAGCAGTGTGTACTGGATAGTTTTGTGTCAACTTGACACAGCTATCACAGAGTTATCACAGAGAAAGGAGCTTCAGTTGAGGAAATGCCTCCATGAGATCCAACTGTAGGGCATTTTCTCAATTAGTGATCAAGGGGGAAAGGCCCCTTGTGGGTGGGACTATCTCTGGGCTAGTAGTCTTGGTTCTATAAGAGAGAATTGAACTGGGAATTGAACTCAGGACCTCTGGAAGAGTAGTCAGTGCTCTTAACCACTGAGTCATCTCTCCAACCCCTGCTTAGTTTTTTGTGAACCAAGCTCTCACTATGTAATCCTGACTAGTCTGTAACTGTGTAGCCGGTCAGACTTGCAGCACTCCTCCTGCCTCTGCCTACCGAATGTTGGGATCATAGGTATGTTTAACCACACTCAGCAATGCTTTCTATTTAATAAATGATTTCATTACCTAATTACTCAAATCACTAAATACAGGGGATCATGTTACAATGCAGACTAACCAGTAAGTCTAGGTTTTGGTAAACTGACCACTGATAAGAGGCCCTAACCAATATGGAAGTTCCTGCCCCAGTCCAACCTTTAGGAAATAGAATTTTAGGAATTTGGAGATAATCAGACATAGATCTTCCTAGGAAGTTGAACTTTGACTAGGAAAATCAATGCATTCCTATATCATCTGCAGTACCAAGGAATATATGTATGAAAACGAATACCTAGAAAATGCCCTAATTTGACACATGACCAAACTCACATAAGAATCCTTGACGGTAGAGATCCTCATACCTGAGTGAGCATGAGAATCACCTGTGAGCCTTCAGTACAAAGTACCAGACCACACCTCCAGAGTTTCAGGTTAGGTTTGTCCCTTTTTCGTTGTTTGCTTGGTTGATTCTGCGTGCATGTAGAGGATGAAGAAACTTTGTGGAGTTGGATCTTTCCTTCTCACATTTACATGAGTTCTACGGATCAAACTTGGATCATCTGGCTTACACAGAACAAACTGTTCTTACACACACACACACACACACACACACGCACACACACATAAATTTTTGGAATAGCCCAAGGCCAGTGTTATTTGCCTCCTGCCCTATGTACCCAGCACCCTGAAAATATGTTCACAATAACCTTTTAATACTAATTTCTGAACCTTTACTTTGAATCTGTCATTAAATAAACAACATATATTTCCATCTTTTTTCTTACCTCAACCTTCCATTCTGAAACCTGGCTTCTTTTAATATTAAAATCGCCTATATTTAAAGTGGTTAGTAGTGTATTAGTCAGGGTTCTCAAGAGGAACAGAACTTACAGAATGAACATAAAAAGAAGATGTACTAGACTGGCCTATGCACTGTAGTCCAGCTAGTCCAGCAATGGATGAATAGCAACAGAAAGTCCAAGAATCAAGTAGAAGATCAGCCCACAAGCATAGATCTCTTATCTGGTATTCTGTGTGCCAGAACCTTGAAGAAGGTGACTCTAATGTCAGGGAAGGAATGGACTTGCTAGTGAGGACAAGACCAAGCAGTTAGAGAAAGCAAGTTTCCTTCTTCTGTATCCTTTAAATGGGCTGCCAGAAGGAGGTGTGGCCCAGATTTAAGTTGGCTCTCCCCACCTCAAAACACTCTGTTTTTTAATCGGTAGTCTTATATGAAGTAATTGTATCTTGACCCTTAGAGTGTAAGTTATATTTTGGATTTTCCAGTGCTGAGGATTAAACCCAGGGTCTGGCACATGCTCGGCATATGCTCCACCTCTAGCTCAATAATATTTTTAAACAATTTTTGGCTGCTTTCCTAGGATAAATGGGAACTGGGTTGTTACTACCACTTGGGGTCATGAACCTGAATGTGGACAGTTGCAACAAATAAAAGAACAGTAAAACATTGAGGAATGCATGGAAGGAATCCAACATGCCCTGGTGGTACTGACCTATACCCCAAATCATCTGACTTCCCTGGTATGGCTCACACATACGAACTTTGCACTGACCAAACAACACCTCAGTTCCTAGTTGACACTCTTATCTGTTACAAATTGCAGTGTTAGGCTTTCTGCTATTAATAGAAACATAATAGTTTTATTATGGAGAACAAAGATGCTTAACATTTTTCTATCATGATTCCTCAGCATCTGTATTAGTCAGGCATCTGTATTAATCAGGGCTCTATGGAGTAACAGAACTTAGGAGATGAAGAGAGAGAGAGAGAGAGAGAGAGATAGTGAGGGGGTGGGATTTACTGGAATGACTTTCAGTGTGCAGTCCAGCCAATCCAATAATGGCTACCTAAATGAAAAGTCCAGAAATCCAGTAGTTGCTGTGTCCAAAGACTGGGTGTGAATGCTGCTCTTCAGTATGTGATGGAATCCCAAAGACATGGGCTCTAATGCCAATGAAGGAATGGACTTTCGAGCAAGGTGAGGGCAAGCAGGCAAAGAGCAAAAAGCTTCCTTCTTCTATAATGTTATACAGGCTTCCAACAGAAGGTTTGATCCAGATTAAAGGTGTGTCTTCCTGCCCCAAAGGTCTGGATTAGAAGAGGATCTACCTACTTCAAATTAAGTAAAAAAAAAAAAAAAATTGTTCATAGATTGACCCTCCATTTTGGATTTTAGTTAATTCCAGATATAATCAAAGTAACAACCAACAATAGCCCTCACGGCATCTAAGTATCAAGTGAGTGTATCTCCAACTGTATTGCTCTGGATGGGTTGATTTTAAAATTTCCTGTTTGAGCACAGGATCTGCACAGGTCCACACCAGGGCTGCCAGTGCTGAGAGAGGGATGAGTACAAGGGCTCCCATACCTAACCCAGAAGCTATCTCTGACAACCCCTCGCAAAGGAAAAGTTCCTTTTTTCCAATGGAATCTCATTGGGAATATAACCCACACTTAAGGGCAGGCCACAAGCTCAAAAGTATATGGCCAACACAAAATGAACTCAGTGGTATTTTGAGAAATTTTTATTTCATACTGCTTTTGGGGGGCTTTTTTTTATTTTTTACTTTTTTTTTTTTTACCTTCCTGGTCTTTTGCTTGTTATAGTTTCCAGTTTTGTGTTTTTGTGAGCTTTGTTTCTATAAATGTGTGTGAACGTATCTGAGTGTGTGTGTGTGTGTTTCTAGACCTTTTTCTCTGTTGTTGTCCTTTATTCTTGGATTGTTTAGTTTCTATTTGCCTGCTTCTTTTCTAAAGGAAGAGAAAGAAGGTGTAGAGTTGAATGAGTGAGGATTGGGGAGGATCTGGGAGTGGGTGGGGAGGGGAGACATGATCAGAATATATTGTATAAAAACATATATTTTCCATGTAAAATACTGCCATTTAGGTTGCTGACATGAGTGCCATAAAAAATTGTTAAATGAATTTTGGCTTAGGATTAGTCCAGAATTTCCAACAATATCTGAAATGGCCCTAAACATACTTCTGCCACTTATTTATTTACGTGAATATTATATTATGCTACATATTTATGTGAAGCAGTATTCTCAGCACTGACAATTATAAAACCCAAATGTGGATGTTCTTCGTTCTGCAAATATTCAGCCAAGATTTAATTCTTCATGTAAAAAAAAATTAACAAATACATCATCTAAATATGATCCAAATTTTCTTTTCATATTTAGTTATACTGAAAATTATTTTTAAATTTTATTATGATGTATCATGAGTAAATATTTGATTTATATACCTGTCTAAAATACCAATATACCCAGGGTCATTGTACTGACTAGTTTTGTGTCAACTTGACACAGCTGGAGTTATCACAGAGAAAGGAGCTTCAGTTGAGGAGATGCCTCCATGAGATCCAACTGTAAGGCATTTTCTCAATTAGTGATCAAGGGGGGAAAGGCCCCTTTTGGATGAGACCATCTCTGGGCTGGTAGTCTTGGGTTCTATAAGAGAGCAGGCTGAGCAAGCCAGGGGAGGCAAGCCAGTAAAGAACATCCCTCCATGACCTCTGCATCAGCTCCTGCTTCCTGACCTGCTTGAGTTCCAGTCCTGACTTCCTTTGGTGATGAACAGCAGTATGGAAGTATAAGCCGAATAAACCCTTTCCTCCCCAACTTGCTTCTTGGTTATGATGTTTGTGCAGGAATAGAAACCCTGACTAAGACAGTCATATAGTAATTTCTCAGTCTAAAAGAAATCAAAAAAAGAAAATATTTGAGTGAGCTGCTGATATCCTTATCTTTGCTGCCTTTGTTCCCTCTCAAGCATGAAAATGTCATGCTCCAGCCAGGACACTTACTAGAAGAACAACTTTGAGGCAGAAATGTGTGAATTTAATGCTGATCCCAGTTACTGAGGAGCCCACCACAGAACATTCTATAGAATCAAACATTTTCTCAACCATAGGTCTCAAACCAGTAGTTCCCCCTCTGCTGACCCCTGAGCAAATCAACCCCTCAAGAAAATCCAGACCAGAGACCTCTCTACCACCTGTCCTGCCTTCTACTAACGATGTGTTCCAGAACACTCTTTGGAACTGGTGTCATTATCAAAACTTGAGTACAGATGGCAAGAAAATTAAATTAAGAAAATTAATTATTTGAGACTCCAGAGACATTCGTATTCTAAATCATGTCATATTCTAAAGAAAACACATTTCTTGAGGCCAAAATGAAGCCAGTTCCCAAGAAACCCAAGATAGTCCCCAAAGGACCCAGGCCCCAAGAAAATTGTAAGAGTAGGAAGAAAAAAAGGGAGCAGTATAGTTGAAGCTGTAAATTCAGCTCAGGAGTCCATATTTGCAGCCTACAGAGGAGTTTCTATGAAAGCTCTCAAGCCTGAGGCTGTGAATGACTGGACTCCTTCCTCTTCTACAGAAGCCTTTTTGCTATTCGCCTCTGGATGCAGACGATGTGTCATCACAACACACTGCTCCCTGAAGACAGGTCAGGCTGGGTTCACACCTGGGTTCCAGACACTCCCAAAAGTGTGACTTATCTCTCCCTGTTACAAGGCTATGATTTCCCTTCCTGAGGAGTAGAAGATACTGTGCTGTTTCCTGACTGTGTTCAAAGTGGTAAGAAGATCATGAGAAACTTTACAAGAGGGAGACGTTGTTCAGGAAACTACAATACACTACTCCCATGTATACCATCGTAGAGAATGTTAAGGTGTTATTCTGATCTGAAGGGAATGGAACAAAACAAAGAGCAACTTTCTGTGTTCCCTATAATGGCAGAAATAACTGGACATCAGGCTGGAGAGATGGATGGCTCAGTGGTTAGGAGCATGGTCTGCTCTTCCATCAGTCCTGAGTTCAATCTTCACCAACCATAGAGTAGCTCACAACCATCTATAATGGGATCTGATGCCCTCTTCTGGCATACAGGCATAAGGTATATGTGCAGATAGAGTACTCATATACATTAAAAAAAACTAATCTTTAAAAAAAATAACTGGACATCAATCTTCTGAAGTCCCTCCTCCTGACTCTACCAAGACACTGGAGAGTCTACATACAAATCAGCATCCATCTACCTAATAATACCCTGCTGAATCCTGATGTCTTTGGCATCTCCTGATGGCCTTATGTTGGACTTGTTAAGTGCTTACATACCTAAGAAATGATTTTGTTTTAATGGGTTTGTTTTGCTATCCTTTTTTTTTTTTCACAGATTTGAATGAGGGTGCAGGAGCAGTTTCAAAATAGTAAAGCAGAAAGAATACTTTTTTCTTTTATTTATTTATTTATTTATTTATTTATTTAGTAAGGCTTTATCATATAGTAACTCTAGCTGGCCTGGAATTTGCTAGGTAAACCAGGCTATTGATAATTTTGGTGATTCTCCTAAATGCTGGGATTACGTGCCTGCACCATTGTCCAGACAATACTGATTTATTATTGACTATGGTATAGAGTTCATTGCTTCTGCTACACATTCTGTGGGTTTTCACAAGTGTCTAGAACACCATATATTTGAAATAATGTAGTATATTATCTTTCAGATTGGCTTTTACCTAGCAATATCTATGTAAGAAGTAGAAGAAAGGAGGGGGAGGGGGAAGAGGAGGAGGAAGTGGAAGAGGACAAGCAAAGAAGAAAAAAAGAACAAGAACAAAAGGAAGAAGAAGAGATATTTAAGAAACCCTGCTCTAATATACAACACACACTGTCAAACCTCCATATCTTTGGGTTTCATGTCTATAGCATCAACCAAATATGGATCACATCTTACTAGGTGTATTAAGGTTGTCTCTGTACTGAACACATGCAGATGTTTTCCTTGCTATTATTCACCAAACAATACAATTAGCAACTATTTCCACAGCATTTACATTGTGTTGGGTGTAACCTAGAGATGGTTGAGGTACAGGAAGAATAAGCATAAGTTGCATACAAATACTGTGCTATTTTATATCATGGGCTTGAGTGCTAGCACATTTTGGATTTGTAGGGAATAGGAGAATAGAAGTGGCTGTGAGTGCCCGATTCCCCAGCAAAACAGATGCCACAACAGGATCCTTCTGTTTATTGGGAGAGCTTGATTGCAGAGGCGAAAAGACCCTGTGCCCAGAACTGGTGCTGCTTATATAGGCCTAGGAGAGGCGTGTCTCACACCCGGATTAGTTATGCTTCCTACCTCATTTACATATCTACATCCGATTGGTTATGTTCTCAGTACCTCACAGAACCTCATTAACATGCCCCAGGCCAGGCAGTGACTTGGCATAAACTCTACTGCACATGCGCACATTAGTTGTTTACCCAAACTTATAAGTGGTGGCCAGTGGTAGCCAGCACCACCTTGTAATGGCATATGTGGCTTCCCACAAGTGGCCATGACCAATCTCAACTTATGCTCAAACAGCACAGTGCCCCCTACATGTGACCCAGGCACTTGAAAGCACAGCAGCCCCTTCTTTCTCTCTAATCTCTTATGATACATCTGTCACCTTAATTGCTTGTTTTTTATAAATTAGGTAATATATATGATAGTTATTACCATATGCTAATAATGACCTAATAAGTGTCATGATTATTACTGAAAACAGCTCTCATTTCACTAAGAATAAAAGCGATGCTAACTTAAAAACCTAATTTAGCATGACAAAAAAAGAGAACAAAAGGATTTGCATAAAGACAAATAAAATTATTTCATTTGCAGGAGAGTGAGTGGGACTACAGACCATCATGTTAAGTAAAATAGACCAGGTTCAAAACAGTAAATACTGCATGTTTTCTCTTGCCTACAGATGCAGTGTTTAAATATACATGAAAGAAAGCAAAATACTAATACACAGGTATGAAAATGTTACAATAAACTTCAGTTTAATACCATGAACACACACTAATTTTCAGAAAGTATTATGCTGGCTTCTGAGGGAGAAAAACCATCATTGGTCTTATCAGCACCAATCTTGCCTACTACAATACCAACCTGTTTAGCAATATTTTCACATTGGAGAAATAGTGGACTGACAGCTATGGGAATAACTGACCACTTTCCAATTGGATTTGAGGCCTGCTTCCCAGGAAGGATCACATGCCTGGTATTGTAAATCTGGTCAGAATTCCATGACTAAGAAAATAACAGATCTTTTTGAGGGAGACTATTGTTGTTCTGCTAAATGATCTTGTTGTCTAATGGTACACTATAGTAGACCAGGACAGCTTCAAACTCAGAGATCTGCCTCCTGACCACTAGAATTAAAGGTGTGAGATACCACCCAGCTTTGAGGAGGTTATTATTGTAGATTATTCGAGGACAGCCAGAGGCATCTGGAAAAGTCAGAACAGGGAGATATAGTAAGAGACTAAACATGGCCAGCAGACTGAACTAGACCATGAAAGGAGAGAGCAGTGGAGAAGGAAAGAGGAAGAGAAGAAAATGAGAGACAAAAGAAACTAAGGGAAAGGACCAAGAGGAGAGTCGAAGGGCAAAGAAAATCATGAGCTAAGAGAAAGCATGGACAAAATATCAGAGTGAAATAGGAAGAAGTTGAAGGAAGAGGAGCCCAAGAGCTGGAGAACTTTAGGGCTCAGGTGAGAACAGCTGAGAACCAGGATACTGAATAATGTAGACTCTTTAACAGGTACTTGCAATGCTGAGAGATCCCAGAAGCCAGCAGACACTTTGGTATGTTAACAGGCACCACAGTTAACCATTTGCCCTGGGCTTCTTTTGGACCTGACCTTGTCAAACTGCCTTCTAAATATTTCTGTTTGTAGCCATAGCTTAGTGTTGCTCTCAATTTTTGACAGGGAAGCTTCCTTCTTCTCTGGGTAAGGATTAATGTAGAGACTCACAACTGTTCACAATGTAAAGTATAAAAAACTATCAGTGCTCAGTTGTGGATGAGTTATCTATATTAACCTCACCCACCCAGGACTTGCGGACCATCACACAACAGTGGGCAAAAGAATTAAGAGCTAAAGGATGGGGAGGAAAGCTATGAAGTCTAGACCTCTGAGCATGGCGTGCCTGTTTGCACTTTACTAACAATATACGCTCAAGACAGTAGAAATTCTACTACTTCAATTCTACTGCATCTAGTACCCACCCTTGATGGAAGACCCATTGATAGTTGATGGTTGCTAAAGTAGAAAGAGCCACTCTCCTTTAGAGACATGACATCCTCCAGTGTATGGCCTCACATCCATGAAATACAGGCAGCAGTAATTGGACTCAGCATGGGGAGGGGAGGGGAGGGGAGGGGAAGGGGAGGGGAAGGGGAGGGGAAGGGGAGGGGAAGGGGAGGGGAGAGGAGGGGAGGAACGAAACAATGTCCTCCAGTTTATTTGCCATAGGAAATATTTCTACTTGTCTGGAGAAAGTATTTTGCTGTTTGTAGAAGTCTAAACTGGTGTGGGCTCTGGCCAGTGCTTCAAACCTTATGTTCCACTTTCTTCTTGCTTACAATGCTTTGTGAAAAGAAGTCCATCGTAATTGATGTCCTTGCTTCTCTGAGGATATGCTACCTCAGAGAAGTAGTCTGGTCCCTCAGGAGGCTATCTATTCTAATCAGTGTGGATTCTCTACAGTCTAAACACAATACAGGTAGGCAAGGATTTCTTGGGTCCTTTGATCTGTTTCATATTTGGCACTTCCTGGATCCGTACTTCATCATCCTCTCATTTCAAAAGCCAGGGTTTTGCCACTGTGGCTTCAACATTTCTTTTGCTGTCTGTCTTTTCCTCATATCCCAGTTACATACATGATGTATCCTATTAAACTATCCCTCAATTCTCTTATTTGTTTCAATTTTTAGATTTTTTTAAATGTTTTTCTCACCAGGTGGTGGGGACACATACATTTAATCCCAGCACTAGGAGGCCGAAGCAGGTAGATCACTAAGTTCAAGGCTAGCCTGGTCTACAGAGTGAGTTCCAGTACAGCCAGGGCTACATGGAGAAACCCTGTCTCAAAAAAAAAAAAAAAAAAAGACACACACACATAGCATATGAATATATGTTTACTGCATATGAACATATTTATTCATATTTTATATGTATTTATACATATATACTACATATTTATACATGCATATAGTTTTATACAGTTATATAATTGTATTTACATGAAATAAGAGGTCTTTTCAATGCTAGCCCAAACACAAAAATTGTATTGAAATGAAACGAAATGAAAACTAGCCAGGTATAGTGACACATACCTCTAAATCCCAGAACTTATAAGGCTGAGACAGGAGGACAGTGAGTACAAAACCAGAACAAATAAATCCTCGCTGCATTTCAAAACCAAAGACTGTGTAAGCTACAGAAGCACATAAAATCCAGAGGCATCCTTAGCCTTAGCCATCCTTCCTGCAGAAGGGCCTGATTTTATCCCCAGATCATACTTCCCCTTCCTTCCTTAGTGTTCTCTACTGCTGTGATGAAACACCACAACTAGTAAGCAGGTTGTGGAGGAAAGAGTGTATTTGATTTACACATCCACATGGTACCATCATCAAAAAAAAAAAAAAAAAAAAAAAAAAAACAGAGCAGGAACTCAAACAGGTCTGGATCCTGGAGTCACAAGCTGATGCAGAGGCTGAAATGGAAGTTTCTGGATATGTAACGTGATAGGGTTTTGCTAATACAGACTCACATGGTGTTTTGCTGAGGCAAGATACATAGGAGATCCCACAGTGTATAAATAGGACTAGTGGACAGTGATGCTTGTGCACTTGCATTGCATCTTAGCAACGCTACTCCATTGGTCTTAAGTCTTCGTCTTCATCGTCACTGATCTTCACTTCTAGGCAAGAGGCAAGGCAGAGAATATCCCGCGGTATCCCAGGTTGGTCCTGATTGCTCCTGTTGACTCGTGCAGACTAGGTGGAAGCCTGGTGGTTTCTACTGGATAAAGCCAGCACTGCTGCTGCTTCGTGTTTGCTGTCCTGACACTATTGAACTGGACTGCTGGTAGCCTGGCAGAGATTGGAGTTGCCCCAAGGAACTTCTTCTAAACAAGTGCACACCTCCTTGTTCTATTTACCATCTTTTCTCCACTACCTTTGGACAGTGTGCTACAAGGGGGAGTCAAAGCATTTGAGAATCCTTATTAAAAGTAGGTTTTAAAAATATCTAAGCCTACACGAGGCCATGGAGGAGTGCTGCTTACTGGCTTGCTCATCATGGTTTGCTCAGCCTGCTTCCTTACAGAACCCAGGACCACCAACCAAGGGATGTCACCACCCACAATGGGCTGGACTCACCCCTGTCACTCCCTAATTAAGAATATGTCCTACAGGATTTCTCTGTTAGTGCTAGCTATGCTGGAAATCGATCTGGAGAACCAGCTGGCCTTGAACTCAGAAATCCACCTGCTACTGCCTCATGAGTGCTGGCATTAAAGACATGCACCACCATTGCCCGGCAAAGACAATATTTTTACAATGATTATATTTGAAGAAAATTGACTTCATGAACGACATGGTAGACACACTAAAATAGTAGGCCATATTATGTTTCTTTATTATCTAAGATAGAATATTTACAATAAATAGGTAACCAAATCCTAGGAAGTGTGTTAGGCAAAATATTTTTTAATTTAAAAATTGAAAGCTGGGTGGTGGTGCCACTTGGCTTTAATTCCAACATGCAGGAGGCGGACGTAGGTGTAGCTCTGTGAGTCTGATGCCAGCCTGATTTACAGAGTGAGTTCCAGACCAGGCAGGGCTATACAGAGAAACCTTGTTTAGAAAACAAATGAAGACTGAGCACTTACCTCAATTTTACAGCTATTGCTTAGTATGCACAAGACCCTGTGTTGTATCCCAAGCATAAGAAAATAAGAATAAAAATGGATACTTGCATTCAGTAGTATGTACATTTTTCAGATATGTAAATGAAACTATCATTAATGTGCTGAAATTTAAAAGTGTCATATTTGGGCTAGAGAGATGGTTCAGTGATTAAGGACACTAAATGCTCTCCCAAAGGTCTTGAGTTCAATTCCCAGCAACCACATGGTGGCTCACAACCATCTGTAATGGGATCTAATGCTCTCTTCTGGTGTGTCTGAAGACAGAGACAGTGTACTCATATACATAAAAATAAATAAATAGAGTTTTCTTTTTTTAAAAAAGTGCCATATTCAAGTATCAAAGGAACACTAGAAAATAGAGAAATATAAATCACATTAAGAATGAGGCATACCAAAAAACAAAAACAAAAACAAAACAACAACAACAACAAAAACATTAAAAAGCCAGGCGTGGTGGCGCACGCCTTTAATCCCAGCACTCGGGAGGCAGAGGCAGGCGGATTTCTGAGTTCGAGGCCAGCCTGGTCTACAGAGTGAGTTCCAGGACAGCCCAGGCTACATAGAGAAACCCTGTCTCGAAAAACAAAAAAACAAAAAACAAAAACAAAAACAAGAATGAGGCATACTTTTCTCCTCATTCCACTCACAAAATGAGACTGCTCAGGAAAAGCAGGGACCAGTAAGGACAACTCTGGTGTGAGGATACTTGGCCTTAGAGCAGAGCACAATGATGACTCCTGGGAAAGTCACTTATCATCTCTAAGCCTTGGTGGTCTTTGCTGAAAATGGAAGGAAAAATAGCACCTCCTAGTGTTGGGATGCAAGAAGTCCATGAGACGCTTAAGAGAGTGACCAACATATAGTAGAAAGCGCGTGCATTTAAATATTGCCTTGCCCAGTGTCCATGTTAGGAACACCTGGAGTTTTCACTCCACACGTATGTATCCTGTAACTAATAAGCATTGCTAAGCCGTTGGCTAAAGTCCTGCACTTCATACCTCTGTCTCCAGCGCTTCTTTAATCTTTTAAGTGTCTACCTGACTTTGAGCCTTTTCTTTCTAATTTCTACTTTCTTCTGTGCTTCTGCTCAAAAGTCCCCCTAAGGCTTGAGTTTGGAGCAGAATTTTAGGTTCACTAAGTTTTGTCAGCAGATGCCTGTACAGCACTGTGTTTCCCGATTGACTCTTCCCATGTGAAAAGATCCAGCCCACTCCATACTGCTCAGACACCTAAGATTTGACATTATAATCAATACATTCTTTTAAAAGTCAATGTGAATAAGTGTGTATGACAGCTGGGTAGAAGGGGGGTCGGAGGGGGAGAAACATAATTTAGACGTTTAACCTTACATTAGATAACTTCATACTGCTGTGACAAAATATTTGACAGAAATAACTTAAGGGAGGAAGGACATATCTTGGCTCATCATTTCAGGGGGTTCAGTCCTTGACCATGTGACTCTGTTGGTTCTGGGTCCATGGTAAGGCAGTGGCAACATATAGTACAAAACTACTCACATTGAAGCAATTAGAAAGCAAAGACAGAAAACTAGTGACACACTACACAAGGATCTGCCACAATGATGCACGTCCTCAATGTGTTTAGGCCCACCTCCTAAACTCACCACCTACCAAAAGAGTGTCACCTGCTGTGACAAAGTATTGCACCTAAGCTTGGAGGGAACTCTAATATTCCATGAAATACAATTCCCTATGAGTCAGTGAAAATAAGCCTGGCCAGGCAGTGTGTGTAATCCCAGCACCCAGGAGGCAGAGGACAGCAAATTGAATGCTAGTAGGAGACACTTAGCAAGTTGCAGGCAAGCAAGTGCTCCAAAGCTAGGCCCTGTCTCAGAAACAAACAAAAATGGGATAAAAAGCAGAGAGACAGAGGGAGGGAATGGAGGGAGGGAGGGAAAGAGGGAGAGAGAGAGAGAGAGAGAGAGAGAAATTCAGAGTATAAGGGAATAGATACAACATGTAACATTTTTCCAATACAATCCTATTTATTACAGTGATAAACCAGAAGCAAAGTGAATGTCCTATAATATAAAAATGTTTAATTAACATACTGCATATCCATGTCATTGAATATTATTCAGTCATTTAAAAGAATAATTAAAAACACAACATCACAATTCAAAGGAATGCTCATGAGCCAAATGGAAAGCCCAAAAATGAGCAATATATTCCACATAATTGTAATTATGTAAAAATATAGATTCATGAAGAAATATATGGGAGTATATTCAAAAAGAATAGTACCTATGTTAATAGGATTAGAGGTAGTTTTGTTTTCTAATTTCTGCACAATCATCTACACTGCTTTATAAAGAAATGAAACCCTTTATAAATATAGAGTTACAAGGCCAAACTCTTCTGTCAGAGTATCATGTGCTTTTAGATCAAACAGCTCAAAATCCAGGTATAGTTTCTCACACTCAGATGATATTATAGAAGCAAATAGTTTCCTCTAGGTTGAACAAAGGAAGCAATTGTGTTTCTGAAGGAAAATCTGACCTCCACATTGAGAAATGTTATACATTGGCAATATCCTTGCTCCTTTGAGAGCAAGGCATATGTTCTGAATTACTTTTCCCCTCGTGGGGATAGATTTGAGCTGAGCTATCCTCTCTCCTTTCACCCTGCTCTCCATTCAGCTGACGATGAAGTATTTGTGAGTCTGGGTGCTAAGCTTCCCACTTCCCCTGATCATACAAAATGAACCAACCTGTTCACTGTACACACTGAGCCCTTGGCCAAATGCTCCATCCAAAGAAGCTAAATTGAGATGTAACGCTGAAATGAAATGCTTGGAAGCAGTTCTGGACCAGACAAGCAAACATAGGCACTGATGGTAGCATGAGGAGCTATATAGAGAATTAGCTCTGCTAATGTCTGAAGTATAAACATTACACCTACAGCCTTAGTCTATGGGTATGAATTGAGAGAAGATGAAATAAGAGACCATTATTTTACCCTAGCCCTCCATCCTTTTCCCATTTCTTCAGATGCATTAAAAAGACTGTCTGTACACAGTTTCTCTTCTTATTCCCATAGGAGAGTACTGCAGGACAGTCTGCAGCCACAGACAGAACTAGTCACAAAATTACCAGAGCAGAGTCACAGCAACCACACACAGCCTGATGACTGGCTATCCTCTCGAAATTGTTCACAATTTAAAAGCAACATGCTTGAGGATTCAACCTTCTTAGAAGGGGGAAGCAGCTAACCTAAAAAATACAGGGAGTTCACAGCTGCCATACTGCCCAGATTGGCCTCTCCTGTGTGGACTTTTATGAAACGCTGGAACCCAGTGTGTATCCCATTCTCCATGAGACAATTGCTACATTTTCGGCCTGCCGTCTCTCGCTGTGTGACTTGTCCTCTCCTTGTCTAAATGTTGGCTTCCCTTCCCTTGCTAGGATCTCTCTCATTTCCGTGATTCCAGCTCCCACTTAGCAATTCATAACTTAAAGATCTGTTGCTTTATAGCAGGTCTCTCTGCTAGACCGTTCTCAGGCAATCCTCCCTGGATGCCTCCATGGTCACCTCAAACTTGGATATCTGCAACTAAGTTTACTTTAGCTTCAAAAAACCCTCATTCCAAGAATCTGTGTCTGCAAGACAAATCTCGATACCATCTTACATCTCTCCCTTTCCTTATATGATCCCCAAACCCTCGAGTCTATTCCTTAACTGCTTCTCATACTGATTACCTACATCTTTGTTGTCCCACCAATGTTCAAGCCCGATAGTGCCAAGGAAGTGTTCATGAACCCCAAAAGACCAATCAGGAGCCGGTGCAATGCAATCACACCAGGCTCTTTATTTACAAGCTCAAACTCGGGCTTAACACCGACCCACAGCGCAGTTCTGGTGGAGAAAAACCTCGAACACTCATCAGGAAAGGTTTTACAGAAAATGGCAAGTGAGGGGTGAGTGTTTTTAGCAGATTTGTTGGGGAATAATCTGGAGACTGGTGCTAGACACTGGGTTTGTTGGGGGAAAACCTGGAAACTGGAAAAGACTCAGGTTTTCTTAGGGGATAACCTAGAAACTGGAACTAGGTACCTGCCTGTTAGTTTACTTGAGTTTAAACTTAGGTCAAGTTTTCTAAGATGGAAACTGAACCCAAAAACTTTGTTCTCTCAACTGGTGTGATTTCCACTTCTGAGGTCTTTCTGCCACCTGCTTCCTGCTTCCTTCCTTTCACTCTACCATCCATATTAGCATCATAGTAGTCCTATCGGTCCTCAAAATGATACAATGACTCTTCCTTACAAGAACCCCAATTAACAAATATGTGTGGGGTACTAGGAATAGAAAAATCACTACGTAAGTGCAATTAGTACATACATCTTGAGCCTAGTATTTAGGAACCTGAAGCAAGAGGATCATGATTTAGCCTGTACTACATACTACATTGCTCCTGGGTGTTAGTGTTGCTGTTGTTGTTGTTGTTTTTTTTTCATTTATTTGTAGGGAGTGTGTCATGGTCCATGTGTGTAGATCAGAGGATAACATGTGGGAGTCAGCTCTCTCCTTCTACCAAGTGTGTTCTGAGATGAAACTCAGCTCATCAGCATTCGGTCAAGCATCTGGACCCACATAACCATCCTACTAGTTCCATTATTCCATATTTAGGCTTGTTCCCTCCCCTACATACCAGAGAGAGAGAGAGGGAGGGAGAGAGAGAGTCTGACTACAGGATCAATTTCCTAATGTATAACATTCAACATATGACATATCATAGACAATTCAAAGTAGTCTACTCATTTTAATAAGATTTTAATCAAAACTTCTGCCTGGGCATGACAGTTCATGCCTCTAATCTCAGAACTTTTAGAGGCATAGGCTGACAGATTTCTGTGACCTCAAGGCCACCCTGGTCTACATAGCGAGGGCTAGCCATAGCTACATAGTGAGATGCTGTCAAAACCAATACAAAAAAAAAAAAGAATAAGTAAAATAAATACTGTGAGTAAAAAATAAATAAAAACAGTTGTCAGGTTGTAACATCCTGTAATGGTATATATCACAAAACAGAATGTGGGGCTCTGAACACACTCATCTCAAATGTCCATGATGGGCACCTTTCTGTACATTCACAACGTGCACAATTCTGTTCTTCCTTGTCTCATTGCAATTCTGTTGAAATTCTGACACACACAAAAATATACATCACAGTAAGAAAACTGCAGATGCATATGTGAGATATCCTTACACACATCCTTAAACTATTCACAGAGATTTGGCCTTTCTTACCTCTGGGCTGCCAGTATCCATTCCCTTCTTCATAAGATACTTCCTCCCTTGGCTTATTCCCTCGCTCCTTATTAGCAGTTAGAAAAGGTTGCATTAATATTCAGTAGTTAAAATGTGTCACCCTACATTTTAGATAATTTTCAGTGTGGGAATACATTTTCTTGAAAATATTCCCAGAAGGTGAATGAGTTTAATAACATGGTATTGGTGAAGATGGCAAATAAAATGGCTTATAGAATTCTGCCTTGGCAAACAGTTGAAGCAGCTTTTCTTTACAGACAAATGTTAACCCTGCTCATTTGAGTTGACTGAGACTGGTTCATTTCTCTTTGTATAAGTATTGACAATTCTTTGAGTCCTATTGACTTTGGGCTCCCAGGTCCTCTCTTGAAAGCTTTATAAGCTGATACTTTAGAAAAGAGCAGGATGAATACAGACAAATAAATGTGACCAGGGGTTCTCAAATAAAAGAAATGTGGAAGGGCTGGAGAGATGGTTCAGTAGTTAAAAGCACTGGCTACTCTTGCAGAGGACCTGGATTTAAGTTTGAATATCCACATGGCAGCTTGCACCCATCTTTAACTCAAGTTCTGGGGACTCTGACACCCTCACCTGGTCTCTGCAGACACTCATGTGCATGATGCACATATATACATACAGGCAAACATTCATACATGTAAAACTAAAAATAAAACTTTAAAAGAAAATGAGGCAGGCAGTGGTGGTGCACACCTTTAGTCCCAGCATTCTGGAGACATAGGCTGAACAATCTCTAAGTTCAATGCCAGCCTGGTCTACAAAGTGAGTTGCAGAACATCCAGTGCTACACAGAGAGACCGTGTGTCAAAAAAAAAAAAAAAAAAAAAAAAAAAAGAAAAGAAAAGAAAAGAAAAGAAAAGAAAAGAAAAGAAAAGAAAGAAAGAAAAACAAAAAGGAATGAAAGAAAGGAAAGAGGAGCGTCAAATTAATCTATTTAGCTTTCTTTCTCTCTTTCTGACAGAGGCTTCTTTATGCATTTTTTTAATAGCAACTTGAAATATCAGAAGAGAAAACTTCCTAAAGTGAGAAAAAGAGCTACTAGAAGAGAGAAGAGCAGACAAGTATTTGTAGGGCCAGGAAGGACTGTAATCCAAAAGAAAGCTTTTCTTCCCAGGGTGCTGGAGAGCATAGTGGAATACCCTGCAATTCAAAGCCAGGACCAGACACAAAATTGCTATGATAAAGTCCAACCAGTCTCACACAAGGTTCATGATTGACTCTCCTCTAGAAATTGTTCACAATCAAGTAGATAATTCTCTTCCTTAAAAGCAGCATGTTGGAGGATTTGAGCCTCTCAAAGTGGGAGCTTCTTCCCTAAGTAGAGAGGTAAAACATAAATACTTCTACACAAATGAATTTGAATCTAAATCTCATTCTGTTTACTCTAAATTCAAGGATTCCATCCCATTCAGTATCTGGACATATTCTCAGAATCCTTACTGAGCCAAGTCTGTGGTGATACGGTGTTGTCTTTAAGAGCCCCTATTAAAATGCGTGTTATAAATTCTAGAACAAAGAATTCTCATTAAATAAATGATAGTATTAAATAATTGCAACCATGAGTGCCTGGAACCCTGTACAATACACCAGAAAAGGCACCTAGGATACACAGCAGGAAACAAAGCCATCACAGGTTCAGAGAGTTTTCCCTAGATCTAATTTTAAAGACTTGGCGGCAGGCTCACTCCAAGGAAATATGTAATGAGCACAGACTCATGTATTTTCTGCTGATGAGCACAGACATGTGAACAGCTGATACCATCCTTTCTCTGTGTATAGGATGCCAGGGATATAGTTATACATTTCAGCTTCAAATTTCAACACCCAGCCTGCTTTATAATGCAATGCTAGGTCATTGCCCTTGCACCTGGATAAATACCCTAAGTGGCTTAATTCTATCTTTACCTATTGTCTTACTTAGAAGAACTTGAAGGAAATATATTCTGCCTTCCAGAAAATGCATACCATATGACAGTCTCTCAAGAAATGAATACAGGGGGAAGTAATAAGAGTATTGCTGGAATAGTGTCAGAAATATTTAATTGAAAAAGTCTTCAGCCTGAGCATGCTGAGTGTGCATGTTGAAATTTGGTGAGCAAAGCTAGCAGTGCATTTTTAGTTGCCCTCTACTGAGACTCTATGAGCCGCGGGCAGTGATCCTGTGCAAGGGCCATTCTCGGGAAGTTTTTATTGAATCCCCATTTTATCCAATCTCAAGACCCAATAGACAGTCACAGAGAGAATGGCATTTATTCAATTCTCGAATCTGACATTGCCACTTGCTTTTAAACTCAGTCAGTCCCCAAACAGGACCAGACACATATTTTGTAAGGCCAGGTACAAACAAGAAAATAATAAATGATCAAGAATTCCAAGACAGCAAAAATAGAACACTTCCCAAGCACAGAATTCTAAGCAAACAGTTCCCATTTCCATGAACACTTCCACTTCTCACAGATATGTGACTCAGGTTCCAAAAAATTAGTGTCATATGCCATATAATTTTTATAATTTTTATAATTTTCTCTATATATTCAACGTGATTCACTGAACACTTCTTTCATGTAGACAATGCATGTACATGAATGTGTGCAAGCAGATATGTGTCTCAAGAACTCTGGGGAATGGGTATATTTTTTTAAAGGGAGTAGAAATAGTGGCTTAGAAAGATTTTGCTGACAGGACCCTGACATAGCTCTCTCTTGTGAGGCCATGCCAATGCCTGACAAGTACAGAAGTGGATGCTCATAGTCGTCTATTAGATGGAACACAGGGCCCCTAATGAAGTACTCAAGGAGCTAAAGGGGTCTGCAACCCTATAGGAGGAACAACAATATGAACTAACCAGTACCCCCCACCCAGAGTAACTAGTGTCTCTAGTTGCATATGTAGCAGAGGATGGCCTAGTCAGCCATCAATGGGAGGAGAGGCCTTGGTATTGCAAAGATCATATGCCCCAGTACAGGGGAATGCCAGGGCCAAAAAGTGGGAGTGGGTGGGTTGGGGAGCAGGGCTGGGGAGGATATAGGAGGCTTTGGGGATAGCATTTGAAATGTAAATGAAGAAAATATCTAATTAAAAAATACCTTTAAAAAATTAAAAAATAAAATAAATAAAAAGAGAGAGAGAGAAAGAAAGAAAGAAAGAAAGAAAGAAAGAAAGAAAGAAAGAAAGAAAGAAAGAAAGAAAGAAAGAAAGAAAGAAAGAAAGAAAGGAAGGAAGGAAGGAAGGAAGGAAGGAAGGAAGAAAGAAAGAAAGAAAGAAAAAAGGAAAGGAAAGGAAAGGAAAGGAAAGGAAAGGAAAGGAAAGGAAAGGAAAGGAAAGGAAAGGAAAGAAGGAAGGAAGGAAGGAAGGAAGGAAGGAAGGAAGAAAGAAAGAAAGAAAGAAAGAAAGAAAGAAAGAAAGAAAGAAAGAAAGAAAGAAAGAAAAGAAAGAAAATAAAAATAAAATAAAATAGTGGCTTATTAACTCTGTCTCATTGAACTTATGTTTATGTACTTAGTGGGAGGGGGGGCACGGTAATGTGGGATGTTGGAATACCACTTCAGATGTTAATCCCAACACACCTATCCTACATTTTCTTTGAGAGGATTTTTCACTATCCTGAAACTGTGCCATGTAAGCCAAGCTAGTTAATTCATTGGCTTTCCAGGGATCTTCCGGTCTCCCCTTTGCTATTATTATAAGCATGTGCCACCATGCCTGGCTTTTTTCTTTTTTTTAAGATCTCTTATGGTGTGTGTGTGTGTGTGTGTGTGTGTGTGTGTGTGTGTGTGTATGTATGTACATGCATGGAGTTACATGTGGGTACTTGCGTAGGTCTCGTGGAGCTGGGGTATCAAACTCCTATGAATCACCTGATTTGAGTGCTGGAAACAGAACTCAGGTTCTCTAAAGGAGGAAAGAGAACTCTTACCCACTGAGCCCATACCTGACTTTTTGTATGGGTTCTAGTCATCCAAATTCCAGTGCTCACAATTGTGACACAAGCACTTCATTGGCTAAACCTTTTCTCTATCCCTCACTGATAGTTTTGTTTAGGCCAAAGCTCAAGATCCTTACCTTCAATCGTTTTATGAATTATAAACTACTGCCCAAAGCATAATAATGCCGAAAAACTTGCACTTGAAATATAAAAATAATATTGAATATATAAATGATGAAATGCCAGATATAGTGAAAAGGCTGTAGGGAGTTAGATAAGTAAATTAAAATATGAAATACTGAAATAGACATAGCTCCATATACTAATAATTAGTATCCTGTGTCTATCCAGGTCTGATTAGCACATGATTTCTTTCAACTAATCTTGCAGCATAATAGATTCAGAATCACTATTAATAATGTGAGAGTTTTATTTAATATTTGGTTTTCTTTAAAGAGGAATTATCAAAAACACTGGAGAGAGAATCATGTTGGCAAACCATGACTATTTATTTATTTTGGTGGTTGGTTATTTGTATTTGATTTTGGTTTCGGTTTTGGTTTTGGTTTTGGTTTTGGTTTTGGTTTTGATTTGGTTTTCCAAGACAGTATTTCTCTGTGTCCAGTATTTCTAGAACATTGATTGAAGATATTCTCTACGGGAAAATAAATACAATGAAGAAAAAACCTTCAGAGAAAGAATGTGAAGCAAATGGACATTCACTTTTTTTCCAGGCAAGTTTAATTTTTAGTCCAGTTTGTGGATTTACATGCTCAGCTAGTGCCACCTATAGGAGCAGGAAGCAAAGCTGCAGCCTGTCACAAACAGACTGTGCAGCAACTGAATTGGAGCAAATGTCACAAAGAAATGAGTCAGCATTTTGGTGGGAAATTCTGGTCTTTGTTCAGTAAACAAAGGGAACAGAGCCTAATGAGCCTCAGCAATAAGCTGCAAGAGATTTACTGGAAATGGAAAACATGATTTATTATCAATGCCACTTCTAAGTTACAAGAGAAAAGCCAGAAAAGAAAGCTTAACAGCTTGCCAGAGAAGGGATATCATCAAGTCTTCTGTTGTTTCTGCGTTTCTTCATTAGCTGGTTTGTTTACAATTTTAAATATTCAAGGAATAGCTACAAGTACTTGAAAGCAAAATATTCCATCCTCCAGGAACATCTGATCAGAGTGGAAAAATCCACAAACAAAAGAATGCAATGTTGGAGTTCTTACAGTGCTTAGTATGGCCTAAAGATGCCTCTGAATATATTGTAAACTTGCCCTAAAGGCTCCTTGTAGGTGCAAACTGCACCACAATTTGATGTATCAATAACATGTATCTTATCCCAAGAACAAGTAAGGGAGACTTGGGGAGTCAAAGGCAGATGAATTTCAAGGACTCAAAGGCAGCCATCAGTGCAAACCAGATCAAAGAAAGCAGCTGTCAGCTTTCCCTAACCCCACTATCTGTAGACCTCAGTTCTCTTGCTTGCTGTCACTGTCACTTCCCTTTGTCTATAAATGTTGCCCAGCCACAAGGCAGCCCAAAGTGACTCAAAATTCTGCCTGGGAGTCCTGTCTGACTGGTGAACAATTCATTGCTAATTAAAGTCTTGAATATAAGGTCTGTGGTTTTAAGGGAGATTCTTGAGGCACTGGAAGAAAGTGTGCTGTGGAGAGATCAGAGGTATGTCCAGTGTGGCACATCAGAAGCAACTACCTAGAGAAGTCACATGGGAGCTTGACTTTGAAGGAGTCTGGCTGTGATAGATGGCAACAAAATGGGAAAAGTATACAGTTTGTAAATAAAAGCAAACCGTTCAAACTGCAAGTGAAGACAGATGTACTTGGGGAGTTGTCCTGCAGCCAGATTATAAAGAATCTTAGACGCAAAGTGATACAAAAACACCTGAGAATGTTTGCAGGACCCTGAACACTGACCTACATAGTTCTCATAGTCTGACTCCCATCATCCTCAGAACAGCAATTAGAGAATCATCCCAATACTTTATTTTTTAAGATTTATTTTATGTATATGAGTACACTGTAGTTGTCTTCAGATACACCAGAAGAGGGCATCAGATCCCATTACAGATGGTTGTGAGCCACCATTTGGTTGTTGGGAATTGAACTCAGGACCTCTGGAAGAGCAGTCAGTGCTCTTAACCACTGAGCCATCTCTCCAGCCCTCACCCAATACTTAACTGCCTCAATTTTATGGTTAAGAAACAGAAACACAGCAAAGTTTCATCTTTTCTCATCACATAGGTTTGAAGCTTGCTCCTACCCACTACTCTATATTGCCTCCTGTTATTCTAAGGAGTTTGAATTTAAATTATCTCCTACATGAAAAAAAATTAAAACATTCTCAAAAAAGGGGGAGAGGGAATAGTGAAAATACAGATGAGCTTCCCAGATGCCAGCATGGCCAGGGTCATTGCAGTATATTATGACATCTCTCAGTGTTTACAGTAACCTGCAACAACATATTAAAGACTGTAGAGGAGCTAACCAAAAACAAGCTGCCCCAGCCCTGATCTCCACCCTTCCCTGCCCCTGGCAACCTCTTTTAGAAGTTCCAACTCCCTTGTCTTATCTTCTCAACACACACTGACTGCACACGTTGCCTCAGTGTCTGCAAACTATAAAGTTGTTTTGAACTCTACTCCTGCTTCCTCAGTAATTTTGGATAATCCAATAACATCCTTACTCCATCAATGTTCCTGGGTTCATTCTTCCCTTTGCAAAATGAGGAGCATCCACCCTAGTCCTCTCTCCACCCTTTTTGTAACTTCATTTTCCTTCCACAGCACTAAGGCTGGCAACTCAGTCTCTGTGGCAACCTAAATCAAGACTTCTGCTCTTCATACTCAGTTGATTTTAAAAGTTAAATTCCAATAAAGCACATTTATGTTAACACAGCACTAGTTTTCACCACAAGGCTAAGTACAAAACAAGGATTATGTTCTTCTTTTTGCCATTTGAGTGTCAGTTCCTGGACCATGAAGAGGACAATCCTTCCCTCTGAGTGAAATGGGTTCTGGTGCACTCCAACAATTGGGTTTACAAGTCGTGGCTTATTTCCTTTTCTTCAAATTTAAATCACAATGACTTGAGCTCTTCCATGGCTTTTACTATGGAAACAAGCTTTAATTGCCTTTTAGAGACTTCTGGATTGGTGTTCTAAGATGGAATGTGTATGCCACTGACCTGTCAGGTGACCTTTATTCTAGATGTTATTTGCACTACCACCACACCCACCTTGCTTTTTGAGGCTAAGTGTACCCTTTCCTCCCAAATTCTTTTTTGTGTATTTCTATACTCAAGAAATCTAGAATTTAGAGTATATTTCTATAGATGTTGCTAGATCCCCAACCTGAAACAAGTCATGTAGAAAAAAGTAGAACAGAAAAGACATCAGGACCTTTGGATCCCACTAAAGGCACAGGAATGACTCTTCATTCCTCCTGTATCCCCACTGCTTGAACCTAATCAGCAGTCAGGAGAACTGGAGCCTGTGAAATGCACTCAGTGGGGCTACCTTCCTGTCATACAGGGGAAGGAACAGAATCCTTCCTAGAACTGAGCTCTGAAATTAAAAAAAAAAAAAAATTACATGCAGACAGACAGACAGACAGACACACACACACACACACAACTCTTTGTATGCAATCCAGGATGAGCATGCAATGACTTCTCACATAATCACATGGGCGAGTGAAGATAATACTCACAGGTTCTTGTGAGGCAATGTATCATGCCAGGAAACTTGGTAAGGTTGAGTGGGTTGGAAGGCCTGGAACTCTGAGAGGATGGAAAGAGCTTCACCTGCTTCCAACCAGGCCCCTGTCATGTGACCACCCCACATAGGAATGTGACCTATGGTCATGAAGTATCTAGATGCCCTGAGAGTTGAGGCAATAAGTTTCTCTTCTTGGTCATTCCTTCCTGCAAAAGGTATTTAATCTCTGGTTCACCTTGAGGAGATGGTATGCAGCCATTTTCCACAATGAACAATCAATAAATTGTTTGAAACCAAGAACTGTCTTTTTCATCAAGAACTGCTGTGGGGATCATGAAGGAAGCCTCTATCTATAGAACAGCAGAACCTAGGTCTTCCGCAGAAGGCCCTTCCAAGATCCTTGCAATTGCTGCTAAGATAAGGGCAATCTCCAACTTCCCTTGACCCTGAAGCATCTGGATGTCCTGTAATTTCCAGCCCAGACCTTCTTGAAGGTCTGTTGGTCCCCTCCATTCCCAACTACTCCATTCAGCTTCTGGTGGCGTCTGGATTACCAGGAGTCAGGGAACCCCAGCTTCGGCCTCAGTCTATGTAATTTCTCACTCGGGCTGAGGTCCCCACACAAGGCTATGTTCTCCCACTCCCTGAGCAGTGTATCAGGGGTTCCCATTACCTGACAGTGGGCATAGGGTAAATACCGTCTAGTGTCTCCCATTTCATCTACCCAGTGGAGTTCCTACACCCCAACAGTGAGGCAGAACACACAGAACCACAGATTCTGGTAATTGCAACATGAACATTTTTTTTTTTTTTTTTTTTGGTTTTTCGAGACAGGGTTTCTCTGTATAGCCCTGGCTGTCCTGGAACTCCCTCTGTAGACCAGGCTGGCCTCGAACTCAGAAATCCGCCTGCCTCTGCCTCCCGAGTGCTGGGATTAAAGGCGTGCGCCACCATGCCCGGCTTAACATGAACATTTTTAAGGTATTACAATTGTACCTACAATGCCCACTCTTTGTCACCATTCTCTGCTTCATCATTCATCCAGTACTGAGACCTCCAAGTCATCTACAAACTTCTATGATACCAACATCACCTACCCTGAGGTTACAATTATAACCAATAATCACTTCCTCTAAAATATGACTTCAAATATACTTTGCTTTGAATTACAACTTCATTTTATTGAAATCACCAGCTCTGAGCACGTTTTGCTACTGTTGGTTTCTTTTGAGAGATATCTGTTAGTTCTCAAACAAACCTGGTTAACTCAGTGGTTAACTGAGGGGCCTTTTCTTAACATATCAAAGCAGACTGGCTGCCCGGCTCTCAACTCTCACCTGTTACAGAGCCCTGGTTCCACAGAATTACAACACTCCTCTGCCCCTAGCCCAACACCACCACTCCCAACCCCACTCTAAACCTCTGGAGCCCCTGAGCTTCCCTTCCCTTTCCCCGGCTTTTCTTTTCCTATATAAAATCCAGCTATTTTGGCTGTGCATTGTCTTGACTCCACTCCAAAACCTCTCTTTGTAAGGGTCCATGAAGAATGATACCCCGGATTCAAATAGTATGAAAAAGCAGAGTGTTTTATTCTGCAGAAGTCCAGAGTGTTGGGGTCTTCTATTCATCAGGATGGAGCTGCCCAAATGAGTTTACAGGCCCGATTTAAAGTGCATTAAGGGAAATTCCAGGGAGGGGTAGGTGACCTTTATCTTAATTGGTTGGTGCTATATCTAGGAATGTTCCAGAAACTGTTGCTGACCCATTGTCCTTCCTTATTTCAGGTGGGGCAGCTACAGATGGAGGGGCACTTTCTGATTGGCTGCCCAAGGCCTAGGGTTTTTTTTTTTCTCCAGAAACTGACTTGCCTGGATTTGCCCAGTTCTTGGAAACAGAGATCTAGGCCTAGTCTCCTGAACTGCCAATTTGAAGCCTGTAAAGAATGCTGTTATCATAAAAAGGTAAAGAAACATCAAGATATGTTCCACAGGGTCTCGGTGAGGCATGGGAGAAGGGGGTGCCCTGGTTAGTGAAAGGAAATAAAACTTGAGACCTGTGATTCATGTAATTTATGTCAAATAGCCCAAAGAGTTGTTTGTGAGCTTTAAAACCTGGGGCTGAGAACATAGCAGAACAGGCCAGGACATGCCCAGGCAGGCCCGACGTTACATGTCCTGACTGGCCTGGTGCCTCCCTATCTCCTGCCCTTCTGACAGTCTGTTGATGTTTAAATGGACCAATCATGTGAAACCACGCCAATTCCTCCCCCAGCCCCACCCCTTTTCTATAAAAGTCCCTAGTTTCCAAGCCTCAGGGTCGAAACCACTGTCTCCTATGTGAGATACGTTTCAACCCGGAGCTCCGCCATTATAGTTCCACCATGTGGTCGACACCTCTGTCTCCTGCGGGAGATATGTGTCGGCCCGGAGCTCCGTCATTAAACTACCTCGTGTTCTTACATCAAGTTGATCGTCTGTTCGTGATTCTTGGGTGCGCGCCGAATCAGGAATTGAGTGGGGGTTTCCCCACTAGGTTCTTTCATTAGGGCATGGGGAGGAAAGTTAAGAGAGTAGTAGTAGAGGCAGAGAACGGCAGAGAGAGGGGGATAGTAAAGAAGTGGAGGCCAGCCATGACCACGTGGAGCCGGGGGAGGAAATAGGGGGAGAGGACAAGCAAGAGAGCAAGAGGCAAGAGAGCAAGGAGTGGGTAAGCAGCCCCTTTTATAGTGGGGCAGGCCTATCTGGTGGTTCCCAGGTGTCATGGTTTGTATATTCTTGGACTAGGGAGTGGCACTATTTGTAGGTGTGGCCTTGTTGGAATAAGTGTGACCTGGATGGAGTAGGTGTGTCACTGTGGGTGTGGGCTTGAGACCCTCACCCTAGTTGCCTGGAAGTCAGTCTTCCACTAGCAGCCTTTGGATGAAGACATAGAACTCTCAGCTCCTCCTGCACCATGCCTGCCTGGATGCTGCCATGCTCCCACCTTGATGGTAATGGACTGAACCGCTGAATCTGTAAGCCAGCCCATATTAAATGTTGTTTTTTTTATAAGACTTGCTTTGGTCATGGTGTCTGTTCACGGCAGTAAAACCCTAACTAAGATACCAGGTAACTGTGGGGAGGAGCATACCTGGCTGTTGCCAGGTAACTGTGGGGAGGAGCATACCTGGCTGTTGCCAGGTAACTGCGGGGGTGGAGTCCAGACAGAATACCAACATTAGGGTCAGCCTATACTCTCATCTTCATCCATTTGCCCTCTCTTCTCTCCCTCTCTCTCTCCTCTCTTAGCACAATTCAGTCTGGACCCTTCCAGATGCCTCTGGCTGTCCTCTCCCTTATATCTACAATTAAAACCTTCTCTTCAACTCTACCTAGTAGTCACGTCCTCATTTTCATTCAATACCTAGGCCAAGTTGGCCTTAACCTTGAGGTCCTCCAGCTTCTGCCCACACCCTTAGATTAAAAGGTATACCACCACACTAGGCTCTAAAATCATGTAGACTCATAGCCCTCTAATCCCCACATTTTCTCCCTTCCTACTCAGCCTCCATCTTGACCCAGACCAGATCACCAGTATATCATTATAATCTCTCCCATGAAAACCCTCAATAACTTTGCCCTTTTTCATGCTCATCTGGAGCTGTGTCCTATGTTAAATCTAATTAAGCTATTTAAACTCTTTCAAATGTGTGTTCTACAGGGGACAGACAAGACACTTGGGCTATCACAGAAAAGTATACAATCAAACTAAGTTAAAGTGATCAGAATACTAGGAATGTCCACCTCCACAAAAACTCAACTCTCTGTAGCTATTATCGAACTTTTTTTTTTGCCTACTTTGTGTTATTAATAAAATTATAGAATGTTTTTAAGGGGATTTTTTAGTATGTTGCTCAGGCTGGCCCCCTCCTGGAATCAAGCAATCTTCCCATCTCACTTGCCTAAACAGTAGTCTCATTGTTCCTGGATTTAAAATTACACAATCTAAATGACTAGCAAATTACAACCTCATTATACTGTGGTGGCTTGAAGGCAAATAGCCCCCATAGGCATACAGGGAGTAGCATTATTAGAGGTGTGGCCTTGTTGGCATAGGTGTGTGTTGCATGTAGTTTTAAAAGCACAATACCACCTTTTCCAAGAGATGTTAAGCTACCAGCCCACCCCCGGCTCCATTTTGTTCCACCTGGCTTAGCTGGATGAATGCTGCCAGCATTGACCCAGTGTCTGTCTGTCTGTCTGTCTGTCTCTCTCTCTCTCTATCTATCTATCTCTCTCTCTCTCCCTCTCTCCCTCCCTCCCTCCCTCCCTTCCTATGTCCCTCCCTCCCTCCCTCCCTCCCTGTCTTCCATAGTCGACCTCTCCACAAGACCACTCCCCATTCCCAAGACCCTTGCTCTGGGAAGGGTCTCATTACCAGCTCTACCCAAGACCTTTGAATCTTCAGGGAAAGGACACATGCTCAGTTTGTCGCTTTATAATTTGCCTTAGGTGGCACAATTGCTGGGTGCAAATACTTCCCACCTGGAAATGCGTATCCTTAGCAATTTATTATCTCTGTCTCTCCTTCTGCCCTAAGCTTAATGACTTGTCCCAACTAGCCCTGCCAGACATCTCTGGCAACCTGCCTGCAGCAGAGCTGCCAGCCCTGGATGCCCTGTGATATTACATGATTGCTGCAGGCTTCTTGTTCCAAAGCATGGTAGAAAAGCCCTCTCTATTTCCCTGTGTCTGTCTTTTCTTCCTGGGTCCCAGAAATCACATCTGTACTTTCTGCCCAGCAATTGGCACCAGGCCTTCTTTATTGACAAAATCAAGAACCAATTAGGAAACTAAAACTAGTATCAGCACCTCCTTCACCTTTTCTGTCCAATTAAAAAAAATTCTCCTAGATATAAATTGAACAAAATCATAGCAATTAAGTAAATTATACAGTATGAGGTACAAATGACATCCAGTCCATCAATTTGTCAATTAGACAATGTACTCTACCATATTTCCTAACTGAATTATGATTTTATCCCTGAATTATGTTTAGATTTTAGCTGTAATGCCACCTGAAAACTATGTCATCCACTCTACAAACTCTCTCAATGTTAAACAACTTGAGTTTGATTATAAGACTAAAACTAGTTTTCAACCCCATCAGAAATCTGAGAATGACTTAAACATTACCTGGGTTTATAGGAAGAACCAGGCATAGCTTCTCATACATCTGTAGGGACAGCTAACTACTTAGCCAGCCCACTATTCTTCAAAACCTAAGAGCATCTGTCTTCAGCCTTCTGAACAAGGGGCATCTGTCTAACAGACTTGTAAAGCAGAATTATCTGAAGGACCAAGATGACCATGTCTCCGCAAAGCCAACAGTCAACTATTCTGCAAAATGTGTCTGCAGATGAAATGGGCAATTTCTGCCCAGTGGCTGCTTTACCACAATAAGCAAACTTGCCTGAAGGTGAACCAAGAAGGTGCTGTCCAGAGCAGGTATGTCTCACTGTCAAATGATTAACATTAAATGTCACAGTCTGTGCGGGGTATGGTGGCGCACACCTTTAATCCCAGCACTCGGGAGGCAGAGGCAAGCTGATTTCCGAGTTCAAGGCCAGCCTGGTCTACAGAGTGAGTTCCAGGACAGCCAAGGCTACACAGAGAAACCCTGTCTCGAAAAACAAAAAAACAAAAACAAAAAAAAAAAGTGTCACATTCTATGGATTTCTGACATTTTTGAAGAGTGTGTGTGTGTGTGTAATCTGAACTATTAAAAATTGGCTACTCTCAGCTATTTCTAATGGAAATATCTCAAAAATGTCCTTTTATAATTAACTCAGAACTATGAATGTGCTATCTGGCCCTTAACTCTTATTGCTTGATCATCTGAAAACAGTTTGTAATAGCAGTCGTAGAAGGACTGGGTCTAAGCTTTGTATTTATGAATGAGTTGCCTAGGCACAATGCCTTTAAGAGTAACAATATCCACCCCAACTTTTGTATCAATGAAAGAAATTCATACCAATGAAAACCTTAAATCTGTATCAAAATAAATTCTGTACTGTCACACGCACTCTAGTAGTGACTCGTGTGACAGGACCAAAAGCTTAGACACAGTCCTGAGCTGAAAAGTACATGGAAACTTAGTCTCCTGGAACCACCATGGCATCCCATAAAACGAATGCTCCAAATCTGTCCTTGCTTTAGTCAGTGAATGGATCTGTGTGCTTTACTTCAATATTGTTTTATTATAAGTGTCTCTAAGGATTGATTTTGACATATAGCTAAGTTAAATTAGCCTTCACCAGTGTTCCAATATCCTAGGAAATTGTTGAGCCAACCTTGGGCTTTGATCTTTGTAAGACTGTTACTCATTCAGAAGAAAATGCCTCCAGTGTTAATAGACAGTGATAGAAATCAGGCACTACATTCTACTAGAATAGAGCTAGTAATCTCAGGGCTAGTCTGCATAGTATACTTAAAACAACAGCAGAGTCCCTCCCACACACAGGAATTTACAATGACCTAGGAAGAAGGAAGGCTGTGGTCTAAGAAGGAACTAGAGTAAATACTTAGAACAACAGCTAGGTCACTTTCATACACAGGAATTTACAATAGTCTAGGGGGAAGGTAGACTATACAATAGACTAGAATTGGAACTATGGTAAGGGCATGAAGTCCTTGCCCTTGGCTTCTAAGATTAAGCTGACCTTAGGTGGGGCTGCTTTTGATCCCAGTTGTTAACATTGATTTTTATTCCAGTTGGTTCCTGTTAGCTTTTATGTATGCATTCATCTATTTTGTTGTAAAAGTCATTTTGCATCAGATAACTTCAATGAACCTTGGATGACCTTAATGTATCTAACTTCTGTAAGCCGCTTGTAGCCACCTGCAGCCACACTAACTAGGTTCCTGAGTGGGAGGCTGGAGCTGTATGGAAGGAAATGGAAAGAGAAATAATGGAGGCCAAGACATGTTTCTGTTCAAGGCCCCCAAAGTTTACTAAGAGTCTGTGCTTATAAAGAGGGGAGGCCCATTCCCCACCAATGCATTCTTGGTGCCTGTTGCCAGCCTGTAGGCAGATCTGCTGGATGCTATCTCCAGAATGTCTCAAGGGTCTCTCAGCAGGTAGCAGAGTCTCTGAGAAGAGCAGCGGTAGTTGACATAACAATAGAGCCATCTAAGTCATAAGGCTACACCCCAGGTGATCTCATATTCAGTGGCAGTAAAGTCTGAATCTGCCTGCTTCAAGGCTGAGGGAGGCTACAATTCCTCCCTAAATATATAATAAAAATTAGCCGTACTGACGCATAAAATTTATTTATGCTCCATAGTCCTGCCTGGGAGTTATAGTGGCTAGCGGCTGCGCCTGGCTTGGGGACTCAGATTTTCCCAAACTATTCTTATTCATTAAGGAGACATTAAGGAGAATATATGCAGCTTGTTTGTGTTTATTTTGCACAAACATGGCTCTGTGGTGTGTTATTAATAAACCACAGCCTCTTGGCATATACTTCTGTCTTGAATTGATATAGTTCCGAAATCTGGTTGCCTGTCATTGACTTATTGGCCCTCATAGCACACCTTGTTCCAATCAGACCAAGGCCACAATATATGTATTCAATATGTTTCTTCATATTGATGAATTTCTTCCTCCTGAGCTTGCTGGAGGCGAGGCTGTACACATGCTGAAAACAGGCTGTAGGGCGTTGAATGACCTGCTTGAAAAACAAAGTCAAAACAGTTGAAAAGCAACAGGATAAAAGCTTCTTTGGGGAAGTCCCGGTTCTCTATTCAGTTGCATATTAGCATCGGCCAAGCTCAAACTCTGGCCTCCTGGTGTGGGGGAAGTGACTTTGAGAATCAACAGAAAGTCTGTTTCTCATGTAAATAGGCTAAGCTCCAAGTTAACTCTGCTAGCTAATAAAGATTTTTTTAGCAATCTTCAATAAGAATGTCTAATATAGGAATTATTACTAGACCAGTCCGAGATTGAGTTAGAATAACTGGTCACATTAAAGTAAAGAGAAGAATCATTATAACTCCTTCTTATGACTAATTTTTTCAAGTCAGAGTCCACGGTCTCTAATGTTCTCTGTCCCATAAGGTTAAAAAGCTTGAAGCAAGGCAGCTTAGCTTGTCCAATCTGGGACAAAGGCAAGCAAAGGTGGGTCAAAAACATATACCCAAATCAGCTTTCTTGTCACCACAGTCAGGGCACTCAGTGAATTTACAGGTCAGCCTGTCACATGAATCATTCTGGCAGCTGTCATGCTCCTGCAACATTCTGTGGAGAAAACCTAAGCTTCCCCTCTTTGCCAATATAGGGTAGCTGTTCAGGACCAAGTCATATGCCAATAAGTAGATCATTTTCATCTCATCTAGACATGATTATGTCTAGTTTTAAGATACTATAAGGCATTTATTAAGTTCTTTGACATCCAAATTTTAAAATTTTTTAAATAAAAATGTTATTTAAATAATGTGCACGGGGATATAATTCCTCCCTTTCTTTGTTTTTTAAGAAGATATAGTTTTTAAAGTTCCACAATACCTTGTCTTTGAGAATTATAAAAAGTCTCAGTAACATGGGTAACATTAAATTGTTGAAAAAACATCTCAAATACTTGACTGTTAAAGCCATTACTATTTTGATGGTGTAAAGAACACGATTATATGGCCAATTATTTTTGTGTAAGGCCTATAATCATCTGGCTGGGATATAAATCTAGCAGAGCATTGCCTTAAGAGGTCTTGTCCAGGCAATCTAGGATAAATTTTTAAATATCTAAAAACAGTCTTCTTAAAAGAACACCATTTTTTCTTATGAGTTGTATATGTCTAAACAATTGCAAATTTGAGAATTTATAGTATTGGAGGGAGAAACAATTTTAAGCAATTGTAAGCTCTGATATATATATATATATATATATATATACTATTAATATACAAATTAAAGCTTGATTAATCAACATTTTAAAACACCTTCTATAGCACGCAATTTAATTATCTGTGCTGAAGCAGGAGAAAACTCAAAAGAATAAACATGTGATCTAATTCACATATACTTTTCTCCCATAGAAGGGCTGTTTTTAAATTCAGTAAATGGGATGCATGCATGCATGAATTTATAGAAGATACAAAGCATGCATAAAAACAATTTTTAACTTATCTTTACAATAGTGATTATCAATTGTATTTAAAATGTTGGTATGCAATAGGCCAAATATCAATATTCTGCAATAACCAATTTAATTGCTATTTGGAACAAGGAACAGACACTTTGTCGGGTTTTTAAGACAAAATTTTTTGTTATTCGTTTTCTAAAATATGTGAATTTATCTTACAATTCTTTATTAGCACCACAGCAGTCTTATAATAAGATGTTAAGCCTTCCGGTCCACTCCAGCACCAGGGTGCCTTGCCAGCAGAGTCTCCGAACACCGCAAGGACCCACACAGGATTCCCCACGGGATCCTAAGACCTCTGGTGAGTTGAACACAGCGTCTGCTCCAATCTAATCACGCGGGACCTGAGACTGCATTAACTAGGGAAGCAGATAACCCGGCTTGAGCTGGGGCACAAGTCCCTTCCGGTCCACTCCAGCACCAGGGTGCCTTGTCAGAGGAGTCTCCGGACACCAGCAAGGACCCACACAAGAATCCCAATGGGCTCCTAAGACTTCTGGTGAGTGGAACACAATTTCTGCCAGGAGGCAGGTTCGAACACCAGATATTTGGGCACCTTCCCTGCAAGAAGAGAGCTTGCCTGCAGAGAATACTCTGACCACTGAAAGTAAGGAGATATCTAGCCTCCCAGGTCTGCTGATAGAGGGTAACAGAGTCACCTGAGGAACAAGCTCTATCCAGAGACAACTATAACAGCTAGCTTCAGAGATTACCAGATGGCGAAAGGCAAACGTAAGAATCCTACTAACAGAAATCAAGACCACTCACCATCATCAGAACGCAGCACTCCCACCTCACCTAGTCCTGGGCACCCCAACACAACCGAAAATCTAGACCCAGATTTAAAAGCATATCTCATGATGATGGTAGAGGACATCAAGAAGGACTTTCATAACTCACTTAAAGAAATACAGGAAAGCACTGCTAAAGAGTTACAGGTCCTTAAAGAAAAACAGGAAAACACAACCAAACTGGTAGAACTCCTTAAAGAAAAACAGGAAAACACAACCAAACTGGTAGAAGTCCTTAAAGAAAAACAGGAAAACACATCCAAACAGGTGATGGAAATGAACAAAACCATACTATACCTAAAAAGGGAAGTAGACACAATAAGGAAAACCCAAAGTGAGGCAACGCTGGAGATAGAAACCTTAGGAAAGAAATCTGGAACCATAGATGCAAGCATCAGCAACAGAATACAAGAGATGGAAGAGAGAATCTCAGGTGCAGAAGATTCCATAGAGAACATTGGCACAGCAATCAAAGAAAATACAAAATGCAAAAGGATCCTAACTCAAAACATCCAGGAAATACAGGACACAATGAGAAGACCAAACCTACGGATAATAAGAGTTGATGAGAATGAAATTTCAACTTAAAGGGCCAGCAAATATCTACAACAAAATAATAGAAGAAAACTTCGCAATCCTAAAGAAAGAGATGCCCATGATCATACAAGAAGCCTACAGAACTCCAAATAGACTGGACCAGAAAAGAAATTCCTCCTGACACATAATAATCAGAACAACAAATGCACTAAATAAAGATAGAATATTAAAAGCAGTAAGGGAGAAAGGTCAAGTAACATATAAAGGCAGGCCTATCAGAATTACACTAGACATTTCACCAGAGACTATGAAAGCCAGAAGAGCCTGGACAGATGTTATACAGACACTAAGAGAACACAAATGCCAGCCCAGGTTACTATACCCGACCAAATTCTCAATTACCATAGATGGAAAAACCAAAGTATTCCATGACAAAACCAAATTCACACATTATCTTTCCACAAATCCTGCCCTTCAACGGATAATAACAGAAAAAAAAATACAAGGACAGAAATCATGCCCTAGAAAAAGCAAGAAAGTAATCCCTCAACAAATAAAAAGAAGATTGCCACAAGAACAGAATGCCAACTCTAACAACAAAAATAAAAGGAAGCAACAATTACTTTTCCTTAATATCTCTTAATATCAATGGACTCAATTCCCCAATAAAAAGACATAGACTAACAGACTGGCTACACAAACAGGACCCAACATTCTGCTGCTTACAGGAAACCCATCTCAGGGAAAAAGACAGACACTACCTCAGAGTGAAAGGCTGGAAAACAATTTTCCAAGCAAATGGTCTGAAGAAACAAGCTGGAATAGCCATTCTGATATCGAATAAAATTGACTTCCAACCCAAAGTTATCAAAAAAGACAAGGAGGGGCACTTCATACTCATCAAAGGTAAAATCCTCCAAGAGGAACTCTCAATTCTGAATATATATGCCCCAAATGCAAGGGCAGTCACATTCATTAAAGACATATTAGTAAAGCTCAAAGCACACATTGCACCTCACACAATAATAGTGGGAGACTTCAACACACCACTTTCATCAATGGACAGATCCTGGAAACAGAAACTAAACAGGGACACAGTGAAACTAACAGAAGTTATGAAACAAATGGACTTAACAGATATCTACAGAACATTTTATCCTAAAACAAAAGGATATACTTTCTTCTCAGCACCTCATTGGACCTTCTCCAAAATTTACCATATAATTGGTCACAAAACAGGCCTCAACAGATACAAAAGTATTGAAATTTTCCCATGCATCCTATCAGACCACCATGGACTAAGGCTGATCTTCAATAACAACATAAATAATAGAAAGCCAACATTCAGATGGAATCTCAGGGTTGTTTGATTTGCATTTCCCTGATGATTAAGGATGTTGAACATTTTTTCAGGTGTTTCTCAGCCATTTGGTATTCCTCAGGAGAGAATTCTTTGTTTAGCTCTGAGCCCCATTTTAAGTGTGGACACTTTGCCCCTTCTTAGAATTGGGAACAAAACACCCATGGAAGGAGTTACAGAGACAAAGTTTGGAGCTGAGATGAAAGGATCGACCATCTAGAGACTGCCATACCTGAGGATCCATCCCATAATCAGCTTCCATTGCATACACTAGCAAGATTTTGCTGAAAGGACCCTGATATAGCTGTCTCTTGTGAGACTATGCCAGGGCCTAGCAAACACAGAAATGGTTCTCACAGTCAGCTATTGGATGGATCACAGGGCCTCCAATGGAGAAGCTACAGAAAGTACCCAAGGAGATAAAGGGATCTGCAACCCTATAGGTGGAACAACAATATGAACTAACAAGTACCCCCAGGAGCTAGTGTCTCTAGCTGCATATGTATCAGAAGATGGCCTAGTTGGCCATCAGTGGAAAGAGAGGCCCATTGGTCGTGCAAACTTTATATGTATGCCTCAGTAAAGGGATACACCAGGGCCAAGAAGTGGGAGTGGGGGGGGGGGATAGGTAGAGGTGTGGGCGGTAGTGGGGGGGGAGGGTATGGGGGACTTTTGGGATAGCACTGGAAATGTAAATGAAGAAAATACCTAATTTAAAAAAATGCTACCTTAAAAAAATAACCATAACTAAAATAAGCAGCTAGTATTTAATTACCATTGATTATAATTGATAACAATTATAAAAGCTTCCATTATTTTCTGCAAAGCCTTTTTGTTCTTTACTAGTTAATTTGAGTCTCTCGAGATAACATCCAACAAAGGTTTAAGTGACTTTAAGGCCTTAAGGTGAGGTCTTAGCCAATTAACATCTCCTGGAAGCTTTTGAAAATAAAAATTTTGATGCAAATCAATTTTTCTTTCTTAGATTTTCTGTACCACAATTTTCTAGTATAACTAAAACCCTAAATAATAAAAAGATATTGCCTCTGAATCATTTCTGGAGCAACAGCTACTCCCAAGAACTTTAAAGCTCATTGTGTGAGAGCAAAGATTTGAAGTAAGCTTCCCTTTAGAGGCATTAGCTAATAAAATACTTTCCACTTAGGAAACAATATACACTGAAAGATTCAAACTCTTAGCTTCCTGTATAGAAGCAGAGACAATAAAACATTTTTCTTATGTAATGTAAAGCTATATTAGCCATACCTAGAGGCAAAATTTTCCAGTGATCACCAGTTTACTAGAAGCAAATGCTTTACAATTATCCGGATGCAAAGAAAAAAACAAACTTTTCAATCTATAATAATTTTATATGAAATAGGAAAGTCAGATTGTAATGTCTTTATAAGATCTTCAGCCTGATTGACTTTTTATAAATTCTGAATTTAAACTTTATTTAGAACAACATCTGGATAGATCTGCAACAATGCTCTCTCTCTCTCTCTCTCTCTCTCTCTCTCTCTCTCTCTCTCTCTCTCTCTCTCCCTCCCCCCCCCCCTCTCTCTCAAAAGAAATTCCCCTGAAGGCAGGCAAGAACTTCCCTAGGCACTGTTTGCAAAACAAAAGAAAGCCACACAAGCCCAGCTGAGGCTGCTCTGAGCTCTGTATGGCTGTATGGCCACAGAGAGCTGTATTAGCACTCTCATAAGTTGATTACTCTTGTGATTATCCTAATTATAATATATAGGTGAATTAAAAGTCTTAAATTTGCAATAAAACTGCAAGCTGCAGTCAATGGAATATTGGCAATTTTAACTATAATTTAAGTTTTTTAATGCAACATTAGAATATATATATATAAAACTTTTGGTGAGCAAAACCCAATTTTATGCAAAGTTAGTATGTATATATAACTTTTGGTGAGCAAAACCCAATTTTAAACAATTTATCATCCTTAAAATCAATACCAGAAACATCAATATCATGTTACGAAGTTTGGCTGCCAATTTCTACATATGAATGCATGACAGTGCAAATTTTAATGCTTCATTAAAGAGACATTGGTTTAAATCTTATCTGTATACGTCTACTTTCTAGGATAAGAATTAATTAAATATTATCTCAATTTAGAAGTATCCTAAAGGCCTAGTTTTCTGGACTCGTTTTTGATACATTTTGTTATTTAAAAGGACTCCAATCCTGAATTACCAATTTAAAGTTAACTTTCTTGTAACCAATTTTACACCTTTTTGATCATACCCAATAATTTATAAGCCAATTCCAAGACATACAGAGCATATTTACACCTTTAAGACCAGTAAAAAACAAATTAAGTGGCTACACGAATCTTATAAATTTAAACCAATCAAAGAATTTTACTTTTTATAGCTATAATTTTAAGATAAAAAGCACTTTGTCATTTGCTGAACCCAATTGCAGAGAATTTTCTAGGTAAAAACCAACTATCAGCTTTTTTGCCTTAGAACTAAGAAGCTGCAGACTCCTTTTTTAAAAAACAGTTTTTCAGCAGGAGCTTCCTTGCTGTGTGTCACTCCTGGCTACAGTGCAGGGCAAAGTAAATCAGCCTCTGCTGTGTAAACTGACTAAATCAAGAGATGGAAAGCCACCAGATAAAGTTTTAACCATTTTTCTTTTTCAACATGAAACATAAAACAACAGTCATTCATACAATGAAACAAAGACAGACATGGATTGACACATAGACATATATTGGTGCACCAAACACAAACACAGAGAAGGTAGAGAACTTGATGTAACCAAATCTAAGAGTGTCTCCTGTAGGGGCCAGAGAGAAGGCCAGATGTCTCCGGATTTCCCTGTGTCCCTGGAAGAGTTCTGAATTCCATTTTCCATCTCTCTTGATCTCTCTCTCTCCCTATGTGGTTTTTTGTTTTTTGTTTTTTGTTTTTGTTTTTATTTTACTATTTTTATTTTATTTTATTATTTTAAGCCCTACTCCTCTCACCTGATGCAGTTCTTGACTGCAGACAAATGCCTGTTTTCTTTTTCACTTCCATTTCCACTGTCAACCCCTAGCTGATATCAGCGCTGGGCCAATGCTGACTCAGTCTAGCCTGTATCCCTTTGCACCTACCGCAACAATTTTGAATAGATAAAGTTTAAAGCCAGCGCTAGCATGAATACAAAGTGTTGCTCACTGTGCCAGATACATCTTCTTCTTAATCTTTCTTGTAGAGTTCTACCAAGACAGTGTTCTCTTGGTTGATCCTTTGAACAGTGACCTGAGTATGGAATGTCTCAAGAGTCTCTCAGCAGGTAGCAGAGTCTTGGAAAAGAGCAGCGGTAGTTGACATAACAATAGAGCCATCTAAGTCAGAAGGCTACATCCCCAGGTGCTCTCATATTCAGTGGCAGCAAACTCTGAATCAGCCTGCTTCAAGGCTGAGGGAGGCTATAAACTTCCCTGTCTCCTTCTGTAATATAAGTCTGATGCTCACTTTGAGACATTACATTCAGATACAACACTCCCTTGTGTTTGCTTCTGTTTGTCACCTTTTCTGCTGACCCCTGCCCACCTGTATTGGGACCCTAATTCTCCCACAGATTGAGGGGGGACCAACTGAGGCCACTCCGCGGCACTCTACCAATGTAAAAATATAACTTCAACTTTGCATCAATTATAAAGATTTCTACCAATTAAAATTACGGCTATACAATCAATTCCACCTATTTCCTCCCTGTTCAAATTTAGAACCATTCCCAAATTCCCTTCAACAACAACTTTTCTATAATTTGTAAAATAACCATTACCAGACCCCCAAACCCAGGAAATTGGGCTGACAACTCTCCATAACTTCTTCCAGCTGAACAGGGAAAAATTCTTTAAAGGGGAGGGATAGGAAAATTAGACATTTTGGTTAGACTTAGAAAACTGACTTCAGCAACTATTATCCAGTCTCTATATGCTTAAAAGGTTCAGGGCTTGACTGAAGTTCTGACTGGATCTGTCTGAAAGGTTGAAAGAGGCGAGACGACCTGGAATCCAAGACATGGGGAGTCTCAGCAGGACAAACTAGTTAAGGATGAAATTATGATCCTTGTTTGAGCTTTGGGGTCAAAAAAAAAATTAAAAGGTGTGGTTAACGGACCTGCCTTTGTTGCCCAGGTAAGTCAGGGACTGGCCAAGATATTAGAGATTGATTAGAAGTTACATTGTGCATACAGACCCCAAAGCTCAGAACAGGTAGAGAGGATGAACAGAGCTCTAAAAGAAGCTTTGACAAAATTAACCATAGAGACTGGTGCAGACTTGGTGCTCCTTCCCCATGCCCTATTTAGAACTGAAAATACTCCCTCTTGATTCAGCCTTACTCTTTCTGAGATCCTTTATGGGGCTCCCATGCCCATAACTGTCTTAAATGATGTGTTTGAACCCATATTTTGTTATAATAATGATCTATATGTTAAGTTAAAAGGCTTGCAGGTGGTGCAGAAAGAAGTCTGCGAACGAGCCGGGTACCCCAAAGACATCTCACCAGTTCCAGTCAGAGATCTGATCTACGTGCACCTGCATCATGCCCAGACCTCAAGCCTTACTAAAAGGGTCCCTGCCTAGTTCTGTTTACTATCACTTCTTATTCTGTTTTTGTTCTTAACCTTTGGTCCATGTTAAAGATAGAGTAAATACAGTACAGCTTATGATCCTCCAGCATCAATACCAACCTATAGTTAAGATAGAAAAGAATATGATTTCTATTCTCCACATAGAGATATAGACTTGTGAAATTCTAAGATTAGAATTACTTAGTAGAAGAAGAGGGGAATGAAAGAAAATTAAAATTCAAGGTCCATGACTCATGCGGCTTGCTAGTTAGGAAGGCTTTTTGGTCCTAAAGCATAGAACAAAGGCTGTAAAGTCATCCCAGGAACTGCCTAGCCATAAAGATAGGGAAGACATACAAGAATGTCCAGACTGGCCCAGTGCCTCCCTATCTCCCGCCCTTCTGGCCTGAGTTAAATGTTAACCAGATGCTCTGCTGACTTAGATAAGCACCTGGCCCTCAGAATTCCTGATGCCCTGACCTGCACGTACTCCTTTTCTGATGTGTATGTTTAAATGAACCAATCGTGTGAAACCCTGCCAATTCCTCCCCTAGCCCCAGACCCTTTTCTTTAAAAACCCCTAGCTTTTGAGCCTCATGGCCGACAACTGCTGTCTCCTGTGTGAGATACATGTCGTCTCAGAGCTCCATCATTAAACTACCTCATGTGTTTGCATCAAGACACATCTCTGGTGATTCCTTGGGTGCGCACTGAATCGGGGGAATTGAGTGGGGGTTTCCCCACTAGGTTCTTTCAACTGTATAAGCCTATTCACAGGCTTCTTCTAATTCGTCATGCCAGGAATATTTAACCCAGAATTCCTGTGGAGCCCATATTCAAAGAATTTGAGTAATCCTGCAAGACTTTTATAAATCTTCCTAAAGTATTTCTTCATTCAATCTACCCTGTATCTGCTTGTTGGAGGCAGCATATTTCTCTCTGTCTTCCTCAAGTTCACAGCAGGGGATTCCAGCTTCAGTGATGAGGCTCCCCTGAGTTTCTTTGTTTAAGGTTCCTGCTGGAGCCACCTTGTGGCTCACTCCTTTCACTGAGAAACCAAATTTCCCCTCTACCTAGACTACTGCAGTGTGTGTGATCAATGTGAATACCTAAACTAATAGTGGATTCTCACCTACCAAGTGAACGTCTTCTGTTTCATGTGTATAGATTTAGAAGCATGCTACTGCCTTTCCTGGGAGTTAAAAAAATAAAAAATGAGAAGTAAATAAAGAGAGAGACAACAATTGTGCTCGCAGGCAAGTTCTAAGGTTATAAAGCTCTCTGATGTGTTTTTTTTTAATCCCTGAGCAATGGCAGGCAGAGAGAGAAGCCGGGTTGGGGGGATGGTTGCAACCGATGCCAGAACTAAGCCCGATGGAGCAAAAGTGAGCCAAAGGAGCCGGGAGGGGTTGGTGGCTCAGCAGCTCCCTAGAAAGGAGGTAGCGTGTTTCTAAAAGTAAAAGCAACAGGTGTGGCCTTATTGGAGAAAGTGTGTCACTGTAGGGGCAAGTTTTGAGGTCATTTATTGTAGAAATTACTTAAATCCCAGTCTGAGGTTTCTACCCCACCTTTGATTATTGAGTTCCCAGTTGATAGAATATTTGCCTAGCCTGCAGGAAAGTGCTGGGTTTGATCCCTACGAGTGAATAGCCTGGGTGTGGTGATGCAAACCAATAACCTCTGGGAAGGGAAGGGAAGGGAAGGGAAGGGAAGGGAAGGGAAGGGAAGGGAAGGGAAGGGAAGGGAAGGGAAGGGAAGGGAAGGGAAGGGAAGGGAAGGGAAGGGAAGGGAAGAGGGAGGAAGGAAGGAAGGAAGGAAGGAAGGAAGGAAGGAAGGAAGGAAGGAAGGAAGGAAGGAAGGAAGGGGAAAGAAAAGAGGAAACCTCACCTGTCCTAGTGGTGGTGGAGGCGGGGGACAACCATCAAAGCCTTTAACTGAGTACGAAGCTAAAGCTAAAGTAATAGGATGTGACATTTATTTCTTCCTCAGTCGGCCTGGGAAGAGGAAAAGCACAGCTTTCATACCCAAGGTCACAGCATAAAGAGCAGAGTTTCTGTGCTCACCTCAACAAAAGCCGCAGTGGTCAAAGATTCAAACCACCTCCTCTCTATTCTTTTCCCAGTACACCCACCTTGCCCTTTGCACAAGGTGTACTATCCTCCCTGTTAAGGCTCTCTTTAAGGGAAGAGGTCCCCAACCTAGTCTAAGCCCAACAACCTAGTGTTTTTCCACTTCTTTAAAAACACAAATGAATAGCCTTTCAAAGGGACAGACAAGCAGCTGCGTTTCCACAGCTTCCTGCTGTGTTTTTCCAACCTGTAAGGAGTCTAAGACCCCAGTCAGAATGGCTATGGTTACGGATTCTAAAGCAACATGCCGCAAAAAAGATACTACTGTATCTGTGTTTTCTGTAGCACTACTCACAATAGCAAATTACAGAATCAGCTTACTTGTCTATCTACAGATGAATGGTTAATGAATATGTGGTATACACAAAATGGGGTTTTATTCTACCCTAAAGAACCAAGTAGTAGGGCTAGAGAGATGGCTCAGCAGTTGAGAGCACTGACTGCTCTTCCAGAGGTCCTGAGTTCAAATCCCAGCAACCACATGGTGGCTCACAACCACCCATACTGAGATCTGATGCCCTCTTCTGGGTTTTCTGAAGATAGCTACAGTGTATTTACATATAATAAATAAATAAATCTTTAGGGGAAAAAAAGAATCAAGTAGTAGCCTATAATAAAAATTAGGTGCATACTAGTATTGGAATTCATAATTCAAGTCTTCTCATTTGCCTTAGCACTAAGAAGCAGTGAACTCATTTTGTATTTATGTAGTCCCGTGTCATCTCTACCATTTTTCTGTATCCTTTCTCTAAATTAATAGTATAATCCCCCACATCAATTCACTGCATTCAGAACACAGTGATTACTCAGTGTAACTCCCTCCACACACATACACTTATCCAGTTTATTCAGTTATTAGCAATGTATTTGTCATTAAACTCTCTGTTCCTCTTGTTGGTATTCTGTCTGGACTCCACCCCCACAGGTACCGGGCAGCAGCCATGTATGCTCCGCCCCACAGTTACTTGGCAACAGCCAGATAGGCCTGGCCCACTATGAAAGAGAGCCTCTTCCTCCCTTCTTCTTTCCCTCACTCTCTGCCTCTCTGCCTGAGACTTGGGTGCTGTGCAGTCATAAGCGTGTTGCTAGGATAGGAAACATGAAACTTTGAACCCTTACTTTTCCCTGCCCACCGGAGACTCTGGGCACTGGGCCACGACTTCTTGCTGCTGGTATGAAGTCCCCGCCCCACAGCTGACCCATAGCATGGTTCTGCCCTGACACATTGGCCTTGAGGGCCACAAGTCCACCAGCAAGAGCTGCTGCCACCCAGCATCTGCTATGTGTGCTATACAGTCGAAAGGGCACAAGTGCTTACCTATATTCCCACACCCTTGGCCTGTTCTCATAGTCTGCATACTCAGTTTGTGTTATAGGACAAACTCTGTCACCACGATCTTATGCCACTGCTGCCAGCTTTCTTATTCTAGTCCTAGCCCAATATTTCTTTGCTAATACAAAAATATACTTCTCTCTACCTACACAACCTGTCAAAGTTACCTAAAATTCTCTTTCCTACCCTGTCTTGACTACTGCTATTAAATTCTATTCAGTTATAACCATAGTGCTCAATCCTGTCAGAAGTTTAATTTTCAACTTTATGACAGACAGAATTCCCAAAAGCCTCTAACAGTTTCTCCCATGAAGTCTCAGAAGATGTAGACAAAGCTACAGGACGCTGCCTGGATTGTGATATGATAATCACTGAAATACACAGTGGACAACACTGGATACTCTGAGTCAAATGACTTAGCTAAAACCAAGGTAAGCCATTTCTCATGTCACTCGTATCCATTTCACAGAGAAAACGCCCTGCGTCTTCTGCACTTGAAACGCAGACTGGTTGCCCAAGTTACCAAAGAGACCATGCAGACCACAGAGAACTGTTAGCTAGTGGACTCTGTCATTTTTTAAAAAATAATATACAACTGATATATCACTGAGAGACTACTGTTTATTCTTTCTCAGACTTCTGAGTATATTGACAGCTAGAAGAAAGCTTTCACAGATATAATCTGTTATCCCTTTACCTAAACTCTGTTTCCATTAATTAAATGCTTCATATTTCCTCTTCTTGCTATGCCACTGTTCTAATATTATCTGAGTTCCTATAAATTTGCCTAACTCTTATAAGACATTACACTATACAATCCAACTTTTTAAACTTGTTCCTTCTGCTCCACAAAGGGCTCATCTTAAAGACTGCTCATGTTGCTAACTCATGTTATCTCTTTTATAAACTTATAAGCTACAGGAAACCCACTCACCTACCTCTCATGGACCAAACAGCCTCCATCTAGATAAGAACATCTGCCCAGAGTTCCCACTTGCTACCTATTCCAAAGGGTGGGATTCCTCTGAGTTTCAATTGTACATCTTAAGAAATTTTTTTTCTTTCTCCCAAATGTACTTAATCCTATTCTCTACCTATAATAATGTATTTCAACATCTTGTCAAGTCCAGGCGCTTACTACCCCCAGGACAGCTCCAGAGAAGCAACCTCCAGAGGCTCTAATCTCCTCTCACAGACATATATGCTCCTACTGGATCTGTTCCTTCTGACTTATCCTGGGATGGCTCCACAGACCCTGGATAGCAAGGAAACAGCCAACTCTCCTAAGAATGGACAAACATCCCCCATACCCATGTCTCTCTGGGTTCCCCAGAGACATGCTGCCCCCATGTCAGCATGAAGCAGTCAGATATCACGAGGACCCTATTCCTGCTTCACCATCACTTCTTTCTAATTTTTTCTTTTTTTAACTAAACCAAAATGGGGAAATGTTGGTATTCTGTCTGGACTCCACCCTCACAGTTACCTGGCAGCAGCCAGGTAGGCCTGGCCCAATGTAAATGGGGCTGCTTGCCCCCTCCTCTCTCTCTCTCTCTCTTGCCTCTCTTACTCTCATACTTTTGCCTCTTGCCCCTTGCTCCCCCCTCCCCCCATTCTTTTCTTCCCTCTCTCCACGTGGTCATGGCTGGCCTCCACTTCTCTACTCTCTCCTTTTCTCTGCCTTTCTCTGCCTCTACTACTCTCTTAACTCCCCTCCCCTTGCCCTAAATAAACTCTATTCTATACTATACCGTCATGTGGCTGGTCCCTCGGGGAGAAGGGATGCCTTGGCATGGGCCTGCCAAGACATCCCTTTCCCCCACACCCCACCAGAACATTTCTTATATCTCTTTCTCTTTTTATGATCAAAGCACCTCTGTTACCTCAATTCTAGCCTTCATCAGCTTTTGTTTGCATTATTAGTCATTTATTTTTCCTTCTTTTCTTTCTTTCTTCTTCTTTCTTTCTTTTTCCTCCTTCCTTCCTTCCTTCCTTCCTTCCTTCCTTCCTTCCTTCCTTCCTTCCTTCCTTCCTTTTCTGTCATTTGTTTAAACCCTGAACCTCTCCACAATGGTAAGAGTCTGCCTTGCCTCTGAGAGTGTTGTGGCCACTCAGGGGAGGCAGACCACAGTCCATAATAAGGGTCTCCAGGTGTTACTCTTGATGGAACCAAGGGATAATTTCCAAGGATCTCTGGTCTGGCCAGAACAAAAGATTTCTCAGGTTCCTTAGGTTCTCTAACCTGGCCGAAATGGCCAAAGTGTTACAGCTCTTTGAAAAGAAGACCTTGCAGGATATGTAGCCAGGGACTCTTGATACCATAGCAGTGCCAATGTCATTGGCAGCAGTGGTGACAGGTCACAGCAGAGAACTACAGCTGGAGCTGCAACAGTGAACAGCCCAGCCCAGGAGTCAGAGCAGTGGCAGCAGGGGCATGAATCACCTGCCTGCTGGGTGAATCCAAAGTCCAGCAACAAATGCTTCAGGAGAGAAAACCCTTCCCCAGAGTTTAACAGCTCAATAAAACAGCCTCTCTCAGTCGATTCTTGGTGAGATAACTCATGCTTCCCATTGGCTCTGTTTGAGATGTTGAGAGTGCTCTATTTTCATGGGGAAGGACTTCAGGTGTTGTCCCTATGTGACTGATTGTCATGGCCCTCTCAATAGGGTGTCACGATTAAGTGTCCCAGCAGAAGTAGAGCTTGGCAGGGATCTGGCCCCACCATGCCTGCGCAGCGCTGTTCTCAATTCTGAGATTCCCCAGGGTTTGGGCCTATTCAACCTTACCGGGTCTTCTGTCCGATGGCACGGTTGCCCCACAGGAAAAAAAAAAAAGCCTATCTTCTTCATAATGTGAGCTGTTTAATTCCCTGTTTCAAAATAACTAATATGACAATAGAAGCCACAAAAGTGAGAAAGGAAAATAGGGACTAAAAACAAAGCCCTACTTTCTTTACAAAGAATAAGGTTCAATTACTGTGCTATAAATTCCTTCTCTGCTGTAACAAAGGCTGTAGGAAAGATTGAAGGAGCTAAACAGAGATCCTGTTTGTGAGCTACTCAAATCAGGTGTCTGAAGATTAAAGTGCCCATCCTCCATCTATGTTCCATATAGTTAATCTCTTCAGTAACAGCTTCTCTAGACTTTTCCTGCCATTTGCAGAGGGAAGCAATAAGACCTCTGATGCTGTCAAACTATTTTCTTACCCGTATAACAGCAAAGCATTATGTCCGTCAAGATTTATCTAGTTAGATGATCATAAGTGACAATAAACCATTCCTTAGAAGATAATAAAGGTTCAAAATACATTTTACATGGTAATTATTCTATTTACAGGCTATTTTCTAGACTTCTAGGGCTCAACTCCTCCTCTTCTCCTCTTCCTCTTCTTCCTCATCCTCTCCTCCTTTTCCTTCTTCTTAGTACTTTTTTTTTTTTTTTTTTTTTTTGGTTTTTCGAGACAGGGTTTCTCTGTGTAGCCCTGGCTGTCCTGGAACTCACTCTGTAGCCCAGGCTGGCCTCGAACTCAGAAATCCGCCTGCCTCTGCCTCCCGAGTGCTGGGATTAAAGGTGTGCGCCACCACGCCCGGCTCTTCTTAGTACTTTTTACCACCTAACATTATGCTTGTGTGTTTTCTGTCTCCACCAGAAAGTAAGTGCCTAAAGGCACATGTTTCAGTTATTAATCATCCTTATTACAGTACATGGTTCAAAATGAACACCCAGTAAATATTGGTTTCACGGTTAATATGACCTATTAATTAGTCTTTTCTGTCAAACAGTGTAAAAGTTTTATGACAAAGGCTTCAAATCTTTTTATCTCCTCACCTTGTAAGACTTTAAAAAAAAAAAAAATTTATTTACTATGTATACAGCGTTCTGCCTGCATGTATGCCTGCAGGCCAAAAGAGGGCACCATATCTCATTACAGATGACTGTTAGCCACCATGTGGTTGCTGGGAATTGAACTCAGAACCTCTGGAAAAGCAGACAGTGCTCTTAACCTCTGAGCCATCTCTCCAGTCCACCTTCTAAGACTTTGATGCAAACGTTTTTATCAGGCTCCCACTCACATTTCTTGTAATACCTTTAGGCAAATGTTTTAATGCCTCACCATCACACCACTGGATAAAACTGTTGTTTATGCAAAAGCCCTGAAGTAATCAAGAATTTGGGTAAACTAAAAGGCTGTTACCTTCTCATTTTTCTCCATTTCTTTGCACAAATTCTTTTAAAACTAGTTAATCATAAAGGTTGTGAGGTGGCTCCCCAGTCAATGGGGAACAGAGAGAGTCATCCTGGTGTGAGTAAAAAGCAAGTGAACTTCCTGTCAGATATGCTCGCTATCCTGCTTTAGGTTGTTGCACACTTAGTTAGGGTTTTACTGCTGTGAACTGACACCATGACCAAGACAACTTTTATAAGGGCAACATTTAATTGGGGCTGGCTTACAGGTTCAGAGGTTCAGTCCATTAGTATCAAAGTGAGAGCAAGGCACCATACAGGCAGGCGTGGTGCAGGAGGAGCTGAGAGTTCTACATCTTCATCCAAAGGCAGCAGCAGAATATTGACTTCCAGGCAGCTAGGACTAGGGTATCAAAGCCCATGCCCATGGTGACACATCTATTCGAACAAGGCTATACCTCCTAGTGGTACCACTCCCTGGAACAAACACATATAAACCGTCACACATACATTTTTTATTTTTTAACAAAAATAGATTGCTATACCAATCTACTTTCACTTTGCTTGTGTATTCCTTTGTGCAACACTGGAAGTATTCTTGGTTTGATTCTATCAAAAGTTGTAGGACGGTGCTCTTTCATGGATACCAAGAAATACCTCTTGGGCTGAAAAGATAGCTCAAGCACTAAAGGCCAGGCTCCTAACCCAAAATAAAAGAGACATGTCTCTTATTGTAATAAATTATTTTCCACTAAGGCATTTCAGTAGCCTTCACAAAAAAAAAAAAAAAAAAAAAAAAAAAAGCCTTGACAAGAAGAGTGGTTTGTATGTATTCTGTTACTCAAGTGGACCCTGAGGCTTGGAAACAAAAATGTCATTGAAAGGTCAAAAGGCAAAAAAGAAAAAGAAAGAAAGAAAAAAGAAAGAAAGAAGAGAAAAGAAAAGAAGAAAAGAAAAGAGAGGAAAAGGAATGGAAAGGAAAGAAAAACTCAGAAATAACCCCCTCTAGATCTCACCATCAGTAGTACACTCAAGAAGCAGGTTGGCTCTAATTTAAAAAAAAAAAAAAAAAAAAAAAAAAAAAGCCACATTTGGTAGGAATGTTTTTATGGCAATTAGAAAAAAATGTGTTATTCAATTTTGACACTATGCCCCACCCCCAGCCCCTGCCACAGACTAGGTCTGTCTTACTCTGGCCATTCTGAAACTCACTACTATGTAGACCATTGGCGTTATTTTCTGGCTAAACCCCCAAAACAAGAAACTCAACCAATGATTGTTTAACTATCCATCTTACTTCTAAAAGTTCCTAAAGTTAAGGCTTAGTTTTCAGTACATATAAAAAAAATTGATCATAAGTCATAAAAACATAAACTTTATTAAAATGCTCAAGTTAATTTTGTGTATTGATATGTTCATACATAGTTCATGTAGCATAATAGCTAAAGCAAAGTAGTGAAAATGCTTAGGTGGGTTCTGTCATTCCATAAATACAAAAGGTTTAGTCCTGGCCTCATAATTAGTTCAAAGTAAATTAATACATGCAGAACTCACTAAACCAGTATCAAATCCCTTAACATTTGCATAATGAATTAAAAGGAGAGCGCGTCAAGTACCTCTCACATAGCTCAAGACACCCTGCCTAGCCGCAGCCCCAGCAGTGATAAAAATTAAGCAGTTAACGAAAGTCTGACTAAATTATACCTCTAAGGGTTAATTTCGTGCCAGCCACCGCGACTAGATGATTAACCCAAACTAATTACTTTCGGCGTAAAACGTGTTTTAAGACTGACTCTTAAATAGAACAGAATCCAATTTAAATGTGAAAATTCATTGTTAAACCTAAATCCAATAACAAAAGTAATTCAAGGCTGGCCTTGAGCTCACAGCGATCTACCTGCCTCCCCAAAAGGTGGGACTTAAGGAGTGCGCTGCCAACCAGTCCACCTCCCTTTTTTCCCCCACATCTATTGGCAGCGAGTGCGCACAATGCAGCTGCCCAAAGCTAAAACGCCAGAGTCCACTTCCTTACCTGGACCCAGAAAGGACGCTGACTGTGACGTTTTCGAAACACAAACTTCTATTGGTCCGGTCTCCAAACCAAGCCCCGCCTTCGCCACTGAGCCCGCCCTTCCGCTAGAAGCCTGCTCTTGATTGGCTGCTTGCACTATTTACCTTTTGTCCGGATATTGCGTGACGCAGTGAGTCGCGCAGTTGCGGAGGAGCAGGCAGAGGGAGGTCGCGCGCTCTCAGTTTGGGTGACCCGGAAGGGAGCCCCGTGGTAGAGGTGACCGGAGCTGAGGTACTGCCTCGTGAGGCCTAAGAATTCCAGTCCTTGTGACGGGCGTCGGCACAGAGGGATCTGGGCTGGCTGCTACGGGCGGGGCGGGAAGGCCGGGCTCGTCCTCGCTCTTCATCTCCCTGGGCAGGGGGATGCTGAGTCAGCCGCTCGGGCACCCACGCGGGCGCCCTAGCTGTCGGGGATCGGGTGCGGTGGGGGTGGTGCGTGGACGCGGAGGCAGCGGGCTAGCGGTGAGAGGGGAGGACCAGGCGCATCCGAACACTCAAGCTCAAGGAAGCGTTAGGAAGGGTCGCCCATAGTTCGTAGAGACCCAGCCCAGGAGCGGGTTTCAGAGGTCCAGAATCTGCACTTAAATATATGGCAGATAACCCTCTTGGCTGTTCCACGACATAAGGCCACTCAGACTAGGTAGGCTCTGTTCGGGTCAGTAAGCTGAAGCCATAGGTTGAGATGATGTAATGGCATGAAAGTACCAAAAGGGCTCCGGGTTTTTTCCGCAAGGTCAGATGCCTAGAGCTGTGTGCACTTCGTAGTTCCGGAAGTTCTTAACTTTGGAAAGGTGCTAGCTAAAACTTCGTTACATTCCTGGAGTTTTAGGGTAAATCATGGGCGATTTTAAAGTCCCAATTTAAATATTTTACAAATGGGGAGAAGGCGGAAATACAAATCACTTGCCTAAAATTCATTGACCAGAAATGTGTCTTTAGCATTGCAGAAAGACGTGCACTTAACTATTTATCGGTATAGCCTAACTGGAACTGAAACAATTCAATTTTAGAATGTTGGGCAGGGGTTACCCTATTAAGAATACCGGAAGGAGTTTTAACAGGGAAACCTAAACCTAGCAGGACAATTATGTTTATTTTGATTGAATGTTATGTAGTGGAATAATTTAATTTGAATGTATCTGTCGTATCTTAAAGGGAAGTAATATCTGACCTACTCGGTAGACATTTGCATGCCTGGCTTTTGTTCATGGTTTTTAATCTCGAGTGGTTTATTCATCTTTTCTCTGGATGGTGTTTTCTTGTGCTGAAACTTTACACAGATTGTTTTACTTTTACTCATTGAATGATGGTGTAAATATCAGGCAAAGCTACGTTTGTAAAATCTGTGATTGTGTCAACACAATGGTGGTGCACGCCTTTCATCCCAGCACTTGGGAGTCAGAGGCAGGTGCATTTCTGAGTTCGAGGACAGCCTGGTCTACAAAGTGAGTTCCAGGACAGCCAGGGCTATACAGAGAAATCCTGTCTCGAAAAAACAAAACAAAAAACATTGATTCTGTATTACATATATCTGGTCAAACTTGGATTTATATCATCGGCTGCCCATTCTAAACTAGATTTCTTGAGTCAGAAGGAAATTAATGAGGCCACTGTTCAGATTTTTTTTTCTATTAAAATTTAGTTTCTTCTGATTTTGACTGCTATGTTTCCTTCTTAATTAACTTAATTTTCCCCCCTCTACCTTCCTAACTAGCATTTCAGATCTGCTTAGTAAACCGGTGTATCGCCCACCATGTTGGCTGCAAGGCTTGTGTGTCTCCGGACACTACCTTCCAGGGTTTTCCAGCCCACTTTCATCACCAAGGCCTCTCCACTTGTGAAGAATTCCATCACAAAGAACCAATGGCTCTTAACACCCAGCAGGGTAAAGAATGCTTTTCCAGTATGGGTTTCCACCCCATCCAGGTTTTCTGTTTTAGAATTTGGTGGTAGTGGTGGTTGATTAATGGGCTGTTCTGTGGGTTTCACTGCTTGGGAGTAGCTTGCTCTTTAGTTACTTACTGTAACAGTGATTTTCTAAAGCAACAGTAAAGTTTCCAGTGAGCTTTATCCTTGCCACTTCACATCATTCCAGTCCCTCCTTATCACAAATGCTTTAAGAGGGGTCCTGCATCTTTCCCATATCTAATATATTAGATAACTTTTATGCCCATACTACATTAGTTTAAAAAGATCCTATGTTTTATTGTTGCTCTGAGTGATATGTCTTTTTTGTCTATGTCAGGAATATGCTACCAAGACAAGAATTAGGACTCACCGTGGGAAAACTGGACAAGAACTGAAAGAGGCAGCCTTGGAACCATCAATGGAAAAAATCTTTAAAAGTAGGTGGAAGTTAAGTATTTAATGTGAAGCCTGTGCATGTGTTTAGTCCACAAACAGCTTCCTGAAAATACATTCAAACATGTATATATGTATTTTCTGCAAGAAAAGCCATACTTCTATTTTTGGGGATCCGATAACCCAAAAGAGATTGGTGCTTTGCATTGGGTTTCATGGTTCCTGGTTATATTAACATTTACTGGTTTTAGAAAAACCAAATTTATTATCATCCTATTATCTAAAATGGTAGAACCTGTTTAGGAACTTTATTTCAAGTTATTTAGAATCTTCATTCAAGCACATGTTTGTGAATGTCAATTTCTATTTAGTCATGTGTATGTCTCTGTGACTGTGCCAGGTGTGTGCTGATGCCGACAGAGGCTAGAGAAGGTATCTACTCACCTGGGACTAGGGTTATCGGTGATTGCATGCCACCTGAAGTGAACGCTGGGAACGGAACTGAAAGAGTTGCAAAGGGCTCTTAACTGCAGAGCCATATCTGCAGCCCCTTGGAGGGCATTACCTTAAGGAAGCCATTTTGATTCGTAGTTTGGATTTTAACTTTGAAGACTGAAACTTTGAAGACTGCCAGGTTGCTAGTCTTGCCTAAACTATTAAAACAGAAGCATTGGACTTAATAGTTTTGGAAGTGTCACTGTATTATATATTGAGGAGAGCCTTATTAATAGGTGTGGTCTTCATGAGCACCTGCCTCAGTAGAGTTGATACATTTTCAATTTTTTTTTTTTTTTTTATATTCCGAGACCAGGGTTTCTCTGTGCAGCCCTGGCTGTCCTGGAACTCACTCTGTGGACCAGGCTGGCTTCGAACTTAGAAATCTGCCTGCCTCTGCCTCCCAAGTGCTGGGATTAAAGGCATGCGCCACCACTACCCAGCTCATTTTCAATATTTTAAAGCAAGAATCTCTGCCCCTTTGTTGGTACATAACCAGTAGCATTTTTGTTTGTTGGTTCTCTAGAGTCACATAAAGCTTCACCTGGGTTAATACCTTGGGCACAATATGGAATGATTGATGCCATTTCTCTCTCTCTTTTTTCCTTTTCTTTACTGTTTGTTGAGTATTTATTCATCCGAGATATGATCTTGCTGTGTAAATCCAGTTGCCAGGCTGAAACTCATGATCTTTTGCTGAGTCTCCCAAGTGCTTTAACAATTGTGTGGGCCTCTTTATCAAACTGCCCCTCTGTTCTTTGTAGTGACTGTTGTACATTTATTTCGGAAGTGTTCTTCTGGTCTCCTCAGGTTGACTACTATCTGTATCCCCAAGGTGACGACCATGAAGAAATAGTTATAATTTGTTCCCCTCCTGACTATTTTGAATCATTACCCCAGCACTTTAGTTTACTTGAATTGTGCTGATTCTAGCCTGTGTTTATTGCAGTTGATCAAATGGGAAGGTGGTTTGTTGCTGGAGGAGCAGCAGTTGGTCTTGGAGCGCTGTGCTACTATGGCTTGGGAATGTCTAATGAGATTGGAGCTATCGAAAAGGCTGTGTAAGTAAATGTTCCCAAACAACCAAAACCCTTCCTTTAAATAAACGCTCCTGTTTCCTTCCCATTCAGTCTCTAGTCACTTTTGGAATGCATTGTCTGGTTTTCATTTGTAAATATGCAAGAATGTATAGAGTCTCTTGTTCATTAGTCATAGATTTATTTAAGCCTAAATAAGAATCTTTTACCAAGGTTATATATTCAGACAAGAAGAAAATGTATTGGTTTTTTTATGTCTATTGGTTTTTATGTGTTTTGGGTTTTTTTTAATTTTTATTTTATTAGTACTCTATCTCATATACACCCATGTGCCAGAAGAGGGCATTGATCCCATTACAGATGGTTATTAGCCGCCATGTGGTTGCTGGGAATTGAACTCAGGACCTCTGGAAGAGCAGCCAGGGCTCTTAACTGCAGAGCCATCTCTCTAGCCCCCAGTTTTATGTGTTTTTATATGTAATGTATGGTTTATGACAGCTCTAAGATGTCCATAATTATTTCCATCATAGACGAGCATGATAGTGCATGCCTTTAATCCCAGCACTTGGGCGGTAGAGTCCAGGCAGGACTACATAGAGATGCCCATCATCATCATCATTATCATCACTACCACCACCATTAATTACTATTGCCATCGTAAATAAGGTTGAAACCATTAAAGTGATTTATCCCAGAGCCTTTTGTATCTAATGAATGATTTAATCAGAACTTATACCCATACTTCTGTGAACTAACTTTGTCACATTTCTTGCAGAATTTGGCCTCAGTATGTAAAGGATAGAATTCATTCTACTTACATGTACTTAGCAGGAAGTATTGGTTTAACAGCTTTGTCTGCCTTGGCAGTAGCCAGAACACCTGCTCTCATGAACTTCATGATGACAGGCTCTTGGGTGGTAAGTTAGCTACTTGCTGTCTTTGTGGGGAAGGTGATCCTGGATGTTTGGTTGCTTTTGTTGCTTTTTTGTATGAAGATCAATAGATTTCTTAAGTAGGGTCAGTATATTTCAGCAGCACTATATTAATTTCTTGTAACAGTGCAGAAAGCTTGGGCTTTGGGGACAGGAATTTCGCTCTGATCTGCAAGGTGAATTTGCATTTACTTTACTTTTCAGCAAGTGGGTACAAAATAGAAGTTGTTTTCTATCTGCTGCTAACTAGGAAGAGTGCCTCTAAGTTCAGTTTCCAACTCGTAATCCTATTAAAACACGTACTTAAAAATGGTGCAGTGTTCTTCCATTTAATGGCCTCTCCTTTTCTCACGATATATTTAGCAATATATTTTTCTTCCCTCTATCAAAAACTGAACCTATGTAGCTCAGCGCATTCTAGGGCAGCTCTTTTATCATTATCATTATTATTTTCTTTATTTATATTTCAAATGCTATCCCGAAAGTCCCCTATACCCTCCCCCTCCCCTGCTCTCCTACCCACCCACTCCCACTTCTTGGCCCTGGCGTTCCCCTGTACTGAGGCAGATAAAGTTTGCAAGACCAATGGGCCTCTTTCCAATGATGGCCGACTAGGCCATCTTCTGCTAAATATGCAGCTAGAGACACGAGCTCTGGGGTACTGGTTAGTTCATATTGTTGTTCCACCTATATGGTTGCAGACCCCTTCAGCGTCTTGGGAACTTTCTCTAGCTCCTCCATTGGGGGCCCTGTGTTCCATCCAATAGATGACTGACTGAGCATTCTAGGCCAGCTCTTTACCACTAGCTAGCATTGTATGATTTCAGATACGGGTTGTGCTGCTCTGTGGTGGAGATCCAGAGTGCACTGTGTAGTATGTGCAGTAAGAAATAGACCTTTGGAAATTAAGTAGAAAGTCAGCTTGAAAAACTCTGCCTTGGAGCATCAGGGCAGTTCTGTGGAGGAGACTTGGTTCTTCAGGGTTGATGCTGGCTAACATGTTTGATTGCAAAAGAGGACAGAGTCAGTCCAGGCTGACCAAGCAGCTGAGCAAAGGAGAAGAGCTAGGAAGACCGAATGGGAAAAGTGCTTTATAGTCCATTTGAGGGAAATGCCAAGGCTTGTGAGGTCTAAAGGGTGAGAGGATGTGGTTAGAAAGGGTATCTTTATTTCCTAGCTGAGGCGAAGTACATAAACAGAGAGCACTTGTAGAGAGTGGGGTGGCTGGGGAAAATGTGGTTCTGTTGAGTTAAAAACGAATGTGAGAGAGAAACTCATAAGCAGGTGCACCAGCTGTGCCATGCCTCTGAGTGTCAAAATGACTGATCAGAACAGTCAGTCTAATGTGTGCTACAGTGATTGTGAGACTGAGCAAGGCAAGAGATGGAAATCAAACACTTGTTTCCTGTAGTTGGGAACCCAGAACTATGAGTTTGGAATCATATTTCCTGTGCCTTGAACTCTTAAGACAAGAATCATGGGGTGCTGGCGAGATAGCTCAGGAGATAAGAGCACTGACTGCTCTTCTGAAGGTCCTGAGTTCTATTCCCAACAACCACATGATGGCTCACAACCATTTGTAATGAGATCCGATACACTCTACTGGTGTGTGTCTGAAGACAGCTATAGTGTACTCATAAATAAAAATAAGTAAATAATATTTTTTTAAAAGAGAATTCATTATGGGGCACACTTTTAATTCTAGGAGTTGGGAGACAAAGGCAGATGGATCTCTGAATTCAAGGTCTTTGTGATCTACATACTATGTTCTAGGATATCTAGGAACTTGTCTCAAGAAAACTACTGCCAGCCTTGCTACAAACTGAGTTCTTTGACAGTGAGGGTTGATAGAAGACCTTGTTCTCAAAAACCAACCAACCAAATAAACAAAAAACAAACAAAAATAAATCAAACCAACAAACAAAAAACATCTTGGCAGAGCAGTGAGATAGGTCAGCAGATAAATTTCTGACTGAGCTCCAAATGCAAACCTGAGGTCTTGTGTTCATCCTCAGAATCTACAGCAGGAAAGAGAGAACCAGTTCCATAAAGCTGTGCTCTCACCTCCACATGTAAGCCATTAACACGTATGTACATATCATAAATGCGCAGAGACACATTCATAGCCTTCCTTACTACCTGACCGAATGACTTATCGCAGGAGCTTTTCGGGTAGGCACTTTCCGAAATAGTGACAGATCTGTCCCATCCTAATGGCACTTGAAGATGTTAGGTCTCAATCCTGGAACAAATGGCTGAGGTGCCTATTTAACATATCAAAATGGACCAGACCACCACCAGGTTCTCCCTGCATCTCTCAGTCCCCACCTGGCACTGAGCCCTCCTGGCTGATGTACTCTGTCAGTACTCTTAAGCACTGAGCCATCTCTCTAGCCCCACAGTGAATTCCTAGAAGCACAGTGGATACAGTTAAGGAAGTGTGAGGTTTGGGAGTATTTTTCCAATCCTACCCATTCAGTATCACTAATGTAGGATGTAGAAAGATAAAAAGCAAAATACTAGGATCTTGAAAGAAAAATATACAATTGAGATATACAACTAGGAATTTCTATGAACAAACAGTGTGGGAAGCAGTTTTTAGTCATTGTTTCTCCATTAGAAAACAGTGAGGTAGAATCCTTTATGTTTTTCAGCATCAGTTTGTTTTGGTTTTTGTCTTCCATAAAACCCAGCTGTTTTATTTTCCTGTCAGGTTGGAAATGATGTGTCTGTGGCAGTAGAGGGCGCTCTTGCTAATGTAGTCAATGCTGAAAGGAACTAGAAACAGAAACCAAAGTGTGCTGGATAAACTCCAGGACTCAGTTTAGTATTCTTCAAAGTGATTACCTGTACTTGAATGTGTGGTCCTCTCATTTAAGGATCTGTTTCTCTTATGTGTGTCTTGCAGACAATTGGTGCAACCTTTGCAGCCATGATTGGAGCTGGAATGCTTGTACACTCAATATCATATGAGCAGAGCCCAGGCCCAAAGCATCTGGCGTGGATGCTGCATTCTGGTATGTTCTGTTAAATTCTTATTAAATTGTCTTGTATATTATTCACTTTCCTGTTATTTGTTTGACTTAGTTTCCTTTTCAGTTTTTGAGGTATGCCAGACTGCCCTGCATCTTCCTACCTTCCTGTGTTAGTCTCTTAACACAGCAGACTTTTAAATAGTGGCCTTTTTGAGTAGCTCTTCAGTTTTAAATGACTTACTAAACCTCATTTTTGGAAAACACAATTTCATACAGTCACTGCAGGTACATTATTGCCAGGCCTTCGCTTTAAAAGTATTGGTATTGAAGGTTGGTATGAAGATAGCTCTGAGGTTATGCTGTGAGATAAACTATGTATAAGAAAAGAGTTGAGATGCCAGCAAGGTAGCTCAGCAGATAAAGGCATTTGCTGCGCAAGCCTGGCAACCTGTGTCCAATCCCTGGTGGGGTTCCCACATAAAGATAGAAGAGAAGTAGCCCTACAGCGTTGTCCTCTGACCTCCACAGCATGACATGGATTTCTCCATATACTCTATGCACAAATGCTTTTACAACAGTAACTTAAAACAAGAGCCAGGTCTGGTAGTATAGGCCTCTAGTTATAGCTACTCACAAGGCTGAGTCAGGGAAATTAAAGACAGCCTAGTAACACTGTACCCTCCCTCAAAAGACAGGTGCAGGGTATGTAGCTCAGTGCTATTAGGCTTGCTGCACACACTTATCGCCTGATTCCTGGCATCATGAAGACTAAAGGAGCAACTTTACATTATTCCTCTGTTGAAATAATTTTGTAATGTAGGATTTTCCAGTTGGGGAGATTTTGTTGATGTTTGGTAATTGGAAATAATATGCCACTGTAATATTTTGCTGTTTTGTTTTTTTCAAGACCAGGGTCTCACTATGTAGCTCTGGCTGTCCTGGAGCTCACTGTGTAGAACAGACTGGCCTCCAACTCAAAGAGATCCGCCTGCTTCTGCTTTCCTAGTGCTGTGATTAAAGGCAGGTACCACTAGGCCTGCCTACCCTGTAATTCGTAAGGAAGATTTCTGTAAATCCTGACAACTGAGCTTTCTTCTTAAAGGTTGAAAAGAGCTGTGTTCCTTATTGGGTGAGGCAAATTCAGTGTCTGCCTGTCTACATTTCAGTTCCACCACACACTTCCCTTTCAGTTCTTCCCTTTGAGCAGCAGTAGGTCTGACCTTCAGCTGTCTGCTTTGTGTGAGTTCTGTCTTAAGAATTGTGAAATCCAGTAGTGGTCTAAGATCAAAATAGTGAGTGGCCTTTAGTAACTTTTACAAACTTACTAAAAATGCAGGCTTCTGTTTGAATTGTGACCCAGTATTGATGTGGTAGAGAGTTTGTATAGTCATATATATTGATTGTATAATTTAGATGGTAATATAGAACTACCTAAATGTAAAATTTGTTGTGTTTACATTGCTTAGCATAAGGATCACCTTCACAGTGAGATCTTCTCCTTGATAATCATTTAGTAGATATTCAATAAGACCTTGTTGTCTCCTCAGGTGTGATGGGTGCAGTTGTGGCTCCTCTGACGATCTTAGGGGGGCCTCTTCTCCTGAGAGCCGCGTGGTACACCGCCGGTATTGTGGGAGGCCTGTCTACTGTGGCCATGTGTGCACCTAGTGAGAAGTTTCTGAACATGGGAGCACCCCTGGGAGTGGGCCTGGGTCTTGTCTTTGCGTCTTCTCTGGGTAAGCTGCTGTGCTTTAAAGGGTTCAGGTACTCTGAAGCATTAAGATTTAGTTTCTAAAGCTATTTAAAGATTTGATGGGGGTTTGATTATTTCAATGCATCATAAAATCTTGGCTTATAGTTAACTATCCTTTTTATTAAATTACTCGGAAATGATCAAGCTGACTTGGAAATTGCTCTAATGTTCACAAGTAACCCATTGGAGAAATGACTACACATAAAATGTATAAGTACATACTCAAATGTCAAGAAATACAAAGGTAGCCTTAAATAATGGAAACTATAAATCCAGTTGTAGGAGATTTTTTTTTTTAAGATTTATTTATTTTATGTAGAATAGCACACTGTAGCTGTCTTCAGACACACCAGAAGAAGACATCGGGTCCCATTGCAGATTGTTGTGAGCCACCATATGGTTGCTGGGAATTGAACTCAGGACCTCTGGAAGAGCAGTCAGTGCTCTTAACCGCTGAGCCATCTCTCCAGCCCAGGAGATTCCTTTTTTATAAAATATATATATGTATGTATGTATGTATGTGTGTATATATAGACACACACACACACATATACATGTAATTTTTTTCTTGTTTCAGGGTCTATGTTTCTTCCCCCTACCTCTGTGGCTGGTGCCACTCTGTACTCAGTGGCAATGTATGGTGGATTAGTTCTTTTCAGCATGTTCCTTCTGCATGATACTCAGAAAGTCATCAAACGTGCAGAAATAACACCCATGTATGGAGCTCAAAAGTATGATCCCATCAATTCGTAAGTAGTCCTTATTGTTACTACTGTGTTCCATGGTGTTTTGCTTTGTGTGTATTAGTTTCACAGGGTACCACCATAACACAGTAGCATAAGACAGGTGGCTTAGAATTTATTCTCTTCAGTTTCTGAGGCTAGAGGATTAGGCAGGATGGGGAGCTCTGAAGGCTCTGAGAGAGAATCCGTCCTCTGTCTTTCAGCTGCTTATGACTGCTGGTGATCCTTGGCTAGTAGATAGCCACCTCGACCTCCATCTGCCATTCTTCCTTGCCAGGGGCCAGCCCCAGTATAGGGGTTTCTTCTTTCTTGTCAGTTCTTCTTGAGGCTGCAGAGGGGGAAGAGCGTAGGCGGAGGGTAAGACTTTGTCTTACAAGAAATTTAAGGTTGCTGTATAATAAAAAGCTTACTTATCTAAGTCTAAGTTACTATGCCATTGTAGCTGACCTGCCTTTCTGTGTTCTTCTAAGGCCAGAAACTGCAGTCTCTGGCACTTAGCACCCCATCCTAAAACAGCAGGAGATTAAGTAAAGGATTAATTGCTGGAGCCTTTTCCCTATTGCCCAGATGTCTCTTGCTTGTCAGGCTAGGGGGAAGTTTGGAGCAATAAACTTCTATTGAACCAGGAGAAGAGAGTAACACTCGCAGAAGGAAAAACTTTTACATAAACAAATGTGCATATTGTCACATAAATTCATATTCAGCTTCATTCATGCTCATTTATTAATTTTCATTCAAACCCAGCTGGGCCCAGCTTGCATGCATTCTCACAATTGCACACACACACACACACACACACGTATACATTCTCACAATTACATACTGCCACAGACACATGGAGCAAAAGACCGAGCACTGGTGCAGAAAGAACTCACTCATTCTGGATGAAAAATGCGCTCCAATCTTTATTACATAGAGAAAGAAAAGGCTTCTACCTTTTTAATGCTAAATGAATCAAACCCATGCTTGTAAGAAAAAAGCTTTGTTTCTTTTTAATAAGACTAAACCTGCCTTATGGTTAAGGACAAGCCTGCCTGCTTCTCTCTGCAACATCATCTTTTTTCTCTTTCTGCATTCTGCACATTGCTCTCTTAGTATTTTATGTTACCTATAATTTCTAAGTTACTCTACTCTGCATTCTCCTTCTCATGTAAAAAGTGTTCTGTCTTAAAAACTTCTCCTCAGCTCAGTTGCTCACTCAGCTCAGTTCTTCTCACCTCCGTTCCTCTCACCCCAGTCCCTCAGTTCTGACTCTTCTCTTTGTCCTCAGCTCTTAAACATCATTCAGAATACATGATCACGTGTTAAAATGTTCATCAAAAATTCACACAGAAAATCAAATCATAAATTGAAAGAGAAGTTTACAGCAGAGAATATTTACATGCGTATCCATTGGGAGTGATTACCTAGCTAGTTACCCATCACTTGTCTTAGCTCCACAGGTTCACCGAAGGTTTAAAACCATAACTAAGTTAAGAGAAGTTTGGCATAGATAAACCCAGTCAATATTTTATCTTCTGTCCTAGCACCTATAGTAAACCATTATTTCCCTTTTTATGACCTTTGGTTAATTGTTTTACAACCTCTTCGAATGTGCTCTGAGTAGGAGAAAGTCTGGTTACCATCTAAGAGCAGTTAACTGGTGACACTTGAGAGACTGGCAGAGTTCTCATTGCAGCTTTGATTATCAGAAAAGGACCTAATATAAGTCCCATTATAAAAAAGCTTAATAATCACAGATGTAATTTTAGGAATTCTTATAGGATCATCATTAAGACTTAAGTCATCTATTTGTCTATATAACATCACTACAAGACAGCACATCTCTGTGGATCTGCAGAGACCTCCAAAGGAATGTGCTACTAAGTGACAGTTATATGTGTTTAATAATAACAGGAAAAGCATATTAATAGCAGGAATCTTTCCTGAAATGAGTCTCACACAGCCTCACTTAATGAGAGCTCACCAGTCGCAGATTATATAATAATCCAAGGCAGGCCACTTCAGGATGATCACCTGCTAGTTATTAGCTTGTCCCATTATGGCTCCTGACACTCCCTGTGTTGTATATCTGTCTTTTAATAAGGCCACCAGACGTATCCTATTCTAGTATAATGTCATTCCAAATTACATTGTAATTATATCTTTGAATACCATACTTCCAAATAAGCAAATAGGACTAGTACTGGGTATTCGTCCAGCAGGTCAAATCTTGCTACTTCTGTTGGAGTGTATAGTAGAAAACTGATTACAACGCAGCTGAGTAGAGCATTTAGGGATCAGTTACGTGTCCTACCTGTTGGAATGCACATAATTAACTGGAATGTGTAAGGAAGGAAAACAGCCCTGAAGACACTTCTCCTTGTGCTTGTTTTAGACGGACTCAACTCATGTTGACATTCAATAATATAAAATAGTGTTCTTTCTTTTTTCTTGGATTCTGCCTAGAGTTTCAGAGTGTCTCTCACATTTTTAGTAACGTTGTCCTTTACCTAAAAATAATGTAATAGCTTTTTTAAATGTTAATATAACACTTGTAGTTTTGTAGCAGCTTTCTTAAAGGGGGTAAAGTGGGTATATTTATCCTGTTTGAAAATGCCAGACTGTGTTTGCAAGTTTTTTAAAGGTGTGTTTCTTTGAACTTTTTTGGTTATTCCATTGTCTGACACCCAGGTTTGATAGTCACAGCAGGATGTCAGAGAACAGATAGTCCTTTAAAAATTGTGTCCATATCTAAAAGGTGATTGGTTCTACAAGAAGGAAATCTGAATGTTATCTAGTTTAGGACTTTAACTAACCTTAAACATTGTATTTTTAATTTCCATTAATAACTAACAATAGGAATAACGATTGTTATTGTACTAAGAACTATATTGTCATTATTCTTAGAATCATATCTATCTGTAATATTTTTTCTAGGATGTTGACAATCTACATGGATACATTAAATATATTTATGCGAGTTGCAACTATGCTAGCAACTGGAAGCAACAGAAAGAAATGAAGTAACCGCTTGTGGTGTCTCCGCTCACGGACGTCTTGCTTGTTTAATAGGAGCAGATAGTCATTACAGTTTGCATCATCAGAACTCCTTGAGGTTTAGAAGATAGCCTGTCACCATGTTTAAAATGTGCAGTAATGCGACCCTTCAGGCATGCTTTTTCTTTTAGAAAATAAATGCAATAGATGTCTTCCAAATAAGCACATATATTTTCATCCGTTATGCATTCATACTTTAAAACTGCTTTGATGAATGTGTGAACAAATATGTTTTAGAAGATTTCAAGTATTGTTTTATGTATCGGATAAGTAAAATTTAGCAAATTTGTGTGTCTTCATATTGTGGAGTCCTGCAGAATATTTCAATGACATCATGAGTGACAAGTTTTTGTATAGAGGTCAGAGAGATAAAAGTCACCTGCAGTCATTTTGTATTCCTAGGACAACATTGATTGTGGTGAGCCAGTGAAAGACATCAGAGATGTGGAACAAGGGACCACCATATGTGGGGTTAACGAAGACACGGATGTTTCTTCTGTGCTCTTAATGTCCTTGAGGTTGACTGCTCATTATCAGGACAGTCCAGAGTGTCTGTGTTTTACTATGAAGTCTTTAGAACAAGGAGGTTGGTGGTGGCGCACACCTTTAGTTCCATCATTTGGGAGGCAGAGGCAAGCAGATCTCTAAATTCAAGGCCAGCCAGGTCTACAAAGTGAGTTCCAAGCCAGACAAGGACCTGTCTCTGAAACAAACAAACAACAACAACAAAAACCTACCCGCTATGCTCAGTATGATGTACTCCAAAGCTCAAGATTCATTTGCTTTCAGATGTATAGTATATATGCAGTTGGACAGGATTTAGTTTTTGGTTTTTGGTTTTGTTTTATTTTGATAATTTTTTCTCAGTGTCTAATTGAAAGTATGCTTGCTTTCTCATCACAGCTTTGACAGCTGTCAGAAAAGCCTCTTTGTGGCTTATGCTAAGATTAGGATTGGTTTTTCTTCTAAAACTGTTGGCTTCCTACGTTCCCTCTCAGGTTAAGCATGAACAAAGCAAACTTGGTTGACCTTGGGAAATATTTGAATGAAAATTGTAATGGGGAGGTGCTCAGCTTCCTTGTGACATAAGATTTTGATACAGATCACTTGTTTGTGGTGAGGGGTTCTTCATTGAAGTCTGAATATGTATTTACAGAGTAACTATTTTTGAGAAGTATTTATTACAGTAATCCATAAGTAATTCTTTTAACCACTTTAAAGTACACTGAATGCTAATTTCGGAAATAAAAGCTCCAGCTAAGTGGCTATTGCTGTACTTTTTCCTACCTGATACGTCCAGTCCATCCCAGCAGAGTCTCGAATAAGAAAGCAGCTTGAGCTTTTCCTGTGCCTGCATTACTGCAGTCTGCTAAGACAGGAGACCAGTGACTAGATGGCCTGCCTCCATTTGGATCTTGACTGATTCTTATATGAGCCTAGACAAATGACCTAACCTCCCCACGCCCAATTTCCTCAACTGTTAGATGGAGACAACATCCTCCTGTGGAGTGAATGCAGACATGACTGGGCATTGTGTGAATTTTAGCTGTTGCTGTGGGTTTTGGGTTTTTTTTTTCCCCCTGCAATAAAAAAAAAATCTAAATGTCTATAATTTCTGCCTTTAGTCTCCATAAAGTTTCACTGTCGCAAATTGAACCTATTGTTTTCAGTAACAGTTTAAAACCCAACGTTTAATCATTCATTTTTGTATAGTTATAAAACAAGTATGATTTCAACAGTGGTATTGGGTAGAAATTAATAAAATCAAGTCTTCTTTTACGTGTGTGGGTACACACATGTCATGGTATCCTGTGGGCATGTGACGATCTGGGGGACAACTTGAAGGACTTTCTCCTTCCACCAATGGGTCTCAAGGTTTCAGCTCAGATTGTTGAGCTCAGAGTAGCAAGCACCTTTTACCCACTGAGCCAATTTGCCTGCTGTAGGCTGTTGCTTTATTTCAATGGTAGTATTTTACAGTGTCTAGCGTCATTGCTGGAACAATAAAGACTATAAAATGAGTTATATAAAATGTGCTTAGTTGGGTATTGGTTCTGAAATGATAATGGGAAAACCTGGTTTCTTGAATCTTGATTACATATACTGGGTGAGTGTGTGATTTTATTTCCCTCGCAGAATAGAGTTCACACGCAAAACGATAGTTTTTTAGGCAAGACTGGAAGTATTTTAACATTTGATATCACAGGCAAAGAAGGGTTTTGTTTTTGCAGTTCATTTGGCAAGTCCTGTAGGCATGCAAATGTCAAAGTGGTATATACATTCAGTTTCTTCAATCGGTGGCAAACACCTTTGTCCTGTGCTTGGGGATTCTTTTTTTGTTTGTTCAGTCTTGGAAAGTTTCACACATTTGTCATAACTAGCCATTCATTCTTCCTAGTGCCCCACACCTTTGTGTGCTCTCACTTGGTCCCCTTTATAGTTACGAATAACTCAGAGTTCAGTTGCTGCTGCACATGTGAATGTGGTTATGTGACCACCCACACAGGCATGAGTAACCCAGCAACAACCATGTCCCTGGTGGAGAGTGGACTCTCCCTTAGCTACCCTGGGCTACCAACAACTTCTAGGAGGGTAGGGCCTCAAAGGTCCCTCCATTATACTGGAATTTTGACTGGTTGGATCTTGTGCAGGTAATCACATGCTGTGAGTTGATGCATATACTAGCCGTGTTCACAGCACTTTGTCCGGCATTTCTTTGCGCAGCCTGTGAAGTTCCCTGAGCCTTGGATAGTTGGAGATTGCTATAGATGACCCATGCACAGCCGAGCACTCAGTTACACTCAGTACTTTAGCCATTTGGAATCAGCATTTTTTTTTTTTTTTTGAATCAGCATTAACCACTACCCACCGCAAAAAGCTTATCTGACCAAAATTGAAAGCTGCAGTAGTCTGTGTGTATTACATATTTGGGAGTTAGCTTGACATTTTAGAAAAACAGCAAATATTATCCCCTGTAGTCTATGATCTTTCAAGTTAAAAGCATCTACCTAGGATTTTAGTACCAAGTATGGAATCCCTCTCGTGGCACAGGCCTCATATTCAATCAGAAAGCCCTTGGTTACCTTCAAAACCTTCATGCCCATCTTTGCTCCAATGGCCACATCTTGCCCACGTTCAGTATTGTTGCATTCAGGGTCCAGCATAAAAGAAGAGGAGCAGCCTGCACATCACTTTCTGACACTGTAAGTCAGCCAACTTGTATATTCTAGCCATTTCAAAGTTGGTTTTTGTATGTCTCGTGCAATGTCATCTCATGTCTTATGCCGTCTAGTTTTGGTGAGCAACCAAGAGCAATGGCAACAGCTTGTTTGGGGTGTCTCCCAGGCATTCCAGACCAACAGCTCAAGGATCCTCAGCTTGTTATATGAGCAGCATTATCTACTCATTCTGTTCAAACTTCTTTCATACATGTTCAGTTACAAACTTGTTGGTTTCCATAAGGCTTCTTCATGTATCTTCAGTTTCTGGCTAGAACCCGCTATACACACTCCTTACAGACATCACCGTATGCTCACTTACGCCCAAGAACCCTATCCTCCCACTTTACCTGTAACCTGAATTCTACTGTCCCCTCTAATGGGGCTTTTTTCCCTTTGGTTAGAAAATCCTGGGTTTCCAAACAGCCCATATGTCTGCCATGCCACCTTCACATTGAGGAGCCTCCTTGCCAACCATATTTCCTCCTTCCCTGCCCCCTCCTTTCTTGAACCTTTCCCCCAGTAGCCCCTGTCTACCTATGTGTTACTATCCCCTCCCTTAAGGCAGCCAGTCCAATGGCTCAAGTCCAGCTTCCTGGTTTGCACATGTACTCCAGGTTAAACAAAAAAATTCAAAGTTAGGATCCACATAAGAGAGAAAATACGGTTTTAGGCTTTCTCTGGGGAACCACTTTAAGTTTTTTCTAGTTCATTTACCTGCACATTTCATAATTTTTCTATACTACTGAGAACTATTTTCCTTATTCAGCAGTTGATAGACATCTTGATGCCATTTCCTAGCTATTGTGAATCAGGCCTCATTCAGAACTGCCAAGATCAGGATATCAATGACAAAGGCTTTCTTGGCTCTGAGTAATGGGAATCCTTGGACACTGTTGAGTGTAAACTAGGAGAGCCACTCTGGAAATCAATCTGGAGGCTTCTCAAAAACTAGAAATGGAATTACCATGACCCAGTTGTATCACTCCTGAGCATATACCAACAAAGTGTTACATCCTACTACAGAGAGAGAGCTACTTGTGCATCCATAATTGCCTTTACCTATTTTTAATGTAGGATAGTGAGATGGCTCAGCAGGTGACATGCCAGGGAGCCTGGTGACCTGAGTTGGGTCTCAGGAATTCACATGGTGGAAGGAGAAAACTGACTTCTGTATGTTATCTTCTGACTTCCACGTGTGCCACTCATGTGTTATTTTAAGGCAATGAGGATTCAGAGAGCATTGGAGGAGAGCATGAACAGGTCAGAGCACATTGAGTAGGTTGATCTTAGCAATGCAGAGTAATTGAGACTGGGTAATGAATGGAAGTTAAGGGCTTTACTGGTTAATTTTATCTCTTTTCAAGACTGAAATTTGAGAGTCCTTGAAGGAAATCTCGGTACCCACTGTGGAAAGAAAGAAAGACATGTCATTCTGAACACTTAAAACTGATTGCCAGGAGCGATCTACTGGTTTTGAAAGAAGGCACTGGACCTGTACCATACCGTGCTTAAGGCAGAGACCTTGCTGGAGGAAAGCAATGTTAAGAAGTGTTGACAACACTCTGGGTCTTCAACAGCTCGAGTCACTCTTCAGATATCAGCACACCCAAGTGACTCATAAGTGACTTTCAGGGAATTGCTGTATCCATTAGATATTCTTAAGTAACAGTAAGATCATGGGAAGTAACACTTAAATGACTCAAGATCACCCAGAAAATAAAAAGGATTATCGAAAGTAGTTTTAACAAGTTCTGAGAAGTGTTGGTACTCTGCTGAAAACAAGAAAGTCTAGCTTTATCTCTACAGGCAGCGGGTGTGGGGACTGTTGACCTACTTAAAGAACTCAGCTCCACTATGCTCACTGCAGGACCCTAACCAAATTCTGTATGGTGGTTATGCAAACTAAAGTCTTCAGGACTCTACTTGTGCTGGCAGTCAAGTAATGCCACTGTCGGTATCTCAAAACTTAAGAATAATCAGCTGAATCATTTAAGTAGAACGATGCTTCCTAAAGCTGAAGTGGGGGTGGGAGGAGACTGTCAGGATGATTTGGTGGGTAAAGGCACTTGGGACCAAGCCTAGGACCCTTATGGTCAAAGGTGAGAATATCATCCTCACACAGGCATAGCTCACACAATAGGTACATGCGTGTGTTTATGTGCACACACATAGGCACAAAAGTAACAAAAATACTAAACTGCAGAAATTAAGGGTTTTTTTTTTTTCACTAGTAAATTGAGTGACAGGAAAGAAAGTCATTTGGTAAGGAAACAGTTTGATATTTTTTGATGTGTTATAATTGCCCCTGGGTAGTATTTTATGTATATGAGTGTTCTGCCTGCATGTATATATATGTGTGTCTCCTGGGTGTGCCCGGTGCCCTCTTTGAATCGGAGTTAATATGAAAGCCAACTGTGAGTACTCTGGAAGGGCAGCCAACACCCTTAACTGAGACCATGGGAAAGAAACGTGGGGAGTCCATTAGGAGAGTGAGGACAATGGGACACTTGATAGAAAAGCTCCTTGGGAGATGGTCAGAAAGACCCAATGACCTTATACCTTCAAACGCCCATGGCCCAGCATGCCTTGTCTGTAACCTTTACTCCTCCAGCTGAGTTGACTTTACCCCAGGATTGCCCATCTCCAGAAGTTCCACACAAGCCTTCATTCTATCTTAGGGCTTCGAGTTCTGGGGAAGCAAGGCAACACCTCGTCTGGAAAGGCTGCTTCCGTGTAGCAAGGAACAGAGTAGATGTCAACCAGATCCATCCTGAGCCTCCTTTACTGCTCTTCTTCAGTCTTAAGCAGAATTCCTTGCCTCTCCTGTTCTATCAATACCCTCCTTCCTGCCAAGGCTCACATGGGCTCTACTTGTTCTCATCTACCAAAACAACATGTACAAGTATTGTCTTGTTATAACTTTGAAGACCTAAATGTGTGTGCAGCGTATCCCTAGTGTAGCAAGATGTCTTAGTTAGGGTTTTACTGCTGTGAACAGACACCATGACCAAGGCAAGTCTTATGAAAACAACATTTAATTGGGGTTGGCTTTCAGGTTCAGAGGTTCAGTCCATTTATCATCAAGGTGGGAGCATGGCAGTATCCAGGTAGGCATGGCGCAGGCAGAGCTAAGAGTTCTACCTCTTCATCCAAAGGCTGCTAGTGGAAGACTGACTTCCAGGCAACTAGGGTGAGAATCTTAAGCCCACACCCACAGTGGCACACCTACTCCAACCAGGTCACACCCAGTCCAACAAGGCCAAACCTCCAAATGATGCCACTTCCTGGCCCATCACACAAGAGAAGAAAGTTCCTATTAAAGAAACATCAGGTGTCTTTTAACACAGGCAGTGTTTGGATACTGTTTGGAGACAGATTGTTATTGGAATAGAAAGAGCTAGTCATTCCATTTAGGGGTATACAACTTAAGAAAGTGGAATCAGAATGTTGAAAGATATTTGCACACTCATGTCCATGAGTGTGCACTGTTGACAATAGCCAAGGTAGAAAATCAAGCTGAGTGAGCATCAGTAGCTGAGCGGGAAATGAACATCCAACGAAATCCTACTAAACCTTGAAAAGGCAAATCACTAAAAACAACAACCTGAGGATTGTGTTGAATGCAGAACAAGGCAAGCAAAGAAACAAAAGAGATATGTGCTCATATGTGAACTCTAAAGCCACTAAACTCAAAGCAGCGAATGGAGGTGGGCTGTTTCCATCAAGAGCATGGAGACTGGCATCCTAGCTTCAACACCAGTCTGCGGTGCCCATAGAAGAGCAGAGAAAGGAAAAAATAAAAATTTCCCTGCAAGCTTTTGTGGGCTGGTAGAGAACACAATATTCAGAAACTTTATCATTAGAGGAAACCCCAATACCAACTGCTGCCTCCATGGAAAGACAGGGTAGTCCCACCACCAAGACTGTGGGAGAACTATCTGGCAGCAGGGAGATAGGAGGTACCAGCAGGAAGCTTCACCACAGCAGTGAGAGCGGAGGCTAGGCCCTCTTCAAAGGCAGGGATTGAGGGAACATCCCCAGAACCCCAGCACACACACCAGCCTTGCCCACAGCAGTATAATACCTCAAGCAGTCAAGACCAAGTGGACAGAATGAAGGAATCTGAGGAAGTTCCACTCGAGTTAGCTGTGAACTGTTAAAACCCTCTTGCTGGGCTTCCCCTGTGCATACACCCTGGAACTCTGGTGAGAACCACAGCTTTGGAGTCTGGCAAACATAGTTCCACTGGAGAGACCTCATGCCTTCCAGGCCAGGACTTCTTACATCCTGCCGAGGGTCAAGTGAGGGAGGGAATCTGATGTCACAATAAAGGAAGCTTAGGGTCTGAGACCTGCTGTCACCCTCCATTAGTTGCCTCTTGCCAAATACACTGGAGGGAGAGTCATTTCTGATCAACCATGAGGTCTATAAAGAAGAGGTGTGGGACTCAGGCCAGAAAGTGAGCAAATAGGGTGGAGAAGCTTTGGACAGCTTCTTCCTCACTGCTGCTCTGAGAAATGACAAACCTGATTTGAAACGTCCCTTGATTTGAAATCCCCTTTGTTTTAGGTGTGTCTCTGAAGACTTTCTCCTCAGGATGGCTGCCAGGTTTTCAAAATCATCTTTGGAAACCACTCAAATCTGGGTTATTTCTTTTATTTTTTTTCCTGTACTAAAACCGCATATGTTTAAGACTAACAGGTGTGCCCATTAAAATGCTTCTCACTTTCACCTCTTTCAGCTCAACATGAGATTCTGAATATTCTGAAGAGCCAGAGGTGTTTCTTCCTTTAAAAAAAATAAAATAAAATAAGAGGTTGACAGTTATCTTTAAAGAAAAAAAAATAAGTGGAAATGTGGAAATCCGAGAACAGCGATTGTCCCTGGGAATGAGCCTGTGCTCTGGGTTTATCTTATATACCCCCCTAAACTATTTTAATTTACACAATATATTTTTGTGAACATTTAAAAAGGAAACAGAATCCCAACATAGAAATATGTTCTTCCTCTGAAACCCCAGCAAAACCTGCAGATATGAGAATTCTGGCTTGTGTGTGTCAGGAAAAGCCCCCAAGATAGCTGATTCCTTCCTACCACCCTTAACTGAACAGTGTCCTTGTGGCTTTGCCCTACACTGAGGAACAGTCTGTGCTAGGAGTCAAAAGCCTATTTCCAGTTCCATGTTTGAGCGCTGTGAAATCCCGGGAGAATGACCGAAGCCTGGCCTGGTAGGTCAAAACATCTAGGCAGTACTACCCTACTTCCTGTACCCACTGAGCGATCTGAGCTCAGGAACAACTCCAGAGCTGGCTGGTGCCCAAGAGAGAGATGGGGCAGCCACTGTTGGAACAAAGCTGTGTCTTTTCTTACGGTGGCATTAGAGAGGAAAGAGCAATTTAGCAGGCAGAATGTAGGACATGACCTACAGTCCTACAGACACAGAACTGGAGCTAGTTTCTTTGGGTAAACTAATTGTAACGTTTTTTCACATCTCTAAAAAGCACAGACTACTGGTTAAAATGTCCCCTAGCCATTGATTTTCTTACTGAACCATTTTGGGCCTGAGCCTAAACTGCTTCTCTAGCAGGCAGCAAGCAGGGCCTCAAGGAACAAGTACGTTCCATGGGCCAGTCTCCAGCAGCAAGAGACTTGTCTGCCAGGATCCTGGAGAGTTGGGTAGAATGTGACACCCTATGGAACCTGCTAGGTTAGGATCCAGCCATCCATTCCTTGATCCCAAGAATTGTATGCCTATCAAGGCAAAGGACAGCTACCATCCCTCCATAAGGGCAATCTCAAATTCCATGTGTGTTCACACAGGAACTTCACATACATGAAGGCTCTAGAAACCTTTCTGATTTCCGAGGGGAGTTCCTGGAGGCTGGCCGACCTTCCAACACTCCATATTTCTTAAGTCACAGTCAACTGCTTTCCTGTGGAGACCCCTCCCACACATGTTCCTTGCGCTCTCTTGGCTGAAGAACATTTGCAAGCTTCTCAAC